>NC_140659.1:23213462-23824197 GCF_978046115.1 Saccoglossus kowalevskii
TATTATTTGGTTCGTTGCCCGCTGAGAACCAAAATAAAAACAGTGTTCATGAAAGTTATTGAATTTTTTTACTTGTACGATGGGTTCAGTTGTACCTACATGTATTACAATGCAAAGAAGCTGCTCGATAAAAACGTCTGATTGTGGGAATGGGGAATTCATGTACATTGTAGTACGGAAAGGAGGAGTGGAAAATTGAAAAGGATGGTAATGTGAGGGTACTTTCTGAATAAAGCAGAATGTGTACAGCCGAATAGCTTCTGGGATACCATAATTCAATTCAATGATGTTAAAATGAGCATGCTCATACTGCTGGTGTAAACTGTCTTGCATCGACCGGCCATCCCGGCCACTCATAACCGGCCCACGGAACGTTGAGGCTTCGGCTGAATAAATGGTTCTTGGCTGGCGAAGATGACTGTCTAGGTGATAGAGATTTACGTGTCACACCACAAATATATTCTCTGTGTTAAACGATTCGAGGAAATGAAATACAAGTGCATTCTTATCGGTGCCATCACTATAAAGATAATACTCAACTCAAACCGTTCTGATAACCCACCTGTGTTAGTACACCGCTAAATAAACTTTTGATCGTTGGCTTCGATGGATTCTTACACAATAATACGAAACGCTGTCTTTAGTGTGGTTCAAATAACTCGTGAACGAAGAATAATATCTAGCACGTATGGCCTGTACTTACCACAGGACTCTGAACAACTGTTACAAAGCCCACATTTATGTAAGCTTTATATAGGTTGGATGATTGATCTTCATAAATGTAATGGTAGTTATACATATTTATTAGTTTCACGTACATTGAATGGTGTTTTGATTCCAGTCTAAACTCTTTTGAAAGTGTGTTAAATAGATGGATGAAGTAATGTCTTTCGTCTGTGTAGTTGGTCATCATTTAGAAAAAAAATCTCCCAAAAGCACGATTTGTATCAAGTGTTTATTGCTTTGTCGCCAATTGGCGTTATTAATTAGGTCATGATGTTGGTAGACGGAATATGCTCTTCCCAGCACAGAGTTTTTGGCTTTGTTCGCCTTCCCAGTTCAATTTCTTCAAGTTAATTATGATTACATATCTGTCATTTAAGCAAGTGGCATGCGCCACTATTATTACTATCGAGACAACCCTATTTCATTCTGACTAGCGTGCACGCTTGGAATGATTGCGAAAACAGAAATAAGCGAGAATATGGCGATATTCAAAAACTGAAAACTCATAATACACATTTTGCGAATAAGCATTTTAACACTGACAGAGGCAGTCTAGGCGAACACCAACCAATTCTTTCACAGAATCAATTATTCGCATTGGCTATTATGCGTTTTTGCAATTCTCGCGTGATCATCGTTGCATACCACACCATACGGCATGCCCTCATCTTATGAATCCCCGATTACACCTGATGTAGCCAACAAAACTATAATATTGATGTGACAGGAAATGCGGTACCTTAAATTAGAAGTTGAGTGACCCCACATCTGACGAGATGTCGCTTGGTATTTACTTAACATGTAGGCGTGGAGACGAATCTATGTATTATTATTTAAAGTTTATTCCGTTCATTGGGGAAGTGTGATCATGACGTACCGTTTAGTCAGGGTGACCACGCTTACACTAAATATAACATTGTACATCCATGAGGGTAGATATCTAATCAGACCATGCGTTTTACTTGGGTTGAATACACACTTTGTCGTGTATTTCGGACATGCAGCGTCCGGCTTCGCTCAGAGTGAGAGTGTGTACTCGATGCCATGTATTCGTTAACTCATATGACAAACGCATATAAAAAAAACCCTGACATGGTGTCTTTTGATCAATACACAGAAAAGCCATTGGAAAACAACCAAACTATACCAGTTTTAATCATGTGACCCATTGCATGTTTGTTCCTGTAAATCCACAAGTTTCTTTATGCTAATTGTAAACCGGTCACACGAATGACGAAAAATTGTCATTCCAGCTCAGCAGCCAATCAGCGACGGCGTTACGGTTAGATGACAATTTCGGTTTCAAATACCCCGGCTTAGTGTTCTATGTTCTTCGCGTAATTAGGTGTTCGTATGCAAGGGATTTTTCCACACTAAAACGACGAATTCGGCCGAATTTTGTTATCGGTTGGCTTAATATAAGCCTAACGAATCGTATTTCTGTGAAAGATTGGCATTTTTATCCTGATTTGTAGGAATCTGAAAAACGCGTTTCACAACTTGTCTCATATTTAGTTTTATACCGCATTCAAGATGGCGGCCCCAATATAGTAAATATCGCATTTATTTTAATATCACGTGTGCGTCAGCTGACTATGTGTAATTCCTACAGTCCATATGCAATGTGTAAGCGTTACAGAATAACTGTGATATAGTTTGTAAAACAGCAGTCTTAGCTACATAAATTTGGTAAATCAGACTCTGTACCTTCACTAAAATTGAACAGCTTTTAGTCATGCTGCAACATCTGGAGCTGAGGAGGAGATAGAGTTCTTATTCTCGAGCAAATAACGATACATCTTTTGTATTTCTATAAATAAACATTGATTCTGCACTGTAAACTGGCAATGTGATGACTCTTTCAATTTAGTGTGTTTACACACTTTTGTGCAAGTGTTTCTTATACTAAACCAATCTAGTTATTTACACCATTCAGCACTGTGTAAACGAGCATATACCGTAACACACCTTTATGCAAGTGAATAAACTATTCACAAAAATACAATAATTGAATGTCAAATTTACTTGCCCTTCCTCCTACATTAATGAATTTGTTCCTTAAGTGATTGCAAGTATGGCCCGGCTGTCCAAAACTCACAAATTACTAATTATAAAAATCTCAAGTGTTGCCACTCCTTATAAAGAGAAATGACTAGTTTTTTCACTGATCATTTAATGTCAGTCATTATAAGCAGCAACCACACAACTCATAACATACAGTAATGACAATACAACCACAATGTATTTAAAAATCAGTTCCCAATAATTTACTTTATTTCAAAATACACCTTAATGGCCCATTGTTATTGACAGACAACTCGCAATGTTGCATATTGTAAAATACTTTATTTAGCTTGAATTAATTTTTGCTGAACAGACTTTTTGGATGTTTTGTATGGAATTTATTTTCACTGCTTTTTGACGAGTTGAATAAAGGGAAAAAAGTATATTCGCTCGATTTTATTTTCAGACTCATTCCTTTAGCGAAAATAACTAAAATTAATTCCAAGCAAAAATAAAGCATTTTACAGTAGTCTGAAACACCTTCAAACATTTGAAAAACCGAGTTTTTTTCTTTTCAGATTTAGTTTATAGTAACAATGATATAGCAATGTGTGACACAGAATGTTTAACACGCTAGTGTTTGATCTTACAAGAGGCGAACTTTTGTGATTTGCTGACAATTGAAAGCGAGTCCATTCATCAGAGCACCTCAATTGTACATAGTTCGAAACGAAAGCATCACAGAGCGCAGTGAGTGATGATCAAGATTATCGCCACATTTAAAATGCATGTATTGTAAAACCATTTATTTTCTCCGACATTTAATGTCACTATTTTGATGTTTTGAGCATATTCAGTTTTAATTTCACAAATTTGTTAAGAAAACAATGTGTTTTATTATATTTTACACGTTCACATTGATTCGATTTTGTGGATTTTACTTATCAGCGAAAATAGTGAAATTAAAACCCAATGAATAATTAATGCATTTATAGTATTAATGTCTGAGATGAACACAAACCAGTTCACAGACTCACTAATTTACATTGGAATTACCAGAAATGTAAAATTTGGGATCATATCACATTTCCTGAGAGGTCTTCATTGCATATCACAAACTTGAATACTATAATCCTTGCTGGAGTAAATCTATTTGAAAAACAATGTTAGTGTTCTTGAACCAACAATAGCGAATTTAACTCTCAGCACACATTAGTATATTTCATGTGGAAACGTAACAAGTCTTTTTTTCATTTAGACAGGTTTTATCATAATTATTGTACTTGATACAAACCAGTTAGTTTTTTTTCAAATAGACAGGTTTATGGACTGACAGAAAAGTTGATCTATTCAGACAGATATTATCGCAATAATTGTAGTTCATCCAACCAGTTAAAATGTATAGCAGTGTTATAATATACACTTCAGATATATAATAAAATATTTAATCTTTAAACTGTGCATTAAAAGACCTTCCAATAATAAGTCTTCTAATTTCGCTTGTTCCGGCTCCAATTTCATACAGCTTGGCATCTCTGAGTAGCCTACCAGTAGCATATTCGTTGATGTAGCCATTACCACCTGCAATCATGAGAAAATGTTAACAAATGTTAGAAATAAATTGATCGAAATGTACACAAAATTATCAATATACTGTGTGTCACTTTAATTTCACCAGATTCATTTTTACCAAGTGTATCTACAAGTTGCACCTGAGTTTTAACAAATTCAGTCTAGTTAGCTCATAACTTAGCTAATATTTCTTTTGTTCATCATATTTTGCTTTGGCCAGAAATAAAGCCAAGCATTGTTGATGTTATTCAACATGAAAATAACCCTTGACCGAAATAGACACCTTTTTTTCTAAAAATATTTGTTTTTCAAATATGTTCAAATTGTAATTGTTAATCACACATACGGTCGGAAATACATGACAGGCTGGTATGACCACCTCTCTACTGTAAAATACTTTATTTTAGCTGGAATTAATTTTCACTGAAAACAACTTTTGGGTGTTTTGTATGGAATTTATTTTCAATGATTTTTGATGAGTTGAATGAAAAATATAGGAAAAAAGGTATATTCCCTGGATTTTATTTTCACTGTACCATTCCTTCAGTGAAAATAGCAAAAATTAATTCCAAGCAAAAATAAAGTATTTTACAGTATTTAAACTACATCATAGTAATGCAACTTGTTTATTTACCAAGACACTGTATAGCATCTAATGCAACTTGTGTGGCATTCTCCGCAGAATACAAGATAACACCAGCACAGTCTTTATTGTTGAAGTGTCCCTCATCACAGGCCCTAGCCACACCATATACATAGGACCTGCATGCACTGAGACGAGTGTACATGTCAGCCATCTTGCCTTGCATTAACTGAAATTAAACAAAAATACCTTAATATAAGTCAACAAAAATCTCCATCTAGTTTTTAATGATTCTGTCAATTATAAACAATGAAAGATAGATAATAATAAAACAAATATAAAATATTTAGCATATCAACTACAAATGGCACCATTTTTGTCTCGTCAAAGTTTCACTTTCGAGCAGTGAAGTCATTCTAATTATATTTGTAGAAACAAAACTGCATAATCCACATGTAAACCAGTTGAACATTTTGAATCAAATCCTGAACAAACAAACAAAACTTGTGTATTGTTGATACCAAGTTTGAATTAAAATTGGTTTAGGCTTGCCACCAGTCAACCATTTAAAATCAAATTGCACAACAAAATGACATCGATAAATATTCTTATATTTATTGCATTGTCCGATTCAGGCGGTTTTGCTAAAGCTGACCATAAATGGCCATCCCCATGAACCTGAGAGAGATCATGCCAAGAAAAACTGAATTTGCCATTTTTTAAATTAAATGATGTGATTTAGATCACTGAGGAGCTGGATCAATCAATCAGAGTTCCTGTAAACAATAACTTGAATCAATTTCAAATTGAAACCAACAAATTTTGTAAACCACTAGATTTTGTCGTCTTATATCATATCATAGTTTAACTCACTGACAAAAACACACTACTTCGCATTCAAGTTCAGCAAGTTTAGTGCAAAAGGCTTAGAGATAACTCTTGTTTACAACAATTACCTGATATGTTCCAATAGGTTTTCCAAAAGCTTTTCTTGCATGTAAATATGGGAAGGCTACATCGAGGGCAGCTTGCATCAGCCTATTAAAGAATATGAGAATATAGAAAGATAGAAAACGCTGCAGTTAATAGCAGGTATTACCAGTATGTTGCTCTGGATGTCTGTGTCATTATTAGTCTGAGAATATGAGAACATAGAAAGACAGAAAACACTGCAGTTAATAGCAGGTATTACTAGTATATTGCTCTGGATGTCTGTGTCATTGTTTGTCTGAGGATATGGGAACATAGAAAGACAGAAAACACTGCAGTTAATAGCAGGTATTACTAGTATATTGCTCTGGATGTCTGCGGTCATTGTTAGTCTGATAATATGAGACCATAGAAAGACAGAAAACACTGCAGTTAATAGCAGGTATTACGGTACTAGTATATTGCTCTGGATGTCTGTGTCATTGTTAGTCTGAAAATATGAGAACATAGAAAGACAGAAAACACTGCAGTGCAGATAATAGCAGGTATTACTAGTATATTGCTCTGGATGTCTGTGGTCATTGTTAGTCTGTGAATATGAGAACATAGAAAGACAGAAAACACTGGAGTTAATAGCAGGTATTACTAGTATATTGCTCTGGATGTCTGCGGTCATTGTTAGTCTGAGAATATGAGAACATAGAAAGACAGAAAACACTGGAGTTAATAGCAGGTATTACTAGTACCGGTATATTGCTCTGGATGTCTGCGGTCATTGTTAGTCTGAGAATATGAGACCATAGAAAGACAGAAAACACTGCAGTTAATAGCAGGTATTACTAGTATATTGCTCTGGATGTCTGTGTCATTGTTAGTCTGAAAATATGAGAACATAGAAAGACAGAAAACATTGCAGTTAATAGCAGGTATTACTAGTATATTGCTCTGGATGTCTGTGGTCATTGTTAGACTGAGAATATGAGAACATAGAAATACAGAAAACATTGCAGTTAATAGCAGGTATTACTAGTTTAGTGCTCTGGATGTCTCCGGTCATTGTTAGTCTGAGAATATGAGAACATAGAAAGACAGAAAACACTGCAGTTAATTGCAGGTATTACCAGTATATTGCCCTGGATGTCTGCGGTCATTGTTAGTCTGAGGATATGAGAATATAGAAAGACAGAAAACACTGCAGTTAATAGCAGGTATTACTAGTATATTGCTCTGGATGTCTGTGGTCATTGTTAGTCTGAGGATATGAGAACATAGAAGACAGAAAACACTGCAGTTAATAGCAGGTATTACTAGTACATTGCTCTGGATGTCTGTGTCATTGTTAGTCTGAGGATATGAGAACATAGAAGACAGAAAACACTGCAGTTAATAGAAGGTATTACTAGGACATTGCTCTGGATGTATTTATACAGCTGACAGTTTTTAAGAAGTACGGTAGTCAAAAAAATTAAAATTGACATCAATGGACAATCAGTGAAAATGAATAGCTCTGGACTGTTGACTTTATCATCAACACAGCTAATTTGTCCCACTTTCTTGCAAGACGTGTTTAAAAAAAAATTCATAAACTTTTTTCAAACATGTCCAGCATATTAGGAATTCGCATTTTCTAATAAGGTACACACTGAGGCATGGTATAACTTAAAGGACGGCAGTCGTCGCGCCACATCCTGTTTGATATGGGACTATTGCAACGTATGCAACGTGTGGAAAATACATTGTTTATTTAAATGAAATTCGAACACACGCTGTGCGCCAACAACCGCCCTTTAAGGCAATATGGTGATACATGTGTACAATAATAGTGATTAATTTAGGCGAGGGTTCTCCGAACCCGCCTATTCACATAGTTCATACCCACCATAGACTCCGGTCAGTCAAAATGACTATTTTGAACTGTAGGCATTAATCAGCGATTCTGCCGGTGACGGAGAGATAGAATCCAGGTCAGGGGAAGCCCCATGACCTCAAGATTCTTTTACCCCTTACGTCATGAACCCACGTGACTGAGGCCACCTGGCAGCACCACAGGTAGCCGTCCTTCACTCTGGTTCCTTTCTCTCCGCCTCGAGGACTTAGACCAACGCGACGGAAAGAGTGGGGAGGTTGGGGGGACCCGGAGTCTATGGTGGGTATGAACTATGTGAATAGGCGGGTTCGGAGAACCCTCGCCTAAATTCACTACGTTCAATTACCCACCATAGACTCCGGTCAGTCAAAATGACTATTTTGAACTGTAGGCAGAGTCAGACACAGATAGGTGGCGGGTTTTTCCAAGCAAACAGAAAAAAAGGAGAATGATGAAAGACTTTTCCCCAGTCCGGGATGAAAACACACCCAAAAACCTAAGTTAAGACCCAAGAAGGGTGGTGTCTTACCTTGCCTGTGCTGTCCCCGAAGCAAGAAACCAATGCTGCTGTGGTGACAGGGTTCGGTGTGCCCGAGAAAGCTAGACCCAAGCCGAACTCGGGGGTGATAAGCTTGAAGTAGGACCGAAACAGTTCGCATGAGGGCGTAGGTCGACAGAAGCGAAACCTGGGAGCTTCCAGGAAGTGCTAGTGGAACAGACAATCTGCCCGCAAAAATGCAGAGACTGACTTATCGCCTATGCGCAGAGGCCCCTGCAGTCGTTCGGGCTGGGTCAGCAAACAAGGCCTGACCCGCTACGACGGGGCCTAACCTGAAGAGACCCTGCTCAATAGATTGGGTGTCTCTTAGGTAGTAGTTGATGAAGACGTTCTGCGTTCTCCAGAAGCCTGCCTTCAGAATGTGTTTGAGGGGGGCACCTGACGCTAGCGCTAGTGAGTTAGCAATCGCACGGACCTCATGTTCTTGTACTTGGTGTCTCTGCAAGGTCTGTGTTGAGGAGGATAGTGTAATATAGACCTCCAGTACACTCGCAGTAATCCACCTGGGGATGGAAGTCGGGGAAACCGGCTTATCCCGCTTGTCAGGGCCGTAACACAAAAACATGTGTTTGGTTCCCCGTCTAGAAAACCTGGTATGGTTCTCGTAGCAACTCAGCGCTCGGACCGGGCAGAGAAGCAATTCCTCCTGATCTTCCGGACTGACAATATTTGCCAGCCAGGGGATGACGATCGGTTGAGGATCGTGTCCTGGGATTTGGTTCTTGGCGAGAACCCGATTCGTGTCTTAGTACAACTTGATCGCCCATAAAAGCGGCACAACCGTTCGCAAAGGATAGTGCGTGCCTAGCTTTGACCGGCGCCTACCTGAGGCGAGGGCCAGTAGGAAGACTATTTTCCACATCAAAAAATTGAGTGGTGCTGATTGGAGAGGCTCAAAAGGCGGTCTGCTTAGAGCGAACAACACAGCTGACAAGTCCCAGTTGAGCAGTTCCCTTGCATGGGGTCTCAGCGTCTGGAAAGCAGTAATTAGTCTCCTAATAGTAGGACAATCGGTTAGTCTTGTTCCCGTACATTTGAATGGTGGGGCACAAGGCCGACCTGTAGCCAACGATCGCTGCGTAGGACAAACCCACTTCGTCAAACAGGTGGACGAAGGAGCCTGCTACCTGGCCAATAGAGGGATGGTATCGATCAATCTCCCTTCCGCTACACTAACCAGTGTATGCTCGCAGCCTAGAAATGTAGGCTGCATTGGTGGAATCCCAGTTCGCCCTGGCCAGGACGTTGGCAGCCCGCTCAGATAAAGCTTTCGTATGTGCGGGTCTAATGAGAGCCTCTATGCGGGTAAGTGATACCCGCTGGGCTCGTGGTAGTGCGCCGTCTGGTTGGGACGGCATGTCCGGTAAGTCCGGAAGCACTGCTGATGTTTCGACTATCGTTTCCGACAGAAGTGGAAACTAGGCCCTGTTCGGCCAATTGGGTGCAACCAATGATAATATGCAGGTGTGCACCTGTCGAAGTCTTCTCCGGTGCCCGGTGGACTAGCGGGAAGGGAGGAAAAGCGTACACAACTAAGTGGATCCGCGGGGTAGCAAAGCGACCCTGGCCAAGGCTCCTGGAGTCAGCAGGAGTGTTACGTACGTCGGGAGCTTGGTGTTCCGGGGTGCGGCAAACGGTCTAACCTTGGACCGTCCACAGCTGAAACAGCCTGGAGGCTACCCACTGGGGTATCAGCCACTCCGTGTTCTAGAGACGGAGTCGCCCTGAAAGGGCGTCGCCAGACTGTTCCTCACCCCTGGAAGGTGGTGTGCGGTTAGCTCCACATTGTATTCCAGGCACCAAAGGAGGATTTTGCTCCGCTAGGACTGACAACGATGGGGAATGCGTCCCCCCTCCTTCTTGAAGGAGACCACCGCTGCGTTGTCTGTGCGGAGCAGGACTCTGTTGTCTCGAACTACAGGTAGAAAGCGTGGTAGTGCTAAGTACACTGCTCACAGTTCGAGCCGGTTGCTACGGTGGTCCCAAAACTATGCAGGAGCCATATCCTTGGGCTTGTTCGTCCAATAGATGCGCTCCCCAACCCTGGGGGAGGCATCTGTAACCAGAGTCATACCTGCGGCGAGCGGGTCCAAGGGGGCCCCTCTGCCCGAGGTTGGTCAGAGACGACCACCAGGGCAGGGCTTCCTTCACTTGGTCCGAGATCGAAACCCACCTATCTAGTTCCCATAGGAGAGCTCGGCGTTATAACAAGCGTTATACCGGGCGAATATGATTCGAAGGAGATGGCAACTCGCTAGGTGCATCGGTACGTGCAGGTAGGCCCCGCTTAAGTCTAGCGGGGCTAGCCAGTCAAAACGGTGGATGGAGAGAAGAACCCTGAATGGTGTCTCCATGTGGAACCGATCGAGGGGCACGTACTGATTCAGTCTGTCTAGGTCCAAAACTGGACGCCTGCCACTTGTAGATTTGGTACTACGAACACATTTGGGTAGAAGCCTGGACTTAGTTCCGGCTGATGTACCCTGTGTATGGAGTCTTTCCCCAGCAAACTGCTACATCCTGTCTGATTGCTTCCGCCTTGCGGGAGTCCCCTGGCAGTTCCCAACAGGGGAGACACTGACGGGGAGAAATGGAGATTTCAGCGGTATGCCGTAAACGGATGTCACCACCTGGAAAGATTCAGGTATCGGTCACCTGCCGTCTCCAAACCGGACTACACCGGCGCAATCTGTGTACGACAGGGATGTGTGGCCATGTGTTCGGCAGTTGCAAGGGGGGGGGGGGAGTGCTCCCTTCCCCCATGAGGCGAGTTCCCCAAGGCCTGAAGTAGTCACTAAGTTGTGATCTGGCCACTCACCGAACACGTGCCTGTCCCCCCCGGTTGCAGAGGTGAGCGTCAAACATGCTTCCCCTGCTGCCGGGTGGACGTCCGCCCAGAGAGGGTGAGGAGCCACCACCTGGCTCTTACCTCCCTGGGGGCGCGCCACTACCCTTCCCTCCCATGGAAGGGTATAAGCGATTGCCTCCTGGCTGACTCTGGCTAGCGGACAACGCCCTAGGGCGTTTTGTTTTCTGTGCATGGGGTGCCCTCCGCTTGCCCATGGCAGGACCAACTGGCTAGCGAATTCGATCTGAACCCTCTGATTCATTGCACTCCGAAGCTTCGAGACTGTACCCACCATTCCCTGAACAAAAAGGGTGGAGGGTGTCCAGTCTGCGTCATTGAGGTGGGGGACGTACCCCAGCTCAGCTTGTCGGCGAAAACACGTGCGTCTAAGGCCGCGTCTCATAGCACAGTAGTGGCCCTGGCCAAGCGAGCCAGGCAACACTAGGGGGTGTCGCACGTAGATGTGCGGTGGCCCACCAGTAAAAATGTCGCCTGGTCTAGGAGGCTGGTGCGTTCTGCCTCCAAGGTCACCAGAGTGCTGGGCACGCATAATAATGCGCTCAAGCAACTCTGCCCTCAGGGCTAGATGGGTCGTCCTCAATTGGCAAAGACACCCATGGAACGCGGCTATCCCCCTTTGCCCGGTTTGCCAAATTCGTGGTACCGGGGTCTGGGGAAGGAGCCTTGGAATCCGGTTGGGGGCGTTTTGGTCTCATCCCACGCTATGGGGTCTGATCCCGAGACACACCGACCGGGTAGCGTTTGGTCCAGTGGGAAGTGTTGCCTAACGTTATCCCCACCCGGGGGCCTTAAGCATTACATCCTCCGCGGCTGACCAACGCCGCCCATCAACACCGTTTGCATGCTCTGCGCCCCACTCCGCACTCAGACGGACAGGGGAGAGATGTGCCGACGGGGTTGCTTTGGATCCCGACGCCTGTGATCCCATAAGTGTTGAAGCCACCTTAGGTGGTCACTTTAGGATCAAGGGTGGGGGTATATACATCGTATCACTGGGATCGATGATACTCCGCCTCACCCCAAAAGCGTGGCTCACCGAGTCATACAGATGGATGACTCTGAGGGACCGCCCGGAGTACCGGCTGTATCCAACGCAAGCGAACTGCGTCTCCTTTAACTTAAAATATGTGAGAGGGAGCGTGTTCGACTGTGCGTCTCATGACAGGGTCGGTTCCCTCTGGGGACGCCCGTGGGTCGGTAAGAAAGTAGTCAAAACCCACAGCGGGGACCGGACACAAGGATAAATTCGTTACCGTTGTACCGTTACCGCGTAACGAACCCTAGCTGGCTAAAAGTGGGGGGGGGGGGGTGTCAACGAGTGCCCTGCCCTGAAAGCCCTGCCCCGAGATCGGAGACTTGGCTGCCAGCACCCCGTTGGCATTCAGTGCCCGCGGATCCAGAGAAGGACCGGTGCAATTAGCCTGAGCCTCGGCCACCCCCCAAAATAGTGGGAGAGCCGTGACTGGGAACGGGGGTTCCCCGGAAGAGACGTGTTTGAATGCAAACATGCTTTCCTGTTTCTTCCTGCTTGCCCACCGAGGGGACACAGTGGAGACAGCTCGCTCCGACTGCGTCTGATCTACCCGGCCTGCCAGGGACGCAATTGCCCCGACAGTCCTTCGACCAAAGCCCTCAACTCGGAGGCAAACTCGGCGCCGTGCGAGGAAGGGTCCACGAAGAGACCCGCAACGGGCCCCATAGGAGGAAAGCCTCCAGGGGCACAGCCTCGCTGCAGCCGGTAAAATCGGGTAAAAAACACCGCCTGAAAAAACAGACTGTGAGGATGCCCTCCGATCAGCAGGGGAGACCGAGAAAATATCGGTACCTCCGCCGTCGGGCCTCTTACTCGACGTCCCGGTACATGAAGTACCGGTAGCCGAGCGTGAGGACTTTCCACTCATGCAAAACACGCAACTCACTTTAACCGATTTGTTTACTGGACGCGCGACCTTGCTGTGACGCGGTCAGGGTCAGTGTCAGCGATTTTGATGGCTCTGAAAGAAAATCTCAGGCCTCAGAACTCCAGTGAAAAAAACACGCTTTCACGCGAAAAGAAACCCGGAACCCACATGTAGCCACGACAAAGCATCTCGGATGCGGGTTCTATGCTGGTAGATTCTGAATAAACCACTGTACAGTCGGCTCGAAAGACGAGGAGACCGGAAGAAAAAGGCAGCGAGCCTTGGAGCTGTCATTACATCGATATATTGCTAAATACATTAAAAATAAAAGACGACATGCATGAGGGAGACGAATTACAGTTGTAAAAGGTGCCGCCATGAAATCAACATGTGATTACGTAGTGGCGCCGGATTTTGATTTCTTTGCTGTGAAAAATACTACACACAAAGGGGAAAACGACACGAGGGTAAAAAAAGACAAGGAAAACTAATCCTACCAGCTACCATGTCGGATGCCGAGCAGCGGCAACAACCCAAGCTATAAATCCGGACAGGAAAAAAGCAGGCGATCCAGCAGAGCTCGCTAGATTTCATCTCCACTCGAGGCGGAGAGAAATTAAGAGTGAAGGACGGCTACCTGTGGTGCTGCCAGGTGGCCTCGGTCACGTGGGTTCATGACGTAAGGGGTAAAAGAATCTTGAGGTCATGGGGCTTCCCCTGACCTGGATTCTATCTCTCCGTCACCGGCAGAATCGCTGATTAATGCCTACAGTTCAAAATAGTCATTTTGACTGACCGGAGTCTATGGTGGGTAATTGAACGTAGTGAATTTGATATCTTACCCCAATGGGCCTCCTGACAACACAAGTCTCTCCAAGTCTAAACCACTCATTAATACATACACACCTTTGTTCACGCTGCCAAGCATATTTTCAGCTGCAAGAAAAAAAGTAAAAATAATAATATTTGACAAATTCCTTTTAACTGATATTTCTTGATAAATGTATTAAAGTTTACAGGCTGTACAAATTAGATTTATGAACAAAACAAGTCACCCAACTAGAACAAGTCTCAATGTAAAATGTCAGATTGATTTTTGGCTAAGTTTAATATTCAAAATTGAAACTAATTCTAAGTCAGTTTTGCCAAGAATCCACAATCTAATAGAGGCACCTGAAAATCAACCAAACCATTTAATATGTATATCGCTATAAGCTGTCACACTGTGACATCACAATTTTACCACCCAGCATGATAACAAATGTTGCTCATCGATCAATACTAGCTCATAATCTGCGGTGACAACATCACCTTTAAGTTGTTTTATTAACAGGAATATTCAATAACAGAGGCAGCAAACAACGCCTTTATTTTATCTTCAAAGCAAATGGCCGGTTCTTGCCAACTAGTCAATGCACATGCGTATGCACAAAAAATGTAAACAAGTGTGACGGCTTATAACTCATACGTCTTTAAATATTATAACTTTCTCATTCAAAATTTGGGTACTACTTATTGCAGTAGTTTACAAATAGCCAAATATTAAACAAATTGTTAGATTCAGTTGTGATTGAATTTTCAGCATCTTAGGGTGTCACCAGGTCCAATCACATGCCAGACTTTCCATAAAACAATTTGAATACAGTCTTCTTAATAAATAAAATATAATTGTGAAACGTTTCCAATAGTTTGCAATGAACAGCTGTTTTCCAGTACCTGTGCATTTTAGATCCCTCCCTTCTAAAGCTACATGGCATTTGTTGCCAACACGTCCAAACAAACATCGAACATTTTACATCCAGTAGTTGTTCTGAGCATGTTCCAAATTCAAAACCATATTGCATAACAAAAAGCATTGAGTTTCAATTGCATGTTTCAATTTACTGAATCTGTTAAAGATACTAGAGAATACAGGTACAGGCAACTGCTTCATCTCTAGGGATTTCAAGGTGATTTGAATATTGCACACTCAAAACATATTTATGCAACACGTTATTAAAAGTAGGAGAAAACTAGTAGAACTAGAGAATGAATTTGATAATTGCATTTTTAAAAATTGGTTACACAAAACAGTTGGCAGGACAATTTCGTTGCGACTTGGTAAACTATAATACATTATGTTTATTTTTCAATTTTCAATCAACAAAGACAAGTCTACATCACAGAATATTTTTAAAAACGTAAACTACTGAAAAAAAATTGTCATGGCGGTAGTGGTAGACTTGTTGCATACACCCATACACTTGAATATTAGAACAAGATGCACCGAAACACATCATATAGAATGCCACTTTATTCTCATTGATGCAGTCATGTCACACGCAACGTAATATTACCGTAATTGGTATAGTACAGGTGTGATGGTTCAAATACCAAAATGGCAACAGTAACATAAAGACTTCCCTGGCGGCGATGATAACATACAAACACGGAGTCAACAGATGAGGTTTCAACTGGTACTGGTATTATTATACTCTGCAAACATCAAATACAATAACTCGGTAAAACTCCAAACCTCCAATAACTAGATACTTAAACTCCAATACAATTCAACGAGATCTCCGATCTGATCTCAGTGCTGAACAACTCCCCTATATATACCCACACTGTCTATAAATAGACCATTACATCAGCATACATGATAAGTCTAGAACTTACTACAAATTTCTAGAATGTTCCATTACCTATTCAACCAGTTTCTAAAAATTCCACCCAGACACAGTACGGTTCTAGAACATTCTCAGTCACACGGAAGTGGTAAACAAGTCGTATGCGACAAGTCACCTGTCCCTGTATTCGCAATTAATACAATTCCAATACTGTAATGACAAGCACGGTAAACCTTCATGTAGAGATGCACAGTGCATTTATAGTGCTTCTAATAACTTACCAGGAACTTTACATTCATCAAAAATTAATTCTCCTGTTGGTGAGCCTCGCATTCCCAGTTTGTCAAGTTTTAGACCAGTACTGAATCCCGGAAATCCCTGCAAGAAACAAGAAATGGAATTCATTTTTCTTGCTGTGTGTAACAATTTGTCAAAGAAAACATGAAATGAAATTACATAAAATATACTGAAGGAATATATCATAATATTGTTGAGAAAGTTACAACTTATTTACCGTTACAGTTGCTCAGGAAACACATTATTACATAATTTTCTATTGTTTCGCACTCTCAGGTGGTCCAACCGAGTCTCATTAACACCTTCTCATATGGTATTGATTAGAAAGTTGTACATAATAATGCTACACACACATAACATTTGTGGACAGAAGAAAAGGGATTTTTGACAGACATTTTTTTCACATAAATATCTATAGAACAACCTTAACCATGCAAAAAAATAAAAATAATTCATTTCAATTAATTAAAAGGAATGCACTTAAATTAAATAATTCACACCTAAAAGGTTCTATCTAGCCAGATATAATTTTTGTATGAGGATGAGCATGGTATATTTCTAGTCCAATGATACTAAGTGTGTGCGTGATGTGCAGGTGTTTATGACTGAGAATTTCTAGTTGCCGACCGAGTCACAATAATTAATAATGTTGATAAATCACTGACTGCAATCATGTAGTATCTGGCGCCCAGACGATGACTAAGAACGACCAGCCAATTATATTTGCTCATATTCATTACGAGATAAACAATTTGTTAATGGAAAAACATGGGGAAACAGGTTTTTGATACAGAAAGATAAACAATTCTATAAAAGATATAGCCCAGTGATTGGTAAATACTTTGGACACATTTTCTAGATACACATGTATATTTGTGTTCTCAATATCAGGTCTAATTCTGGCTAGAGAGAAGACTCCTATCCTAGTATTTGAAATCAAGTTTTGTGGAATAACCAATTTGTGAACAACCACTAGCTCAATCTTGAGATTGAACACAAGTCACCAAACACAAAGCACAAATATGTTAGTGGTGGACGAACTATTCAGTCATGATGTTTGCAGGTGCAAGCGGACCAACTTCAAAATCAGATCATACATGTAGAACATATTGCAAGATATTCACCAAGCTTAACTCTAACAACAATCCAAGTAGTTCCCACCTTTTCAACAATGAAAGCAGAAATACCATGTTGTGGTTGAGAAGACATATCAGTCTTGGCATAGATAATAAGCGTATCTGCATCCATTCCATTCGTAATCCAAAACTTGGTACCATTTAGTACGTAGTAGTCTCCTGTAACAAAGCAATACAACATATTGGCAATGTATAACTGAGAATTAAAACTGTGTGTCCCCTGTATGTCACAGGGAGTAAGCTACATTTACAGATTTAACTATAAACTGTGTACACTGTGATCACTATGCTATGAAAAAAGTAAATTACAAATGAAATAGTTTATGAAAGTCCTTAATTGGGATAAATAACCCAAAGTGTTGAAGTTTTACTTATCACCTAATCATTGGTAATCAGCCTAATCAATGAAGGTGAAAATTGTTATCACATTTCTTAAGTGTCAGAATTATTGATTTTGACGCATGTTATCAACTTATTGGATTTTATTCCTGTTACAAAACTGCCTAAAATGATGCAAAAATAAACATAACTTCATAAAAAAATGAATTGTAATCATAAGAATTTTTTAATAATTCTTGACAGCTATAAGTACCCATCTTTGAATACAAATGATTTTCTCGCCATATGTAACAAACTAAACCAAACGCCTGCTAAAAAATTGGATTTTGAATTTAAATTTCTCTTATTAGTGAGAAGTGAGAAATATTGCATAGAGATACCTTTACTTCATCAAAATTGACCATCATCAAATTTGTATAGTACATTATTAAGTGCGGAAATATCCCCCAAAATACTTAAATTAGCATTTGTTGAATTTCATGCAATGTTTTGACATTACTACAACGCTATGAGACCATTATTTGTCATGTTTTTTATTTTTTTTATTTCACGCATAAAGCAGGATCTTGTAGTGAACATAAAATAGTCTATTGAATGCTTTACAGTATGTTGAACCTACCCCTTTTCTCAGCTTTCAGACTCATGTTGACAACATCAGAGCCTGCATCATGTTCACTCATCGCCAGTGCCCCTATATGTTCACCAGAAATCAACTGAAATAAAAACACATTTGTTATGTTGCATGGACACAGCAATGGTTATTATTATACATCTGTCATCATAACGCCATTAGTTACAGCGTGCCAATGTTGCGGTATTTTCATCCTACCGTATAAAGAAAAACAAATTCTAAATATGGAATGATAACACGCGTAAGCGTCCTCTAATAATAAAAATGGCTGCCACCAGAGTTTGACTAAACTTCACAGAAAGAAGTTCGCTGATTCTGTTCTAAACATTTTGAATTTTGGCATTCCCATGGTGTATCCTTGGAAAGAAAATATGTATAATAATAAGGTTATTACGTGAATACCTCAAAGTATGCACTCAGACAGTACGCCATGCATCGACTTCTGCTGCTCGTCGATCGATACTCCCGGTGTACTGTCTTCGTGCATACTTGGAGGTATTCTCGTAATAACCTCATATTACGATTATCTTGAATGATGACAATTATGGTATAATAAAGAAAACCTCAGTGTGCAACGATTGTGCAATTTGTTAGTAGTTCATTGGGCTACTAATGAAAATGGTATTAGATATAAGTGTGGCCCTAGATTTCTAATAAATTCAAGCCATGATTATTATTACAAAATTACCTTTGGTAAATATTTTTCTTTCTGTGCTTCAGTACCATTTCTACATATCTGATTAATACATAAATTTGAATGTGCTCCGTAACTCAATGCCACTCCCCCTGCTGCCCTTGACATCTCCTCCATGACAATAACATGGTCCAAGTAGCCGCCACCAGTACCTCCATATTCAACTGTAATAGAATAAGTACATCAGTACTGAGATCCTTATATTATTTCTGAGGCCTCTATATCAAGTACTTTTAGCGATGATCTGTCTATGTCATTTTTTTATTTATTACAGAAAATGAGTAAGTTTCTATGATGGTGATTATCGGTATTAGACAAACACACCTACCTTGAGCAGTTATACCATGCAGTATTTATGAAACACACATACCTGGGACAGTTATACCATGCAGTATTCATGAAACACACCTACCTTGAGCAGTTATACTATGCAGTATTTATGAAACACACATACCTGGGACAGTTATACCATGCAGTATTCATGAAACACACCTACCTTGAGCAGTTATACTATGCAGTATTTATGAAACACACATACCTGGGACAGTTATACCATGCAGTATTCATGAAACACGCCTATCTGGGGCAGTTATACCATGCAGTATTTATGAAACACACCTACCTAGGACAGTTATACCATGCAGTATTTATGAACACACATACCTGGGGCAGTTATACCATGCAGTATTTACGAAACACACCTACCTGGAGCAGTTATACCATGCAGTATTTATGAAACACACCTACCTGGGGCAGTTATACCATGCAGTATTTATGAAACATACCTACCTGGGTCAGTTATACCATGCAGTATTTATGAAACACACATACCTGGGACAGTTATACCATGCAGTATTTATGAAACACACTTACCTGGGGTAGTTATACCATGCAGTATTTATGAAACACACATACCTGGGGCAGTTATAACATGCAGTATTTATGAAACACACATACCTGGGACAGTTATACCATGCAGTATTTATGAAACACGCATACCTAGGGCAGTTATACCATGCAGTATTTATGAAACACACCTACCTGGGGCAGTTATACCATGCAAACCAAGGCTCCCACATTGCTTCCAAAACTCCTAGTGAAAATAACAAGTAATTACCAATGAGTTATGATCAATACATATGGCCCCCACATGTGCTTGTATATTTCTATGGACAGTTACATTCTAAATTGTAGTGAAAAAACTGCAGTAAATGTTTGAAATGTGTTACATTACACTAAATGTGTGAAAAAAACTCCATAATTTTCGTAAAAAAAAAAATTCCATTGTAATATTACCGTATTACCCCGGGCACGCGCCCCTCCCTGGGCAAGCGCCCACCCCCCTGTTTTCACAAAAGTTACATGTTGGGGACATCCTCGGTTAAACGCCCAGGGTGATTTTTAGCCAAGAATTAGGTCAACAAGAAAGTTTTATTTGTCAAAAACGAACGCGTTTGATTTATTTAAATAGTGTGTTTGTTACGGTAGTTCTTTTTTTGGAGTGTGTGGTGGCCCTGAAAAGGGCTGTTTTGTTTGTGTTTTTACGTAAAAACTCATTGGAAGAGCATCGCCAGGCAATGGACGCGGGACTCTTTGGCAACGACCAAAAACGTATCCGTGTCCAGCCATTGGTTGGCCACGTAGAGGTCAAAATATGCGTTCTATTTTTACGCGTTAAGTTTGGCTCTTCCGTTTCACCCCCTCCGGAATGTTCTACTTTCGCAGCCTAATCGCAGGTTTTTCGAAAAACGTCGAAAAAACACAAGAATTAGTGGAAATGTTTCTAATTGGGGCGGATTATTGATAGAGGATAATGTCTTTATTACAAACATAGTTGAACTCTGGTGATGTTGCCGTTGTTATATAATATAATTCCCTTTATCATAGTTTGTTTCAATATAAATATGCATTATCATAATTAATTATGAATACAAACAAGTTTTGGGGTTGAACCAACAGTGGGGAATCAGTCTACCGAATGTCCTTAAAAGATGTAAATATCTTACAAAAACATTGGTGCCTTATTTGTTTAATTATTTTAAGGGACATAATTTCCAGCTTTCTTCAAAGTAATTCAGATATTTTAGTATAAAAACAAATGTCTCATTGAAAAAAAAAAAGTGCTGCATTTAGATGTGAATAGATTCATAAGACATGCAAGATAACAGAAAATTTTAGCTGGCTTTAGTCCAAGTATTTTGTACAGGTGTCTGTCAAAAATTAATGATTCACTGAGACAAATATGAACTGCCTCATTGTGTGACTACTGTATTATATGAAAAGTAAAAAAAAAACACCCTTTATGAATAGCTATCATGTTGCAAGCTCTGCTTTGTATGCAAATCAACTTAAATAGTTAGTTGGTGTCCAGTGGAGGGAGAAGTCAACAGTACTGTTGCCTCCTGAGAATCTACATCTTCAAACACTGCAATCTTTGAAGTGCGTTTTTAAACTAGTATTATAAAAAGTCTATCATTCTGTTCTAATAGCTGAAACATATTCCTGTGAGTTTTCATTTGTCGAATGAACTGTTTGTCAAATACAGAATACATATATTTTAGAACAATTTTCTTTTTAAAATATGGATGAAATGTTTTGCTTTTTATGTATTGTTTTTGATTTGATAACTTTGAACTAAACAGATTTTCTATTAGCTTCAGATCTTGATCAAAGTTTGGCACCCAGTTCATAGGAGTGCTTATATTGATTTTCTGACATCTTGTTTTCTGTAAAGATTTATTGGTAGGTTTGCAAATGTGTATCAGACTGTGCAATCTCTCCATGAGTTGGTTTTGAAACCCAGTAAGGGATACATTACCAAGGATATTATTACAAGATAAATCATTTGCTTCATTGAACACATACAACAATGCATATTTCCACTGAGATCAGTGACCTTTGATGTGTATCACCAGTGATCAGTCAAGTAGAAACAGTCAAAATATTTTATCAGTTTTTCTCAATTTTTGCATGATATTTTCATACAGGACATCTGTTGTTCAAACTCAGGGAAGACTTTATACTGATGAACAAGGTGACCAAGTTTGATGAAGTTTGGAATAGAATTAGTAAAGTTATCATGCACACAATAACAATTATTAACGACGACGACAACGCCGGACAAAATTTTTCCCTTAATATACCTTTCCCTTCCATCTTTTATGGTACGGGCAAGGTAAAAATGCTGAAAAACCGCGAGTTTTTGCCTTAGTTATTTTTTTAACGGCGAAAAACTGCAAACTCGGCAAATTTGGTTGCACAACTTCCCTCTATCATATACACCCAGCGACATCAATGCCAGCTGACTGAACGGGAGCTAGCACTTTTGAGACATTGCTACTTTCTTTCCATCCCTCATCACAGCTATGGCATTACGGTCATGTGGATTATTTTTCTGTTGTTGAAGAAAAAAACATTTTGCCGACCTCAAGTCCATTACGATAACCATAATGAGGCATGCCGACGATGGAAACTTGTTGCATCATAATTTTGTCATGTGTGTGGGTGCGTGAATAAATCATATTAATGAGGTCGACCAGAGTTTATTTTCAGTCTGTTTTTTATGTATCGCCATTTGGATATGTTTATGTATTCACAATAGTTTATAAACATTTCACATCAGTAATAAAAGGTTTTTTTTTGTTTCATAACACTGTCTGCTATTCTTCAGTAATTACGATGCGATGTATCAATACGTGCATGAACAAAATTATGCTAATGAGGTCATCGCCTTTTTGGATTACAAGTGGTAGTTTTTCCTGGCCGTTTCGACTTGAACTGATCACGGTTACTAAAAATGTAATCGTGCATTGATTACAATATTTACCATAGTTTGTAGTCAATTTCAGTGAGTAATACAACTTCATTCGCTGACATAAAACAAGTTTTATTCTTGAAATTCGACCCTGTGTCTTAGTGTTCCCACAGATCTTGACCAAGTGCTCACAATTATTGAAACCTCGCATAAATCAAGAAATAAGTACGTGTACAAAGTGTACGAAAGCATTCCTTTATTTGACCTTATCATACGATCACAAAAACAACTTTTTAAAATCTTTTTTGGGGTGGTCCTCGGGTAAGCGCCCACCCGCAATTTTTCCTGATTTTGTATGTTCAGGCCCCTGGGTGCGTGCCCGGGGTAATACGGTATGTATGGTTGAGACATGTATTAGAATTGGATAGGTATTGTGTACTGATGGTATCAAAAGAGTCATAGAGAATATTGTATACCAGTAATTTAATTGATATTTTTTGTATTAATGTTTGATGCAGTGTGATTATAGCCAGGTTATAGTCAGAAAATGAAAGTACCTGTCTAAAATCCATATTGAAATGAAAGATAGTCGCTGGTCTGTGGCCACAGAGTCTATTTTTGTTGATTACGTATTGATATATGAAGATATTTTGTGAAAACTGAAAATTTCCAATCAAATTAAAAATTGATATGTTTGCAGATATTTAAGTTGTATCAAATTTTTGCCTGTCTAAAATGACAGGTGTAAATTGAATTGTGCCAGGCAACCTCGGAGTCTTTAATGTTTGGCACTGTCAGCTTTTGACTTTGACTTGCATTAGACACAAGTAAAATGTGAAAAAAGCAAAGTTTTGGGAGCTGAGATTGAGAGGTGTGAAATTGTGCATGTTTAACATTTTCAAAGCATTTTTGGTCCAGACCCAGGTGTGATGTTATAAATATATACTCGCAATAATTCAAAATGTAAACAAATCTGTATAATCAATATCTGGGGGTTGGACATTTTGGTCAAGAATTTGAAAGCCATGCTTTTTTGACATTTTTACTTGCATGTTTGTCATTTTCTGTCCAGACAAGAGCTGAGGTCTGGTTGTGTGGAACTGTGTATACACATGAGGGATTTTAACATTTTTGACTTTCACGTTTGACAATTTGGAAGCAAAAATGAATCTTATCTTGGCTATGAATGTTATCACCAAACTAATAGAAGCAAACTGGGACATGCTAAAGTACTGTTCATCTATGTTATTTTAATGTGTAGGACCCATTATCTGGGATGACAATTATGACGGTTAGTTCTTAGTCTAATTATTGTGGATGGTTTATACTTGCAGTGAGCACCAAAAAAAGGCAGAGCTTTGGAGACAAATGGTTACATATGACTAGATCATAAAACAAGTTGCGATAAGATAATGTCAAGATATGTACAAAGTTGACATTAAAGTTCTCAATCGTTGATCTATCGTTCCATAGCAAGATAAATTAAAACATTATTTATAATAAAAAGTTCATACTTGGTTAATCACCATTTCAAAGGTCATTAAAACACTGAATGCAATTTCTTGAGGCATTAGCATCTTGGCACTATGCTCATTTCGTAAGTTAGTCTCCTGTCTACAGGGACAAGCAATTTGTACACAGGTGGAGAGGCCTTAATTTTGATTCCCGATGCTACAGATAATGATGATAACATCCACTCACCCTTCTCTTATCATGTACATCAGTAGAGTCAATCTCGGCTGCAAACGGTGCTAACTCAGTCTGAAAAAATCGGAACACTGTTTCGCGTAACTGCAAAAAAAAAAAAAAGGTTACAATGAACTTAACTTGTACGTCTATGGTTTGCAGACTGGTCCCACAGCATTAAACACCAAATTTAATTTAAAGTGAGAGAGTAGTCACCTGTGCATGCATCAGATGGCCATAGCGTGTCATTGTTTACAAATCTATGGTCATTTCACAAATGTTGTACTTTTTTTATTTCATTTACATCTTTCCATGTACATGTAGTTGTATTAAGGAAATTATTCTGAAAACTAATTTAAGGTAGATGTAATTCTTTGCATCTGTAGTTAAACTAGGATGATTATGTTTTTACAAAAACATAAGACTACAACTCATAAAAAAAAAAAAAAAAACATGATTTCTTTCTACATGTTCCTAGACCTTTACTGGAAACAATAAATTTGTTTTATATGGTTTAAATAGAGATATATGGAAATCGCCTAATTCATGCCTATAGCAATTTGAACAAATTTGGTCTTGAAACTCGGTACCAAATAAACTCTGAAGTTCAAGTTCATTCAAATTCATTGGTACTTACATGCTTTTGTTCATCTGTTAATCCAAATATTGTATCATCAATATCAACATAAGTACCCTGTGGTGAAGCTGAGGCAGATACGGCCTGTAGAGAAAATAAAGAAATATATGTAGCACATTATATTACCATGTACCGTGTAGTACATGAAAACAACTTTTGCAGGTTGGTCAAAAGACAGCATCCAAATTATTAGTCATGCCTACAATCACTGTAGAATAAACTTGATAATTTGTTTAGCTTTGACTTTTGCCTCATACCCTTTGTCAATGCAGATGTAAGTTGTTGATGTTTCGGCAATCATTGGAAGGAGGAGATGTTGATATCCACTGAACTTCAGAGGCATCAAAGAACATTACGTACCTTAATGCCAAATAATTTTTTATATACTGCGCTTTTATATACTGTTCTCATGTTATCAGCATTCATACCTCACAAATCATATGGTTGTTGTTAGGCCATTATCTTTTTTTCTCAGCTTTAAAACACAATACTGTAAAGGGGGTAATTATTCACTGGGTTTTAATTTAGCTTATTTCGCTGACTGGAAAAATGCGCTAAATTAAAACACAGTGAATATGTAAAATTTAGCATAGAACACATTATCTAAATGACGAAACCGTGAATTTAAAACCCACTGAATATGCCCGAAATGGTAAATCAGTGAAATTTAAACCCAGTGAAAATTAGTCATTTTACAGTATGTGAGGGCGTTCTTTAATTAGGTCAGCTGTTAGACTCGTTTACTAGTATAGAAAAGTACAGATGACCCATGAAACTGGGCAACTGTTGATTAGACACACAACTGGTTGTTTTTCTGAGAATATTGGAGGCAGAAAGGATGACAAAATATGTGTGTTTATTAATATTTCGTGCTGGTGAATTTGCTTATTTCTGGCCAGAAATATATCACATACGTGTGGTTTCAGCAAATTAGAACAATATTTCGATGTTTTTTTTTTTTTTTTTTTTTTAATAATTAACCCAAACGCCATCATTATCAATTGTTTATGATAATCCACTTGGTAGTATAATACCTGAAATTTAAATTAAGCATTAAGTGAGTGACAACCGGCATTAACAAATCACTAAGCAGTATTTGGACGTGCCCCCGGATGGCCCTCGACAACTTCATCAGATTACATTTCGGAATTTAACTTCACCTGTTTCGTTTCTGTGACGGGCCCTCCGGAAGAAGTATAACTACGCTTCGACGGGGTTGAGTTAGAATCCACAGTGGATGAGAAAGCTCGACATACTGATGGAGTATATCTTTGAAAGGATCGCAAATGTCGCACCAACATTGACGCCATATTGAAATGACTATACGATGCCGAAGTTAACACCAGATTCGCATTCACAATCGGATTCGATTTTTAACCGATTGGACAGCGCCACCTACTTCGCCTGTATACACTTCTTCGTTTTTTGGTTAAAAGGCTTTGAAGCAAAATAAAAGCAACTAAGTTACAAAAATAAAATTTGCAAAATAATTAAAAAAAACAAACATTCACAACATTTCCCCATATATGTTATGCTTATTCTGTAACACCAGATGTGGCACCAGATCGATATTGTATTTATCCCAATGGTGCACATCTTTGGGTGGACATGTTTTCATCAAAGGGACATTCTGCTGCTTTATTCAGTGCCGTTACCTGTAGAGGGGGTGTTTACATGTCTATAACCTATCCAGCTGTAGAGGTACTGTTTACATGTCTATAACCTGTCCAGCTGTAGAGGTGGTGTTTACATGTCTATAACATATCCAACTGTAGAGGTGGTGTTTACATGTCTATAACCTGTCCAACTGTAGAGGTGGTGTTTACATGTCTATAACCTGTCCAACTGTAGAGGTGGTGTTTACATGTCTATAACCTGTCCAACTGTAGAGGTGGTGTTTACATGTCTATAACCTGTCCAACTGTAGAGGTGGTGTTTACAAGTCTAAAACCTGTCCAACTGTAGAGGTGGTGTTTACATGTCTATAACCTGTCCAGCTGTAGAGGTGGTGTTTACATGTCTATAACCTGTCCAACTGTAGAGGTGGTGTTTACATGTCTATAACCTGTCCAACTGTAGATGTGGTGTTTACATGTCTATAACCTGTCCAACTGTAGAGGTGGTGTTTACATGTCTATAACCTGTCCAACTGTAGAGGTGGTGTTTACATGTCTAAAACCTGTCCAACTGTAGAGGTGGTGTTTACATGTCTATAACCTGTCCAGCTGTAGAGGTGGTGTTTACATGTCTATAACCTGTCCAACTGTAGAGGTGGTGTTTACATGTCTATAACCTGTCCAACTGTAGATGTGGTGTTTACATGTCTATAACCTGTCCAACTGTAGAGGTGGTGTTTACATGCCTATAACCTATCCAACTGTAGAGGTGGTGTTTACATGTCTATAACCTGTCCAGCTGTAGAGGTGGTGTTTACATGTCTATAACCTGTCCAGCTGTAGAGGTGGTGTTTACATGTCTATATTTTGTCCAGCTGTAGAGGTGACGTTTACATGGCTATAACGTGTCCAGTTGTAGAGGTGGTGTTTACATGTCTATAACCTGTCCAGCTGTAGAGGTGACGTTTACATGTCTATAACCTGTCCAGCTGTAGAGGTGGTGTTTACATGTCTAAACTAGTGTCCAGCTGTAGAGGTGGTGTTTGTAATATGTATGACGTGTGGAGCAGCGGCCAAATTCATAGAGGTCAAGGGCAGAATTAACTCACCTCAACTTATCAGTAAAAGCACCCTCATCAAGTTAGGCATGATACAATTTCAACCAGATGGGTCACTAGCAGAAACCAATAGCCTAAGAATTAAACCCAATATCAAGGCTGTCACAAAAGACAGAAATCAGTTGAAAGACACACTGGCAAATATAGCAAGTTGTTCAGTGGCATAGGAAGATTAAGAGATATAAAGCATGACAAAGAGATTTATGCCACGCTTAGCATGAAACCAGAAGCAGTACCAATAGCACAGCGACCTTAGACCTGTTCCCAGCTGTAGAGGTGGTGTTTACATGTCCATAACCTGTTCCCAGCTGTAGAGGTACTGTTTACATGTCTATAACCTGTCCAGCTGTAGAGGTGGTGTTTACATGTCTATAACCTGTCCAGCTGTAGAGGTGGTGTTTACATGTCTAAAACCTGTCCAGCTGTAGAGGTGGTGTTTACATGTCTATAACCTGTCCAGCTGTAGAGGTGGTGTTTGTCTATAACCTGTTCCCAGCTGTAGAGGTACTGTTTACATGTCTATAACCTGTCCAGCTGTAGAGGTACTGTTTACATGTCTATAACCTGTCCAGCTGTAGAGGTACTGTTTACATGTCTATAACCTGTCCAACCTACATGTCTATAACCTGTCCAGCTGTAGAGGTGGTGTTTACATGTCTATAACCTGTCCAGCTGTAGAGGTGGTGTTTACATGTCTATAACCTGTCCAGCTGTAGAGGTGGTGTTTACATGTCTAAAATCTGTCCAGCTGTAGAGGTGGTGTTTACATGTCTAAAACCTGTCCAGCTGTAGAGGTACTGTTTACATGTCTATAACCTGTCCAGCTGTAGAGGTGGTGTTTACATGTCTATAACCTGTCCAACTGTAGAGGTGGTGTTTACATGTCTATAACCTATCCAACTGTGGAGGTGGTGTTTGTCTATAACCTGTTCCCAGCTGTAGAGGTACTGTTTACATGTCTATAACCTGTCCAGCTGTAGAGGTGGTGTTTACATGTCCATAACCTGTCCAGCTGTAGAGGTGGTGTTTACATGTCTATAACCTGTCCAGCCTTAGAGGTGGTGTTTGTCTATAACCTGTTCCCAGCTGTAGAGGTACTGTTTACATGTCTATAACCTGTCCAGCTGTAGAGGTACTGTTTACATGTCTATAACCTGTCCAGCTGTAGAGGTACTGTTTACATGTCTATAATCTGTCCAACCTAGAGGTGGTGTTTACATGTCTATAACCTGTCCAGCTGTAGAGGTGGTGTTTACATGTCTATAACCTGTCCAGCTGTAGAGGTGGTGTTTACATGTCTATAACCTGTCCAGCTGTAGAGGTGGTGTTTACATGTCTAAAATCTGTCCAGCTGTAGAGGTGGTGTTTACATGTCTAAAACCTGTCCAGCTGTAGAGGTACTGTTTACATGTCTATAACCTGTCCAGCTGTAGAGGTGGTGTTTACATGTCTATAACCTGTCCAACTGTAGAGGTGGTGTTTACATGTCTATAACCTATCCAACTGTAGAGGTGGTGTTTGTCTATAACCTGTTCCCAGCTGTAGAGGTACTGTTTACATGTCTATAACCTGTCCAGCTGTAGAGGTGGTGTTTACATGTCCATAACCTGTCCAGCTGTAGAGGTGGTGTTTACATGTCTATAACCTGTCCAGCTGTAGAGGTACTGTTTACATGTCTATAACCTGTCCAGCTGTAGAGGTGGTGTTTACATGTCTAAAACCTGTCCAGCTGTAGAGGTGGTGTTTACATGTCTATAACCTGTCCAGCTGTAGAGGTACTGTTTACATGTCTATAACCTGTCCAGCTGTAGAGGTGGTGTTTACATGTCTAAAACCTGTCCAGCTGTAGAGGTGGTGTTTACATGTCTAAAACCTGTCCAGCTGTAGAGGTGGTGTTTACATGTCTATAACCTGTCCAGCTGTAGAGGTACTGTTTACATGTCTATAACCTGTCCAGCTGTAGAGGTGGTGTTTACATGTCTAAAACCTGTCCAGCTGTAGAGGTGGTGTTTACATGTCTATAACCTGTCCAGCTGTAGAGGTACTGTTTACATGTCTATAACCTGTCCAGCTGTAGAGGTACTGTTTACATGTCTATAACCTGTCCAGCTGTAGAGGTGGTGTTTACATGTCTAAAACCTGTCCAGCTGTAGAGGTGGTGTTTACATGTCTATAACCTGTCCAGCTGTAGAGGTACTGTTTACATGTCTATAACCTGTCCAGCTGTAGAGGTGGTGTTTACATGTCTATAACCTGTCCAGCTGTAGAGGTGGTGTTTACATGTCTAAAACCTGTCCAGCTGTAGAGGTGGTCTTTACATGTCTATAACCTGTCCAACTGTAGAGGTGGTGTTTACATGTCTAAAACCTGTCCAGCTGTAGAGGTGGTTTTACATGTCTAAAACCTGTCCAGCTGTAGAGGTGGTGTTTACATGTCTAAAACCTGTCCAGCTGTAGAGGTGGTGTTTACATGTCTATAACCTGTTCCCAGCTGTAGAGGTACTGTTTACATGTCTATAGCCTGTCCAGCTGTAGAGGTGGTGTTTACATGTCCATAACCTGTCCAGCTGTAGAGGTGGTGTTTACATGTCTATAACCTGTCCAGCCTTAGAGGTGGTGTTTGTCTATAACCTGTTCCCAGCTGTAGAGGTACTGTTTACATGTCTATAACCTGTCCAGCTGTAGAGGTACTGTTTACATGTCTATAACCTGTCCAGCTGTAGAGGTACTGTTTACATGTCTATAACCTGTCCAACCTAGAGGTGGTGTTTACATGTCTATAACCTGTCCAGCTGTAGAGGTGGTGTTTACATGTCTATAACCTGTCCAGCTGTAGATGTGGTGTTTACATGTCTATAACCTGTCCAGCTGTAGAGGTGGTGTTTACATGTCTAAAATCTGTCCAGCTGTAGAGGTGGTGTTTACATGTCTAAAACCTGTCCAGCTGTAGAGGTACTGTTTACATGTCTATAACCTGTCCAGCTGTAGAGGTGGTGTTTACATGTCTATAACCTGTCCAACTGTAGAGGTGGTGTTTACATGTCTATAACCTATCCAACTGTAGAGGTGGTGTTTGTCTATAACCTGTTCCCAGCTGTAGAGGTACTGTTTACATGTCTATAACCTGTCCAGCTGTAGAGGTGGTGTTTACATGTCCATAACCTGTCCAGCTGTAGAGGTGGTGTTTACATGTCTATAACCTGTCCAGCTGTAGAGGTACTGTTTACATGTCTATAACCTGTCCAGCTGTAGAGGTGGTGTTTACATGTCTAAAACCTGTCCAGCTGTAGAGGTGGTGTTTACATGTCTATAACCTGTCCAGCTGTAGAGGTACTGTTTACATGTCTATAACCTGTCCAGCTGTAGAGGTGGTGTTTGTCTATAACCTGTTCCCAGCTGTAGAGTTACTGTTTACATGTCTATAACCTGTCCAGCTGTAGAGGTACTGTTTACATGTCTATAACCTGTCCAGCTGTAGAGGTGGTGTTTACATGTCTATAACCTGTCCAGCTGTAGAGGTGGTGTTTACATGTCTAAAACCTGTCCAGCTGTAGAGGTGGTGTTTACATGTCTATAACCTGTCCAACTGTAGAGGTGGTGTTTACATGTCTAAAACCTGTCCAGCTGTAGAGGTGGTGTTTACATGTCTAAAACCTGTCCAGCTGTAGAGGTGGTGTTTACATGTCTAAAACCTGTCCAGCTGTAGAGGTGGTGTTTACATGTCTATAACCTGTCCAGCTGTAGAGGTACTGTTTACATGTCTATAACCTGTCCAGCTGTAGAGGTACTGTTTACATGTCTAAAACCTGTCCAGCTGTAGAGGTGACATTTACATGTCTATAACCTGTCCAGATGTAGAGGTGGTGTTTACATGTCTAAACTAGTGTTCAGCTGTAGAGGTGGTGTTTGTAATATGTATGACGTGTGGAGCAGCGGCCAACTTCATAGAGGTCAAGGGCAGAATTAACTCACCTCCACTTATCATGATACAAAATTGCATGATACAATTTCAACCAGTTGGGTCACTAGCAGAAACCAATAGCTTAAGAATTAAACCCAATATCCATGCTGTCACAAAAGACAGAAATCAGTTAAAAGACACACTGGCAAATATAGCAAGTTATTCAATGGCATAGGAAGAATAAGAGATATAAAGCATGACAAAGAGATTTATGCCAAGCTTAGCATGAAACCAGAAGCAGTACCAATAGCACAGCGACCTAGACCTGTTCCCAGCTGTAGAGGTGGTGTTTACATGTCTATAACCTGTCCAGCTGTAGAGGTGGTGTTTACATGTCTATAACCTGTCCAACTGTAGAGGTGGTGTTTACATGTCTATAACATATCCAACTGCAGAGGTGGTGTTTACATGTCTAAAACCTGTCCAGCTGTAGAGGTGGTGTTTACATGTCTATAACCTGTCCAACTGTAGAGGTGGTGTTTACATGTCTATAACATATCCAACTGTAGAGGTGGTGTTTACATGTCTATAACCTGTCCAACTGTAGAGGTACTGTTTACATGTCTATAACCTGTCCAGCTGTAGAGGTGGTGTTTACATGTCTATAACCTGTCCAGCTGTAGAGGTGGTGTTTACATGTCTATAACCTGTCCAGCTGTAGAGGTGGTGTTTACATGTCTAAAACCTGTCCAGCTGTAGAGGTGGTGTTTACATGTCTATAACCTGTCCAACTGTAGAGGTGGTGTTTACATGTCTATAACCTATCCAACTGTAGAGGTGGTGTTTACATGTCTATAACCTGTCCAACTGTAGAGGTACTGTTTACATGTCTATAACCTGTCCAGCTGTAGAGGTGGTGTTTACATGTCCATAACCTGTCCAGCTGTAGAGGTGGTGTTTACATGTCCATAACCTGTCCAGCTGTAGAGATGATGTTTACATGTCTATAAGCTATCCAGCTGTAGAGGTGGTGTTTACATGTCTATAACCTGTTCCCAGCTGTAGAGGTGATGTTTACATGTCTATAACCTATCCAGCTGTAGATGTCGTGTTTACATGTCTATAAACAGTGTTTGAAATTTGCGAAAATAGTTTACCAGACAACAGTGCAGAGAACTATAAAAACTAGCCTGCCCTACTAAAAATTTACCAGCTCTGTTTATGTTGTCAATATTTTCAATCGTTTTACCACATTTTTTTCAATCAATGTCACTGCAGTGACTTTCATTCAAGTCAGAAATACTTACAATACACTTTCTACTCGTTGACTCAACATTTTTAAAATACAGTGTCAAAACACCAAGCAAAATGATATATCAACTCCAGTTCTGAAAAGGTCAGGTCAACCGAAATTCTCGCATTTTGTGAGTGTTAGAATCATGCTTAGTGTGAAAGTTCGGTAATTCATGCATCGCTCATGGACTATTTTACATATGGTATAGTTTTGACACATGTTATATAATAGAATAGTTACCCATCGCCGGGCACACAGGTGGACAGTAATTTCAAACACTAGTATAACCTGTCCAGTTGCAGAGGTAAATACACGGCATGGTAAATACTATGTCAAATTATAGTAAGCACGTACTGTGTGCGTGGTTCGAACCAACGCTCACATATGGCACATAATCCCCCAGTGAAAGTCATGGTGAGTCAATGTCTTAAGTACCGCAGTGAAATATTTATATGAAACCAGAAATCCATAGTATGAAGAACTATCAGCATACTGTATTTGCTCCATCACTATATGCATATGATTATTTAAAGGGTGGTTCTCGTCACATAGCGGGTGTTCGAATTTCATGTAAAGAAACGATATATTTTACACGCATTGTGTACGTCGCTATGAATCCCATATGGAATATTATGAAAGTGTTTTAATCATAAAATTAAGTAATATTTTAATGCGATCATACGACTTCTAATAGAGTGAGCACCATACCTGGATATGAACGAGCACACAATTATTTAAATACTCAGACGTATTATAATACTGCTATATGATATTACAGTTGAGTTTAGTGTGAATATCAAAATCCCTTATTTATATCCATTATTAATAACAATAAGAAACCTTATAATATAATATAAATACCAAATATTCCAAATCTCCCCGTTATATTTCTCATTTACATAATATACATATTAAACACACAGTCAGCTGGCGTACAAGCGATAATAAAATAAATGCGACTAATTCATCAATATTTACTATAAATACGACATGAAACTAAATAAGAGACAAGTTGAAAAACATCAAAATCAGGAAAAAAAAAACTTTCATAGATATTAGGCCAACTGCTAACAACATTTGACTGATTCATAGTTTTTGTGTGGAAAAATCCCTTGCATACGATCACCTAATTACACAAATAACATAAAACAATTTTCTGGGTAATAAAAAACGAAATTGTCATTCCAACTTAGGAGCCAATCAGCAACGGCCTTACTGGAAATTTAAACACTGAGAGTAATTTATTTACTTATCACTATCAATAAGTCTTGCAAAAGTATATTTTTCACGAATTTGTGGAGAATATTTTTTAAATATCATCCTTAAGTAAAAAAAAAAATATTTCCCTGGGTTTTGCCTATTTTTTATAATATTTTCGCAGGAACCAGAAAGAAAGGCCTGAGTGGCACGTTTTGAATTGATACATGCATATGCCGAGTACTCTCAACTATTTATATAATTGGTTAAAAGTTCTGCCAATAAGAAGTCTTCGTATTTCACTGGTACAGCCTCCAATTTCGTATAATTTGGCATCTCTGAGTAGTCTACCTGTAGCATAGTCATTGATGTAACCATTCCCTCCTGTAATTAATGACAAATTTACAGAAAACCATTAAACCGATAGAAATGTTTGCATTCTGATAATTACAACATGATTATTGCGTTAAGAACCACCCCTTAATTTTTGTATTTTCCCCAAATCTTACAAAGTGTACGACAGTTAATTTACACCTCAAATGTTCTTTTACAATTTTCTGAATAATTGATTATTGACTTTTTTCTATCTTTCAATAACTAATTCTTAGATGCAAATGGTCCCCAAAGAAAGACAGAAGACTTGTTTATGCCCCTAAACGAGTGTTCTATTATTGGGTGTCCTTGCATCCAATGTTCCAAATGTAACCATGGTTACATAGATCAAGAAAACAGCGTACCTGATGACGAAAGAGTATTCTCGGGGGCGGACATCGAGGCATTTTCACCGCATGGCAACACAGTGAAAACAAAGGTCGAAAACTCTCAGAAAATGGTACTTTGGGATGGTTGTTGAGACTCCCCTGAACAGTATAACAAGATTACCCCTGCGTGTGTAACGCATATAAATTTGATTGTTCGGGATTACTTCAAAGTTGAGTTCCTGTTGATTTCTCAAATTTTCACTGGCTCTACGTTCAGTGTTCCATGTTCCTAAGCAGCGCGTGCAGAGCCCATAAAAATACGTGGTACAGTGGTGCACGTCTTAGCAACGTGGAACGTCTTGTGACGTAGCTCCACCTTGAGGATAGAACACTTTTTTTGGGGTCAAAACAAGACTTGTGACTCTCTCACTCTCAACAAGAAGTCAACATCCATTTGAGGTTAAATTGTGAACCCATATACCAATAAGACCAGGTGATTAATTACTCATGAAAATATTTCATTCAGACAAATAAAACGTAAATGAGAACATAAAGTATGTATGCAATTAAAATCGCTGCTTTTAGGTTTTATGTTTAACAGTATTCAAGGAATTACATTTAGCTTGGAGCACTACATGTAAAAGATGGTCGAAGACTTACCAAGACACTGTATTGCATCTAAAGCGACCTGCGTTGCATTCTCAGCAGCGTACAGAGCAACGGCTGCACAATCTCTTGAAGTGATATGACCAGCATCACAGGCCCTAGCCACACCATATACATAGGACCTGCATGCACTGAGACGAGTGTACATGTCAGCCATCTTGCCTTGCATTAACTGAAATATAAATATGTTACTTTTTTATTCTTATGCTAAATGAGACACATAGACAAACAGACAGATATTTTATTTGACACAAAGTTTTGTATGATTGAAAAAAAAATGGTACAACAAATCTATGGTTAAGAAAACAAACCAAAAAATTCTTAAACTGAACTAAACCTTATGTATCCATAATAAATTTTGAAAAATTCAGAGCAATATATTAACTATGTTATAGATATACAAATGTAAACCACAAGGGAATTGGCTCTAGCTATTGGTAACGATAAAATCAGTAAACAGTCAACACTGCAGCTAGTCAATCCTGTTAACAGAAAACCTACATAGTTTACTGTTTGAATACTATATATATTTTCACCACCAGACTTTCTTGCCAAATTTATCCGCACTTTTTTCTAATATTCTTTAATATTTCTAAAAATGAACCATAAGTTTGGAGCCATTAGACAAAATTTCAGTCAATTTTAAGTTTTTTATCAAAAAATGTGGCTATTTTTCTGAAGAAAAGTATAAACAGGATTATTTTGAGAATTTTTGATGAATTAGTTGAAAATTATACATTTGGGGTAGCCTCATAGAAATACAGACATGTCGAATAACGAAACAATATGCAACCTGTATACAATTTTTTTCCAACAACGACTCCACTAAAATACAGCGGTAAGAAAATGTCCGACTGAAACAGAAACGCATAACAAAACAGGAATTGACCTGAACGCGAGCAGAAGTAAAACAAACACTGATTGGTCAATGCCGACCATGTGATGACGTAGATTGACCCAAATTAACATAATTTATTCATTACACTTGAATATAACAATATTAATGATAGCGATAGCGATAATTAATTCTGGCTAAAATAAAGTATTTCACAGTAAGATATAACACTAATTGTACATAGGAACACAATAAGAATGTCACTAGCAAATTAATGGTAACAACAACGGTATCAGCAGAATTTGAGTTTAAAAACATCAAAATAAGAGAACAATTGTGTAAATTCAGACTCGGCAATCACTGTCTCAAAAGCAAAGTGGGAACACTGGGATATAACATTTCTTTATTGTGTTTAAATAGCAAATAAAAATGTTTTTATATAAGATAGCAACTTGAAGACCAAACACAATAAGCCCAGTCTATATAAAATTAAAACAAAATTAAATTAAATTTAATATCCTTCTTTGTTATGGCAAAATTTCTCCTGAAATACTTAACCTTTTACCTTTTTTTTTTGTTTTGTAGCTTTATAGTTTCTAGTTATTTTATACTAATGTACGTTTCTGTGTCAGTGTTGTGTCATTAAAATATTAATACAAATTAATATATCACACATTGGCAGACAGATTAGTTAGCATCCTTAACGTAATTGCTATATTTATGCAAATTAGTCATTTTTGATGTCATACCTGGTAAGTTCCAATTGGTTTTCCAAATGCTGTTCTATTATGTACATATGGAATGGCGATATCAAGCGCTGCCTGCATGACACTGCAATACACAATCAGAATGCTGAAATCTACTAAATTCCATTATAACTACGATCATGATAACCAGACTACTTTCTTTGAGTTACAGTACGTCCTCCTTGACAATTGAATTTCTGTTATATTTCACCCCCACCAATGGAAAAATTGACTACTTGATAAATATAGCATGTAAATTTTCCAAACACATAAATGACAGTTATGTGTTTTATCTACATATGCTGTATCAACAGATAGTTGTCACTTTGGTGAAATCATCCTACCCTAAAGGTCCTGCTGCTAGGAAAAGTCTTTCCATATCTAATCCACTCATACAGAGACTTACCCTAAAGGTCCAGCTGCTAGGAAAAGTCTTTCCATATCTAATCCACTCATACAGAGACTTACCCTAAAGATCCTGCTGCTAGGAAAAGTCTTTCCATATCTAATCCACTCATACAGAGACTTACCCTAAAGATCCTGCTGCTAGGAAAAGTCTTTCCATATCTAATCCACTCATACAGAGACTTACCCTAAAGATCCTGCTGCTAGGAAAAGTCTTTCCATATCTAATCCACTCATACAGAGACTTATCCTAAAGATCCTGCTGCTAGGAAAAGTCTTTCCATATCTAATCCACTCATACAGAGACTTACCCTAAAGATTCTGCTGCTAGGAAAAGTCTTTCCATATCTAATCCACTCATACAGAGACTTACCCTAAAGATCCTGCTGCTAGGAAAAGTCTTTCCATATCTAATCCACTCATACAGAGACTTACCCTAAAGATCCTGCTGCTAGGAAAAGTCTTTCCATATCTAATCCACTCATACAGAGACTTACCCTAAAGATCCTGCTGCTAGGAAAAGTCTTTCCATATCTAATCCACTCATACAGAGACTTACCCTAAAGATCCTGCTGCTAGGAAAAGTCTTTCCATATCTAATCCACTCATACAGAGACTTACCCTAAAGGTCCTGCTGCTAGGAAAAGTCTTTCCATATCTAGACCACTCATTAAAACATATACACCTTTATTATAACCACCAAGCATATTCTCAACTGAAAAACAAAAAATAAAATATAAATTAAGATAATGGTATTAGTATGTGTGGCCATTTTGAGTCAAATTGTTAAACCACTGCATGTGCATATGTCCCACATAAAGTACTAAGCACATGCAAAGAATGAACGGAATTGGTCCAAGGGATTCTGAAATATGACTCCGGATGGACGGACACACAGACAGTCGAAGACCGAATAACAATGAATATTAATTTATATAATAATGTGTAATAATGTATATTGATTTCTAATCTTCAAAGTTAGAATAAGGAGTCTTCAAGCACAATGATCAAAATGTATCAGTTATATCAAATTTTTTTCATAAAATTTTTCTTGTAAAAACCAAGTAAAATTGTTTTCTTTGTCCAAAAAATTTTGAGCGAAGAATTCATTTTTTAAAAAAAAACATTGATACTCATCTCAAACATCCCAACAGAAACTTTTGAGAAGACATCATCAGCAGTGAATATTTAATGACTAGGAAGGCATCTTGAAAGACACACTGACAACTCTTGGCCCAAGGTCTTGCAGTTTGCAACTGGTCACTGGTGGTTAGGCTCAGAAAAAACAAATTCTGGTCATTTTATGCATGTCACAGCATTGTTTTGATTTTTTTTCCAGAAATATAGAAGGACAAATACAAATTTCATAATAAAAAGTGATAATTTAATGTTAAAATAAAAAACAAAACAAAAACAGCACACTGACAAATTGACCTTACATAACCATTGCGTACATTATTAGTCCTAATCAATCTTTCTACTTACCAGGCACTTTGCAATTTTCAAAGATTAATTCACCAGTAGGTGACCCTCTCATGCCTAATTTGTCAAGTTTGGGACCAGTACTGAATCCAGGAAAATCCTGCAAGAAATATATCACTATATTGTATTGCTTAAACAATGGAAACAAATTAAAAAACTTGAGATGCTGAAGTGTTTGTGTCATGGACATTAAGTCACATAGTTCAGTTAAAATTAGTTAAAATTTGAGTTAATAAATTTGAATGTTAAACAAAACAACAAATCTGTGTTGTCCATTACTTAATGTTCTGTTACCTGTTAAATAAATAAAGATCGAGTTACAATTTAGGTGTGATTTCACAAAAGTGTGCATGGTTTCTAAAATATGGGCGCACAATGTTCATAACTAACTTTCTTAACAACTAACTTTCTTTTTGTAGTAGTAGTTATCACAACTTATCTTTATCGTTATTAACTGATAGAAACATTGCATTTCTAAGGATGCAATAAAGTTATTATTATTATTATTATTATTATTATTACTATTATTATTAACTGGATGTCTGTAACTCTAACAATTGAGAATCTCCAAAAACTTACTCATACACACATTGAATTTCATTGTATATGATGTTTCAGTATAATAGACCATTTTCCGTTCACTGCGAGAATCACACGTTATGCGTGAAATGAAACGTAAAAACAGGACAAACAAAGGTCATAGCGTCGTAGTGGCGTCAAACATCGCGTGGGATTCGACAAACGCGAAAGTATTTTGGGGGACATTCCCATGCTTAATCATGTGCTGTCAACATTTGATGATAGGCAATTTCGATTTAGTGAGGGTATTCGGAAGCAATATTCCTCTGTTGAAGATCGGCCGGTCGATGTGAGCTACGAAATAAAGAAATTCAAGTTGAAAATCAAATCGTTCGATTTTTACAGCAGACGTTCGACGCGCGTCTTTCATACATCTCGCAAGATCTCGCAATTGTACGGAAAATCACCTATTTGAAAATGAAGAACTTGAGAGAGATAACAGGATGCATGTGGTTCTGATCGAATGAGAATAATTGGCAGAATATAGTACTGTAAAATGACTAATTTTCACTGGGTTTAAATTTCGCCGATTTACCACCATATCAGACATATTCAGTGGGTTTTAATTTAGCGCATTTTCCAGTCAGTAAAACCCAGTAAATAATTAATCGTTTTACAGTAATATAATATAAAACATATGCACTCATGAAAAGGCAAGTGTAAGTTTTTGGTTCAGCTCTTTTAAAAATGCACCACACCACTCAGAATGTTGTAGCATGTACTATTACTCATACACGCACTCAGGTTACCCATAACTGTAATTTACAATGTAGACTCAATATCAAATGAGAGGTTGCTGATTGGATGATTTCCAGATCATTTCAAAATTCATCTACACTTAGTAACGTCAAATTCACAATTGCTGTGTTTGGTAAAATGTCAACCAACATTTTGAGTTTAAAATTTATAAACTGATTGTAAACCGCATATAATAATAATAACCTTTATTATAACTGTAAAGAAGTTACAATTCTTCTTTTTTTTGGTTTGTAAATAATAATTTAAAAGTAATTTTTTTTTTTTAATATATGGTTAATTAACCTGAAATGAATGAAAATGAGAAAATTGTATTTCAGAAATTACAAATCTTGGATAAAATCACCCACAACTTTAATTCTCATCACTTACCCTTTCAACAATAAATGTGGAAATGCCGTGTTGTGGTTGACCAGATAAATCAGTTTTAGCATAGACAACAAAAACATCAGCAATAGGGCCATTAGTAATCCAGAACTTACTGCCATTAAGTACATAGTAATCACCTGAAATGATTATACCAGCAAGTTCATGAAGGGTGTTTTATATTCCACGGTATGCACCATCTTATTCTAATAAACCATGTTGGAAGAAAACAGTGTTTATTTAAAGCGCGGCAGTCGTCGCGCTGCGCATGTTCGACATTTGTGTTGATAAACATTGATTTTCCCACAATCCAATGCACTCTTCAAATGGAAATCATAAGTATGAGGTTTGAACTGGGCGCGACTTGCACTGATCACCGCCGGTGACTCCTTCGATACCTTCCAATCACATGGAAATTACCGAAAATAAAGCTTGGAAATGTGTCAATTCGTACTCGTTGATCTGCACAACGGTCAAAGTCGCCATCTTTGTTTATATGAAACCCATATATCATGCACATGCGCAGCACGATGACTACCGCGCTTTAAGGTAGTTTGCTACAATAACAAAATTGATCACAATAAATCATTAAAAAATTGTTGAATGTGTAATAATTCACATCTACACAAGAAACTCATATTTAAGTTTTCATGAAGGGAAAAACGATGTGTTTTAAAAAAAAAAACGTGCAAAAAACCAGCCATTTTGGAATGTCCTTTCCACAGGAATCCCTGTAAAAACATTATTCCATGGAAAACTTAAACTAATATTCAAAATTTTTCATGATGCGAATATATAGCACACAATACAATTTGAAGGTCACCGAACACAATTTTGAGATATGATGGAATGTTTTCGCCATGGAAACCAATTGTAAACTACTCAAAACATGTAATTTTGATCAATTTGGAAATTGAAAATGAAATGAAAATTTACTGTCCCTAAAACCATCAGGCTAAGTTTAGGTTTGATTTTAGTGTTTATTTTTCACTTGATACTAACCTTGTTTTTCTGCCTGTAGTTTCATACTGACTACATCTGAACCCGCATCAACTTCACTCATAGCAAGCCCTCCTATAAGGTCTCCCGCAATTAACTGTAATAAACAAAGTTAAACCTGCATAAGAATGACAATTTGAATAACAATCATTGGATGACAAATATTTATTGTGCCACAAGAAAATTGTTGACAACAATATATAATAATAACTTTATTACACAACTAAATTATCACAGGATTTAGTAAGGTAAAGAGAAAAACAAGACAAGAATAAACAAATGTAATAAACATGAACAAACAATACAACAACTTAAAAGATAAAGACTAACAAAATATAAAAATAAAAACTTCACTATTTTGGCAACTTTTAAATAGGGGATTTATAGATAGTATCTTTAAGGTATAGTGAAAGGGCTTTTGCATATTATAATGCACAATGACAGAATCAAGCCTTACTGCTTTGCAAACTTGTTATTACTGGCATGGTAGTTTTTATAGTATGTATTATTTATTGTTAGATTATATGTACCAATTAATGAGTTAACAAGAAAGCCACCAGAAATGGTTGATCCCTCGGCATCTTTATTACAAGCACTATTTAATAGTGTTCCAGATATGATAGTTGTACATTTTTAGTAAGCCCACATGACTATATATGGTCATTAGATATATATCTGATCTACTGTGCAATGTTTTTAAATAAAGCACTGTGAATGTCTCTATTTGCAATAGTGCTCCAGATATGATATTTATGCATTTCTAATGAGGTCACATGACCATATATGGTTATTAAAAAGTTGATCAGATAGTGTGCAATGTCTTAAATAAAGCACTGTGAATTTCTATTTGAAATAGTGCTCCATATGATATTTATGCATTTCTAATGAGATCACATGACCATATATGGTTATTAAAAAGTTTATCAGATAGTGTGCAATGTCTTAAATAAAGCAATGTGAATGTCTATTTGCAACTACATTTATGCATTTCTAATGAGGTCACATGACCATATACGGTTATTAAAAAGTTGATCAGATAGTTTTTAATGTCTTAAATAAAGCACTATGAATGTCTATTTGAAATAGTGCTCCATATATGATATTTATGCATTTCTAATGAGGTCACATGACCATATATGGTTTCTTAAAAAGTTGATCAGATAGTGTGCAATGTCTTAAATAAAGCACTGTGAATGTCTATTTGAAATAGTGCTCCATATATGATATTTATGCATTTCTAATGAGGTCACATGACCATATATGGTTTCTTAAAAAGTTGATCAGATAGTGTGCAATGTCTTAAATAAAGCACTGTGAATGTCTACATGTATTTGAAATAGTGCTCCATATATGATATTTATGCATTTCTAATGAGGTCACATGACCATATACGGTTATTAAAAAGTTGATCAGATAGTGTGCAATGTCTTAAATAAAGCACTGTGAATGTCTCTATTTGCAATAGTGCTCCAGATATGATATTTATGCATTTCTAATGAGGTCACATGACCATATTCGGTTATAGTACTTTGTGAAACTGAACAAAATCTTTTTATTACCGGGTACTCTCCATTGAAGATGGTTATTTGGAATATATAATTTAAGGTGTAAACATTTTGTGCAATTGTATGTATTTTTCTATGTTAATTTTGAACCAATTGAACATAATTTTTCAGTGTTTTTCTTGATTCAAATTGAAAAAAAAATATGGAAAAATTATGTGAGTTTTGACTAAAGTTTTGTACTCATTTATTCCATCTTGCACATTTAACTAATTTGGGACTGGTGAAGAACATAATTCTGGCAAATGACAGATACTTGGGAATGGTAATATTCAAAACCTCGGCCAATTAAAGGCTTTTGGGGATGGTAATACAGTGACCTCTCACTAAGTCACGCCTCAATATGTCACGATATTAGTTAAGTCACAGGTAGTTGTGTTTTGCCTACAGTTTTGAAGAACCTGTAAAAGAATTAAATAATGTTTCATTGCATCATGTATTTAATTGGCTGTTAACGGCAATTAAGGGTGTCGGCCACCAAGGTGTCCAGTCACGACTTTACATACATCTTGGTCGGTCGCCCTTTGATGCAGCTCTATAAAATGAGTTGAATCCATCACTCTGATTTCTAGTTCTCAACTGAGCAGCATGTCTAACCGAAAGCTATGTAGTCTGTCTGTACGTAAAAAACTTGCAGCGATTGACTGTGTCAAGAAAGGTGAAACCAAATCCAGAGTTACATGTGATCTAGCAGTTGGAAATTACCTGACAATGATGGCATCGATAAAGCTGTGGTGTGATGGTGTTTCCATAAAGAAAACCTATCATAAACAAACCCTTTTTCAATGCATGAACCTCCCTTTCACAAGGCCTCTCATTAAGTTGCAGCCTCCGTTAAGTCATAGTTTTTGCTTGGATCCCGACTTAGCAATGGGGTAGCTGTATTTGATATTATCCAAAATATATTTACTACTTTTCTGCTTATCGTAATGAATTAACAAGTAATAAAAATAAATTTATATAATTAAGTATTCAACTCACTTTTGGTAAATATTTTTTCTTCTGCGCGTCATTGCCGTGTCTTACAATCTGATTTATACATAGGATGGTATGGGCTCCATAACTCAGACCAATTCCTGCTGAGGCTCTTGCTATCTCCTCACCAACAATTACTGTTTCCATAGCACCCATTCCAGTACCTCCATATTCAACTACAAGGTAAATTCAAAGACTCAATAAACGGCGCCCTATACATAATATTGACTGATATAAGTTTGTGATAAGCATAGTGGGATGAAATAGGATAATAATATTACCAACAATATTAACCTCTGATGTCCTACCACTTTGTATTATAATATATTAACCTTAGAAGTCCTACAGAAAAAAAAATTGTCAATGAATTCAACACTTACCAGGCGCAGTAATACCATTTAGACCAAGGTGTCCACATTTCTTAACAAAATCCTTGCAAAGAAATGCAAATTAATTAAGTTAATATTGATTTGAATTATTAGTTTTTTATTTAATAAGTATAAACAGTACAGTCTGGGTATAACTAAACTTCTAAGCAAGCTATCAACTGGCTTTGCCTTTTCATAATGACTTAATTATCATTACCATAAATAATTTCAACTCATTCTTTTGTATTATTTACCCATGTTACTAATATAAGACATATTTACTGTAGAATACTTTATTTTCGCTTGGAATTGATTTTCGCTATTTTCGCTGAAGGAATGATTCAGTGAAAATAAAATCCAGCGAATATACATTTCTTCCTAGTTTTTACATTCAACTCATCAAAAATCAGTGAAAACAAAATCGCCTACAAAACACCCAAAAAGTCTATTCAGCGAAAATTATTTCTAGCTAAAATAAAATATTTTACAGTAAGCACAATATAAATATGTTTCAGTTTTTGAAGTAAGCCTTCTCAAAAAATTTGAAAGTAGATTTGTTTGAAACGTGCAGACAAATTTGTTGGAATAACCTAGTAAATAAACATCTGCTGTAGGCACCTTTTTAGTGTTGCATTATGGGATATACGAATATACGAGGGAGGGGGTGTTAATCTGATCCTGTGTGCTGGTTACATTATGGTGCGAGCATAATGATATTTAAATAAATTTAAGCTGGTTTAAATTTGGCTTTGGTTTTAAGCCTTTCAAACAAGGTTACTTTTAACTTGTCAACATTTACTTAAACAATAATGATTGAACGACCCGCCAACCCATAATGGGCGAAAGCTCACTTTGTGCGACATATATGTACAAGGTGTGAGTTGAGTACATGTATGGAGCACAAAGTGTGCTTAATTTTATTATGTGTTGACAAGGAGTTCATTATTGTTATTATTTTGTAGGATTGTCAGTACTAGTCGATTTGCCGCCACAAAAAAGTGAAAAATTTGGAGAAAAATCCACAGTGAACGGAACAGTTTAATTTACAGTCCGTGAATTTGAATAATTTAAAATGTTGTTCTGACAAATTAAGAAAGTTTTAATTTATCAAATATTAGTTGTATTTAAATCAATTACATTGCGAGTGGACAAGTGAATGATATGAGTGGAGTAGAGTAGCATTGTAGTGAATGCCCGAGGGAAAAACACATGGTATCTGCTACACCATTTTGGTGTTTGCCGTAGCATTGCACTACACTACGCTGCGGATCGACTGTGTCTAGGAGTGCCTACCCAGGGTACAGGTTTACCCCATCTCACAAGTGTTTTCAAACCATCAAAGTAGATGTTAATGGCAACTGTACTGTCTGTTTAATAGTTATTTTATAATTCTACGGGAGGCCAGTGATACTTATACTGATGATCACTATGAAGCCAAACTAAACTTACAGCGTAGTGAGTGAACGAACATGGGTAAACAAATTAGTGGGAGTTAGCCATCCTAGAAAGGGAAACAAGACTTATTTCAATCTGACTGTATAAATTGAAAAAAACACCTGAGAAAACAGATACTTTCATTTGTCTATGCAAAATGTGCCCCAGACATATACCGAGAAGTCAACACTGAGGAAATAAAAGTCACATCAGTTTTTTGGTGATTTTGTTTCGAAAATAGTACTACTCACTACAAAAACAAAACAAATTCATCTCTCTGTACTCGCGCTCTGTAAACATACTCCCACTTCACATTTGCTTGGATAAATCACCCGTGGTTAACCTTAGTTCACTGACACCATTGGGTGACCCAGTCAGAGGCCACAACAGCGGTACCAGTCTCAGAATCTAGAAGCGCGCATTGTAGATAGAATGCTGCGATTGAGCACGCTTTAGCGTACAGAGATGACGAGGTACTCACAAAATTGTCTTATTTCGATATTGAAATCTGTTGTTATTGGCAATGAACCATTTTAGTATTAAATACTTGTTATCTAACAATTTTTTTAACAGTTTCTTTTTATTCTTTTTTTAAAACAACATTACATTCATATACATGGTATGGGGCCTGGATGCTCAATAATGGGATACATTATCGCGAATAATCTGTTGCAATGATGTCATAAAATCCACTTGTATTGACAATGGTATAATTTAAATAATACTGTATTTATCCAGGTAAGAGCACATGACTGGGCAAACGCCCACCCCCTAATTTTGATACAATAAAGAAATTGAGGTCATGTCCTGGCATACGCCAAGGGGGGGGGGGGTCCGTCTCTGCACTTATGAAAAAAAATAACAAAAACCTATTTCTCGTTTGTTGAATTAACAGTCAAATTCCTTTCAGTCTGTTGTAATTCTGATAAAAATTCTTGAAAAATAATTTTCAATTGTGTAAAACTGGGTGTGAATGTGAAATAGCTTGACAGCAAAATAGGTAATTCCGCATTCTGCATTTAGGACAGCACGTTCGCCGTCAACAAAAATGTATATTAAAACAGAAGCGATAGTTCTCTTTTTGAAATATGTTGTGGCCCTGAAAAAGGCCGTTGGTTTGTGTTTCTTTAGAAACGATTGAAGCAAATCTGATATATACCGGTATATGGAGAGCTGCGAAGTGTCACACTCGTTCGGCTTTACCGTCGTCGACAATGAAACCAAAGTTGCAATAATGTAGCAACCCGTACCTGGGTGAGTGGTTGAAATCACGTTATATTGGCTTTATAAAATATTTGGTAGCAGCTTGCGAATCCATAACTGGGGCCAGCAATTTTGCAATGTCACGCCGAAGACTTCCAACTGTTTTTACCATCTTTCATCACAGCTATTGCATTTCTGTCATGAAAATTATTCTTCTGTCGTTTCAAACCCACCCACCCACGATATCCATATAGTGAGACATTCCAACCGCCGGAATTTGCTGAATAATAACTTTGACCGTGATTGATGAGCGTTTAGTTTGATAAAAAGGCAATGTTCTACTCTCTGTCGCAGTTTGATCTGCGTGTTGTAAATTTTCGTGGATGTTTGTGTTTTTTTGCAGGGGATGTTCGAGCATAGGCCCACCCCTATTTTTTTTCATTTTCCCATATTCAGGACCCTGGGCTCTTACCCAGATAAATACGGTATATAACAATATATATTTATACTATTCTGTCTACTGGATTCAATGGAAAGAAAATGTGCAGAAATTCTAAATTTAGTATAAGCTATTCTATGATTTTCATTGATATACGATTATCTAAATAATGCTCAAATTCAAAATTTTCTTTAGAACATCTGTAAAAATTGAGCTTACAATTGTTCAACAACAAAAAATTATGGTTTTACCACTTTATATGGTACAAACATTTGAGCTTATCTTTAAAAAATGTTTTCCTGGTGTTTAAATAATTTTTGTGGGGTAATGACATGTTGTTAAAGCACTGCAATCACCATGCTATGCCTGCTCAATTTTGTGCAAATAAACAGTATACTATGTTGTATCAATCAACCTCCAAAGACTTTTAAAGATTCACTTTTAATGCTTACCCTGAATCCAACAAATTCATCGGTGGAATCAATTTCTGAAGCATAGGGAGCCAATTCTGTTTGTACAAAACGAAATACAGTCTCACGTAACTGAAAATAGATAAATAAAAAATTATTTTTGAAGGAAGAAAAAAAGAAAGAAGAAGGAAAGAAAGAATTTCACAAAATCACAAGTTCCAGAAAGATCTCTCAGAGCTTAATAGAATTAATTAAATGTTAGCAATGTTGAAAAAGTTAAATACATGTATGTAGAGGCTTTTGAAAAATACCTTGTCTCTGAAAAACAGTAATCATATAATGTATTGTCAATATACCAATTTTAATTAAAGCTGGCACATTAAAAAACATCCACGTATTAGAGTTAACGATTTTATTACCAAAAAGGCCACCAGTCAGCCATATTTCATCAGATCAAAAAACACAATTAGTGCATACATGTATGTATCTTATGAAATAAAGTCTGTGTACAAATTTGAACATAATTCATCATTTCATTCCTTTATACTCCTAATTTTACACCCAAAATGGCATCCAGTCAGCCATATTTGATTAAATCAAAAACAAAATGGACATGCATATATAACGTACTGACTTTCTACCAAAAAATCAGCCTTAGCATGTCCCAGTAAAGGCTTCAGATGGACAAACAAAACCCAAATATAGTCTTTGTTGTCAATAAAAGTATTAGTACTAAGCGTATTTCTACTGGTATGGACACGCAGGTTATTCTGGTTGGCTGAATTGAGTGTAATTTATTTTAGTATCTGACTCTCGCATGTTTTCATTATTGAAATGTGACAGTATATTTAGAAGCCTACCGATATATCAGATATTTGGGAAACTTAAATGTGACTAACTTGTTTCTGTTCATCATTTAAACCAAATATTGCATCGTCGATATCAACAAATGTACCGGAGGAGGAAGAAGCAGTGGACTGGAAAAAAAACAGAAATATAATCTAACAACGTGAGTCTGCATTTATTGTGTTATACAGTAATAATAAAGGGTGTAGTAGAGTCTTCCCGGAAATAAAATACATATTAATTATATTCCCAGAAGAGAAAACCGTTTCAACAAAAGTAATGTACCTCTTTTTCAACCTATATATTTTATGAAAGCCCAGACTTTACCTAAATAAAAATCAATGATATATCAGGCGTAACCCTCAGTTAGTCACGTTAGGGGGCATCTCCAGTTAAGCCTAATCTCACAACAAATTTACTTTCTGGATTAAAATTACAATGGATAACAAAACATAGATAAACATTGTAAACAACATAAATAATAGTGTCCCATGATTCTTTTGTGCAATCCCTGGGCTTGTAAGGTTCCCCTTTAAGTAAATAAATCCATTATTGAGATTTTGAATCAGTATTGTGAAGAAATTAAAAGGGCTATTTTGTGCAATTTTTCTGGTTTGTTGAACAGGTCTAAGTTTGTGTTTTAGTTTGACTAGAATGTGGTATATGTTTTTACATTCGGGCAGTAAAATCTCTCGAATGCGTAAATTTATAAAAGAATCCTGAAGACTTATTGATCATTTATACCGCATCTACAATCACTGAAAAAAGTGAAGAAATCTGTTGAGTGTCCACGGAGTAGTATTATATTGATTGATTATGTTTGCGCTAATACTGAATTACTTGAAAAATGGCCAAAATGTACAACGAACAACAAATCGATTATAGTTGTGGTAATATCTGACGCTGATAAAGCTGTAAACACCTTATTTTATGGTTCTATGTTATAGGTAATACAAAGCTATAATTTCTTCTTGTAGTGTAGTTGGTGATTCCAATGGTCAGCAATCGATGTTTGAACCGAATCAAACTGTTTTCAGGCCTTAATTAGCTAACGTAGAACGACACAGCTACATTATACAAACACGATTAATGTAATCTCAGTCAGATCGCCAAAGCCTCATTAACATATCATTTACATATTTATACTTTGAACTTTGTGACGGTTGAGGTCGCCATATTGCAGTTGCGGTAAATTGTTCGTCGTTGAAGTGCGTTCTTTACTTATACAATTGCTACACTCATCAGCGAAAGGTTAAGGATTTAAAACATTTTTCAAAAAGGTAAGCACCATAGTTTTATTGTGGGTAGTTTTAATTGGCAATTATGATCAAAATTTTGCGATATTGTAAACTTTTCAGTATGAATGACATTATTCACGACGCTCTGCATCTGCGTAATGAAAGTTTCGTCTGAGTGTTTCGCATATATGTTGATACCGTTAGAAGGTGGCAACATAAAATATAAATGTTATTTTGACTCTGTACGTGTTTTTGTGAATGTCCAATAATCAAATCTCGTTTTACGGCTGGTGTAAAATGCCTCTTTTTCTGCGGTCTTTGCGGGGTTTTCCGGGGTCAAGCATGAAGTGACCTCATTATAATATTTGGCGGGTTTGTCAGATCTAGGTCGCCACATTGCCGGCGTTGCAGTGTCTTCATTTCGCACAACATTACATTAAAGGGAATTTTGAAATACTAGTATGGTGCAGATAAGGAATTTTATCACAGTTGAAAAAAAAAATAGTGTGCACATGTCAGTTGTGTAACACAACTGTTAATGTTATGGTATGAATACATGTTAACCACAGAATTGTGTCCCCTCAAAAACTTATTCATTTAATTAGGTATACAGTTGTAGAGAACATTGACCTTGCCTATCCATTTGTCATTCTCCCTAATAATACTTGTAATTTAAACCTAAATTCTAATTATTTTCTCTTTTTTTCTTATCTTTCAGAAATCAAGTGCCAGAAGTGGAAATGGAGAATCTTTATTTTATTTGCTTTGGACTGCTATCAGGATTATCTTTTAATGTTATTTTTTTATTTGTGTACCCAATGAAAGCACAATGTTATCGACTTCTCTCAGTTCATACAATAAACTACCTGTTCGTCACAGTGAATTGTATGGTGTGTGGTTTGATATTATTTGGACTATGTTCCTCTTGTTTTTGCCCTTTCTAATATTTGTTTTGCTTCTTGTTTTAATTGTCTTTCTGTTTTCCTTTATGAGTTGTGTTAAACTGGTTGTTAAAATGCTGCATATGTATTTCTTTCCTTGCGATTATTTTGTTTGTCAAAACATGTATCATGATGAGATGCTTCATCATAGGAGGTTGATGTTGAAATTGTTTGGTAATGGTTCAACAGATGAAAAACGTGGATGGGTTGTTGACCCATATATCATGTATGTTGTCTGTTTGGTTACTCTGTTTGTTGTCTTTGGATCATCATATATCCCTGTTAAATATGGCTGGTTGATTGAAGAAATTGTTGTTCTATTCTGTTGTCTACATCACTTGTACTTTACAATGCCTATTGTAAAAATGGATTATTACAACCTTGATTTCTGTTGGTTATTTAATTCTTTCAACATTTGTCTGCCTGTGGCGGTTTTACGTCAAAAAACAAACTTCATGCATACAGAAATAAAGAAGGAAAAGTATGGACCACCAACACATCTAATCAGTAGTTTGCATGCAAAAGATGCAGGAAAAGCACATGTTGATGCTGTTGTAAACAAAGTAATGACAAAACCTATTACTGATGTAATAAAGCACACTGCAAGAAAACAAAATATTGATGTAAACAAAGTGATACCAACAAAAGTTGTAGTGTGCTGCATTGTTTTGATGTTTGGTTGTGTAATATTATTCGTGGGTCATCCTACCCATTTGTTTGTAAGTGCTGGGAACAGACAGGTTCTTGTTAAAAACACACCCGTATTCCCCAGTGCCAAATATGTCAAAAATAGGTTACAGGAATCTGGTGTTAATGATGGGTCAACACTAATTGCTGATGGTCAGTGACTGCAAGACTCTGATTTGATCTCAGCAGAGTATCAGAACTTGCAATTATTATTCCATGGCAAAGGTGGAGCACATGGCCAGAAAAGTAAATGTCATCCACATACAAATTGCACATCTTGCAAGCACTGTGGTAGGACAGGTGAATCACGATACAATCATGCAATTGATTGGGCCAGTGATCTCAAAATGTTTTTAATAGATAATTACAACATTATTATACAACAAATATACGTTTATGAACTCTGCCAAAAAACCTAATTAATAAGCACGGAATTGCAACAAAATCTATTCAGCACATGTATTTATAATATATCAGCTGCGTGCCAAAATTGTCGGGACAGATTCACATCAATAACACAAAACCTCCCTTGTGTGCTGAAAATATTAATAAGCTGCAGATTGGTAATCTGTAAATTGAAAACAGCCAATCCCAAATATTGTTTGATCCCAGTTTTTTGTGTGCTCCCCCTAAAAAATACACTGCTAACACAGATTTGGTAACTTTTCAATTTTTATTATTTATCATTGTTGTACATTTCATGAATGATGTTCTAATCAATATGAAAGTCTTGCCCGTGACCACAATCCCATGAGAATCTGATATTTATACCATTTTACAACATATGTGGAATACTCCCAATTTTTGTGTAAATGTAAAATAAAGTGTGCTGGGAATAATCATTTCTTTCAAGCCATATGACAAGTAAATGTGTTTCACTCGTATATTATACTATAAAGAATGTCCTTTAAAATCTTTTTAAAAATTACAATACAAATTGTTCCTGGCTGTAAATAAAATAGAAATGAATTTTGACATCTAAACACACTGAAATATTCCAAGCAAGAAGTTCAAAAGAAAACTGTCTGAACATAAATACGAATGCAGTTGTAATTTCAGTGCTTTCTGACAGTCAACAAACAATATTAGATCGATATTTTACACAAAAATGTTAGGTTAAATAAATAATACCTCTGACTGTACGTCTTGTATGGCGTTCTATCCTCTATTTGTCCGGGGGTTCTTTCAATTGACCCACGGAAGGTACCGTTAGTACCTTCCATGATTGACCTTATGTATGTGACCTCAAATCCACTTCCGGGTCAGCAAACTGTTCTCAGGTGCGTTTTAATTTAATCCTAGTGTTTCGCACACAGAAAATAATAAAATATTATTTTACTTTTGATGATAATCACACTAGTTATGTACTTGTAAATTTTGAACTGTGTCCGACGTATTGATCACGTCTTCACAGATGATTGAATTACGGCTTCTGTTGTGACCTTTACGTAGGTCTAGAAAAACAGCTTCGCTAGTTGTAATTTCTCTTACCATGTCTAAAAAGTTATAGCCATTTGAAACAAAAAGGTTCAGTTAAGGTTGTCATGTAAAGAGAAAATTTCTGTTTTTGTTCATTTTTCATAAAATAGCACACAGAAAAACATCCTCGCAGATGTCATTTTATCGCAGTTTAAATAGTAACGGACGCGCGCAGAAAGTATTTTCATATGCAAATGAGGCTTTGGCGATCTGACTGATCTATGTTTGCTTGCATGGTGTGGCGATGTCTTCGCTGTCAATATCCTCAGTCCCAGTAAGCTCACTGCCTGACTCATAATACGACCTTCATTGTCATGCTATCTTTACTCATTCATATTATTTTTTTCTCGCAGGTTCTCTTTTTCTCTTCATATTCGTTTCTGCTAGTCAATCCGTTGTGAGGTGTGAGCTATGGTACGCGTGCATGTGTATTGTTTTCGATTGGTTCTTATGCAAATTAGAGTCAATGTTGTGTTTTCAGCTAATCCGCTGTTTATCTCTGTTGTGATAAATTCTTCAGTGTTCAGTTTTCTATGACGTGACCATTTTCAGACCAAAAAAATGTGATTTTAGATGTCTTTGAGGGAGAATTTTGACAAAACAATCCCGTCCTGGAAATAGTAAGTATTTATTTTTATGAAAAAGTAAAATTAAGTATTTTACTTCCGAGCAACCTCTACTACATCCTTTGTAAATGACATTGAATTTGATACAAAATTATAAATATCGAGGGTATGCAATCAAAATAATTTGAAATACTGCAAGGTATCATAAGAAATCTCGGTCACGGCACGGCACTCTATTGGGACTTCGAAAAGAGGAGATTTACCTTTACACTCTTCGCAGTGTCTACTGTATTAGCGGTCGTATACCTTCGATGACATATTATCCTGGTGGAAACCGCCTTAGGCAGACAAACTCGGCTTAGAAACGGCGTTGTACGCCAAAAGGCCCGTAGACTGCCTCCAAACGCCGGTACCGACGCCATGATTGTTACGCCAATGCCGGTAGGATAGTACACACTTTCGTTTTTACTATTTCGAAATTCGACTATGGGGGCGCTGCAATTGAGAAGTCATTGTATCTCCTCCACCTGTTGAGCGCTTGACGACGAGTTGACAGGGACTCGACGACTTATTTATGGCGGTTGGGACAAAAACAACCCTAGCTACTATAAATACTATCGCCACCGCTTTAGAACATGGACGCCCTGGAAATACAGTGACATTCACGGTGTATATACATCCAACACTCAAAATACAGTTACATTAAAACAATATTTTCTGACTTCAGTAAGTCCTAAAACCCAAAATACAGTCAAGTTGCACTCAACATCGTTCAGTTAAAGTTACCAAAACGCGAAAGTCGGACTGACCACTGGACTATTCCATGTAATTGTATTTGTTGTCTTTTTCATTAATTTTCAAAAAAATTAAATGAAGACTTGTAAACAATGCAAAACGCTTGTACTACAATTTATATATCTATCTATATATTTATATATATACAGTTCGAGCAGCTCTAAAATAGGATATGTAATGTATATATTTACAGCAAGAGGTTGGCAGAAGATTGGATTCGGTGAGCAAACAACAACATTTTGAAGTCAGCAAAATAATGTTACTCACCAAATCAAATCAGATAAGACATTTTTCGTGTCTTTTCAGTGGGCAAAATTTGCTATTGAAACAAATCGTGGTATATGTGGTATATGTATTTCAATAAATGTATTTAACAATTTGCGACAAGAATTCGTTGATTCGGTGAGCACAATTCTGCTGATTTGCAAAATTTTGCACACCAAATTGTCCTCACCATTCACCTACTGTTTGAAGCGTAGCAACTGTTATACTATAAGGTTATTACGAAGATACCTCAAAGTATGCACGAAGACAGTACAGTGGCAGTATCGACCGACGCGCAGCGGAGGTCGATGCGACAGCGTACATACTTTGAGGTATCTTCGTAATAATCTTATTATTATACATCATTTCCTCCCACGGATACATCATGGGAATGCCGAATTCCAAAAAAAGTTTAGAACAGAATTAGCGAACTTCTTTGTTTGGAGTCCGGTCAAAGCCTGGTGGCAGCCATGTTTGTTTTTATTATTAGAGGACGCTTACGCGCGTAATCATTCCAAATTCGGAATTCGCATGTAACTTATGGCGTTACGGTGACAGATGTATAATAATAAGATGTTATTACGAGGATACCTCAAAGTATGCACGAAGACAGTACAGCTGAGGTCGATGCGCGGCGTACTGTCTGAGTGCATACTTTGAAGTACCCTCGTAATAACCTTATCCTTCCAAGGATACATCATGGGAATGCCGAAATCCAAAATTTGTAGAACATAATCAGCGAACTTCTTTGTGTGGCAAACCCTGGTAGCAGCCATGTTTGTTTTTATGATCAGATGACGCTTACGCGCGTAATCATTCCGTATTTGGAATTCGCATCTGCTAATATAGTAGGATGAACATACCTCGTAAAATACCGCACAATGACGGATTACGATAACTATATTTTCTATGCATTTTCGATGTATTACATTTTTTCATTATGAATTTGGTAATTATTGTTTTATTACAAACCGCCTATGTCATGTCATAAAGTCGTAGCATCAGTCTCGCTATCTAGGAGATGGGACTTGAATGGGATCTTGGCATGATGTCACTATACAGTACTATGCGCGTTGCAAACCCCAAGTTATGTACCTCTGATAATAATCATATTTAATACCAGGATGTCACATTCAAATAATATCATTCATAATATCATATGATATCATGATATTCTATCCGCGGCAATTTTATTGTTTTATTGATAATGTATGTACAACAAGATTACCATGCAAGTTGCATAGAAACCGTTTTACGTTTTTCCTTTTTATTTGACCGTGAAATACAAGTATCATATTGTCATGACAACCTAAGCACGGCACTATGGAACAGATTTTAAACATTTGAATTAGAACATCATCTTCAAAACATGACTCTGGCCTTGCCCCGAAATGAGCTTACTCATGCATGGTGTGTCAGCTCGGCTCGGCTCGGCTTGACTTGGTCAGCCATTTTCACTACAGCCTCTTAGTTGGCGAGAACAGCATTTAGCTATTATACGAGTCTGAAAGCCAAGTGAATAACATGGATTTATTTCACACCATTCCAGTTTGAATTCCACTTTGCTGACGTAATATAATAAATATAATTTATTATAAATATAATAACTATAGGATTATAAATTAATAATCAATTATTGGGGGAATCAGCGAAATTAAACCAAAGTTAATGTAATTTACATATACAAATTGTGGTTTCGCCGAAATTATTTTAGTCAGAAAATAGCAATCAACATATGTAGCTCTGAATACACGTTGACATTTGTTACTGCCAGCTAGAAAGATGAATGAAACAACAATAACAGTTACTATTAATAGTGTCATAATAATGACACCTGTGACGTCATGGAGTGCCTGCATGGATATAATTATGAAGGGACATAATTCAACTATAATACAAGACTCTTTACGAACGTAAATCTGGCACGCACAGAAAAGTTCATCTGGGGGAAAAATAACGCATGTTCGAGTCTTGTATCAAAAATTAATTTGATAGTTTGCGTTTTTCATCATTTAGTTTATAATCCGTGTACTACTAATGTATGTGTTGGATCAAAAATAATATGAAAAAATTGCCCCCAAAAAAAAAAAATGAGGTAAAAGTCATTGGTCAGGTTTCGAGATCATTCACCAACTGATTCGACAATTCGACTTTGGGAACAGCAGGTGTTTTCGTGTACACAACCAGGCTTGGTTGGCACTGGGGTAGCATATTGAAATGTCGTAATGCCATTAGTCTATGATGTTATGCTATCCTGTTATGTGGCAAGATGCACTGCATTTTCAAATAGCCCAAACTAAAAATCAGGAGATATTAACAGTGACGTGCTATGCTGGAAACTGTCGCCTAGCAAAAAATATGCATCGCTACATAATTCCAACAGATACGCACTCGACGATTAGCCACATTCGGACAGTAACCACGACAAATCATAATAATTTTAACTACATTTCCGACATTATTATAGCCATTTCCCCCGTCTTTGTAAGACATTGTAAAGCATTAGACATCCAGACAATCTCGCCACATAATGGATATGTCTCGTGGACTCCGGGTGAAAATGACACATATCGCGAACCAAAGGATGACAATTATTTTCATAAATAATTTTAATGAAGCAGACAACAAAAAAATAACGGCAACATCTGTGACCGAGATTATAGTGACTGCGAGCCAATCCCATCACACAACAGAAACGCTGATTTTTTAATAGCAACCCTTTGATTATTTACAATATTTTACCATAAAACGTGTTACTTGATAATCCTATGTGCAACAGTTGGGACGTGTCATAGCCTCAGTCATCAGTGTCAACGAAATTGCAGTCGTGGCGGTTACTGGATTGCAAGTTTGAATACATGGTAAGCTTCGAGTGTTTTGTCACGAATATCATATACCTTATTATCATGTTTACATACAGTAATCTACCATCGTTGTTTTACGGATATCTGAGTGCGTCTCGTCCTATCAGTTCGCCGATTGCTGTCAAATAGTGACCATGTAAAGTAATCTCGTTTTAACATGTAAAACGTCAGCGTTGACAATTGCAATAGTTACTTATGTGACTATGTCACCCAAGGCGTGTCTTAGAAACACTCATATAACAACGAAATTAATTCAACATCATATGATTTGACTTGGTTTAATCTCTGTACCAAATCAAGCTTACGCGGGAGTACAGCACTACTGTACCGACCGTTCATTTTATTGGAAGAGTAAATCCGCCGTCCATAAAAAAAAAAACAATGTTCTACAATATAGGTCGAATATCCTGGTGGTGGCAGGTGTTTCATTCACGTAGGGTTACGTCAGACGAATCCAATCAAAAGTGCACAACTTGCGTTGCCATCATTTTTTTCAGATTTTTTAAAGATGCAATATATATTTAAATAATGTTGTTCAATACTCCATACTGTAGGTCAAATCGGACTATGATTTACCATAACTAAAAATGTTACGTTTGCATGACACACAACAGTATTTGTTAGATGAAAAATCAGGACCACTAATGCGCATGTGTAGTGAGTGTTAATATTGTACGTATCATGACATTCAGTGCACATGCGTATTAGAAAATCTTATTGTCTCACCCAACGAATACTCACATGTATGCACAAGAACAGCGTGTTCATTTCATGATAAATTATAGTCCAATGTATTCATCACCATACAGTATCAAACATCAATACTGAAAATTACCAGTTGTCGTCCATATTGCATCTTTAAAATTCATGTAACCAGGAGCCAAACTGATATTTGTGATACCAAAATATGCACTCATGGTGCCGCTATGTCTCTGTTATCAAACACACGTGCAGTTGACAAACGAGCATTATACAATAAGTTAATATTTGACATATGACAATATGTGTTCTTACCATTTGACACCACAGAGGTTAAAATTTGTTCGCAATCATCACTGTTGTTGCTTTGCTTTATTAATCCTGAACATACATATACATAGATAAATATAAAAATGACAAACGCGCTCAGCATGCGCATCTGTCTCCATGAACGATGAAGCTTTGGGTCCATAGCACTAGCTTTGGATTCATAGCACGATCTTTTGGGTTCATAGCACTAGCTTTGGATTCATAGCACGATCTTTTGGGTTCATAGCACTAGCTTTGGATTCATAGCACGATCTTTTGGGTTCATAGCACTAGCTTTGGGTTCATAGTACTAGGTTTAGGTCCATAGCACTAGCTTTGGGTTTATAGTACTAGCTGTTGGGTTTATAGTACTATCTTTTGGGTTTATAGTACTAGCTTTTGGGTTCAAAGCACTATCTTTTGGGTTCATAGCACTAGCTTTGGGTTCATAGTACTGGGTTTAGGTCCATAGCACTAGCTTTGGGTTCATAGCACGATCTTTTGGGTTCATAGCACGATCTTTTGGGTTCATAGCACTAGCTTTGGGTTCATAGTACTAGGTTTAGGTCCATTGCACTAGCTTTAGGTCAATAGCACTAGCATGGCTCACAGTACTAGCTTTGGGTTCATAGCACGATCTTTTGGGTTCATAGCACTAGCTTTGGGTTCATAGTACTAGCTTTGGGTCCATTGCACTAGTTTTGGGACCAATGCACTATATTTTAGGTCCATAGCACTAGCTGTGGGTTCATAGCACGATCTTTTGGGTTCATAGCACTAGCTTTGGGTTCATAGCACGATCTTTTGGGTTCATAGCACTAGCTTTGGGTTCATAGTACTAGGGTTAGGTCCATTGCACTAGCTTGGGTTCAAAGCACTATCTTTTGGGTTTATAGTCCTAGCTTTGGGTTCTTAGCACGATCTTTTGGGTTCATAGCACTAGCTTTAGGTCAATAGCACTAGCATGGTTCATAGTACTAGCATGGGTTCATAGCACGATCTTTTGGGTTCATAGCACTAGCTTTTGGTTCATAATACTAGCTTTGGGTCCATTGCACTAGTTTTGGGACCAATGCACTATATTTTGGGTTCATAGTACTAGCTTTGGGTTCATAGCAATAGCTTTGGGTTCATAATACTAGCTTTAGGCCCAAGGCACTAGCTTTGGGTTCATAGTACTAGCTTTGGGTTAATAACACTGGTTTTGGTTTCATAGTACTACTAGGTCTGTGTCCATAGCTCTAGCTTTAGGTCCATAGTACTAGCTTTGGGTTTATAGTAATATCTTTGGGTCCATGGCACTAATTTTGGGTTTATAGTACTAGCTTTGGGTTTATAGTAATATCTTTAGGTCCATAGTACTAGCTTTGGGTTTATGGTACTAGCTTTGGGTTTATAGTAATATCTTTGGGTCCATGGCACTAGCTTTGGGTTTATAGTAATATCTTTAGGTCCATAGCACTAGCTTTGGGTTTATAGTAATATCTTTAGGTCCATAGCAGTAACTTTGGGTTCATAGTACTACTAGGTCTGTGTCCATAGCTCTAGCTTTAGGTCCATAGTACTAGCTTTGGGTTTATAGCACTAGCTTTGGGTCCATGGCACTAGCTTTGGATTCATAGTAATATCTTTAGGTCCATAGTACTAGCTTTGGGTTTATAGTAATATCTTTTGGTCCATGGCACTAACTTTGGGTTCATAGTACTAATAGGTCTGTGTCCATAGCTCTAGCTTTGGGTCCATCATACTAGCTTTGGGTTTATAGTAATATCTTTGGGTCCATGGCACTAGCTTTTGGTTTATAGTAATATCTTTAGGTCCATAGCACTAACTTTGGGTCTATAGTACTACTAGGTCTGTGTCCATAGCTCTAGCTTTGGGTCCATCATACTAGCTTTGGGTTTATAGTAATATCTTTGGGTCCATGGCACTAGCTTTTGGTTTATAGTAATATCTTTTGGTCCATGGCACTAACTTTGGGTTCATAGTACTAACTTTTGGTTCATAGTACTACTAGGTCTGTGTCCATAGCTCTAGCTTTGGGTCCATAGTATTAGCTTTTGGTTTATAGTAATATCTTTAGGTCCATAGCACTAGCTTTGGGTTCATAGTACTAGCTTTGGGTTTATAGTAATATCTTTAGGTCCATAGCTCTAGCTTTGGGTTCATAGTACTAGCTTTGGGTTCATAGTACTATCTTTTGGGTTTATAGTACTAGCTTTTGGGTCCAAAGCGCTACCTTTGGGTTCATAATACTACTAGTTCTGGGTCCATAGCACTGGTTTGGGTTCATAGTATATTTTTGTACTAGCTTTGGGTTAATACTAGTAGCACTAGCTTTTTGAATTCATAGTACTATTAGCTCTTGGTTCATAGCACAGTGATCGCGGGCGGATTGCTTGTTAAAAAATATAACCAATTTGAGAAAACCCAGGGTCCACTCTGAAGCAGAATAACCACAAATCATACCCAGTCTCAATTAGGATGGGCATGTTGCCAGTTGAAATAAAACACATCGATGAACGCTACAAGCGAACATCCCCCGGCACACCAGTAAAGAGCTCACGCATCAGAGTACCCCGGCGGGGATGGGTATGTCCGTTGTATGGTGACACTTATACTATCGGGTATGTAAGTTTGCGACATACAGACAGTAAATCAAAATTCCACGAGTGTAGTGCGTGTCAGAAAACAATGGACTGTAACTGGCTGTAATAATTAACACGATTTCGATCCGTCACGGTGGCCGTAATCAGGTGATCTCGGTCAGATCATGGAAAATCGCTTACTATGCGCGGTCACGAAAGGGCCCGTAAAAATAAATACAAGATAAAGTGCAATTATGTCATATACACATCCAAGCTAATACATTAAATATTTGTATCGAATTAGATCTGTTTGCAAAAACAAGTAAGTTGTTTACTGCTGTTTCTCTATGTGCATATCAATTGACGTCACGGTATAGGTTTGATACAATCAGTTGGGTATACGACCTTTGACCTCTTAGCAAATACGACAGAACCACGTCCACTCATATGCTATCTTTAGCGGAGGGAGAGGTGGAAGATATCCTGCAATAGTAATGGATACTGTAGTGTTGCCGTAAATAACCCATGGTAAGATACATCCTTCATGTGATGCTCTTTTGTTTGTCGGTGTGGCGATGCTCTTTTGTTTGTCTATGTGAACCCCCGCAATTAGTTTCCATATCCGTTCATTTTTGCTAAAAATATTGGCGATGTTCGGAAGTGAGAATCTCATTTTCGCGTTGAAAGCATTTTCATTTGTGACTGCATTTGAAAAAGGATGACTTGAAGTTTAGGAATTGTCACGGTAGTCCGATGCAGCTCATTTGTTATAGCTGAGATTTGCTACACAACACGACCCCAGCAACGCACACACAGTTCTATTTATCATGACTGACTACGCAGTACATATAATATCCCCCCGTTTGACGTTAGTCTTGACCTCACAGTTGTACGAATTGACGTGGCTGCGATTTAATAAGGTGGGTTAACCTGGTCACATGGTTGTAAAATGAACAGTAATGACGGGTTGATATATTCACGTAGCTGTGAACAAAAACGACTGGTCATCATAACCACATAGGTGTGAGCAACCTGGTCACGTAACTGCAAAAAAACATAGTCGTTATAATCACGTAAGCATGGCGTGTTAACCTGGTCACATGGCTACAAACGAACATTAGCTCAAAGGCTGTTAACATAGTCCCATAGTTGTGAGCAAAAAACAATGACAGGTCGAACTGGCTGTAAACACAAATATTGACTGGTTAACCTGGTCACATGGCTGTAAACATAAAATAACCCAACACACATACCCTAAAATATACGTCACTTTGTTAATCAGACATGCCCCGACTTAAATCCTCTGTTACCAGCATTAGTTAGCCTGCTAGAGCCTGAGTACCCCGGTCCCCATTTCCAGAATACAGAATTACCTCGCAGGTCGTCAGATACTGAATAAATCAGTGATGCCTAGTTTACGTGCAACAAACAAACAAACGTATGGTAAATTATTAACGATGAGTTTGCACGTTGAAATCCTTCTGCTGTCATGTATTCGACCTGTTGATTATGGATCTGTTGACTAAGGCCAATGACACTACAGTTGAATGAGTTCATTTCAGCGGGCATAGTTGATTAACTACGCCTATTACGAATCAACAAGTTCAGGTTGGTGACGTCATATACTCATCCGCCCCATGAATTCATTGACATATTTGTACTATTACGTTACCTTCCAGTTTTACAAACAGTAGTCTGTATCGAGACATAGCTGTACCACTAAAAGAATAGTACATGCACCTCGGCATGGCCGTGCTACTACAAGTCAAGGTTCATCACTTGAATCAGTGTAGTAAATTTCGGGAATAATCTCGTCTGTATAGTATCGTACTGAACGCTGCATCCAAACCATTATCAGACTGGTAGCGAGTCCGTACTCGTTTAAATTGTACTCATTGCTAGGGGCATTTCATTTTGAATCGGAGGGCAGACTCTGTGTGAAAAAAAATAATGTGAAATGCACAGGTTTAATTGCTCTCCCAACTGTAAATAAAAAACTCCTATTCGGGAACAATAATGTTCTCCCAGAAAAACATCCCTGCCAGAGTAGTGTGAAAAAAGTGTGCAATAAATCAATTTCCTCCAACCCCTCTCCGAGATATTAAATGAGTCACTCCTTATTATGAGCATAACATTAATAGTTGGCGTGTGTACACATGCATTTGTACATTTTAATACAAACCATACATTGTACTAATTACAAATGTACCACGTGCTCGGACATCATTTGGCGATACTGAACATCAGACTCTCCCCGAGTAATGTAGTTGGACCAGTGACGCGATATTTGCCGATTAGAATACATACAACAAACCACAAATCGGTGAAATTCTGATTTATCCATCATCACGGTAAAAAGACTGCACAGCCTCGTATTTTATTTGACCCAAGGCAGAAAATATTTATTTTATATTTTCACCTTTGTACCTACATATTTACGTGTATTTATATTGTATTTACTTGGAGATTTACGGCAAGCGCATCGTTATGAACACTGTGAATCGAACGCGTTCACTTCGACAACGACGAATGAATTAATATATTTTTTACATACAACTTAAGGTAGAAGCCTACTCATAAATGAAAATACCCAGAATTTATTCATTTTAAATAAATTTTTCGAGAAATTGATGGTTGTATTTTAGTGGAAGTCGCCATTTTGGCAGTATCATAATGCTTTTACCATAGGTACCTATGGCAGAGATATTATGCAATATCTCAAAATCTAACCTGGTGATATATGCTGAAAAAAATCATATAGTGTTAAATGATGGAGTACTTTTTGTTGTTCCTAATTATTACAAAAATCGGGGTTTCAAAAAGTGTAATATCCATTTCTTATTTAACATTGTGTTCTAAGAAATTGTTCTAAAAATAGCGATTTTCAAGAAATATTAGGACAAGTTTCTCAGAACACTTAACTGTAACACATGAAATAATGCTATTTCATTATACCATAGGGACGTTAGCTTCGTGATTTTACACAATAAACCAATGAACACTGTCATGTAATTCATGACCAATTTTGTCAACAATTATGAGTAGGCTTAGACCTTAAACTACAAAATTGTGAATTAACTTCTGTTTGTCTGCACTAGACGTATGTACGTCAATAATCTGGTCGTAAAATGCAGATATTTGTATCAACTCAAGCCACGTCACTACAATACAATAACACACGCATTCATACGCATTGATACACACAAAGAAGAAAAACATTTTTGCACACATTACAAGTGTGGTCCATATATTTTCTTTACATGTTCTGAACAAACAAGTAGAATCTTATTCTAATCACTACTTGATATGGACATGTATTAATTAAGGATGGGTGCTTAAATGTTTGTTCGAAGACGCCCCTCCAAAATCAAACTGAAATCTTTTTTGTGTCAGCAAAATTTGCCTCTCAAAAAGCAGGAAATAGCGCTTCAGAGGGTCTGGATTTTAAAAATTGTAAGGGGAGCATGCTCCGGACCCCCTAGTAACTTCGGCACGAGTATGGTGACCAGATCTCGCCCCACATGCAAAATTTCGTGCCGCCCCTGACAGGAAAATAATGCAATTATAATTGTTTCGCTTCCACAGCATGAAGTCCAGCTCCATTACACACGACAAGGTACAGCAGAGTGAGGGATTTGACAGCGAGGAGAAGGGACAGCGCGAACTTATCAACGACAAGCATTTCGTAGAAGAGGCAACAATGACGTCATATAGAAAGGATGACGGCGCACTGTTACCAGGGGAAGCGGAACGGAAACTACAAGAAACTTCTTCCGGTAAAATCACATCGACCGTGGTACGAAATATTGCGATATGTTTCGCCTTTGTGGCTTTCGAGACCGGCAAACAAGTCGTGACCTACGGTACGAAAGAGTATAATAACGGCAAATATCCAATACCACTCTCAACTATAGTAGTACTAATAGAGATGGTTAAACTTCTTATTGTTGTTCTAATGTTTGGTTACCAAGGTGGACTGAAAACAATAAAGTTGTCATGGAGATTCGCTATTCCGTCTCTTCTGTACGGGATGAATAACAATATCTACCTGTACGCTCTTCACTTCACACCCCCGCCGATATGGAACGTTCTCATCCAGTCTCGCGTTATGATGACGGCGTTAGTTTACCGTATTATTTTCAAAAGGATGATTCCTACACTAAGATGGGTTGCGTTGTTTCTTCTTGTGTTTGGTATCGCTTTAGCCGAGTTTTCCGGCGCGTCATCTGGTGGCGAGATGGAAGGTTCACAGCTCACCGTTATACTGGGAGCTATCTGTCTCAGTGTGGTAAGCGCAGGCTTATCAACGGCAGCCTCAATATATACAGAGGTAAGGTTATCGCTGTATTAAAGCGTGGTAGTCGTCGCGCTGCGCTTGTGCGACATTTGTGTTAATAAACATTGATTTTCCCACAATCCAATGCGCTCTTCTAATGGAAATCACGAGTATGAGGTTTGACCTGGGCGCGACTTGCACTGATTACCGCCGGTGACTCCTTCGATACCCTCCAATCACCTAAAAATTACCTAATGAAAGCTTGGAATTGTCTCAGTTTGTACTCGCTGATCTTTGGCACCAGTCAAAGTCGCCATCTTTGTTTATATGAGACCCATATACTTCGCGCATGCGTGGCGCGACGACTACCGCGCTTTAATCTTTGCTCCATTTCTTCTTGTCCTATACTCGCGACATAATAACAACACAAAAAGTCGAACAATCTAAATGGTTGTAATATCCAGATGTTTCTCAAATTCAAAATCGTCGAAATGTCTTCAAACTCAGTCACAATATAATCCGATTATCGTGTAAATACACGCGTTTACACTTGTACACACATTTCGTATAATATTTGATTAGTAAGGCTTGCTTACTACATTTTTATGAAGTGTATTTTTGATATGCCTTGAAAAGTTTGGTTAATTGACACGTGCAATTTACAATAGAACATATACTGTCATATATTACAAACTATTTCAAATTGAACGCATATCGATGAATCACAGAGAGCGCCCTCCACAAGTTAATGATTATTCATATTATTACATGGCCGCCTGGTCGCCATTTAATTTTAACACACAATATCAGAGTACGCTCAAATCAAACTTTTAATAATACGTTGATTGTTTGAATTTAAACATGTATACGCCACTACCATGTACAACCACACACGACTGCATTTGACTACAACATTTATTATAATTCTTTCCAATACATGCATTAAATGTTGATTTGTATCTACAAAACATCCTCTAAAAAACCTTTTCCCATTCTACCGCATGTGGCACACTTTACTGAATACGCAAAATTGCAAAAAAAATAAAATAAATAATAAAAAAATGCACGAGGCGCAGTTTTCAAACTGGTGCATTCGATGGCGAAAGCAATACTGAGATCTTCATCGAATGTACCACCAACTTGAATATCTTCCGTTCACGTGATACTCTGCCCTACTACGCCATAATCTTGCAGGCTGGTTCGTAGTTCAGGAGTACTAGGTCGAAATATTTATGCGATTGTGTCGTTTTTCAAGACCGAACAGAAATAATACGCTTAACCGGATATTCACTTGTGGTGTCCTAGCAAATTGGTTTGTTTGCTTGAACTATGACGTACACAGACACAGACAGACAGACAGACAGACAGACAGACAGACAGACAGACAGACAGACAGACAGACAGACAGACAGACAGAACACACGAACTATGCCGCGAACCTAACAATACATATTCTATTTAATTACAGTACCTGTTTAAAACTGATAGAAGACCATTCTTTGAGCAGCAGATTCAACTGTATTTATTTGGAGTGCTAATAACCGGCGTATGGGCCACGTATATAACGAAAGGAAACCCATTTGTCGTGGAAGGGAACTTGTCCGTTACACTACTGTGGTTGTTGATTCTAACCATCTTTCTCGGTGGCGCGGGAGGCCTCCTTGTCGCTGCTATTATTAAGAACATTGATAATATTGCCAAAATTTATGCATCCACTATCGCTATCCTGGTCACAGGTGTGGTGTGTTGGATTCTTTTCCCTGAAAACTTCCAGATGACCGTCACTTTTGTACTGGCGATATGCATGATTCTAGCCTCGTCCGTACTGTACGAAAGAGCCAAACCCAAAGAACCAGACGAGACATCAAACAAAAATGGATCTAAACCTACTGTTTTATCAAAGGAAAACGTCTCACTAAACAGTGCACCCGAACACAAAATATAGCGCGTATACGTAGTACCTATTATCGCATTATTATGCAAAGTGTACTTGAATTAAAGCAGAGGGGTCGTCGCCTGCGTATGCTATTGACTGGTTCCCGCCTCAAATGTCATGGCGTACCAAGCCACAAAAGACCGGTAACTCGTAACGAATCCGGCATTCTGATTGGACCATCACTTTCTCATTGCCACTTCTACTTCCCTAGTTCATCTGACGTCAGCGCTTACGCTCGTGGCCCTAAAGCAGGGGTTTCGAAAATTGGGCGAATAAAACACTGTTTCTTTTGTTATAAATTTGCACAGAAACAGCGAGAAATGCCAGAAACATCTCAAATATGTAAGTCTAAACAGACAGAATGTATGAGCATGGCTTTATTGCAAAACGGAACTTGGGAATGTTTTCAAATTACGTCACTCAATCACGTGCCTTTGGGCTGGAATCCTGGCCCAGTGGAACAATATGGCGATTACTAATTACCTGCTTCCTACGCCGGGAACCTGAGCGGAATGCGACGATAACAACGCACGCTAAAAACGCAAAGGCTCAAGGGTAGACGCATGTTTGTAAATCCACGACACGCCATGGTCGTCTGTCGCATGCGCAGGCGACAGCTCCCCGCTTTAAGTAAAAGTGACCGTAGTATTCTGATTGTACTTGGTAAATGGTTTTCAATCCCATCTTCTTTCAATGTGTTATTACCATGCAGGAACCAATGGTTTAAGAAAAGAAAACTGTAAAAAAGTGTGGCCCCTCACTGGCTTGGTGACGCAAAGCAGCCACATAATGTAATCATTGGCTGCGTAGGGAAAATAGCATAGCCGTTTAAACCACGTAGTTTAAAAGGCGGTAGTCGTCGCGTCGCGCATGTGCGACATTTGTGTTTATAAACATTGATTTTCCCACAATCCAGTGCGCTTTTCTAATAAAGTAACATGTACGAGTTTTGTCCTGGGCGCCACTTGCACTAATTACCGCCAGCGACTCCTTCGATACGTTCCAATCACCAACAAATACCAAATTAAAGCTTGATAACCTCTCAGTTTATACTCGTTGGTGTGCGCAACAATCAAAATCGCCATCTTTGTTTATATGAGACCCATATCTCGCGCATGCGTGGTGCGACGACCACCGCCCTTTAAACTACAGTTTTGTGAAACATTTCCAAACTATTTCCATTGGTTGCTGTACCCTTTGGTGGATATTCATTCTTCGGACAATTATATTTACCCGAAATTCAACTTGCGTTCACGGTGTAGATAATGGAATATAACTTTAACTGTAGATAACCCGATGCAACTAGACTAAGTGCTGAAGCATTCATACGTTACATGTGATGTAGCTCGGGCACTCTCGCAGTGACAGGAGTCAGTCATCAGTGACTGGAACCCGCAACGCCCTCAACGATAAAGAAAATTAACTATATTATAAAATTACATTAACTGTCCTCTGCAAAAAAAAAAAAAAAAAAAAAAATAACAAAATTGAATTATTTCAAAAAAACGAAATTCAATGAACGGAAAACAAAGAGGTCTCTACTTAAGTATATTGCGTCACGTGTGTGTTTGAAACGTTTTCCCCCCAATTTTGACACATAGTTTCATTCACTAAAATAAAATATTTTAAGTTTTTTTTACAAGGTTTAAAATGATTTATTTTGAAGTAAGTATCTATGCGTCGTGTACATTTCACGGAGGTACAATAAAGATGTTTGTAATTTAACACTGCTGAGTGCTGTATTATCAAAATTGTGTCAATGCGACCATTGTGTGTGCGAGGGCGGTGTGTGTGTGTGTGTGTGTGTGTGTGTGTGCGGGGGGGGGGGGGCTAATACTAGTATTCCCTCTCACTTTTTATGCAAATGTTAAAATGTTATAACACCGATCTATGTATCTGACTGGAAGGAAGTTGTGAGCAATTTTCAACATAGATGTGGGAATCAACCGCCTTGAATACACCAGGCTTCATGGAGGCGTGAATTAGTTTTTTATACGTCATTCACAGAGCATTTATTCCAAAAGATCCACGCGCTTCATTGAAATACAGAACAGATGACCATGCCTCATCAACGAATGGCGATTAATCTAGAAGTTTTCAACCATATTTGAATTTTACAAACATTTATGAATATTTTATATAAAAAAGCCGGTGAAAAGGCCAGTAATAAAATAAATTAGCAGGCGTCAGATGCTTGCTGCGCGTCACAACTTTATTGTTGTTTGTTGTCAAAAGACACCATGTGATGGCGTGCATCTATTTTATGGCTACTTTAAATACATATTTAAATAATTATTGCTAAAGATCTTCGCCTTTCATTGAAATCCAAAAATGATGCTTTCATTGGAAGTGGAAAGCAATTGGTATGGCTCATGGGTCTTTGCAGATTTTTTTTTCAATCATTGACTGAATGATTTACACCATTCGACGCAAAAGATAGATTCCATCAAACAGTGATTCGTTCACTGAAATCAATTTAAAAGAATGGTAATACAAGTAGTACCACTATAGTTTGGAAGAGGACGTTAAATTGAGAAAGCAAGCTAGTTTCAAAGGCGATGCAAAAGGGTAACTGGCCGCGGAGGAGCGCTATATTTATTCATTCGCTAAGCCATGTGATTGGTCAGGTTGTTTTCAATCGCCGTTTTAAATTTATAAAGATGTCTTATGAAACAAATCATGAAATCCGATGTACTTTTATTTTAAAACTAAAAAAAAAAAAAATTCAGTTGTACACACTCTGATATTCGACTGTCGCAAGACCAGCAACAAAATATTGATTGTTCAAAATTGAGACGTGAATGTAATAGCAGTCATTCTGAATGGCACTGTGGTGTTACTTTTACATATACATAGCATTAGCCATCGCGCCGTGCCGTCTTTTTAAAACCAGCATGCAAATTTCATATAACAAATGTCGCTCATTAATAATCATTACATCGCAAGCTGTTGTGACAACGTTGCCTGTAAATTGTTTTATTAACAGGACCACAACACATTTAATAACAAAAGCAGCAACACAAGACCCTTATTTTATTTTTGGGTACGAATCGTTCTACAATCCTCGACTGATTACTGCCGTTGGTGGCGTGGTTGAAGGTCCAGTCAAGTCGATGCTTGAAGAACGGGTGCGAACGACGGTCACATGACGTATATCGATGAATGTAATGTCATTCAACTCGACTACAGTGTTTGGTTGTGTAGTTGTTAGTCGTCTAGAACTTAATACCACGTCACTAAAGAGTGCAACTTGTAGAAGATAGCCAACACGTATTACCTTGAACCTTGAACGTGGCATCCACAATGGCCGTGTTCAAAGTGACGTGGATGAAAGACCTCTGCAAGAAAGATACACGAAGTTTTATTTTATCTGTTATCGTCAACTTTCAAGTTAGTCCACCAAGGAATACGATTCGAGTCGTCTGACGTCATCGTCCTATCCCCGTAATAGATATATCTACATATCTCTCCAAAAGAGGTGTTAAGTTGTTTGATATAATCTGGCGTAAAAACTACATCCGGGTATGCTGCCTGGAAATTTCGTATCCATACATGAAACGTAAAATGATGGGCTGGCCATGGGAATTTGCCAAAAAACAGCGTTCTCCAGTGGTTTGAGTTGGGTTTCATCATACTTTCATTTTCAATGTGTACAAGGTGTCGGTGTTTCCAGGCCAATTTATTCTGATTAAAGACAGAATTACACGAGTAACAGAAGGAGTTGTACTCTCTGTAGCTATCAAGAAATAGTTTCAGAAACGTGGAATTTGAAGAAGTGAGTATGACTCCATTATTGAGAGTATACCTGCTCGGTCGACCTACAACGTAGTCATATTTTCGTAACGAGTCGAGCGGGGCTACGACAAATATATCAGTGTCGAAATAAACGCCCCCGACGGATGAGAGAATATCCAGCCTGGCGACGTCAGCCCAGTGCTCTCGAATATTTCGGTTTAGTTTACGACCAAATATTTCAGTGGGCGGATCTCGTTGTACAACCTCAAGTACGGGGACAAGTCTTGCTTCGTCCCACCATTGCCCCATTGGTTCACAGTCGGTGTAGAATACAATCCGGTCTGGTTTCATTACCTTGTAAATGCTCACAATACTCAATAAATGTATAAAATTAAACTGGTGACAAGAGAACCATATCAAATGTGCTACGTTCGGTACTACGTAATAATCGTGTGGTTCCAAGGTGCCTTCAAACGCAGTCTCAGGTAGGAGAAACCCCAGAGGGCCTTCGGAGATATTCACTTTTAAATACAGGAACGACCCAGCTGTATTGAGGACGTATAGAGCGATACAAGACGCCGTGACCAGTGTGCAAATACCGACTTTCTTCCAATTCAACAACCACATAAATATGCCGAAACCTGATGATTTCATAGCGCCACAGCAAATCGATGATATGAATAAGCAGTGCCTCAAGTTATCAATGTTTAGCACACAGAGGTTAAAGTGGATGTTTGCGCAAGTCAATAATTAACAGGTGTCATACGACGTCAACATACAGTGCATGCTGGGAACAGACAATACATTTACGACAACGCAGCAGCCCATTTTATTCGAGTTCAAGCTACTCAAAGGTCATTAACTATTTGTTTTTCAGGAAACACTTCCGCGGCGAGCAATTTTTACTCTTTCTGTGTTAACATTTATGTAGCAAAAACTAAAACAATTCTTCTTGTACCACAAAATAAAGATGTCAGACACTTTTTGTGACTGCTGTGGAATTCAACGGAAACATATTGAACACTGCCAGATTTCACAGCGTTGGTATATGTTTTGTCCCAAAACGCCATGAGCCAACAGCACCACCAACGTTCGATTTAAGAAAACATCAACACGCACTCCCTCGAAACCAAAGAAAAAAACCTTAAAAATATATATTTTAAGGTCTATGACCAAACTAACTAATACGAATAGCCTCTTACAAATATATAAAAGAAAGCAAAAACCAAAGAAAACAACTTAAAATTATATATTAACTTGAAGTGGAAAGTAAAATGTTTACTCAACTGGAAAATAATTTTCATCAAAAATAATAACACATTTGTGCACATAATAATTGAAGAAAACAAACAAAAATAAAAACATTATTCATCAAAAACAAAATCGACAGTCTGTGATAATCATCATTCACGATAATTCTGACACAACTGGCACGTACACCTATCAGAGACTGACTATCCAGGTTTAGTCTCAGAGGGTACAGTATACTAAATAAACAAAAACAATTTTCTCATTTCATAAACAGAATCTTGTCAGACAACTCCGCATCACTATTAGGACTTCCCTACGTCGCAGCACCATTGGGAAGTCCCAACGTCAACCCACCGTGACCGCCGCAGTAGCACCAATGGAACGCGGCCCGACGTCAACCAGCCTTCTGTCGCAACAATAGTGTGCCCCTACGACATTTAATATTTAACTACACTCTCTCCTGTTAGAACTTGTCTTAACCCAGTAAATAGTCTGGCGAGACACCACCAGAAACTAGTTTTTGATAAGAATATGTTGTTTCTCGTCACTATACTATACTACTCACTGAATCAAAAGAGGGCGCTCTTGTTGCGACGTCTCTTGATGTGCATGATCACGGGAGTTTCTATCCGGTGGTCATAATTGCATTCCTGTGTTCCTACAACTGTGAAGGTTTACATTTAGACAAAGTACAGACGTTCTAACAATTTCGCTACAATGGCCCGCGTACGTTGTTTCTTTGACATCTCCATCGACGGTAAGCCGACAGGCAGGATTGTATTTGAGGTAAGTACCCAATTATAAATATACAGTAGTTTTCCCGACTACTAGGTCAGTGTGTTCGATTGCAAATGTCGCCATTCTTAACGGTCAGATACCGTACTAAATAACTTACACGTAGACACTTTCATCTCTAGCCTCGGCAATACTGAACCCCGTTCTACTGAATAATTTCTCGGCAACAGTGCGAGGATTGTTTACGCCTGATTTAATTTCACCAAGTTACGAACATGCAATGTACGTGTGCAAGTAAAATACATTGATGTCAAGTTTGAAACTATTCTTAGCGATAAAAACTATGCGTGTTTCTGGAAACCGTGAAAGTAAAGCTTTTTCTTAAGTTAATCAAAGGAGACACAGAGTACAATTTACATAAGTAAAAAAACCAAAATGGTTACAGGTTAAAGACGTTATTAAATATGCATATTTGTTCAAGTTATAAAGTGAAGAAATTGTGACATGGTTCATCTAACGCATGCGCACTGGTCATTTGAAACATTCCCTGATGCTGGCACTTTGTATTTAATACAAGTGAAGTGAACTGAGATGACATTTAATATTGCTGTCACGCAGATGCATTCTACAAATCCACATGCATTACATTAGTTGCAGACGCATGATTGTTTCCACAGCTTGAGAAAGTCATTTTCCGTTCACTGCGAGATCCCGCGGAATGCGTGAGAAGCGCGGACCGAACGTCTGCGGCAGAAATCGAATGATTTGAATTTGAATTGTTGCAAATGCGGAATTTCAAAGAGGGACATGATATTAAGATGCATTTACTTCGTCAAAATTGACCACCATCAAAAGAGTTTGAGCGTGGGAATACTTTCGCATTTGTCGAATCTCACGCGATAATATGACGCAACTATGAAACTATGACAATGTTTGCCCTGTTTTTACATTCGATCACGCATATGCGGTATCTCGCAGTGAACAGGAGATGGTCGGGTTAGACATGCTCACTATCCTAACCCATCATCCGCTCGCCGTAACTTTCATAGTGATTTCGACGTTTTTCAATTCACAATTAATTGCAGATAACGTGCAACTGTCGGTGAATGTTTTAAAGTTTACATCCACAAATAACAATTACTAAAGTAAAAGTAATAGTTTCATTGATACTTGATTGTAAAATTAAAGCTTTAATTTGGGGCAGGCAACACTTTTATTTCAAACTGGCAAAAGTAACGATTATAAAGCAGTTCTAATATAAACATCAACAAGTACAACAAAAACAATATAATACTGTAAAAAGAATAATAAGAACAAGCGAATAAAAAAAGACGAATTGACATCATTTCAAACAATTTAGTTTTTTTAGCTCAAATGTGAATTCAACTTTTCAATAACAGTGTATTAGCGCATGCGCCTGAGATCGCAGTACATACCGTGTTACTGATACATGCATGCTACCCCGCTGTTTTGACGAGTTCATGAACTGTTTTAATAAGTGTACAGGCGTATCTCTGCAATATGTGCACTCCACAGATACAGTAGTATGTCACGTGACATTTTACATTCCAAGCATTTCAAAAGTTACATAAAACATTTACTTCGTGTTAGAGTACTGACCTTAATGATGCCGCGCCAGAGTACCGACCATACTAAAGTATTATCTGTCTCATAAACCATACACTAATTAGAGCGCGTAGCAAGATAAATCAGTAAGTCTTCATTCATCAGATTTACCATATCGCGTGAGCTGTAATGAACGTCATCTGGTGCAAACATGGAACGAATCCGTGAAATGGGGACGCGTGCGTAATTCGCAAAGCGTTGTCAGATTTGTATTCGCTAGATAAAGCGGTGATTTTTTATTTACGCTTTATTTTTACTCAAAGACGCAATATTCTAAGAAAGCATTAGTTCCGTATACAATGTTTTCGCTTTTCTAGAGTCTTTGTTTAATTGTTACCGATGCATATGTATTTATTGCGATACAGCAATCAGAAATACTCATCTATATTACATGGCTATATATCATCGTGTCACGTGGGTAGGGCATTTACATGATGTATACTCTGAAATCAAGAGCGCTTTTAGCGTTATAAATTCGAGTTTCCCCAGAAAGCATCTCTGACAACATGACATAGGACACCCGGAAGTTATCAGTGAACGACGTATCAAGAAAATAACATAGCGTATCAATTCAACGCAATTAATGAACGCATAGAGGTGTTTACACCCTTATTGTACGTAGTGGCCACGGGTTGCATATAAAACGCATTTTAAATGCCGAGTATGTTTAAGAGTCGGTGGCCCCTCTGCGTTCAGTCGCTTAATTAAGATCGGGATTTAATCCGTAAACAGAAACTGCCTACACAGCTTATTAGTTTCCAGTAAAACTAATACATACTATTTAAGTGAGGAGTGGATGTCAATAATTTAGTGATTAAAGTATATGTGTGTATGATTGAATATAAGGGAAAGAGAACAGAAAGAACGTCACCTGCAATGACACACAAAGAATGATGACACCACCTGCACTGAAACACAAAGAATGATGACATCACCTGCACTAAAACACAAAGAATGATGACATCACCTGCACTAAAACACAAAGAATGGTGACATCACCTACACTGAAACACAAAGAATGATGACATCACCTGCACTAAAACACAAAGAATGGTGACATCACCTACACTAAAACACAAAGAATGGTGACATCGCCTGCACTAAAACACAAATAATGGTGACATCACCTACACTAAAACACAAAGAATGATGACATCACCTGCACTAAAACACAAAGAATGGTGACATCACCTGCACTAAAACACAAAGAATGGTGACATCACCTGCACTTATACACATAGAATGATGACCTCACCTGCATTAAAACACAAAGAATGGTGACATCACCTACACTAAAACACAAAGAATGATGACATTACCTGCACCAAAACACAAAGAATAATGACATCACCTGCACTAAAACACAAATAATGACTACACCACCTGCACTGAAACACAAAGGATGGTGACATCACCTGCACTGAAACACAAAGGATGGTGACATCACCTACACTGAAACACAAAGTATTATGACATAACTTTCACTGAAACACAACGAATGTTCACCTCACTTGCACTGAAACACAGATATTGATGACATCACTTGCACTGAAACACAAAGAACGATGACATATTTCCATATATAATTTGTATTATAGACTATATACATGTATGCATTTTTAGAGGAGTATTCATTACAATACACACATACATGTTGATGTAACACATTCATAATATCCAACCAGCGCAACACTGATATAATATCTACAATTTTGTCTTGCTATTTCATGAAAAGCTTCATATGGCGTCTTCAACGCATAGAACACCGATTGCATAATCTTATCTTTTAAATCTTTGCTATTATCGATATCAGTACATGCGATTCTTATAACAGCTGGATCTGTTCATCGATTACCATACGAGTCACTCACAGAACATTTACCCAGTTGTAATTTAAACAATATAGCCCACCCTTTTTCGGTAACTGTTATTTAGGAAGAAGGAGAACTGAATTCTGAATTTCAAAGTCGCAAATTGCCTGCGCGGGAGGGGGGTGGGGCTAAATTCTGAATTTTAAAGTAGTCTCTCCAGGGACGGAGTGCTGAATAGTTACCGGGAATTCAAGTTTCAGAGGGGGACATTCACAGAGGGGGCGGAGGAATACTGAACTGTGAATTGCACAGTGCAACAAGAGGGTAGGGAAGCTGAATTATCAATATGAATATTTCAAAATGGTAGATTCAGTGGTTCATGAAATAATTCTATATTGTGCGCTGCTTGCATATGTGAACATCGTGAAATTAACCGAATGTTGTCTCTTTTCCAGTTGCGTCCCGATATTGTACCCAAAACCGTAGGTAAGTTATATAAGACAGTTATTGTCTTCGTTTTATTTAATAATTTATCTTCACAAAACAGCCCCACGTTTTTAACAGATTTAAGTGCATTGGACCACGGGAAATAGTCGTCTATTCACCTTTCTTACAAATCGCGCCCTCTAGTGCCGAAAAATTGCGGTGACGGAAATGGATGAAAGTCGTTCAAAGCGTCTATTTTAACAACTAAACTCAGTTGTCGATTTAAACGATATACACGTCATTTTGACGTTATACAAAATGTCTGCGTCACTGGAGGGCACATGTACAATTTTAAGGAAAAGTATATTTTTGTCAAAATCCGTATTATTTCTTATAACGTAACTATTTAATTATTATCATGTTCTGACATCTTTTAGAAAATTTCAGATCATTGTGTGTTGGTTGGCAAGGTTACTGCTACAAAGGGAGTGTATTTCATCGTATCATCCCAGAATTCATGTGTCAGGGTGGTGATATTACAAGGGGCAATGGTACTGGCGGCAGGAGCATTTATGGTCTGGAGTTCAAGGATGAAAACTTTATTTTGAAACACGAAGGACCAGGTATATAGTTAACATATTTCAAATATTCTCACTCACTCATTCGTGCATGGTCAATTAATCGTGGCGCAGCGGGCTTTGGATTTATTGTTAATAGAGTAATACACAAGTGTTTTATATGTCACGGGGGGCTCATATCCAACACGTAGCGTTAATATTTCAACAATAATCGCGTCCTTACAGAGACGCTGACACCACATAGTAGCTAAATCACTCCTTTGTTTGTAGGAGAGAGTACGTAATATGACAAATTCCGTGCATTCATTGAAAATTTACGGTGGCTTGTTAGGGCCATTCACTGTTTTTCGAATTTCTCACATTTTCACATGTATTTTTCGGCTTTATTTCGAATTTCCGACAATTTCACTTTAATTTACACCTCGGTGGAAATATTTAACACGCAACCGTAAAAAATTAGATATAAGACAACTAATAAATGTAATGCTAAATTTGAACAAAATTTATTTATGTTCAGATCTTGTTGGCAGGGTATGGACCAACACTATTCCTGGACTTATTACACGTGTTACTGCAATAAGTGTATACCTAGCTATACTCTGGAGGGGCGCGTAGTGCCAACACGTATTTTTTTTCGCGGTAACGTAACCATGCTTTATAAAGGTTGCTAAACAAATCGAATTTTAAATCAAACAAAAATGAATCACACCGTTATGTTGCGGTAGTATATATATTGTTTCTCTAGTTCACACTAATAAATGCTCAAAATGCTCGGATTATCACCAAAATTGACCATCCTGTTTTTCACAAATATGATATTACGTAATAACAAACTGTATTCAGCGCTTTATCAATTTTTAATGGCTAAGGACCCATCGAGACTGATTACACCACTTCTCTGCCAGTTCAGTCGGATAAACTTATATTTTTTCATGTTCGTTTTCATTTGAGGTATACTAACTGTCATATTTTTCGCATTACCTGTGTTAATGATGTAATGTGGTAGTTAGATGATTGATTATGATTATGACGTCATACTTAGCTCATGTTTTTTATTAATAGGAACTTTGTCGATGGCAAATTCCGGACCAAACACTAACAATTCGCAGTTTTTCATTTGCACGGAGAAAACCGACTGGTAAGTACGCATGCGCAGAGTAAATAACACAATACACAACCTATTTCACGATTTATACACGCGTGCTATCAGGAGGAATAAAACGCTGCAATTTTGTTTGGATTTTCATTCAACCATTGAATGCGTGGGTCTCCTATGAATTGACTGATTTCGTCCGACATGTATACAATTCTCGTGTCGTGAAACGAATTGCCTTACAGCGAGGATGACAACAGACTGTCGTCACCGAATTAAGCGTTTTTCGGTATCTCTGAGACCTCTATGAATAACGAATAGACTCGGTGGCTAGCTTTGAAACTGGTCATTGAATTATGAATTATCAGTGAGATTAAGTTATTCCCATGATTCAGATTTAAAGTTGACAGGTCAGTGATGTATGAATACATATCCATGGATAACATAAACCAATCTTTGTCCCTAGGCATTATATAGTGACACCAAAGAGCATACATTCAAAGCTCACCCAACTTTATCACACTGAGCTTCTCTAAAACGTATCCACACTTATCTGAAACGTCTCGATGCCGAATAACGGGGATGTGCCTATTTTGGGTCAACCTGATTACATACATATTATTATTACATGGTTGAATTTACATATATAATTTAGGAAACAACCATTTTAAAATCAGGGGGTGGCTGAAAGACCAGTGCACTTTTTTCGCGGCGTCTTGTTTGTTCATTTTTATTTTTCTTGAATATACCAACTTTTTTCCCGTAATACCTGGTGTATAATTTTGAAATCTCTTCGTGTCTAGATTTTAGTGTTTTAACCTCAGACTATTATACTAGTCCGAGTAGTTTGAGTTTTAATAAATCTTTCAGCCACCCCCTGATTTCCAATGTACGGTCCCTTATGTCACAAATGGACTGGGGTCAAAATATTTACTAATAACATAAAAGCAGTATTGGTCATGCATTGGATATGTATTTATACTTTGGAACTATTAGCCAGTTTTATAATAACATTAGCAAACGAGATGTACTATGACAATACAACAATCTTCTCAGGCAGACCAACAAATCACAGGAATTATTTCATGCTTAATCTTACCACGTACATTCCGTTTTTTTTTTCTAAATGATTTTAGAAACTAGTCTTTTATATTCCTCTTGTTCTTAAAAGTTGTATGAAAAACAATTTTCGAAGCCTTTGAAATGTTGAGTAATATTTGTACTTTAATAGATGTAGCAAGATATCCACCCTGTCAATAACCTAACATTACCGAGCAGTTCCGTGGCTTCGGTTTTGATTGAGTATTCAACATCTTAGTCTGTTGTCAAGCATGCGAATTGCATGTTTCCCGTATGGCAAATAGATCCCTTTCCTTTGAATTTATACGACGACTATTTTACCTGCGTTACCACTGTGTGCAAGCAAACTTGGAACATCGAACATTACGTACCTCTTTAGTTTAGTTGTATTTAGCGTACCGGAAGCAGAATTCGAATAGCTATGCATGACGGGAATAAGTCGATGCACGGCAATATATCAGCTTTCGTTCAATTAAATTTTTGGCTAAGGTACACTTAATAGAGCTTTCAACCAAATTTTGCTGACAGACATGATGATCTGTCTTTCGTTGCGCAGTTGTTCGATTCGTCATTTGAAATATTCTCAGTGCTGACATCCGCCATGCAACCGTCACTGTGAAAACAAAGGCCGAAACCTCTCAGAAAACGGTATTTTGGGATGGTTGTTGAGACTCCTCTAAACAGTGTAACAAGAGCACCCCTGCATGTCCAACATATATAAATTTCAAGTTGGTTGTTCAGGATTACTTCAAAGTAATTTTGTGCTGTTTCCATGACTTTAGCTGTTTTCACCGGCTCTTCGACCGGCTGGCGTCCATAGTCCATAGACATACATGGTACAGTGGTGCGCGTATTAGCAACGTGGAACTATATATGGGATCCCGCGTTATGCGTGAAATCGAACGTGAAAACAACACAAAGGTCATAGCATCGTGGTTGCGTCAAAGCATAACGTGAGATTTAGACTAGCCAAGCTGTGGAGATTTTTTTTCAGTTAAAATTGGAAAAATAGTTTTGCGAAAGGTCGAGTGAACGCAAAACCACCACTGAGTGATTTCGCGGTTACAGGGGATTTCGCGTTAACACCTCCATTTCGTTTTTTTTTTATTTAATTTTAAATTCAAAAAGAAATAAATCGCCCAGACTGTGCCAGTCTACGTGAGATTCGACAAACGCGAAAGTGTTTTGGGGGTATTACGGGGGTCATTCGTAGACAAGACACCAAAGGAGTCTATAAATTATGTTTCAAAATAAGCACGAGTCCCCTTTTTGACATTTCCAATGGTTAACGGCACTTGGCGTCTCGCATACCCCGTATATAAATGATACAAGTGAACCCTGTGGTATGTTCATGCATTATTAGGCAAGAATTATTATTTATACCCAATAATGTACATTTGCTGATAGTCAATTTTAACGAAGTATGGGTATCTCAACACCATGTTCCCCTCTGAATGATCGACATTTCTCGTTGAGCTAAAAACAAGAAATTCAATTTCGAAAAATCTAATCATTCAATTTTCGGTGAAGACATTTCACGCGCGCATTTTACGCAATTCGGGAGGTCTCGTCAATAGAGGACGCGATATACAGTGCATTGCATATGTGCCAAAAGCGTGTTAATTCATAGTGATACAAAATCATACGCATCTATTACAGGTTGGACGATGCCCATGTTGTATTTGGAAAAGTAGTCGAAGGCATGGACGTGGTCAGGAAAATGGAAGCGAAGGGTACCGATGAGGGCGACATAACATCAGTTGTCAAAATAGAAAATAGCGGCGAATTGAAATGAACAACCAGATTTTCATGTTTGCTGTTGTGCATTGAATTAGTTTAATATAGTATTGATGCCACATTTTTCTTTATCGACATGTTTTTATTATTTTAGGATAACGTCTCTTCTCACTGTCGTATGATAACCTCTCAATGTCATGTTATGTCATGTCATCTCATCTCATGTCATCTCATCTCATTGCATCTCATTGCATCCTATTCCATTCCATCGCATCTAATCTCACTCTAGCCAAGACAATTAGCCTATTTTCATAAAATTACCAAGATGGGAAACATCACATAACTGGAATATATGCAACATTCATAAAGTATAAACTACCTACTGAAGTGCAGTCTTTCATAAATTTCTTTCACTTGAATCACTAATTCAAACATTTAAAAAAAACTTCAACATTTCCCCGTGGAACCAGAAGTAGCAAAACATTGTTTTTGTAAAACATCAATTGGTGCAGTTTTGGGGTACAATTACTTAATCGAAAACACATTAGTCTGCGTCATCGGTGATAAATACAAACAAATTACCGTTCAGTGCGTGGTACATGACTCTCTCGATTGATTAAAACTGCCCCGAATACTTAAGTCATATAGTTTCTATATCGATAATAAATAATCAAGTTATATGCTAAAGAATAAAAGGCCGTTGTATGACTATATATCTAAATTATTCAGATCTGTTTGTCTGAGACTACTCCATTTGAACCCAGGACGCGTGTATAGCGAACATTTTGGAATTAATGTAAGAGAGTCAAAACAAGTAATGTTTCGGGGTTGTAAATGACATTTTTAATATAAAATGTCCCAGGTGCCTTCAATTGTTTCTGAATGTGATACCAAAACGATATAATGAAATTGTGTTTATATTTATGTTGTTTTCATTTTTTTTATGAAAAGTTAATGAACTCTAATGTAGTCTACTATACAGAATCAATATGTGAATTAAAATAAAACTGGGCTGGTCTAGTAATATAACTGCCTAAAACTGCTGGATTCGTTCCTCTCTTCCTCCTCCTCGCGTGTATTGTTGCTGACCAACCAAGAAACTCGAGGAACCTTAAACTCGTATATTACGCAAATGTTTTGAATTGACATGCCATCGCAGGGTTGAAAATTATATTAAAATTCACGTGACACAAGCCGCTACTAGTTATGCTGTAAGAATATATATTGGGCAAAGAGAATTACTGTGAAACAATCTCATTTTACAATCCAGAAAAATAAAATATAAACACGCTCACCTTGTTTCCGAATGCATACGTGTATCATATATCACCAACTTTTTCGCATTGAATAAGTCAATACCTATGTATTATATAACTTCATTTCATTTCATCTTATGAGTTGTTTGTCACACAATGTATAATTCATACAATGTTGCCACTTTTTGGTATGCCAAGACATCTCATATGTCATATCTTGTTATATACCATATCAATTCACGTCAGATCATGCATACCAACGTACGTGATGTGTACCACAAGTTCAGTGCACGCCATAACCCTTCGCATACAATCTGAATCATTTTACCACTTTAATTCACATTTACCAGATATCTGAAGCCGCCGACCAATCTTTTAATCGTTCGATACGTGCCTCATACGCTATAACAAAAATATGTGTGTTTGATTCAGATTGACTCGTATTCCGAGATATGAGATATAATTCTCTTCTATCTTGTATCATTTTAAAGTTATATTATGTTGAAATGCGTTTTTCTTTTCAAATCACTTAATAAACAATTAGTTCCAGAAATTGGATCCTTTTGGATCTTTTGATTTTGCAAAAAAAACCAACAACTTTTGTTTCTTACTTTCTTTGAAGATGCGCATGCGTATGCATTATTTGGGTTTCTTGGTGATGACAATGTAATTTTAAATGTATAATAATCTCTCATGACGACCTTTCCCTGCGAGGATAGGTCACATCAACGTTCCTGTTGTTCTGTCATTCATATGACTCACTATTGTATTTATGCATAATTTAATGAGGTCACATGTAATACCATGCATTACCCAAATCATTACCCCCATTGTGGTTTGGACATTTCTATAACAATAATGTTATTCAAGCTGGTAATTCATTCGTGGACAGACCACGTGACAGAAAATGTGCTTCCCAAATCATTAATCCACCCATCTTGCACATGTTCATAATGGTACAGAACTGAATACCAAATTAAAACTCGGTATTTCAGCCTTTAATCAAAGAGGAGGGGGGGGGGGTCGTCACCTGCGCATGCATCAGATGGTCATAGCGTGTCATTGTTTACAAACAAGAGTCTACCCATGAGCCTTTGCGTTTTTAGCGTGTGTTGTTATCGTCACTTGGGACTCAATTCCTGCGCGTGCACAGGTAACGACCCCCCCCGCTTTAATCATCCGGCAACTAGTACTGTAACTCAAGGGAATTATATGACTTTCAAGCCTCTTGCCGCTGTGCTACTGTGACTCTGCCTCTGGCACCGAAGATCGCCCGTCGAGCCGCGTGGTTCCTCTGTATGATATCATATACTATTGAGAGCAGTATGACAAAAAGGAGCGGCAACTACATATGCGCGGGAAAAAGTCTTGCAAACTCCGATATAACCTTGTCTAAACATCTCAATACTTATCATGTTTCTTCGCTCCCTGTTTCTGAAAGAAATGTTTAATGGATGACGTCAGCGAATATATGTATCTCCGGGGCATTAATATCTACTCGCACGAAGTAAAAAAACAATCTTTTGAATATTACGTGATTATCAAATGAAATAGCTTTCAAGATTTAATTCCATATGTTGTATTTGAACTTAGGGCCCACCTATAAATTTATACGAATTATATGAATTAATTTTCACTAAACTCGTGCAATAACAATGGCTATATCGTATGCGAAACAATTGAAGACACGATTACACACTGTGTAAGTAATTTTATATGTGGTTGAAAAAATAAAATTGATGGCGTTACAAAATGAAATATGGAAAATAATTAATTAACGATATTATTGCAGAATCACAAGACTGATATTCTGTACTATCTAGATTTGATGGGTTTCTGAAACCTAAACATAATAATAAATTACATTAAATTGCCATATATTAAGTGGAATCGTTTTGGGAGAGCAAAATTAATCTCCATCTATCATCACTATCTGTGTTTGCCAAAATCTACTGACCACCTTAGAGAATATATTACACATTGAGTGTCACGTGTCTAGGAGCAGTGTTTGCAACAGTCATAGATAGCACACATGAAAATAAACGACGAAAATTCAAAATCTGAATTGAATAAATTATGAATTTGATAGATGCAATATTCATTTATTATTTATAAGACGTATCAGTAACACGTATGACTCCTTTGTGCATCTATTAACACAGACAAATCAATGCATAGAATTTTCACGTAAAAAAACCCTGTCTTTAAATTATGTAACAGTGACGTGGTCCGTAGACCGTTGGGGGCGTGACTGTAATTTTACGCAACATATTAGAAGCTAGTTTGTTCGCTTCAATGTCTCATTGGCATATTGTATAGAGAGAATACACGTTGTGTATCGTCTTACTGTATTTGCGTTTATCGTGCCACATCGTAGTACAAGTCATCGTAATATTATCTTCTACGGACATTTTGTTCAAGACAATTGCGAGCACATCACTGAACACATTAACGTCGCGAATGGCAGACCTTATCAAATCACTTCCAACCGACTTTCCATCATTAGAGTCGACTCAAAAGACGAATGATTCTACGTACTATGTATACTATGAGTACGAAGACTTACCTTTACCCAAGGACTGGAGGATCGGTTTAGTCTGTGCCTTTGGGTTCAATATCACCCTATCTATCATCGGCAACGTTATAGTTCTAATTGTATTAATCTGTGGACGTACTAGAACAGATCTGAACGCTTTCCTTGTCAACCTTGCTTTGGCTGACCTGACTATGGCCACTTTCTGTATGCCGTTTTCATTTCCAACTATAATGTATGGGCATTGGATATTTGGTAGTGCGATGTGTCCAACTGTCGTCTTTTTACAACAGGTACGTAGTAATTGTTCATACGAAAATTACTAATGTACAATGTGTAATTGCGTGTTTGTACTGAACAGACTTTCAATACAATACAATACAATACTCTTGTCACATGTTACGAACCCGCGCAAAGAGTTGTAGACAATGCACAATTATTTTCATTTCATCTAAATTAAGAAATGATAGGAAAATATTACACGAACAATATAACGTTCAAATAGTTGAGAATAATAGTTACACTTGTAACTCTAAAATACTGTGACAAAAGTTTGGAAAAACAAAATACTACAATTAAAACAAATATTATATTATATTATATTATATGGTCACTCCAAGAATATAGCATTATCTTTCTTATCAACAATTACTACATTAATAAGTTTTACAAAATAGTGAAAATACAAATATAATAGGATATTTTAAAAAATAGAATCGCTTAAACCAGTTCGAAGTGAAACAATACTCTATAAAAAATGCCAGGCAATTGGTTTAGAAAATTCACACGTTCAAATGTCAAATTTACAGAGATCATTGGAGAGAGTACATGGCACTCAAACCATGTCATGTGTGGAAAATAAGAAAATAAGAAATGTCAATTGTCAAAACATTTGGTAATATTCCCAACACTGTTATACTTACTTCAAATAATGGCAAATGAGGGTGTAATCAAATATTAGGAGGTTATTACGAGGATACCTTAAAGTATGCGCGAAGACAGTACGGCGGGAGTTTCGAACGACGCGCAGCGGAGGTCGATGCGACAAACAGACGGCGTACTGTCTGAGTTATGGTTACGCTGTAACTTATGGCGCTACGGTGACAGATGTATAATAATATCTATTATAACTCGTTCGATCATATTACAATCATACATTTTTACCTTGCCCGTATCATCAAAGATGAAAGGGAAATGTATATTAAGGGGAAATAATATGTCATCGTCGTTAACTAATAACTTAACTAATTCTATTCCAAACTTTATGAAACTTTGTCACCTAATTCATCAGTATACACTCTTTCCTTAGTACGAACGACAGATTTCCTGTGTGAAAATATCTTGCAAAAATTGCGAAGTAGTAGACAAAATCGGATAAAACATTTTGACTGTTTCTATTAACGGATCACTGGTGATACATATTCAATGATCACTGGTCCCAGTGGGAATATGCATTGTTGTATGTGTTCAATGAAGTGAATCATTTATCTTGTAATCATTGGTAATATATCTCACAAATCTCATGGGAATACTAGACTGGGTTTCAATGTCAACTCATGGAGAAAGTCGTTGCACTGTCTCATACACATATAACTATATCTGTTTAGTCCAAATGTATCAAAACATAATACATAATACATAATACATAAGAGGCAAAACGTTGCATCGACATTTTGAAAGGAGAATTGTACTCAAAAATATGTATTCTATATTTGACAAATAGTTCCTTCGAAGTATATACATTTTGAAAATCAATTCTATAAGCATGTTGGCACCAGTACATGTATACTACCATATTCTAAACTTTCAGCCAATTTGAAGTTCAACTTCTTACAACGGATTCTATGATGTCATACTTTACTCATAATCCTTCGCTTGAGAATCAAGACGGCTGACTACATAATACTGTTGAAAAGTTGAATATCTAGAGAATGAAAAGTGATATAAAAAAACTGCAAATTGCATTCTCCTACATTTATGGAGCTTTTTCTTGAGGGGTCATTATGTTGTTTGGCTTGATATTTCCTTTAAACAAATTAGGCACCAATGTTTTGTAAGATATTTAAATCAATCAAGGTCATTCGATAGACTGCGTTCCCAATGCTGTTTTAATCCTAAAACTTGTTTGTATTCAAAATTAATCATGACAATGCATATTCATAGTGAAACAAACTATGATGAAGAAAATAATATTATATAACAAAGAGTAAGCTCACCAGAGTTTAACTATGTTTTATTTATATACAAGATTAACTTTTTACAGATTGTACAGAGACGGTGAAACCACGGTTACTAACCTAGTAACCGTGGTGAAACCAATCTACGCCAATTAAAGTCACCCAGATGCAATTAAACACAGATATAAACGCCCTCCAATCGGGTAGTATACATGAGATGACGGTGAAACAACAAATAATGTGGCTTTTGTAACAGTAAATAGTGAGAATTGTGAACTCATAGTCGCTGTATTCGAGCCGACGCACACCACCAAATGTTTGGTCTCGGATCAATCACAACGCTTCTTCCGCTCTATAGAATGATACTGAAATAAACAAATATATTGTTCGTGTTGGCAAATAACTTGCTATGTGCCCATTACACTCTTCGGTCGTTCAAATACGCCCACAGGACTATGCATCACTCCTGAAAACTCCCATACACACAAACATTATAGCGAGGCCATAATATTGCATATGAATATCACAATTTCGTTATCTCGGTCATTTGCTCCATTGTTCTGGCCGTATGTTCATTAATTAGAAAAGTTACATGTTCCAAGGCGAAATTTAAAAAAAATTATTTGAGAGACTATATAATACTTAAGCATTATCATATCGCAACTAGATGTTAAAAATAAGAAATGAAGAAATGTACAATCTATGCTAACTATGCAAATTATGCATTAAATATTACTGATAATCAATAATAATAGGGTTATTAAAATAAAAACTGAACTTTACAAAGTTAATAGAAATTCATTCATGCAATTACGATATCTTGTTCCGAAACGTCATTAATTCTTGCTTAAGGCGCATTTACCATTAATTATTTGCCAGTCGAGTATTTTAAATCTCATCTCACGTGCATATCATTTCAATGATATATTCTGTATACAGTTTGAATATAATTGCTCCAGACATGTCTGAGATATGTTCCCAGACTCATGCACGGTCGGACTCACATCGGTAAATTTAAAAGGGCGATCTGCCGTGGAATCATTGTTTCTATGACAACTTAATGCGCGTGACATGTTGACAAGCACTGCCGCAGGACATGTTGGCTATTTAGGAAAACAGAAATAGTTTGCTAATATGCAGGTACATTTTTGGAAATACTAACTGATGAAGCGGAAACGAACATTCTGTTACAATTTACATCGTTAGTCGCATCGTGCCAAGTATCAAAACATCAACATTGGAGCAACTGTCACCAGGATGTCTATATGACTACCCAGTGTTATTAGGATATGTTGCTGTTTTCACGAACACAATACTTATTCTGGTTTGTTCGGTATCCTTTTGGAAATGACATCCATTACGGTATAGCGGTTCTTACTATTCAGCAATATGATACCCTGAGGGAAATGTCGAGATGATGAGTTAACAAAGATAAAGTCTAAGTATATAACAAAATTGTATACCTTGTTAACTCACTGCTTCATAACATAATTTTGAAACGTGCGAACAGACGATGTAAATACATTACATTGTTTTCCCTTCACGTGACCACATGTTTACCAGATAACCAACAGGAATAGGCCACTTTCATGACCCCTAAAGGTCACACATCCTGGTACTTCCATGACCCCTAAAGGTCACACATCCTTGTACATCTTTGTTTGTATACATGGTATTGTTTTATTATTCACAATCGTTCACCATGAACTTTCTAGACTTTCAACTTTCGAACAAAATATCACACACATGCCGGTAATTGTCCGAGCGAACACATATGTAATTGACAATTAGTTAACAATGTATGCTGATGTCGCATACGACTTATTTTACTGAGAATGTTCTATAACCGTACTGTGTCTGGGTGGAATATTCTAGATTTTTTTAGAAACTGTTTGAATAGGTAATAGAACACTGTAGGAGGCAATAGAAGGTAATGGAACATTCTAGAAATTTGTAGTAAGTTCCAGACTCATTATGTATGCTGATGTAATGGTCTATTTATAGACAGTGGGGGTATATATAGGGGAGTTGTTCAGCACTGAGTTCAGATCGGAGATCTCGTTGAAATGTATTAGAGTTTAGGTATCTAGTCATTGGAGTAGTGGAGTTTTACCGCGTTATTGTACTTGATGTTTGCAGAGTATAATAATACCAGTACCAGTTGAAACCTCATCTGTTGGCTCCGTGTTCGTATTCTATCATCGCCGCCAGGGAAGTCTTTCTGTTACTGTTGCCATTTTGGTATTTGAACCATCACACCTGTACTATACCAATTACGGTAATATTACGTTGCGTGTGACAGCTGATTTATTTCAAAATCAATACATTTCACAAACGTATATTAGCGTAACAATCTGTCACCCATCTAATATTTGGCTATAAATTAACTCTAAACTAAAATTTAGTGTATTACATATTATTTTTAATAAGTGAAAGGATATTCGTTATAGTACTGTTCACTCATACTCAAAAACACAAAAGAAGAATATATTTATAGATTAAAATTTCAAAGAAATACAGTCTAGTCTGAAGTTCCCATTTGTGCTGAGAGCACGATGCAAGGCTACATGATTACGATGCTTTTATTGTAAGCCAATATCGTGTCTGTAAATACATCAAGCGGGTCGTATTAATGCCCCGAGTCTTGTATTGTTACATTACGCGACGTTACTTGATATGTATCAATTTCAAAATAAAGCATTATTCAAATTTGATCAGTGATCAGGTTTAATTTAATGATGTAATTATTTGATTGTCACCATACAATCTTAGATATGACTGGAAAACGAGATGCGAAACCTGAATCTGTTGTCACAATTTCACATTATTTTCCAGATCGAAACTTAATTACACCACAGTGCATAGTTACATGTATCACACTACATGTTTGAATTATTTGAAGGAAGCCTGAACCTTTCTTTCCTCTATAACATGTGATAATCGTTGTGCACTGAAACAATCTTGCCACTTCATTGTTAACATCATTTTTAAATCGGCTACATTGCAAGTACACAGGGATGAACGTGAGATAATTTACATAAATAGAAGAGATTAATTGTACACTTTTATTTGCTCATGAATAACTCACAGCTACGACGTGATATTTAAATGATCCTTCAAATTCCTGTTTTTCGCAAGACCTCCATCGGAACTCGCATTCGTTTGAGGTGGTAGATGTAGTTTTTGTGGCCAACCAGTTTTTCAATAGTTTAGGAAAACATTTTTCTCCTCTTTAACTCCAGACGTATGCACAGTCTTAGCAAAGGTGCAAGGTCTGATTTAGAATAACGATTTAACAAAATATGTTACACTTATGTAGATAAGACAATGCCAGTTTACAGGATATGTACAGTAATCTGCAACAATTACACTTAGCGTAAGAATACAAGACAACAATTTGCATTCAATCAGCCATTTTGAACCATATTTTTAAAATGTGTTACCAAATTGGAACGAAATCCATCTACTTACTAACCAAATGAAAACGTACAATTAGATAAGACATTATGTTACATTTGAATTCGTTAGTCACAGTATGTCACCATCAGCATTAAAGGACGGTGGTCGTCGCGCTGCGCATGCGCGACATTTGTGTTGATAAATATTGATTTTCCCGCAATCCAATGCGCTATAAGACCTGAGCGCGACTTGCATTAATTATCGCCGGTGACTCCTTCGATACCCCAAATCACATAAAAAACACCCAATTAAAGCTTCGCAACGTCTCAGTTTGTACTCGTTGATTTGCGCAACAGTCAAAGTCGCCATCTTTGATTATATGATATATCTCGCGCATGCGTGGAGCGACGACTACCGCCCTTTAATATTGAAGAGACTGGCATCAGAGTGTAAGTTGTTAAACATATGTCCAAACGATGTCAACATGAGTATTTATTTTTGTGTGTCTTTTTTGAAATAAAATATATTGCTCTGCAGGAATTTGTACACTTAAATGGCATGCTTGAATGACTGTCGTTATTAAACACGAAAAGTAAAACATCAAGTTCATAATCGAATGTCTGATATTACATTTGTTTGCACATGATGAAGGACATAGTAGCACGATAATGCGGACTTTTATTTTCAGTAATTTATATTAATGTTGCCATTGCACATATTTGAATTTCCAATGTACTTACATTTTAAGTATATACTCAGTTGGATTTAGTAAGCCAACAACACAGTTACATACAGTCTGTACACGTTTTAATAATAACTGTTTGCTTGATTGTATATATGACAAAAAAAGTCGATTTGATTTGATTTTAATCCACCGCGCACGTATTTAAAATGCACACGTCGTGCACTTAAACAGTGAGCAATAGTCAAAACTGTTTTATATTCAAATTGCTTTTTGTATTAACTACATGCAGTATTTAATAGCGATTGTGTGTGTCGGTGATTGTAATTAATTGTCAAATTGATAATTCCGTTTGAATGATTTGAAATATCATGTCAACTGCATTGTACAACCCATGTATCACGGTGTCGTGCATATTGTAACATAGTCATGTGTGTGATGTGCAAATATCATAAATAATTTATAAAATGTATTATTATACATCTATCACCGTAACGCCATAAGTTACAGCGTGCCGTAATTTTGCGGTATTTAACGGAGTATTTTCATCCTACCATATAAGAAAATACGAATTCCAAATATGGAATGATTACGCGCGTAAGCGTCCTTTATTAATAAAAACAAAAATGGCTGCCACCAGGGTTTGACCGGACTTCACACAAAGAAGTTCGTTGTTCTGTTCTAAACATTTTGGATTTCGGCATTCCCATGATGTAACCTTGGAAGAAAAATATGTATAATAATAAGGTTATTACAAAAATAACTCAAAGTATGCACTCAGACAGTATAGCTTCGCATCGCGTCAGTCGATACTTCCGCTTCGTGCATACTTTAATGTATCCACGTAATAACCTCATATTTGCAATACATAAAATTATGGCTTTATACATTGCAATACACAATAAAATCAATCAGAGGGGCATATAATATATTATGTGCTCCTATCGTATATCAATCCACAAATAATTTCTTGAATTATTGACAAATTATTGTATGTACATACGCAACATTTTTAGATTACGTGTGCAACATAATCAAAATATTTTTTGAGGTTTTCTGGCGGACATAGCCAGTACAAATACTTTTGTATTGCATTTTCATCCTTATGCAGAAGTCATCGCGATATTGTCGACTCACATATGTGTCTTTTAGTTAGCTTCAGCGAAGCGAGCGCATAAATAGCTAAATCAAATTAAGGTTACCACGACCAGTTACCATATAAATTGTTATAAGCTGAAACCTACGTACGTGAAGCAATCGTAATTATTAGATTTACAGTATTTAACCTCGTATATCAATCCACACAAACAAGTATTTATGGAATTGTTGAAAAAATGATTGTATACGCATACGGAACATTTGATAGGTACTATGCATAGGCTAATGTAAGTTTTCTGGTGGACATAACCGTTACAAATCACATTGCAGCACGAAGCTTATGTTCTTAATTGTGTTCGAAATTGGCCAACCATCTTTAATCAGAACTTGAAAAAATGCATGTTAGTAAGAACCAATTACATTAAAACCAAATTTACATGTTTCGTTGTGAATATTCATTGCAATATCAGTAAGTCAGTAAAATTGTTTTTACATTATCGGTTGAAAAAAATATTACAACAGCAGAAAATTATTTGATAAATTGATTTGGTGATTGATTAGATTCTGAGGCAATTTCGTTTTTTTCAGAAAAGGAAATGTACAAAACTACAAATTCCATTATTGCTGCAGGTAAATAATTTAATGCATATTTACACAAACCCCATTTTGCATTATTTATAAGAACACAATTTTTTGCCAGCAGCTTACATCATATACATTAAAAAGAAATTGCACTTCCGGGCAGCTCACATTAAATGTATATAATTGTTCACTAAACCATTGCATTACGCAATTTATTGGCAAATCAAGCGGTTCCATAGTGTACAAAACTCACAGTGTAACAACCCCAATGTTACTTGAACAAAATGTTTTGCTTTACGTTTCTTGTGAAGGCGAGAGGACGTCTGATTTATATATGCCATTGCCTGTATATTTGTTGAATAATGGCATACAATGGTATGATATGGTATAGTTAGGCTGTGTTGAACACGACGCAGTACATACATCTTTTCTGTTCACTACTCCAGAACCACATTTAGTTGAAAACTAAGTTTAGGAACTGTTTCATTCACCCACCTACACAAGGTTCTGTATAACGACGGGAAGAAATAAAATTGAAGCTGTGAACAGCATTGCAAGGGTTCAAGCATACGCCTGGACAGTTTATTCAGACTTATTCACCCATGTGCACAACATCAGTCAGTAGCGATTTCTGACATTAACGGAATATACATAAGATTGATAGTTTAAACACTCATAAAAAACATATATGCCATTTTGGCAATTTTCAGTCAACGATAGTCACCAAGTCACGTGATTTGTCGGGATTATTTTACTGAAGTACTTCAGATGGAGATGTAACGTACCATGTTTCAATTCATCAGATAACGGTTACTTTAGACCTTGATACATCATCCCAGGTTTACAAAAGATCGAAATTGCGAAATAACGTTGCTTAAATCAGTGTTTTAAGACGCTAGCAGAAAAGAATACAACTGCCGTTTCATGGATACTTACATAATGTTTATCTTTGGAAGGGATTAAATGATAACATCTTATCTGTATAATCTGTTGTTGACGATTCTGATATAACGGGTGATAAGCTTCCCGTCGCAAACAGTGCGTGTTTATCTAACGTCCATTATCAGCATTATTGTCAGTCGAGACTTCGTCGGAGAAACATGGTCATACAGTCCGGGCATACAGTACTCATTTAGCCCAACCTTCCGCTTTTACATCGACCGCTTATCGCTTAATTTCCGACCATGCGGTCTTGTCCGACCGGAAACCGACCGCATTTTAATCGCGTTTTTTTTCGCTCGCTCGCTCATTGAAACACCTACCGCTTGCCCAAACACTGATTACTCAACTGGAACCTCTTGTTACGTGTTTTGGGTGCTTGTTCTAGATGAAATATGTTTTATTATTTTAATGGGACACTTACGTGAAAAAAGCATTTTGACAGAGCAGAGAAACGAGGAAATGTTAATGATTAATTCCAAAAATAACGATACCAAATCCACGTCGGCCGGTCTGGTAAAATTTGACATTCAATTTTCAAAAATAAGTCACGATCATTGAATGAGTTCAGTCTATACCGTATACGTACGTACGTATACCGTAAAGTGTTCCCACAAAAAATATTTTCGACTAAAAAACCATGCCCTGACAAAATCGAACAGAACATGTATGAATAATTTATTGGGCTTTAAAAAAACGTGTCAAATTTAGTTATATCCATAAATATTTGGTGGCCAGTCGATGAAAAATTCGAAACTCAGGATTCACACGGAAGTCCTTCAGGGCAGAAAATCATCGACCCTACCCCGGTTTACTTTATTTCCCAACTTGCAGAGAAAGCTGATTCGCCGTGGACTCTAATGTATCTCAGCCTAGTATTTTCTTTTTGAACGGAGGTCAAATTCCACCCGTTTGTCAAAATATATCGATGTTTTTCAGCGAATAATTTTGAAGCCTCCCACAGCACAAAAACACGCCGGAAAGTGGATGATGGTACGACGACCCTTCAATTAGCGTCAAATATGCTTTGTTACAACATCATTGATTGGCTGGAAGTCACATGATCGGAGCACGACCTGGGTCACAGAACCATATTTGTCCGTATTATCAACAGGACCTCGCAAAAGAACCACACCCACATTTTCAATCTTTTTTAGCGCGGAAGTTGCCAACAAATGTCAAAAAACTCGTGAATTTCATAGATTCAAATAAAATAAAGCAAGCGATTGATAAGAATGATTATTAATATTTTCCCCGATGCTCTTCGTCGAATTTTTATTTCAAGGTAAGAAATGGCTGGTTGAAGTTGCATCTGATCGTCTTCAATGCGGCTGTTTCACCGCGAACAACTCTAGCTCTGTTGTAGTTTAGCGATGTAAAATAAAATATATATTATAATAATAATAATACTTGTTTAATTATTTGGGGTTTCAGCCCACAAATTACGGACATGGTCCCCATGAATGATTAGGGTCAATGTTTGTCCTGTCTCGGCTGATTGTGTTGATCGACGCCCTTCCTAAACTCAGTATGGAGAAACCAACTGGGATCGACTTTCCGAACAAATTATTGGGACGCGATCGACAGACATTCCAAACAATCGAAATTATCAACGAAAGACGAGATTTTTCTAGATATTTACAGACATACTGTCATGAAAAATATATGTGAAATTAACAAATACACAAAGAGGTGTAATATTAGGTTTTATTTTAGACTTAGAAATATTTCCTTTCACTCATGCATGGAACTGCCATTTAGCTTCATGGTCCTTCAGTTTGTCTTTGCCTCGGGGGTAAACAACAATAATTATACAAAACACATCGCGAAGACTCGACAATCAGGAAAGAAAACCCAGACAACCATGTCGTACTTGTGTTGAAATACATTTTGTATCTCACGTCAGAATATTGTTTAAAATAAAATATTCAGTCCAAGCCAAATCGAGGTCAAAAGGTCAGATTGCGTGCATATAATTATAGATAGTTGAAACGAAAAGTATTTGAACTTTTGTCAGCTGTTCAACATTCATAAAAACCAGAAAGACAATTATAAGACAATGTGAACCTCGGAAATTTTTCTATTAGTCCGAATTTTAAATGCGAGCGAGCGAGCGAGTGGGCCAGCGGGCGGGTGGTTGGTATTTCGGGGTTTGCGCGGTCGAATACAAAGCGTAAATTGTCCCGTCGAATTCAACAAGCGGTCGCAAAAGCGAAAGAAAAAGGTGATTGGTTAGCGGAAGCGGGCGGGAGGTTGTGCGAAATAAGTACTGTAACTTTGCGCAACTTTCTTTTAAATCGTTTTATTTTCCAAGTCAATATTCTATTTTACTAATATCATTTTTTCTAACGCAATGTCGAAGGAAAGAAAAAGCGTTGACAGACGAGGCAAAGAAAAATCTGCAACTCAGTGTCGCACTCTGAAGCAGCAATTTTTGTTCAAACATCGGCCATTTTGTTTCACCATGAAAACCGTTTTATTAGATCTCTTATCAGAGACACTTGAAGGATTAGCTTGTTTGTAAACTGTCAGCGTGTACAGTGGGACAGTAATGTTTGTCAGAGGATTATCTCTCGTTGTTCGTTTGCAAAACAATGGAAACCCGAACGTTCCTGGAGTACGGACTCAAATGCCAGCGGTTTTCTTCATTTTTCACGCTCGAGCTTGAAATTATTCATTATCTGACACTCTGTATGAGTTCTATGATATCAATGGTTAATATGTTTGGCCATTTTTAGTGTATATTTATAATAATACAGCAAATCTACAGTGTTTTATTAACCAAAACTGTTTTTCGCGTTTTTCTCGAGTTGAAGTTTTGACTGAGTACGACTCATTGGGACCATCGCCAAATCAAGTGCGTTCGGACTAGGACATTCAAACTCGCAGTTATCCTTCAAACGATAATGATGGTGCGAAATATGTCTGGGTTTTTAAAGAAAATGCTTTGTCACAGAATAATAGTCTGTTAAAGGTGTCAAGTATGAAATAATTTGGGGACAAAAAAACAAACCTACATAGAAATCGGAATAATAGGTCTTTCGATTACCAGGGACACATTTCAATGGACTTGATTACGGACAATGCATGACGTAAGTTTCACCAGGAAATTCCGCAGTGTGCTCTCGCAATCGCGGACTTAGTCATTTTTACAAGGTTCGCCATTTTTGATGTCACGTGATCATTATGTAAACAATGACTGTCCAGTTTATGCGAACTTGTACCTACACCTAGTCTTTTGAAATATATAAGCCATATTACTGTTCTAAACGAGACAACAGGCAGAGAATGTTTTATTCGAAAATTTTACAAAACCCTTCTCGCTACCTTAATTTCAATTCAAGACGGCGGCCGAATCAGGTGACTGATTAAAATTATATTGTTTTTCCCGTACAAAGCTATGGCCGTATATGTTATATATGACATATGAAGTTGATTGCTTGAAGCATTACAAACTTTTAGTATTTTTGTAAACATTTAGTGTGGAGGACAAATCATCCCGTGACTCTTCGAAATCATTTTATTTTTCTCGTAAGAAGCTATGCCCATAAATCTCATATACAACACATCAAGTTAGTCGGTTGAAGCACTTTTGAGAAACAAATGCCCCATATTTTAGATCAAAATTATATTATTTTTCTCATATGAAACTATGACCATATATGTCATATACAACATATCACATTGATCGGTTGAAGCATCCTTGAAAAACAAATGCCCAAACTGTTGGTGATTTTTGTCAAAAATCAAAGAAGGCGGCTAAACTTCTGCCTGAAAAAGTTGAGATGCAACGTGGCCAATTTGAAGATAATCACCTAACTGTGGCATCAGTAAAATAACTAATGCCTGAAATTCAAAATGGCGTCTATACCATATGGCCAAGCATAACACATTTTTCAAACTCAGATGCAGAAAAAACAACAAATTTCAGATCAATGTGTTTGGTGGTCCTGAAGAAGACGATTTTTAAGTGATTCTTGCCGTTATACTCGGATAAAAAAATGTGACGGAAGAAGTTACATGGCCGTTAAAGGTGTTGGTATTGCTGATATCTATTACACATAAGTTGTACTATATGATATAACAGAAAGTGTTCAAATAATTAATTTCAATCCAATATGGCTGCCGAACCAATTGACGAATCACAATTCTGAAAGTCAGGTGAACCAGTTCACATTAGGGAATACCAGTATAGACTGCTGTTTTCTCAAACGGCTTGACGAAAAATAAAGTGGAAGAAGAAGACAATCGGGACGATAACAAAGGGGATAAAAGAATAACATATTTTTTATTTTATTTTGTTAAATATCGCTGGATATAGGTATACACATCGAGAATCATTTACCTAATAAATAGTCCATCCTGGCACTGTTGTTGGTGTACGTGTTACTACAACAATAATAACAAAATGCAATAAGCATGCACATGTATTTCGTAGGCACCGCGAGCCGCATCCACCCAAGTATTTATTATTGAAAACTACACTTTTACAGAACAAAAACATGTTAGTTCATTACACAATAACATGACACTTGGTGGATATATATATGATTACATGGCAGTATACGACTGACAAGTTTTATTTTTTATTAAAGGTCGCCGTGTTTGTAAGCATCTACACCTTATCGGCGATTGGCATTGACCGATACTTTGCCGTGATTCACCCACTGAAATTACGACTGGCACTACACCGAAACAAAGTACTTTTTGCATCAATATGGTTAACATCTATTTCGCTGGCTGTTGTGCAAACTATCTTCGCCCGTACCAAGTCATTCTTCTATGACGGGGAAACCATCTACTTCTGTACAGAATGGTGGCCGTATACTGTCACTGCTAAGGTATACGAGATAATAATTGTAATGATAACTTACATCATACCGTTAATCGTCCTTACCTTCACATACGCCAAGATTGCGATACGATTATGGGGCAGGAATCTACCAGGGAACGCGGATAGTCACAGAGATAAGAACCACACCATTTCAAAGAAAAGGGTACGTATACAGATCCTGACCACTCAACGTAATATTAGTAATATAAGTATTTGTCAACTCCAGTTTCATCACATGGCATTGGGTGTACATCAGCTGTTTTTTTATTTCAATGAAAACGGTGGATCAAAATTTCTTGCACCACATAATACTAGTCACATTTTCATAATTATACGTCAAAGCAGGTAGTTGGCATTTAGTCCTCGCCCATGATATTACTAATGGTAAGGAGATTGTATAAAATGCACAGGGATGTGTATATGTTGCACCTGACTAGACGACATTTATCTATTGTATGATTTAAAATGTTAAGGTACTTATCACTCACACAAGGTGGGAAATATATTACGGAACAAGTTGTCAAAGCTGTGTTCCGTGACCCGAATACTGTCTGCCAGGGCATATTTATCTTTTATCAAATCAGGTATGAGAAAAAACAACAAATTCAAAGGAGATGAAAAAACTTCATGTTTGAGTATGTGTTCATGTCAACACAGCGATAACGACTTTTCGTTTTCGACATTGTGAAATTCTTTCTTTTTTATGCAGAGTAAAGTAAAGTAATATTTATTAAAACTATTGTTTATACATGAGTTGTTGAAAACTCTACATAGTTTGTAGTTTCATTCAGCTTCTTTCAGTCATAATTCAAGACAACTACAAGGCAAGTATATAGACAATTAACGTTTTTTTTCTGTAATATAACTGTATAATCGGTTATTATTGTACATCTGTCACCGTAACGCCACAAGTTACAGCGTGCCGTAATTTTGCGATATTTCACAGGGTATTTTCATCCTACCATATTAGGAAATGCGAATTCCAAATAAGGCGAGTAAGCGTTCTCTAATAATAAAATCAATTATGGCCGCCCCCAGGGTTTGCCCGGACCCCATACAAAGAAGTTCGCCCAATCTGTTCTAAACTTTCGGCATTCCCATGATGTAAACTTGGGAGGGAAAGATGTATAATAATAAGATTATTACGAGGATATCGAAAAGTATGCACTTGCATCGACCTTTGCTGTGCGTCGGTCGATACTCCCGATGTTCTGTCTTCGTGCATGCGTTGAGGTATCATCGTAATAACCTCATATTATGCAAATTATCAGCGAGTAAAAGAAACAAATACCAGCATGGGATAAGTATCTCCACCAATCAGATATTCATGATCTATATTTCCTGTATAGAAAATATAAACGCAACGACTTTCATTTACAACATGGGCCACCATGATTGATATGGAAGAAGAAGGGGGTGCGTCAGACAAACAATTGCAATTTGGTAATTGTAATGTGCATCATTGTAATACTATTGAGCGACATGAAGGCGCCTAAACAGCGCTGCTAAAAGACCGCGTCATATGATTGACTACCAGGGCTGTAAATTGTATCTGGCTCAGATAAACAAATAATTTACTACAACTTCGTGTCAGAACCAGACATTTTCATTCATTTCGTAGCTTACATGAAGTAGTAAATATTGGTTCTGTCTTAAAATCCAGGAAACAATATATTTATTGTAATTGTTCGTATTACGAATACAATCACTGTTTTGCAGATAGTGTATGTAGTTCGGGCGACGATAGAAAACACAGTCTCGCAGCTAGCGTGCGTAGTGCGGGCGACGGTAGAATGAAATGTAGAATGAAATAACTGCATCACAGCTAGCATCCGTAGTGTAGGCGACGACAGAATGAAATTACTGTCTCGTAGCTAGCGTCCGCGGTGCAGTGATGGTAGAATGGAATCACTGTTTTGCAGCTAGCGACCGTAGTGCAGGCGACGATATAATACAATCACTATTTCGCAGCTAGCGTCCGTAGTGCGGGCGTAGGTAGAATGAAATCACTGTTTTGCAGCTAGCGTTTGTCCGTAGTTCAGGCTAATGTAGAAAACAATCACTGTCTCGCAGCTAGCGTCTTTGGTGTGGTCAACGGCAGAAATACAATCACTGTCTTGTAGTTAGCGGCCGTAGTGCAGGCGACGACACTGTCTCGCAGCTAGCGTCCGTAGTGCGGGCGAAGGTAGAATGAAATCACTGTTTTGCAGTTGGCGTTTATCCGTAGTTCAGGCGAGGGTAGAAAACAATCACTGTTTCGCAGCTAGCGTCTTTGGTGCGGGCAACGGCAGGGTACTATCATGAACTTGTTTACGCGTATCTGTTGACCGACTTAATTAGTTGATTATTAGCTGTGTTATGTCTGTCATCGTTTAGGCCTATTTGACGTTTTGGACGGAACTTGGCTCAGTGATTTAGAACTAATTACGAGATAACCGTCGCTATTCTGACTACGATTTCTGACAGGTAGTATCCGTAGTTATTAATGTAGTTAGTGAACGATTAATAAAAAGATATGACGTATTCAGTACTTAGTGTGATTGGCCTTATGATTGAAGGTTACGCCCTAGAGTCTTTTTACTGTTTTATAATTGGTTAGAGTTTTGAAAATGAATAAAGAGAGTTTGAGTTGGTCTTGACGAGTACACCAGAACAGATGCAGTCCTGGAGAGCCTTGAGGCGAGTGTTGACGCAGTCTAAGAGAGTCTTGGGTCAGCCTTGCGATAGTCTTGGGGATTTTTCCCCAGGGTGCTGTGTCTTATAGAGTGCTCGATTGTCCGACTAAGACGAGAGTTGAAACGTTTTCGTTGTGTGTGTCTTATTTGACTGTAGAGCTTAAGTGACTTTCCCGATCCCGCACCTCAAAGGGACGCGATATTGAGACGATACGAGATTCCCCCCTGACAAGTGTGGAGAACCCCAGTGGAGAAAGAATTTTTCCCCCGTGATACGTGGTGTGAGAACTCTGGGCATTGCGTCTTATGCACATTGACATCCTGTGAAGAGAAGTGAAATTGCGAAGGTGTGTCTTTCTTGTGAACCAAACTAACTGGCTCCATGGCAGAGACGACTCGGAAACCGCGCTTGACGACTAACACCGTTAACAGTATGGCACCGATGTACAACGCTGATGAGATGAAGATTTCAGAACCCCTTATGAAGGATGAGTATCGTATAGGACTGAATAATTAAGAATTGAGCAACATTAAAGACAAGATGAAGAGAAAGAACGACCCGGACTAACGCGACGACAAGAGAAGAGACGCTTATAGACTTTGATTAGAACTTTAGCTATTTGCTTAGAGAACTGCTCACTGGACACTGTAACGGACACTGTGTAACTCAAGAAGTTGAACTCTTTTCCACAATCCCATCACTATTGCTCAGTAATGTAATGTATTGCTTGCTTTTCCTATTGTTTTTACCGTTTTTATTTTTGTGATGTTGAATTGTATGTTATGTAAGCGCCCAGATCTTTGTTTTGAAAGGATATTTAGTGACGTACGAGGTCCTTTATAACGATTTAAGCACGTCTCAGTAGACAAGTATTTGCAACACATTGTTTTGAGTTTTGTGAAGTTTTATGGTGTTTTAATGAGTTTATGAGTAAGGATTATGATGGAAGGAATGATGCCCTCACGTGTTTTTTAGAGTTTTGAGATTTGTCGATGTACAGAGATATCGACGTTTTAAGAGTTGTTTTTGTTTATGTATTGTTTCCGGAATACTTCTGATGCTTTTTGAGTGGAGAGCACCTTTGTAACGTTTTTTTATGTCTTTTTGGGATGAGAGTTTGGTGCGCTTATATACGTATTGTTTGATATCGCAAGCTTTTGTTCATGATTGACAGGATTATATGTAACTCAGTAGTTTCTATCGTTTCGCTTTTCCCCGTCTGTTTTGCCAGAGGAGTAATGTGTTATGAAAGCGACATTGCCTTTGCATTCCGTTTCCACGCCCTTAGGACTTTTGTTTAGGTTAACGACTTGTGAGTTCAGTTGAAGTTTATAAGCGTATGTGATAGGAGTTTGATTAATAGCTTTTTATTCATTGTTTATTAGTTACCGCTTTGCAATGCTTTAACCGAGAGACGCATCCCTTGTAATCACGTGATCATGCTGTCGACTGCAGCAATTGGCTGATCGCTTGGTTACACTGCCACGCCTTAGTTTTTTGACCTTTTGATATAGAGTTTGTAACCTTAGTAACGAGAGACAGTGCAGCGACGGGTTACCTCAGCGAACCGTTTTGAGAAAAGTGAGTCGATTGGTAGCCTTTCCCTTGTTTTTGATTTATAACCATTGATATTTGTGACTTTATAGCCATTGTATTTAGACTTTATAATCAGTTTATTAATCAGTGTGTTTTACTCTTTTGATTTATCCTTTTTCTTAGTATTGTATTTAACCCGTATGACGATGAGTAGAGGACGGTATCTTTGATTTATGAACGTGTTATGCCGGGAGGCATAATCTCAGTTTTGGGTGAAGGGATGTATCATGAATTTGTTTATGCGTATCTGTTGACCGACTTAATTAGTTGATTATTAGCTGAAATGCTGTGTTATGTCTGTCATCGTTTAGGCCTATTTGAAGTTTTGGACGTAACTTGGCTCAGTGATTTGGAACTAATTACGAGATAACCGTCACTATTCTGACTACTATTTCTGACAGTTAGTATTTGTAGTTATTAATGTAGTGAACGATTAATCATAATATATGACGTATTCAGTACTTAGTGTGATTGGCTTTATGATTGAAGGTTACGCCCTAGAGTCTTTTTACTGTTTTGTAATTGGTTAGAGTTTTGAGTTGGTCTTGGGGAGTACTCCACAAAAAGATGCAGTCGAGAGTCCAGTCCTGGAGAGCCTTGGGGCGAGTGTTGACGCAGTCTAAGAGAGTCTTGGGTCAGCCTTGCGATAGTCTTGGGTATTTTTCTCCAGGGCACTGTGTCTTATAGAGTGCTCGACTGATCGACTAAGACGAGAGTTGAAACGTATTTCGTTGTGTGTGTCTTATTTGACTGTAAAGCTTAAGTGACTTCCTCGATCCCGTACCTCGAGGGGACGCGATAGAGAGACGAGACGAGACTCCCTCCTGACACTTGTGGAGAACCCTAGAGGAGAAGAATTTACCTCTGATAATACAATCACTGTCTTGTAGCCAGCGGCCGTAGTGCAGGCGACGACACTGTCTCGCAGCTAGCGTCCGTAGTGCGGGCGAAGGTAGAATGAAATCACTGTTTTGCAGCTAGCATTTATCCGTAGTTCAGGCAAGGGTAGAAAACAATCACTGTTTCGTAGCTAGCGTCTTTGGTGCGGGCAACGGCAGGATACAATAACTGTCTTGTAGCTAGCGGCTGTAGTGCAGGCGACGGCACTCTCTCGCAGCTAGCGTCCGTAGTGCGGGCAAAGGTAGAATGAAATCACTGTCTAGCAGCTAGCGTCCATAATGCGGGCGATGGTAGAATTGTCTTTTGCTTGAAACGAAAATGTACAAGAGCTTACAAAAGACATTCTGTAAAGCCATTGTGGGCACGATATGGTGTATTCTGCCTTAAAAGGCTTGTGCATGTCATTTAAATCGTGTGATGATTATGTAACACTTTTCAAGAAACTGGAGCCACTACATGTAAATACTTTGCCTCAATCAAGTACTTTTATTTTGACGATTTCTTTCGAGCTGTATATTGTCATCGTGTCGTGAATAAATATGCCATACATAGCAATAAATGCAACTAACACAAACCAAGTCACATTGGGAGGTGAAGATTTAGAAGAAGTGGAGAGCTTCACCTACCTGGGGAGTAATGTAGATAAATCAGGAGGGACAGACACCGATGTACGAGTCAGAATTGGCAAACGAGGGCAGCCGTCAACCAGCTAAAGAACATATGGCATTCATCAACCATATCTCTCAGAACAAAGATTAGGGTCTTCAACACAATCATTAAACCGGTACTTCTGTATGGGGCGGAAACATGGAGAACCACCGAAATCATCACCAGAAGAATCCAGACATTTATAAACTCTTACTTACGTAGAATATTAAGAATATGGTATCCAGATGTGATCACAAACCAGGTGTTATGGGAAAGAACAAGTCAGCAGCAAATAGAACAGGAAATACTACAGTGACGCTAGCGATGGCGAGGACACACCCTTCGAAATCCAACCCAAAACATCACAAGGTTGGCATTTAGCTTGACCCACAGGGCAAAAGGAAACGGGGCTGTCCAAGAAATACCTGGCGACGGGACCTAGAGGCTGATGTCCGGAGGTTGGGCTATACCTGCAGGGAAGTGGAGCGTATGGCACAGGACCAGCCTGATTGGAGAAATCTAACAACCAACTGTGCAATAATAACTAAAAATCATCCTCACTATATAGTAGCACTGCATGGCAGGTCAATATTTTATTAAAACACCCAGGAGCAAGTCTTTATTAATTTATGACGCAATATCACGTGCACCATAAACCTTCATAAGCAATAAATAGTGTTGATGACACTAATATATTTATACGACTCATGGTTATGTGAACTATTGTTTTACATGATCCCCAATTTGTGATATATTTTACAATATCCTTCTATTAAAACCCACCAAGTGCTTCCAGTTCAATCACAATGCTCCATTGCCAGACTTAGTCTACACTTAATATCCTGTTAAGTCAAATCTCTTTAATCTCACTTTTATATAAACGTTAGACAACTTTCATACCACTTTGTTCTTGTCAAGTGTGATCATTAATATGCATAGCTCGCAATAGGTTACAAAAACTATAACATCATTTCAGAGAGCTTTTTATTTCACACTTTTTCAGGTAATTAAGATGTTGATGATGGTGGTGTTGATGTTTGCAGTGTGTTGGTTACCATTGCATGTGTTCAACATCTTCACAAAGTTTTCCCCGTATGTTTACGAAGATACTGAATTCCAAGATAGAATGCGAAAAATCAATTGCTGTGTGTTGTGGATAGCCATGTCAAATAGTTTCATGAATCCATTCATATATAGTTTCTTTAACGATGGATTTCGGGTGAGTAATTCAAATGTTATTCAGAATGTACATAATAAAATCCACGAAATCGAATCAATCTTGATTGATCCGGAAATGCCGATGAGATTTTCGCATTAAGAATCATTTATATACTAGTTATACAGTAATTGACGGTTCGCAAAAGATCTTTCAGTGAAGATAATTACCATCCCAAATTACCGTACTGAAATGACAACGTTAACTGTAATTCAACTATCGTGACCCTCGTTAATGAGGATCTCGATGAAAATACAAAGTATGTGTAAAAGGATATTTAAAATTATCAGAAGCGTTGTATTCCCGAATAAAATACTGCAGTCCAACTGTGTTTTCTGTTGTTAATATGTTGTCTGTGTGTATTTGCAGGCTGATATGAAATCTATATTTCTCCACTGCAAAAGACCAGGCTCACGTGCGGCGATGAAGTCAAGAAAGAATAGATCACTTTCAGATACGTCAATGACAGTTTTATCCAATTCCCGCTTGCTCAACTTTTGTTCTGCCAAACCGCCCAAACCAGCCAATGGGGAAGAGAGGATAACCAATCAAGATATGCAAACTACGTGTTTTAATACCATAGAGGATTAACAACTCATGAAAAAGTCGACTTTCATAGCGTTAAGGCCGAAACTGTGGCCAGTTTGAAGACACATGAGTAGATTGATTATTGAATATTTTTACCATATGCATCTTGTCAGAAACATGTTTCATCTTAAAATACACCCTTTGTTTTACTACTACCAAAATCACTATCAAAATAACGTATTTATATTACAATAAATCATGTTCTGATTTTTAGCAGGATATAACATTTTACTAAATTAAACATATAAAATATTGTTAATATCTATACATGCCAATCCTGGCTGACTATTGTTGTAATATCTATACATGCTAATCTTTGCTGGCTATTGTTGTAATGTCTATACATGCTAACTCTTGCTGACTATTGTTGTAATATCTATACATGCTAACTCTTGCTGGCTATTGTAGTAATGTTTATACATGCCAACCCTTGCTGGCTATTTTTGTAATGTCTATACATGCTAACTCTTGCTGACTATTGTTGTAATGTCTATACATGCCAATCCTTGCTGGTTATTGTTGTAATATCTATACATGCTAATCTTTGCTGGCTATTGTTGTAATGTCTATACATGCTAACTCTTGCTGACTATTGTTGTAATATCTATACATGCTAACTCTTGCTGGCTATTGTAGTAATGTTTATACATGCCAACCCTTGCTGGCTATTTTTGTAATGTCTATGCATGCTAACTCTTGCTGACTATTGTTGTAATGTCTATACATGCCAATCCTTGCTGGTTATTGTTGTAATGTCTATACATGCTAACTCTTGCTGACTATTGTTGTAATGTCTATACATGATAACTCTTGCTGACTATTGTTGTAATGTCTATACATGCTAATCCTTGCTGACTATTGTTGTAATGTCTATGCATGATAACTCTTGCTGACTATTGTTGTAATGTCTATACATGCTAACTCTTGCTGGCTATTGTTGTAATGACTATATATGCTAACTCTTGCTGACTATTGTTGTAATGTCTATGCATGATAACTCTTGCTGACTATTGTTGTAATGTCTATACATTCCAATCCTTGCTGACTATTGTTGTAATGTCTGTACATGCCAACCCTTGCTGGTTATTGTTGTAATGTCTATACATGCTAACTCTTGCTGACTATTGTTGTAATATCTATACATGCTAACTCTTGCTGACTATTGTTGTAATGTCTATACATGCCAACCCTTGCTGGTTATTGTTGTAATGTCTATACATGATAACTCTTTCTGACTATTGTTGTAATGTCTATACATGCCAACCCTTGCTGGTTATTGTTGTAATGTCTATACATGCTAACTCTTGCTGACTATTGTTGTAATGTCTATACATGCTAATCCTTGCTGACTATTGTTGTAATGTCTATACATGCTAACTCTTGCTGACTATTGTTGTAATGTCTATGCATGCTAACTCTTGCTGACTATTGTTGTAATGTCTATACATGCTAACTCTTGCTGACTATTGTTGTAATGTCTATACATGCTAACTCTTGCTGACTATTGTTGTAATGTCTATGCATGATAACTCTTGCTGACTATTGTTGTAATGTCTATGCATGCTAACTCTTGCTGACTATTGTTGTAATATCTATACATGCCAACCCTTGCTGGTTATTGTTGTAATGTCTATACATGCTAACTCTTGCTGACAATTGTTGTAATGTCTATGCATGATAACTCTTGCTGACTATTGTTGTAATGTCTATGCATGCTAACTCTTGCTGACTATTGTTGTAATATCTATACATGCTAACTCTTTCTGACTATTGTTGTAATGTCTATACATGCCAACCCTTGCTGGTTATTGTTGTAATGTCTATACATGCTAACTCATGCTGACTATTGTTGTAATGTCTATACATGCTAATCCTTGCTGACTATTGTTGTAATGTCTATACATGATAACTCTTGCTGACTATTGTTGTAATGTCTATGCATACTAACTCTTGCTGACTATTGTTGTAATATCTATACATGCTAACTCTTGCTGACTATTGTTGTAATGTCTATACATGCTAACTCTTGCTGACTATTGTTGTAATATCTATACATGCTAATCCTTGCTGACTATTGTTGTAATATCTATACATGCTAACTCTTGCTGACTATTGTTGTAATGTCTATACATGCTAACTCTTGCTGACTATTGTTGTAATATCTATGCATGCTAACTCTTGCTGACTGTTGTTGTTATGTTTATACATGCCAACCCGTTCTGAATATTGTTCTGAACGCAGATATTCTAACTGAGAATGCCTGATCTGGAATTGTTGCAGTTAATTGTTTCATGATCCATTAGATGTGACGTAATGTTTGGCCAACTATTTTGTCTTAGATAATTTCCGAATGAATAATATTTAATTGATCTTTATTTCATCTACTGTCAGGCTCGTATACTTTATCGTGATAGGTTATTGTAATTCTCGTTGACGCAGATACATATATGCCAGAGAAGCCATTCACATGTAATAACAGAGGCAACATTTGGTATTCCTCTAGCTATATTGATGTGTTTACTGTCGCCCAGCACTTGAAGACGACATTACTAGTGCTTCCCAAACTATCCATGGCAAATTAACGTATCATAGCGAATTCAGACACTCGATATTATCTTTTTGTACGTGTATAGTCTTACTGTTTTTAAAACAAACGGTTTCAACTAATTTGACTTGTTGTAATTTGTAATGTTGTACATTACTGTAAATAGCGTTTTCTGAATGATTTTGCTCAAGTTATATTTTATACACGTGATTAAAACCACATTAGCAGGTAGGAGGTAGTCGATGGTATTTATTTATTTATTTATAAATACTTCTGTCTTCTTTAAATATGGTAATATTAATAGCCATTTAAAATTAAGAATTGTAATTCTATTGTAATTGAGATTGCTTAAATATGTTTAATCCAAAACTTTTTTTCTGTGTAGTGGTCATTGCGAAGTATTGTTCATTCTCTCATTATATTTAAAGTTTAATAGTTCTGTTATTGTTCAAAAAATAATAAAATCACGCACATAAGTATAGTTGGAGTATTTCTCAGTTTGTATTTAGGACACATGTTCAAAACACTGAAATACATCAGTATCGCCAGTGCAGTGTTGCAGATATAATGTACTATTTACATTCTCTTATTATCGACGATGCAATTCGCGTTCACTTCTTAATTTTTCCCCAATGCTGAAGGATTACAAATAAACGATAAAAATTACAAAATCTAAATGCAGTTTTAATATACTCAAACCTCATTGAATAGTTTTTACAGAATAATAACATTTTTAAACTCAGAAAAAAGCAAATCTGCATTTCATATAAACAATTTTCTATTTTAAGCTATATTTTTAGTTTTCTAAAATTATTTTATTATATTTAATTGACCATATGGGAATTAACATTTAAGTTTCATTAATAACGTCTAAATGTTATTGTAATGACTAATAATTATGTTGAATAATTAATATCACAAGCTCAATTACCATTCAAGTTTCAGTAATAACGTACAAATGTCAATAATTTAAAGCGAATAATACAAAATAGAAGCAATCACGTGCATTATTGGCTATAAACTAATAATTGAATAATAACTCATATCGAATAATTGCTACCATAATTGCTACGAATGTATTGCTTTTTCAATGCATTTTTTATAATCATTTATGTCTTAAACCACATAAACAAACGTTATTTAAACCACATAACCGCACAGTAGCCTAAACACGTATAAGGAAACATTATAGTCTGACTAGCATTTGCTCACCTAAAAAAATTAAGAGACATTCAGAGAAAATCTTTAGAAGACTAACCTTAATTGTTACCTTAATAATTGTACTCATGTTCTAAACGTGCATTATATGATTATAAACATCTCGGTAGGATATTGATATTTTTAGTCTACCCTTAGACATGTATCTAAAGAATATAGAAATCGGGTTATGCGATGTGTTTGCTTATTGCGTAAGCGTTTGTTCGGGACAGTGCTCCTTACAAAAAACGTTCGCTCCATCTACACAAGTCAAAGAGGAGATCCTGCTGATTCTGCGGAGAAATGGGAATTGCGAGGGGCCGACTAATTGCGTAGGTTCATTGAAATGAGAACAAATAAAAATAACTGAAAGAAACCAATTGGATGGAGAGCAGCCCGCTAACAAGTTTTGCCAGTAAATAAGAAATCATTAGTATAAACGACCGGATTCGAATAATTTGAAATGTGATTGAACAATGCCTAAGACGACGTGTATCGTATAAACGAAGTATATATGATATTTGAGTTATTACTCATACAATGCAATGAAAAAAAATAATTCACAGGAGTAATACCAGGATGTCATATGTTGAAGCTTACTTTTTATATACCATGAAACAATACGATACTATTAGGCTATGGGCTACACGCTATTGTCAATTTCGTTATTGAGTGGGTTTTGGCCGTTTTCATTATTATAATATATTTCATTGCTTATTGGGTACTAAGATTCACTAATATGAATACTGTAAGGGATACATGCTACAACTACCCAGAGGACAAATAGCTTGTTTATTATTAGTTTCTTTTTAAATATTTATCGTAGCCGAAATATTAACATGTAAGTACATCTACGGTTTGACATGTACTAATATACGAGACAACTTTCATTGGTTGGCCTGCTGTTATAATTTATACCGTGTGATGAATACACTTTTGGTATTTGGTAGTTACACATATCAGCAGAATGACACGATTGCACTGGATTCACTGTTTCTAATTTACCCGATGCATCGCATTGTTGTTTCTACTACTTAACAATATTATGCAGATAATATGTACATAACCATTTGTTATTATCACTGACTGATGGTTAGATTTCAACTACTTGCCGAACCTTCATCGTGATGTAAGAAATTCAAAGTCATGGCTGCTGGTTTACAGGATAACCTGAGTTGTTGCGTTAGTATTTAGTGAGTGAAATGATGCCGAATGCAACACAAATTCCGGAAATTGTCGTCATATGGTTACATCACTGAGCACCTTACATATTAAAGCGGGGGAATCGTCACCCGTGCATGCGTCAGAATACCGTAGCGTATTATTGCTTACAAACATGCGTCCACCCATGGGCCATTGCGTTTTTAACATGGGTCGTCGCTTGGGACTCAATCTCGTGCGTGCGCAGGTGACGATCCCCTCCGTTTTAAAACAGCAAGTAATCGATTCTATGAGATCAATGTACATTGCTTGCTGGACTTTCATAGAGGGTTTTTAATACGATCAGATATGATTCATAACATTGGACGCACTTTCCTCCATCGTGATATTGTCCGAATAACCATGTGTTATTTATTTTATCACATCGAACAGACCTCCACCATGCACAATCACATCTACCATACACCACTCACACCCGCTCTCCCACAAAATAACAACACTTATATTTGAAGTATGCAATACTTTATTTTATGTATTATAACAAGTTTCGCATTAATCAATAATATACATACCTGGTTTGCAGAAAAAAATGCGAAATACATTCAGTAAATGTTATTTTTAGCCACGGATACTCTTTTTAGTAACCGTGTTTCAGCAGTGTGAATCACTCAATTTATTGAGAATAACATCTTTGAAATGAATTGAGAAATTCTCAAACGCAAGTTATTTGATCACTCTCCAGATAAAAATGTCAGTGGGCCGTGGAAGTGACTGAAATTACTTTCTCACTAATGTACCACACCTATTCACAAGTAACAGCGCTTTACAGCTTTTTCGGTTAGCTTCGGCGTAGAAATAAACACAGCGTAGAAATGCGCCGCAGCAATCCCGGCTGTGACGTTTCAGTGGCGGCCTTGCCGTACATTTTTGCTTCATATAAAAAATATCCCAAACATCAAAACAGAGTATCTTACTTAATATCCATTCTGGCACGTTCGCTGTCTATTTCGGATGGCTTTCTAAACCGTGCACGTGAATGGAACTCCGAAAACAACAGCGGCCTAGGCAGCACCAGTGCAGCAAACGACAATTTGTTATGCGCAGTATCGTTGCGCAGTAGTTTCAGTGACGCCATCCATGTGATATACCCATGTAATATCCACTTAGTGGGCAATATACCATGTAATATCCATTTTTATTCAATGACCGAGTCTCAACTAATCACAGCATGCGTAACAGCAGTGAGATGTGATAATGTGATGTTACCGACGTCCGAATGCATCTGGTCAGTATAGTGATGTGTATATTAGCATATGAGCGTCAGTATCAGCATTTTAATGTGTATAAGATTCTGCTGTATTCGATTTATATTAAGTGATCCCAATGTGTTGACTCTGGTGTTAATTGTTGCCCCTGATGTTATTTGTTAACCATGCGTGAAAAGTATTCAGGGGCACGAAACGTACAATATGTATATTACTTTTCTACAATTTTGCCAATGAGTCGTTGTAGCCACTCAAATGTCCGATATTTCACCCGTTTTTGCCCCCCAAAAAAGATACGGGGTCTGTTATAGGACGCCGTGTTTACTTTAGAACGTTCCGTGGCATTATTGTTAGATATTCTCTAATACAGATTTTTCAGAAATGTGATCACCTAAAATTGGTCGTGAATTGAACATATATATATTCCAACTTTTCAAGAAAATATAACATTCATGAGTTGAAAATGTATTTTGAGTCAGTAAATCGCAAACCAAATCATACAGAAGAGAACCATTATATTGACAGCTGAAGGGCCTGTCTACAAATCGAATTTCAGGCACATATACAAACTTAAACATTAAACTCGAGATTTACACACATAGCGCGGCAAATGCGCCTCGCCATTGAAATCAGACACGCCCCCGGTTACATCACTTATCTCTGTCCTTGTGAAAACTTGCAGTCATTTGTATTTATTTAAATTTTGACCTTGATCATAAAAAATTGTTGATCCCCAAATTGCTTTCTTTAATAACGCTACACATACAAGTAATTTAGTTACTTTTGTTCAAAATGGATGTAGGTGAGAATGGTATATAATGAAATTTGAAAGATATCATATTTTGCTTTAACGATGACCTAATTTCTCACACACAGTTTCATGTTTATTTGCATCTATGATAAATAAGCCGTTAGTGTCAAATATTAATATACCGTATTGCCCAAAGATACGTGCTCGAGTTGTCTGAAATAACCTGTAATGTTGTAAACATTAATGTGTAGAGATATCACTGGATTACAATCATTGGGTTGTACTCGCATCATTTGCATATGTAAAGGTGAAAATTATTAAACCAAGGTTTTAGAAGGGGACGACTGGCTGCAGCAGTTTTAGGGCAGATATTATAATGCTTGCAGGTAAAAACAATAACACTGTTACAAATATGATCTCAGATGGTATCAATGACACTTATTTGAAGTATGCATCATGATGTGCTCACTATTTTAGAAATATATAGAACCGTGATTAAGTAAGTATGTCGACGATGATTCTACAGTCGGAGCTTATGTCATTTTATAGCCAAAAAATAGATGATTGAAATTTAAAAATTAATATTAATATTTTTAATATGTATTATTAAAGTGTAACATTGGCTTGTAGTTATCGGGATACTAAGTTAACTCCACAGTAATCAAGATACATATATTTTTTAAAATAAAAAAAATAAATTTAATATTGCTAAGCCGTACTGGACATAGTTTTAAATTTATTAAATTACACTGAAGTCAACAGACCCGTGTTTATGCTAAAATATTTATGACTGCTGTTTAAGTCTATGGATAGTTGGATTTAAGCAGAATTTATAAGGTGAGTCCGTACACCATAGCGTCGTATCATTGGCAGTTTAGGGATCGTTCCTTATTCCATGTTAACTTATTCCGGCCCTCAAATTTTCTTAGATAAGTTATAACATTGTCTTTGTAATTATCAGCGTTTCTTAGCAAATATTCGGTATACAATATTTGCACATGTAAACTTGAGTACACACATACAAATAACGTATACAATCAGTACATTTACAATCTCATATACATTTGAAATCACAGAATACGGCCACCATTACCAGATGGTTTTCCCACAACAGGAAAAAGATTTGGAAGGAGAAAAACTACTTGTATAACAGCCATCGATATAGGTATACACTTATATTAAATATTAGAATAGTACCTTAGTTCGGTTTAGTGCCAGTCGTAGTTTCAGTTGGTGAATACTAGAAAAGTGTCAATCCAATGCCAATCCATGATATGTGTACATTTTCACAGAGACCTTCAAAGGAAAAAAGTTTTTCATATTTAAATATAATTCAAGTTCAATTGGTAAAAGCATTTCAAGTGCAAGTCATTGCCATTGGTTTGCGTTCCTTGATAATTTGTTATTCTCGTTGTCTCGGTGGTGTTCACGATTATTTAATTTATAAAACACCAATATCGTCCCAATGTATATTTGACAACAAATGACTAATGTACGTTTTTACATAGCATTAAACGCAATTCTTTTGCTACATCATATGTGGGAATTTATATTACCATTTACAACACTGAGTTGTGTTTTACTGTAGCTTACGGATTTCTTACGGATTTCGCAATATTAAAACGTGTATACGTTTCATCCTTTACATGTTTAATATTGCATTGAGCTATGCCCTTCAGAGATTAGTTGTAAACAAGTCAAAGTGGTGTTAATTCGGAATTAGTTTCTAGTAAATCATATGTTGCCTATACATTAGCATTTAAATTTGCTCATCAGCAATTTCCAATAACATCCAGTCAAACCTAACACGCTACACTATGAGCAAACAACGTTGGATGGGTGCAAGTACTACAAACTATATCTTTCCTTAAATGATGAACTTTCGGAATTACATGCAGTATTTACACTATGTGTATACATACATAGGTAATAGTTTATTATAATTTATGCTGTAAGCAACCCAATACACGAATTGATTTCCACAAAGTATCTATGAAAACGTACATAGTTTCATTGAAGGTCATAACATTGCATTGTGATCGATAGAATATAATAACGTGTAATCTGGTCAGGTTAATTGATATATTTAAAAAGGCAATTAGCAGGCTAGATAATTTGAAAAAACTTATTATATAAAATTTAATTGATTATTATGAGCGATCTTGATATTTGTAATGTCATGAAATTTACTCAAATGGTTTACAAAAATGTCGCCTTATAAACTCTGCTGAACAAATACAGTTAAAAACTAGACACATGTTCGGCACATAACGTCATGGCGGGCACTGTATCATGTCAATTACCATATATTACGATTCGCGCAATGTTATACAAATAAAATTGACAGTATGAAAATTGGAATATTCTAATTATTTGCCAGCACTCAATGAATTTATGGGAGTTTTGGTTTGATGTTGATTAAATTCAGATATACAATATCGATGTCTAGGGGCATCATGGTGTTCTCACCGCAAAGTGTACGTATGCATTCCTACCTGGCTGTATAATCACACTGTATCGAGGCTTAACATATAAGTAAACGAAATAAACTAATTGTGATAGATTTTTTGACGAACCCTGTGACATGTATTTCCATCAACAATCATGATATATCTCCTTGAACTTGAAATCAAAGAAACCTTAGATTAAAACCATATCTTAATGTCCTACTTGAATTTGACTCTAATGGTAACTTTTCTTACCATGATAAATTTTGCAAATAACTGTAGTAATAATATCCTTCTTTTTCCTGCATATGGTATATACATTTCCTAGCATCTTCGATATGCTAGAGCTTACACTGGTTATATGTTGAAAGGTTTTCTTATCTCAAAAATCAAGTGTTATATAGCAGATATAATGAGAAGCTGAAAAATACGACATATCACTTAGGCAGATGTTCTCTGATTGTTTTAAAGGGCCACACACACTAATATAAACAAAGATGGCGACTTTGACTGTTGCGAAGATCAACGAGTATAAACTGAGACGTTACTAAGCTTTAATTAGGCATTGTTTAGGTGATTGGGATGTATGGAAGGAGTCACCGGCGGTAATTAGCGCCCAGGTCAAACCTCATGCTCGTGATTTCCATTACAAGAACGTATTTGATTGTGAGAAAATCATTTTTTATCAACACAAAATCGCACATGCGCAGCGCGACGACCACGTCCTTTAACATCATTTGTCTTATGTAGAAGGTCTATTGATATATGCCAGATGATACCGATATGGCATGATATGTTCACACTTATGCAAATTCCCTTTTGATCTTAACCTTGAATGCCTTAATATAAATATGCATAGCAGTTCATTCACTTTATAAAAACAAGCAACACTTGTCTATTCAGGTTTATACGATAAATGTAATTGGCCCCATCCACGATGCGTTCAATTGTATTTGGTTACCTCTCGCATGTTGCCGGCGGCGTGAACACGAGGTTTAAACGCAATCACTCGGTGACGATTTGCTGATGTGAACACACTATTATGATATCTATACCATTTTAATTATCAAGCACACCGTTTTCTAGTTATTTTAATTTTACGTTTTTTTCTACCGACAGCAAATATCCATAATGCATTGCGTAATTAATAGGTTTTTAATAGTAGTGGATTTCACAATGAACGTAAAATGGTCGATTTACTATGTAAATTAAGCTACAATCACGTTAGAATTAATTGATATCACTATAAAAAGATGAATTGATTTACCAATTATAGTAGACCGTATTAGATACGTTCACTACTAAAAATTACTTATATTGCCCATGCACATGTATATGTACATATTACGTACACGTACTAGGAATCGCTAGATATGTGTACTGCAATATTTGATAGAATAATTTGTTCGAAGAATACTATGCGATCTATATTTTACAAATTATTAACTCACTACCCGATTGCAAATTTCATCAATATATAGACATTTGTGATTCATTTTAAAGGGTTTTATCTGTTCCAATATTAGATGCGTTAGATTCTTCTCATGGGACTAAACGCGGCACCTGGAAGGAAGATACTGGCGAGATTACTTTTAATATTGAATTTCAGTGCCTAATTGCTTAAGCACTTAAATATTGGAAACTGATGCAATGTAGCAAAAAACTAATAATATATATGAAATATTAAATATAGTATCATCAATACCAATATAATTTGATGATTTATTTGCAGATTGTTCGCAATAATGGAATTATTATTCAACAACAATGCATCAGCAAAACATCCACTGTAAATCTGGCAGGCATGTTTATTCTTTTCAATAAAACACAGTTTTATACGTGTAATACTTGATAACATATCGGTAATTGTTGTAATGTTTTTGGAAAAGTGTTCGTGGAAGTAAATGACACTTTAAGATCATAATTATTTAATTAATTAATTAAATAAATACGTTTCGTGTGGCAAAGCAAAAAGAATGAGATTAGTTTAATTTAGAAAGCCTTTAGGTAAACAAGTGTGTTCAAACTTATACACTGTGCTTTTTTGACAGGCAATTTGTTTTCCTTATTATATGTGGGTTCAAGATATTCTACCCCGCGTATCTCCGAATATCACACGATTGATCTGTGCTGTGATGAAAAAGTGGTGAAAATAAACAATCTGGTTTAGAAAGGTGAATGAAATATATATTCTGGCATTGTGGATCATTTGCATATTAAAAAGAGTGCCGTTTATGAACACCGTTTTGCGATCACGATATATTATAATTTCAAGAATGTATTTTAACATATATATCATAATTTTCGAGTCAATTCAAAGTCTTGTGTAAAACCACCAATATCATTATCGTATTTTGTGATACTCGGCTATGATGTACATAGTTCAATCTTCTTGAATGTATCGAGTTGTTTTTATTATATTGAGCACATATTGCAAGGTCATGAGGACACTAGTATACGTCTATTTCTCAGAAAGCCTGTGGGTATTAAGAATATCTGGTATTTTTTTTATTACCCACAGTCATGAGGAGGGAAAGATGTATACTAGTGCCCGAATAAGACTATGTATTATGTGTTTTATAACACATCGCTCACTCGAACTATTAGTCAACCCATCACTTCTCATCCTTCAATGTAAAGATGTGAATGATCAAAAAAGTGTCTTTGGAATAATAAACATATTATGAGATTATTACGAGGATACTGCAAAGTATACACGAAGACAGGACAGCGGGAGTACGCGTCGGTCGAAGCGAATACCCAGTGCAATACTGCATAATTAAGGCATGCTGTCACTTATGGCGCTACGATGACAGATGTATAATAATAATCCATAACATGTTCACAATGTGTAGACATTTACGTGAAAACAAAACAAAAACAATTTTCCCCAATCTATATCTATATATTATTATTTTACTGCGTCAGTCTCTACTATATATTGGGATATTAATTACACAACTATGAAAGTTATAGTATATAGTTTTGTTGCTACTTTTAATTTCATTAACAGGCACGACGGGTTAGTTGATAAGATTGTTTAGAATGTGTTCATTCTGAGATGATAATAAACGGGATGATGCAGGAGCATGCCTTTCTTGGACGACGTCGTTACATATGTCTCAAACAGTTATTGGTATACAAATATATAATATTTTCCAAACTGGCATATTATCGTACCAAGTAGACTCTGACTTAAATAAAGTCGGTCGTTGCCATAAAGCATGGCAATTTTGATTGAGCTTTGGTAAATAATACTCATATGAATTCACGGGACAGAGCGGACTTTCCGGTTTCGCAGTATGTCTATTTTGAATGGTACGTATCTCAGTCTCGATCTATCAACTTGAGTGCCGCTGCAGGCCAAATCTGAACGTCGTCAATGATTTACATGAGTCTTCTGTAGTAGTTTCCCTTGGTGGACTATTTATATCTACGACCGAACTAACAGACGCAAACGACTTACTGGAAATTGCAAGTCACGCGAAGAGTGACGTCATCTTGGGGCACTAGTTTCCCGTATATACTGGATACCGATTTCTAGAGGCCAAAGCCAAAGTGTGTTTTAGTTAAATATTTGAAATAAAAAGAATGTACGAGACACAACAGTGACTCACGTCATCACTTGATTATGTAACGATGTTTCTCAATTGATATATAGTTTATAACACGCTCGATTCTGCACATACATAAAATATGCACAGCTTGTGAGCCATCCAGGCTGTATACTCCCAGACAATTGAGAATAATTTACGGATTGATTCTTATGCCCCAGTAACCAGGGGTAAAATTGCGAATCGCCTATAAGCAGTTATCATGTTTTTGTGCTATACTTATTACATGAAATAAATCTTAAAATGTGTTACTGCTTCACCTCTCCTACCGGCAACAATATATGAGCATTATTATTTATTGAACAATGAATAATGAAGTAATAGAATCGTATCTCTTCAAGCCTGTTAAATAATACGTGCCGCTTGAATTGTCGCATGTTGACTATAAACTCTCAGCGGTATAATATTCAACTTAAATGCCACTATGCCTCTCATACTGTTCTAAATGATTACGTTATACCTGAAATACAACGTACATGTTGAACTTACTAATATTCACATACTATATTTTTACACTAAAATAAGTTAACTGTTTCGACGAAAATGGTTTGCATTAGTCTCAGTGTTATGTGTGTAAATAGCCTGTTTGCGTATTCATTTGCCGCCGGTTACAATATCTTAAGTTTAGTGACGGCCAGTAACCCGGTGATGTTGCAAAACATCGTACGATATGTAAACAGCAAATGATCACTTTATCAATATTTACAAAAAATGTATTTATATCAATTATATTGTATCATACTTTCATTTTATCCATTTCTTTTGAATGTTATATCTATTTATTATTATACATCTGTCACCGTAACGTAAGTTACAGCGTGCCATAATTTCGCGATATTTGATGGGGTATTTTCATCCTACCATATAAGGAAATGCATATTCCAAATACGAAATGATGACGCGCGTAAGCGTCCTCTAATAATAAAAACAAACATGGCTGCCACCAGGGTTTGACCGGACTCCACACGAAGAAGTTCGCTGATTCTGTTCTAAACGTTTTGGATTTCGGCATTCCCATGATGCAAGGAAAATATATATAATAATTAGGTTATTACGAGGATACAGCGTCGGTCGATACTTCCGCTGTACTCTCTTGTGCATACTTTGAGGTATCCTCGTAATAACCTCATGGTATTACTCGGTATCGAGGTGCACAATCGTAGAATATAAACAAGAGTGCGAGCAAAATCAAATCAAACATGATCAATTCATTTCAAATAATAATGATATTCTATATTCACAACCTTGATAGAATTAAGATTTCATATTAGATAAAACCAATCCCAATATGCGAAAGGATATTTCAATTAAAAAATATTTTGTATTGTTGTAGTGTAATAACAATCCAGGTCTTAATTTCAGAATATATATTCTGCCTCCATATTCAAGCAAATACAGTATAAATAAATGGAGCTATTATATATGTGTATATCACAGCGTCAAACTGAAGATTTTTGAATTACACATCCGTCAATAATTTAGGCTCCATTAGGGGGAATTAATGAGTCTCATTTTCACTATCAATTCTTACAATCCTATAGGCGGCTTTATCGGTTGGAACTGGAATATCTCGGAACTTGACATACTGATGTGTTTATCGATGATGGATTGCGTTTCCATGACGACCTCCATTAGATAGACGACGCCTTCAATATGTGAGCGAAATTACCTGCATGTCGACCTGAAGATTAATAGATATATAAAATTAATAGTGAATTTTACCTGGTATATTATGTGTTATTATACCCCACACAACCATGTCATACAACGTCTAAGTACATAATATATTGTAGGCGTAAAGCAAAGTAGACCAGTATGTCAGCTGTACATGATATACTGTAATCTCTGTAAGTTATGACTGGATTAACCTAGGTTACACGGCCACCATATGCAGTCATGGCCCAGTGTTTGTAACAATAACATCTAAAAAATATATATAGGTTAGAAAAAACGGTTATCAATTATCTGTCTTAACATTTATTACCGGTGCCAATGGCGTGATAATATATAAAAACAATCGTGTGATATGGTAATTTTAAGAATGTTTGCTTTTGCTAAGGCTCTTCTCAAAATGCAAGACATTTGCACACTTTCCATTTTAGATGCCTTGTGTAACACTTAAATAAAACACAAAGTAAGCCATGTTTATTTTAAGCTCATTGACAACAGGTAGGACAACAGGAAATTACAAAAAAACATTACAACACAGAAAATTCGTCGGTTTCTTATTCCTCCCAAGTACATTCATGTATTAAAGCTGGGTGTCGTCACCTGCGCATGCGCCAGATGTCCATAGCGTGCCTTTACGTTTTTAGCGTGTGTTGTTATCATCGCTTGGAACTCAATTCCCACGCGTGCGCAGGTGACAACCCTCCCGCTTTAACTTACTCGGAAATCAACGTTATAGAAGCTATATATAACAGGATTCATAAAGTCATAGCTACCCCGAAGTTGGCTTACCGCATTGAACCCTGATGCTCAGTATCTTCATCGAATCTATAAAGTAGAAAACTCGTCACTACGATAAACACATGACGCGGCAACTAACACAATGTGAACATCATACCCACGACAATCATCATCTTAATAATCAGTTAAAAGTATTTAACGTATTGTTAATGATTGTTGATGGAAATAAATATTTTTTTTTTCAATGGGTTCAATCACACTGTAGTGGACCACTATCGACGTTTCATGAGGCCAATGTTTTTTGTGTGATCTCGTGAAAACATGATGAACGTATGATGTTGTTCTTATGCAAGGCCTTAGGAACCGTACCGGCCATACCGGCTATGGCCGGACCACTCCTGCACACACACCCCTAGCAGACGTGGTCCTTAGGCCCATGTCATCATACGCCTCGGGCCTACGGCCCTCGATGGATGGCCGGCCCAACTAAGTTTTGCTTCCTATGGCCTTGTTATGTACTGTAACAGTTGATATAGCTATAATACATTCAATTCAGACTCTAGGCATATAGAACAGGTGCACAGTTCTGTGGCTTGGTAACTTGAATTTAAGCAAGATGGTAGATGGGTTCGTAGCATAGTAATTCATTATTACGCTGCATACCGTCCTTTGATGTTCGCTGTTTCAAAATCCACGCGACAATAGACCAGTCACATCTCATCTCATCATGTAGTTCAGGGAGACGTTAGATACGGACACAAATAATAGCAGCAACAGACGTATTTATAGCAGGAAGAGCGGCCGAAGACCGCTCGCCAGGCGAACACTAAAGATATCATGTACATATATGAAAGAGTATGGAAAAGAGTCCACTTCCGGTGAATGGGCGTCGCCATTTTGTTTGTTGTTTCACAAATAATGCGAGAATAAACAGTTCATTCATGATAAATGTTGTGATAAGATAAATGCTGTGATAAATTTTTAAAAAATTTGTTGATAAGGTAATTGTTTTCTGACAATGGACGGAAAATAATTTTACTTTGAATAGTGCTTCATTGTAATCAGCGGGGAAACACGAATCCTGCGTGGTGCAACTATCAGAGGGAATTTTCTTTTCCTCGGGGTTCTCCACTCGTGTCAGGGGGGTTATCTCGTCTCGTCTCTCTATCGTGTCCCCTTGAAGTACGGGATCGGGAAAGTCACTTAAGCTTTACAGTTAAATAAGACACACACAACAAAATACGTTTCAACTCTCGTCTTAGTCGGTCAGTCGAGCATTCTATAAGACACAGCGCCCTGGGGAAAAGTCCCCGAGACTATCGCAAGGCTGACCCAAGACTCTCTGGACTGCGTCAAGACTCGCCCCAAGACACTCCAGGACTCTCCAAGAGTGCCTCTGTCCTCGGGTACTCGCCAAGACCAAACTAAAAACTCTTTATTCATTTTCAAAACCTTAACCAATTACAAAGCAGTATAAAGACTCTAAGGCGTAACCTTCAATCATACAGCCAATCACACTAAGTACTGAACACGTCATATCTTTTGATTGATCGCTCACTATATTAATAACTGCAATATTAACTGTCAAAAATAGTAGTCCGAATATCGACGGTTATCTCGTAATTAGTCCCAAATCACTGAGCCAAGTTCCGTCCAGAACCACACATAGGCCTACACGATGCCAGACATAACACAACAACAATATGCAAAACAATGTCGCATAAAAGCGCTGTCATCCCGCTTAAATCAGTGCATATATAAATGGGCGTATAACGTTTTACAAACCATCTGTTATGAAGGCGCCCTCACTCGGTACATTCATCAGAATGCGATCACGTAACATGTGAAACCACGAATGTAGGTAGATATATTAATTAGCTATCATTTATTTATTTATTTTTAATTACAGTAGTAAACAGTGGACTGTGCCACGGTATGTTTCTAGGATTACTCACGTTTGACGCAAAAAAAAAAAATACATACAGTCATACAGACACACGTACTGTTTTCGGTAGTTCTCTTTTTGGAGGATGTGGTGGCCCTGAAAAGGGCCGTTTGGTTTGGATGCAGCGAAGTACATCATTTTATTTTTTTGTGGTGTGTTTCTTTGTTGTCGGCTTCTTTGGTTTTGAAGCCTTTTTGGGTGTTTTCTTTTGAGCCGGCTTTTTAGTGGTAGTTTTCTCTGATTTCTTTGTGGCGGTATTTTTAGCTTGTGGTTTCTTGTCCGACTTTGGCTTTTTCGTAACCTTCTTGTCCGACTTTGGCTTTTTCGTAACCTTCTTGTCCTTGGGTTTCTTGTCTTTCAGTGTTGGCTTCTTGGTCGACGTTTTCTTTGGTACAGCTTTCTTGGTTACTGCCTTCTTTTTTGGCTTCTCTGGGAGCTTGCCGATTCTGAGACGACCATTTACGCCATTAGCATTAGAATCTTTGGGACGAACTAACAACCCAGACTCGATGCCGGATTTAATTGCACGGCGTAGACTGGATGTGATATGAGCCGGGCTGACAGTAGAATGGTGAGTCAAAATGTATGACTTGATTGCTTGTACTGATGTCCCTTTCCGGTCTTTCAGTGGTTTCTTCACTCCGCCAGTAGCAGGTGCGCTCTTGCGAGCAGCCTTTGTTGCCAATTGTTTTCGTGGCGCTTTTCCACCAGTAGATTTACGTGCTGTTTGCTTGGTACGTGCCATGTCGAGTACAGAGTACGAGTACTTTTTTCGATGTCAGAATAAAGTAGAATATGTTTGAAAGGTGCAGTCTCTATTTTTATAATCTATTAGCCGGCGCTTCACGCCAGCTGATTGGTGAATGAATTAATATTGTGATTGGCCGGTATATGGTGGCCGTGATTGGTCGAAATTAACGAATTCTTATTGGCTGAGCGTAACCTTGTCAGAATCCCGATTTGTACTGAAGCTTGTCCAAACCAGTCACGTAAACAACAACAATATTCGAAACAATGTCGCATGAAGGCGCTGTCATCCCGCTTAAATCAGTGCATATATAAATGGGCGTATAACGTTTTACAAACCACCTGTCATGGGGGCGCCCTCTCTCGGTACATTCATCAGAATGCGATCACGTAACATGTGAAACCACGAATGTAGGTAGATATATTATCTATCATTTATTTATTTATTTATGTATTTTTAATTACAGTAGTAAACAATGGATTTTGCCACGGTATATTTCTAGAATTACTCACGTTTGACGCAAAAAAAAAAAATACATACATACACAGAGACATACAGTCATACAGACACACGTACTGTTTTCGGTAGTTCTCTTTTTGGAGGATGTGGTGGCCCTGAAAAGGGCCGTTTGGTTTGGATGCAGCGAAGTACATCATTTTATTTTTTGGTGGTGTGTTTCTTTGTTGTCGGCTTCTTTGGTTTTGAAGCCTTTTTGGGTGTTTTCTTTTGAGCCGGCTTTTTAGTGGTAGTTTTCTCTGATTTCTTTGTGGCGGTATTTTTAGCTTGTGGTTTCTTGTCCGACTTTGGCTTTTTCGTAACCTTCTTGTCCGACTTTGGCTTTTTCGTAACCTTCTTGTCCTTGGGTTTCTTGTCTTTCAGTGTTGGCTTCTTGGTCGACGTTTTCTTTGGTACAGCTTTCTTGGTTACTGCCTTCTTTTTTGGCTTCTCTGGGAGCTTGCCGATTCTGAGACGACCATTTACGCCATTAGCATTAGAATCTTTGGGACGAACTAACAACCCAGACTCGATGCCGGATTTAATTGCACGGCGTAGACTGGATGTGATATGAGCCGGGCTGACAGTAGAATGGTGAGTCAAAATGTATGACTTGATTGCTTGTACTGATGTCCCTTTCCGGTCTTTCAGTACCTGAATAGCTTCAACTATCATATCCATTGTCTTAGGATGACTAGCTACAACTTTCGTCTTCTTCACAGACTTGTTTGAGGTCGATTCAACCATGGTGCAGGTTTAAGAATGTTTGCTGCTGAAGAGATACAGGCAGAATACAAAAATAGAGTGACGGGATTTGTCTTTTAACAGAGCGCCGATAGCAATCGAACGTCAGAGGAAACATAAGTGTGAACTGAGTGCCATTTCTCCATTTCGACCAGAGTTTGTTTTTGTTTTTGGCAATTAAACTCACATTACACCATGAAAAGTGACTTTAAATATATATCCAACTATCACACTGGGTGGAGCACGTCGTGTGCTTCGTTTTCATATACATATTATCATTCATATATCATTATTTACCGCATGTGTAACTACAGTATACATGCTGACTGTCATTTTCATTTTCAAAAATGCATACGTTCGTACTACTTCAAGGATTAACGCACGTAAATGACAAATCAAATGGAATGTGTAGCTCACTTCATTAATAAATATAGTACGTTGTGTGATTCATATACGACAAACCGATATTGTACGCGATATTGCACATTTCCCGTTCAAGGTGCGTAAGAGTGCTGTGGATCGTACCTTGCCCCTTGTAGCATTGTACTCGGCGCTTGGTCGTAAAAACAACATCGGGCAAAGTACGAAGCAATTTTAAGAATGTGAACGGTCATGTGAAATTATTCTACAAAACAATACCCTTAGTTTTCGTTTCAAAAATGATTTCGGTTGTTTTAGGACAATGTCTCGCAAAAATAAATACGTGCCGTTGTCGGCGTCACCAATCCACACATTATTACATAATTTTCCATTGTTTCGCACTCGCAGCTGGTCCAACCCTGTCTCCTTAACACCTTCACATATGGTATTGGTTAGAAAGAAACAAAGGACGTGAGATAATTGCTATCGTCAGAACAAACTGACACGCACTTACATTATGTGTAAGTGGCTGTATGTATGTATGTATTTATTTATTTATTTGTGATCGTGATAATGTGGTATAGGTGCGTTCATTTGACGGTAGTTCTCTTTTTGGAGGATGTGGTGGCCCTGAAAAGGGCCGTTTTGGTTTGTGTATGCTAGGCATACGACTTATGCTCGCTCACCGCGGATGCGACGGGCAAGTTGGATATCTTTGGGCATGATGGTTACACGTTTGGCGTGAATGGCACACAGGTTGGTGTCTTCGAAAAGACCTACTAGGTATGCCTCGCTGGCTTCTTGTAGGGCCATCACGGCGGAGCTCTGGAATCGAAGGTCGGTCTTGAAATCTTGCGCAATTTCTCGAACCAGACGCTGGAATGGCAGCTTTCGGATCAGGAGCTCTGTACTTTTCTGGTAACGGCGGATCTCACGAAGAGCGACGGTGCCAGGCCTGTAACGATGTGGTTTCTTCACTCCGCCAGTAGCAGGTGCGCTCTTGCGAGCAGCCTTTGTTGCCAATTGTTTTCGTGGCGCTTTTCCACCAGTAGATTTACGTGCTGTTTGCTTGGTACGTGCCATGTCGAGTACAGAGTACGAGTACTTTTTTCGATGTCAGAATAAAGTAGAATATGTTTGAAAGGTGCAGTCTCTATTTTTATACTCTATTAGCCGGCGCTTCACGCCAGCTGATTGGTGAATGAATTAATATTGTGATTGGCCGGTATATGGTGGCCGTGATTGGTCGAAATTAACGAATTCTTATTGGCTGAGCGTAACCTTGTCAGAATCCCGATTTGTACTGAAGCTTGTCCAAACCAGTCACGTAAACAACAACAATATTCGAAACAATGTCGCATGAAGGCGCTGTCATCCCGCTTAAATCAGTGCATATATAAATGGGCGTATAACGTTTTACAAACCACCTGTCATGGGGGCGCCCTCTCTCGGTACATTCATCAGAATGCGATCACGTAACATGTGAAACCACGAATGTAGGTAGATATATTATCTATCATTTATTTATTTATTTATTTATTTATGTATTTTTAATTACAGTAGTAAACAATGGATTTTGCCACGGTATATTTCTAGGATTACTCACGTTTGACGCAAAAAAAAAATACATACATACACAGAGACATACAGTCATACAGACACACGTACTGTTTTCGGTAGTTCTCTTTTTGGAGGATGTGGTGGCCCTGAAAAGGGCCGTTTGGTTTGGATGCAGCGAAGTACATCATTTTATTTTTTGGTGGTGTGTTTCTTTGTTGTCGGCTTCTTTGGTTTTGAAGCCTTTTTGGGTGTTTTCTTTTGAGCCGGCTTTTTAGTGGTAGTTTTCTCTGATTTCTTTGTGGCGGTATTTTTAGCTTGTGGTTTCTTGTCCGACTTTGGCTTTTTCGTAACCTTCTTGTCCGACTTTGGCTTTTTCGTAACCTTCTTGTCCTTGGGTTTCTTGTCTTTCAGTGTTGGCTTCTTGGTCGACGTTTTCTTTGGTACAGCTTTCTTGGTTACTGCCTTCTTTTTTGGCTTCTCTGGGAGCTTGCCGATTCTGAGACGACCATTTACGCCATTAGCATTAGAATCTTTGGGACGAACTAACAACCCAGACTCGATGCCGGATTTAATTGCACGGCGTAGACTGGATGTGATATGAGCCGGGCTGACAGTAGAATGGTGAGTCAAAATGTATGACTTGATTGCTTGTACTGATGTCCCTTTCCGGTCTTTCAGTGCCTGAATAGCTTCAACTATCATATCCATTGTCTTAGGATGACTAGCTACAACTTTCGTCTTCTTCACAGACTTGTTTGAGGTCGATTCAACCATGGTGCAGGTTTAAGAATGTTTGCTGCTGAAGAGATACAGGCAGAATACAAAAATAGAGTGACGGGATTTGTCTTTTAACAGAGCGCCGATAGCAATCGAACGTCAGAGGAAACATAAGTGTGAACTGAGTGCCATTTCTCCATTTCGACCAGAGTTTGTTTTTGTTTTTGGCAATTAAACTCACATTACACCATGAAAAGTGACTTTAAATATATATCCAACTATCACACTGGGTGGAGCACGTCGTGTGCTTCGTTTTCATATACATATTATCATTCATATATCATTATTTACCGCATGTGTAACTACAGTATACATGCTGACTGTCATTTTCATTTTCAAAAATGCATACGTTCGTACTACTTCAAGGATTAACGCACGTAAATGACAAATCAAATGGAATGTGTAGCTCACTTCATTAATAAATATAGTACGTTGTGTGATTCATATACGACAAACCGATATTGTACGCGATATTGCACATTTCCCGTCCAAGGTGCGTAAGAGTGCTGTGGATCGTACCTTGCCCCTTGTAGCATTGTACTCGGCGCTTGGTCGTAAAAACAACATCGGGCAAAGTACGAAGCAATTTTAAGAATGTGAACGGTCATGTGAAATTATTCTACAAAACAATACCCTTAGTTTTCGTTTCAAAAATGATTTCGGTTGTTTTAGGACAATGTCTCGCAAAAATAAATACGTGCCGTTGTTGGCGTCACCAATCCACACATTATTACATAATTTTCCATTGTTTCGCACTCGCAGCTGGTCCAACCCTGTCTCCTTAACACCTTCACATATGGTATTGGTTAGAAAGAAACAAAGGACGTGAGATAATTGCTATCATCAGAACAAACTGACACGCACTTACTTTATGTGTAAGTGGCTGTATGTATGTATGTATGTATGTATGTATGTATGTATGTATGTATGTATGTATGTATTTATTTATTTATTTATTTGTGATCATGATAATGTGGTATAGGTGCGTTCATTTGACGGTAGTTCTCTTTTTGGAGGATGTGGTGGCCCTGAAAAGGGCCGTTTTGGTTTGTGTATGCTAGGCATACGACTTATGCTCGCTCACCGCGGATGCGACGGGCAAGTTGGATATCTTTGGGCATGATGGTTACACGTTTGGCGTGAATGGCACACAGGTTGGTGTCTTCGAAAAGACCTACTAGGTATGCCTCGCTGGCTTCTTGTAGGGCCATCACGACGGAGCTCTGGAATCGAAGGTCGGTCTTGAAATCTTGCGCAATTTCTCGAACCAGACGCTGGAATGGCAGCTTTCGGATCAGGAGCTCTGTACTTTTCTGGTAACGGCGGATCTCACGAAGAGCGACGGTGCCAGGCCTGTAACGATGTGGTTTCTTCACTCCGCCAGTAGCAGGTGCGCTCTTGCGAGCAGCCTTTGTTGCCAATTGTTTTCGTGGCGCTTTTCCACCAGTAGATTTACGTGCTGTTTGCTTGGTACGTGCCATGTCGAGTACAGAGTACGAGTACTTTTTTCGATGTCAGAATAAAGTAGAATATGTTTGAAAGGTGCAGTCTCTATTTTTATACTCTATTAGCCGGCGCTTCACGCCAGCTGATTGGTGAATGAATTAATATTGTGATTGGCCGGTATATGGTGGCCGTGATTGGTCGAAATTAACGAATTCTTATTGGCTGAGCGTAACCTTGTCAGAATCCCGATTTATACTGAAGCTTGTCCAAACCAGTCACGTAAACAACAACAATATTCGAAACAATGTCGCATGAAGGCGCTGTCATCCCGCTTAAATCAGTGCATATATAAATGGGCGTATAACGTTTTACAAACCACCTGTCATGGGGGCGCCCTCTCTCGGTACATTCATCAGAATGCGATCACGTAACATGTGAAACCACGAATGTAGGTAGATATATTATCTATCATTTATTTATTTATTTATTTATTTTTAATTACAGTAGTAAACAATGGATTTTGCCACGGTATATTTCTAGGATTACTCACGTTTGACGCAAAAAAAAAATACATACATACACAGAGACATACAGTCATACAGACACACGTACTGTTTTCGGTAGTTCTCTTTTTGGAGGATGTGGTGGCCCTGAAAAGGGCCGTTTGGTTTGGATGCAGCGAAGTACATCATTTTATTTTTTGGTGGTGTGTTTCTTTGTTGTCGGCTTCTTTGGTTTTGAAGCCTTTTTGGGTGTTTTCTTTTGAGCCGGCTTTTTAGTGGTAGTTTTCTCTGATTTCTTTGTGGCGGTATTTTTAGCTTGTGGTTTCTTGTCCGACTTTGGCTTTTTCGTAACCTTCTTGTCCGACTTTGGCTTTTTCGTAACCTTCTTGTCCTTGGGTTTCTTGTCTTTCAGTGTTGGCTTCTTGGTCGACGTTTTCTTTGGTACAGCTTTCTTGGTTACTGCCTTCTTTTTTGGCTTCTCTGGGAGCTTGCCGATTCTGAGACGACCATTTACGCCATTAGCATTAGAATCTTTGGGACGAACTAACATCCCAGACTCGATGCCGGATTTAATTGCACGGCGTAGACTGGATGTGATATGAGCCGGGCTGACAGTAGAATGGTGAGTCAAAATGTATGACTTGATTGCTTGTACTGATGTCCCTTTCCGGTCTTTCAGTGCCTGAATAGCTTCAACTATCATATCCATTGTCTTAGGATGACTAGCTACAACTTTCGTCTTCTTCACAGACTTGTTTGAGGTCGATTCAACCATGGCGCAGGTTTAAGAATGTTTGCTGCTGAAGAGATACAGGCAGAATACAAAAATAGAGTGACGGGATTTGTCTTTTAACAGAGCGCCGATAGCAATCGAACGTCAGAGGAAACATAAGTGTGAACTGAGTGCCATTTCTCCATTTCGACCAGAGTTTGTTTTTGTTTTTGGCAATTAAACTCACATTACACCATGAAAAGTGACTTTAAATATATATCCAACTATCACACTGGGTGGAGCACGTCGTGTGCTTCGTTTTCATATACATATTATCATTCATATATCATTATTTACCGCATGTGTAACTACAGTATACATACTGACTGTCATTTTCATTTTCAAAAATGCATACGTTCGTACTACTTCCTGGATTAACGCACGTAAATGACAAATCAAATGGAATGTGTAGCTCACTTCATTAATAAATATAGTACGTTGTGTGATTCATATACGACAAACCGATATTGTACGCGATATTGCACATTTTCCGTTCAATGTGCGTAAGAGTGCTGTGGATCGTACCTTGCCCCTTGTAGCATTGTACTCGGCGCTTGCTCGTGAAAACAACATCGGGCAAAGTACGAAGCAATTTTAAGAATGTGAACGGTCATGTGAAATTATTCTACAAAACAATACCCTTTGTTTTCGTTTCAAAAATGATTTCGGTTGTTTTAGGACAATGTCTCGCAAAAATAAATACGTGCCGTTGTTGGCGTCACCAATCCACACATTATTACATAATTTTCCATTGTTTCGCACTCGCAGCTGGTCCAACACTGTCTCCTTAACACCTTCACATATGGTATTGGTTAGAAAGAAACAAAGGACGTGAGATAATTGCTATCGTCAGAACAAACTGACACGCACTTACTTTATGTGTAAGTGGCTGTATGTATGTATTTATTTATTTATTTGTGATCGTGATAATGTGGTATAGGTGCGTTCATTTGACGGTAGTTCTCTTTTTGGAGGATGTGGTGGCCCTGAAAAGGGCCGTTTTGGTTTGTGTATGCTAGGCATACGACTTATGCTCGCTCACCACGGATGCGACGGGCAAGTTGGATATCTTTGGGCATGATGGTTACACGTTTGGCGTGAATGGCACACAGGTTTGTGTCTTCGAAAAGATCTACTAGGTATGCCTCGCTGGCTTCTTGTAGGGCCATCACGGCGGAGCTCTGGAATCGAAGGTCGGTCTTGAAATCTTGGGCAATTTCTCGAATCAGACGCTGGAATGGCAGCTTTCGGATCAGGAGCTCTGTACTTTTCTGGTAACGGCGGATCTCACGAAGAGCGACGGTGCCAACCCTGTAACGATGTAGCTGTGGAATCATAGCCCTATGTTGCCGACCGCATTATTTACGTGACTGACTCTGGCCGGCCCATAGGGCTATGGGGCCTTGTGCGACTGAATACCGGTTAAAATCCACATGCCAAATTTGGTCGTCGCGAAAATCACATTTTAAGACCTTCGAAAGTACTCACTATGTTTATTTACTTCCAAACAATGACCAGAAGCTATTTGCGCTGTGAAATGAAGACGGTGGTCATAAAAAATTGACTTTATTTACCGTACACCGAGTCGCAGAAAAATAACAAAACGAAAGACGCCATTTTGGACTACAGAGTTACGCGAAACCTATAGCAAATTACGCGAGACCTATAATTTTGTACCACGTGACCGAAATCAGTAGATAAATTGCGTTTATGCAACTAGTTTCTATTAGTAAACAAAAATCATACAATTATAAATACTGTATGTGATTGCTTTGTTGGAACAATTAGAATAACGGGAAGAGTGACTTTTATTCTTCCACCACTGTATCACATGACCGCCAAACGAGATTACATTTATTCTGTGCTATGGAATGTGGGATGTCAATGGCTGTCGTTTTCTCGTAATTTGCTTGGTTTCCGCGGTAATTGTAAAATATCACAAATTATTGCTTATTTATAAATACAAATTGCAAACAAAAGTTTGTATGTTATTCATCCAGCTATCAATTCACAATAAAGGTATGTCACACCATCGTAATCGAAAGCAAAAGCGATTTAATTTACGTATGTCAGATTTCTGTTTTTAAACGGTGATAGATCCCGTAGCTCTATGTTCGACGTACAACAACAAAATTAAAAAAAAGACGTCCAAATGAAATTGTTAGGGCGAAATTCGATTGTAGGTCGCACCAAAGAGCTACGGAACCGCAGCTAGTAACGATGTGGTTTCTTCACTCCGCCAGTAGCAGGTGCGCTCTTGCGAGCAGCCTTTGTTGCCAATTGTTTTCGTGGCGCTTTTCCACCAGTAGATTTACGTGCTGTTTGCTTGGTACGTGCCATGTCGAGTACAGAGTACGAGTACTTTTTTCGATGTCAGAATAAAGTAGAATATGTTTGAAAGGTGCAGTCTCTATTTTTATACTCTATTAGCCGGCGCTTCACGCCAGCTGATTGGTGAATGAATTAATATTGTGATTGGCCGGTATATGGTGGCCGTGATTGGTCGAAATTAACGAATTCTTATTGGCTGAGCGTAACCTTGTCAGAATCCTGATTTGTACTGAAGCTTGTCCAAACCAGTCACGTAAACAACAACAATATTCAAAACAATGTCGCATGAAGGCGCTGTCATCCCGCTTAGATCAGTGCATATATAAATGGGCGTATAACGTTTTACAAACCACCTGTCATGGGGGCGCCCTCACTCGGTACATTCATCAGAATGCGATCACGTAACATGTGAAACCACGAATGTAGGTAGATATATTATCTATCATTTATTTATTTATTTATTTATTTATTTATGTATTTTTAATTACAGTAGTAAACAATGGATTTTGCCACGGTATATTTCTAGGATTACTCACGTTTGACGCAAAAAAAAATACATACATACACAGAGACATACAGTCATACAGACACACGTACTGTTTTCGGTAGTTCTCTTTTTGGAGGATGTGGTGGCCCTGAAAAGGGCCGTTTGGTTTGGATGCAGCGAAGTACATCATTTTATTTTTTGGTGGTGTGTTTCTTTGTTGTCGGCTTCTTTGGTTTTGAAGCCTTTTTGGGTGTTTTCTTTTGAGCCGGCTTTTTAGTGGTAGTTTTCTCTGATTTCTTTGTGGCGGTATTTTTAGCTTGTGGTTTCTTGTCCGACTTTGGCTTTTTCGTAACCTTCTTGTCCGACTTTGGCTTTTTCGTAACCTTCTTGTCCTTGGGTTTCTTGTCTTTCAGTGTTGGCTTCTTGGTCGACGTTTTCTTTGGTACAGCTTTCTTGGTTACTGCCTTCTTTTTTGGCTTCTCTGGGAGCTTGCCGATTCTGAGACGACCATTTACGCCATTAGCATTAGAATCTTTGGGACGAACTAACAACCCAGACTCGATGCCGGATTTAATTGCACGGCGTAGACTGGATGTGATATGAGCCGGGCTGACAGTAGAATGGTGAGTCAAAATGTATGACTTGATTGCTTGTACTGATGTCCCTTTCCGGTCTTTCAGTGCCTGAATAGCTTCAACTATCATATCCATTGTCTTAGAATGACTAGCTACAACTTTCGTCTTCTTCACAGACTTGTTTGAGGTCGATTCAACCATGGTGCAGGTTTAAGAATGTTTGCTGCTGAAGAGATACAGGCAGAATACAAAAATAGAGTGACGGGATTTGTCTTTTAACAGAGCGCCGATAGCAATCGAACGTCAGAGGAAACATAAGTGTGAACTGAGTGCCATTTCTCCATTTCGACCAGAGTTTGTTTTTGTTTTTGGCAATTAAACTCACATTACACCATGAAAAGTGACTTTAAATATATATCCAACTATCACACTGGGTGGAGCACGTCGTGTGCTTCGTTTTCATATACATATTATCATTCATATATCATTATTTACCGCATGTGTAACTACAGTATACATACTGACTGTCATTTTCATTTTCAAAAATGCATACGTTCGTACTACTTCAAGGATTAACGCACGTAAATGACAAATCAAATGGAATGTGTAGCTCACTTCATTAATAAATATAGTACGTTGTGTGATTCATATACGACAAACCGATATTGTACGCGATATTGCACATTTTCCGTTCAATGTGCGTAAGAGTGCTGTGGATCATACCTTGCCCCTTGTAGCATTGTACTCGGCGCTTGGTCGTAAAAACAACATCGGGCAAAGTACGAAGCAATTTTAAGAATGTGAACGGTCATGTGAAATTATTCTACAAAACAATACCCTTTGTTTTCGTTTCAAAAATGATTTCGGTTGTTTTAGGACAATGTCTCGCAAAAATAAATACGTGCCGTTGTTGGCGTCACCAATCCACACATTATTACATAATTTTCCATTGTTTCGCACTCGCAGGTGGTCCAACCCTGTCTCCTTAACACCTTCACATATGGTATTGGTTAGAAAGAAACAAAGGACGTGAGATAATTGCTATCGTCAGAACAAACTGACACGCACTTACTTTATGTGTAAGTGGCTGTATGTATGTATTTATTTATTTGTGATCGTGATAATGTGGTATAGGTGCGTTCATTTGACGGTAGTTCTCTTTTTGGAGGATGTGGTGGCCCTGAAAAGGGCCGTTTTGGTTTGTGTATGCTAGGCATACGACTTATGCTCGCTCACCACGGATGCGACGGGCAAGTTGGATATCTTTGGGCATGATGGTTACACGTTTGGCGTGAATGGCACACAGGTTTGTGTCTTCGAAAAGACCTACTAGGTATGCCTCGCTGGCTTCTTGTAGGGCCATCACGGCGGAGCTCTGGAATCGAAGGTCGGTCTTGAGATCTTGGGCAATTTCTCGAACCAGACGCTGGAATGGCAGCTTTCGGATCAGGAGCTCTGTACTTTTCTGGTAACGGCGGATCTCACGAAGAGCGACGGTGCCAACCCTGTAACGATGTAGCTGTGGAATCATAGCCCTATGTTGCCGACCGCATTATTTACGTGACTGACTCTGGCCGGCCCATAGGGCTATGGGGCCTTGTGCGACTGAATACCGGTTAAAATCCACATGCCAAATTTGGTCGTCGCGAAAATCACATTTTAAGACCTTCGAAAGTACTCACTATGTTTATTTACTTCCAAACAATGACCAGAAGCTATTTGCGCTGTGAAATGAAGACGGTGGTCATAAAAAATTGACTTTATTTACCGTACACCGAGTCGCAGAAAAATAACAAAACGAAAGACGCCATTTTGGACTACAGAGTTACGCGAGACCTATAATTTTGTACCACGTGACCGAAATCAGTAGATAAATTGCGTTTATGCAACTAGTTTCTATTAGTAAACAAAAATCATACAATTATAAATACTGTATGTGATTGCTTTGTTGGAACAATTAGAATAACGGGAAGAGTGACTTTTATTCTTCCACCACTGTATCACATGACCGCCAAACGAGATTACATTTATTCTGTGCTATGGAGTGTGGGATGTCAATGGCTGTCGTTTTCTCGTAATTTGCTTGGTTTCCGCGGTAATTGTAAAATATCACAAATTATTGCTTATTTATAAACACAAATTGCAAACAAAAGTTTGTATGTTATTCATCCAGCTATCAATTCACAATAAAGGTATGTCACACCATCGTAATCGAAAGCAAAAGCGATTTAATTTACGTATGTCAGATTTCTGTTTTTAAACGGTGATAGATCCCGTAGCTCTATGTTCGACGTACAACAACAAAATTAAAAAAAAGACGTCCAAATGAAATTGTTAGGGCGAAATTCGATTGTAGGTCGCACCAAAGAGCTACGGAACCGCAGCTAGTAACGATGTGGTTTCTTCACTCCGCCAGTAGCAGGTGCGCTCTTGCGAGCAGCCTTTGTTGCCAATTGTTTTCGTGGCGCTTTTCCACCAGTAGATTTACGTGCTGTTTGCTTGGTACGTGCCATGTCGAGTACAGAGTACGAGTACTTTTTTCGATGTCAGAATAAAGTAGAATATGTTTGAAAGGTGCAGTCTCTATTTTTATACTCTATTAGCCGGCGCTTCACGCCAGCTGATTGGTGAATGAATTAATATTGTGATCGGCCGGTATATGGTGGCTGTGATTGGTCGAAATTAACGAATTCTTATTGGCTGAGCGTAACCTTGTCAGAATCCTGATTTGTACTGAAGCTTGTCCAAACCAGTCACGTAAACAACAACAATATTCAAAACAATGTCGCATGAAGGCGCTGTCATCCCGCTTAAATCAGTGCATATATAAATGGGCGTATAACGTTTTACAAACCACCTGTCATGGGGGCGCCCTCACTCGGTACATTCATCAGAATGCGATCACGTAACATGTGAAACCACGAATGTAGGTAGATATATTATCTATCATTTATTTATTTATAATTACAGTAGTAAACAGTGGACTGTGCCACGGTATATTTCTAGGATTACTCACGTTTGACGCAAAAAAAATAATAAAAAAAAAAATACATACATAGAGACATACAGTCATACAGACACACGTACTGTTTTCGGTAGTTCTCTTTTTGGAGGATGTGGTGGCCCTGAAAAGGGCCGTTTGGTTTGGATGCAGCGAAGTACATCATTTTATTTTTTGGTGGTGTGTTTCTTTGTTGTCGGCTTCTTTGGTTTTGAAGCCTTTTTGGGTGTTTTCTTTTGAGCCGGCTTTTTAGTGGTAGTTTTCTCTGATTTCTTTGTGGCGGTATTTTTAGCTTGTGGTTTCTTGTCCGACTTTGGCTTTTTCGTAACCTTCTTGTCCGACTTTGGCTTTTTCGTAACCTTCTTGTCCGACTTTGGCTTTTTCGTAACCTTCTTGTCCTTGGGTTTCTTGTCTTTCAGTGTTGGCTTCTTGGTCGACGTTTTCTTTGGTACAGCTTTCTTGGTTACTGCCTTCTTTTTTGGCTTCTCTGGGAGCTTGCCGATTCTGAGACGACCATTTACGCCATTAGCATTAGAATCTTTGGGACGAACTAACAACCCAGACTCGATGCCGGATTTAATTGCACGGCGTAGACTGGATGTGATATGAGCCGGGCTGACAGTAGAATGGTGAGTCAAAATGTATGACTTGATTGCTTGTACTGATGTCCCTTTCCGGTCTTTCAGTGCCTGAATAGCTTCAACTATCATATCCATTGTCTTAGAATGACTAGCTACAACTTTCGTCTTCTTCACAGACTTGTTTGAGGTCGATTCAACCATGGTGCAGGTTTAAGAATGTTTGCTGCTGAAGAGATACAGGCAGAATACAAAAATAGAGTGACGGGATTTGTCTTTTAACAGAGCGCCGATAGCAATCGAACGTCAGAGGAAACATAAGTGTGAACTGAGTGCCATTTCTCCATTTCGACCAGAGTTTGTTTTTGTTTTTGGCAATTAAACTCACATTACACCATGAAAAGTGACTTTAAATATATATCCAACTATCACACTGGGTGGAGCACGTCGTGTGCTTCGTTTTCATATACATATTATCATTCATATATCATTATTTACCGCATGTGTAACTACAGTATACATACTGACTGTCATTTTCTTTTTCAAAAATGCATACGTTCGTACTACTTCAAGGATTAACGCACGTAAATGACAAATCAAATGGAATGTGTAGCTCACTTCATTAATAAATATAGTACGTTGTGTGATTCATATACGACAAACCGATATTGTACGCGATATTGCACATTTTCCGTTCAATGTGCGTAAGAGTGCTGTGGATCGTACCTTGCCCCTTGTAGCATTGTACTCGGCGCTTGGTCGTAAAAACAACATCGGGCAAAGTACGAAGCAATTTTAAGAATGTGAACGGTCATGTGAAATTATTCTACAAAACAATACCCTTTGTTTTCGTTTCAAAAATGATTTCGGTTGTTTTAGGACAATGTCTCGCAAAAATAAATACGTGCCGTTGTTGGCGTCACCAATCCACACATTATTACATAATTTTCCATTGTTTCGCACTCGCAGCTGGTCCAACCCTGTCTCCTTAACACCTTCACATATGGTATTGGTTAGAAAGAAACAAAGGACGTGAGATAATTGCTATCGTCAGAACAAACTGACACGCACTTACTTTATGTGTAAGTGGCTGTATGTATGTATGTATTTATTTATTTATTTGTGATCGTGATAATGTGGTATAGGTGCGTTCATTTGACGGTAGTTCTCTTTTTGGAGGATGTGGTGGCCCTGAAAAGGGCCGTTTTGGTTTGTGTATGCTAGGCATACGACTTATGCTCGCTCACCACGGATGCGACGGGCAAGTTGGATATCTTTGGGCATGATGGTTACACGTTTGGCGTGAATGGCACACAGGTTTGTGTCTTCGAAAAGACCTACTAGGTATGCCTCGCTGGCTTCTTGTAGGGCCATCACGGCGGAGCTCTGGAATCGAAGGTCGGTCTTGAAATCTTGGGCAATTTCTCGAACCAGACGCTGGAATGGCAGCTTTCGGATCAGGAGCTCTGTACTTTTCTGGTAACGGCGGATCTCACGAAGAGCGACGGTGCCAACCCTGTAACGATGTAGCTATGGAATCATAGCCCTATGTTGCCGACCGCATTATTTACGTGACTGACTCTGGCCGGCCCATAGGGCTATGGGGCCTTGTGCGACTGAATACCGGTTAAAATCCACATGCCAAATTTGGTCGTCGCGAAAATCACATTTTAAGACCTTCGAAAGTACTCACTATGTTTATTTACTTCCAAACAATGACCAGAAGCTATTTGCGCTGTGAAATGAAGACGGTGGTCATAAAAAATTGACTTTATTTACCGTACACCGAGTCGCAGAAAAATAACAAAACGAAAGACGCCATTTTGGACTACAGAGTTACGCGAAACCTATAGCAAATTACGCGAGACCTATAATTTTGTACCACGTGACCGAAATCAGTAGATAAATTGCGTTTATGCAACTAGTTTCTATTAGTAAACAAAAATCATACAATTATAAATACTGTATGTGATTGCTTTGTTGGAACAATTAGAATAACGGGAAGAGTGACTTTTATTCTTCCACCACTGTATCACATGACCGCCAAACGAGATTACATTTATTCTGTGCTATGGAATGTGGGATGTCAATGGCTGTCGTTTTCTCGTAATTTGCTTGGTTTCCGCGGTAATTGTAAAATATCACAAATTATTGCTTATTTATAAATACAAATTGCAAACAAAAGTTTGTATGTTATTCATCCAGCTATCAATTCACAATAAAGGTATGTCACACCATCGTAATCGAAAGCAAAAGCGATTTAATTTACGTATGTCAGATTTCTGTTTTTAAACGGTGATAGATCCCGTAGCTCTATGTTCGACGTACAACAACAAAATTAAAAAAAAGACGTCCAAATGAAATTGTTAGGGCGAAATTCGATTGTAGGTCGCACCAAAGAGCTACGGAACCGCAGCTAGTAACGATGTGGTTTCTTCACTCCGCCAGTAGCAGGTGCGCTCTTGCGAGCAGCCTTTGTTGCCAATTGTTTTCGTGGCGCTTTTCCACCAGTAGATTTACGTGCTGTTTGCTTGGTACGTGCCATGTCGAGTACAGAGTACGAGTACTTTTTTCGATGTCAGAATAAAGTAGAATATGTTTGAAAGGTGCAGTCTCTATTTTTATACTCTATTAGCCGGCGCTTCACGCCAGCTGATTGGTGAATGAATTAATATTGTGATTGGCCGGTATATGGTGGCTGTGATTGGTCGAAATTAACGAATTCTTATTGGCTGAGCGTAACCTTGTCAGAATCCTGATTTGTACTGAAGCTTGTCCAAACCAGTCACGTAAACAACAACAATATTCAAAACAATGTCGCATGAAGGCGCTGTCATCCCGCTTAAATCAGTGCATATATAAATGGGCGTATAACGTTTTACAAACCACCTGTCATGGGGGCGCCCTCACTCGGTACATTCATCAGAATGCGATCACGTAACATGTGAAACCACGAATGTAGGTAGATATATTATCTATCATTTATTTATTTATAATTACAGTAGTAAACAGTGGACTGTGCCACGGTATATTTCTAGGATTACTCACGTTTGACGCAAAAAAAATAATAAAAAAAAAAATACATACATAGAGACATACAGTCATACAGACACACGTACTGTTTTCGGTAGTTCTCTTTTTGGAGGATGTGGTGGCCCTGAAAAGGGCCGTTTGGTTTGGATGCAGCGAAGTACATCATTTTATTTTTTGGTGGTGTGTTTCTTTGTTGTCGGCTTCTTTGGTTTTGAAGCCTTTTTGGGTGTTTTCTTTTGAGCCGGCTTTTTAGTGGTAGTTTTCTCTGATTTCTTTGTGGCGGTATTTTTAGCTTGTGGTTTCTTGTCCGACTTTGGCTTTTTCGTAACCTTCTTGTCCGACTTTGGCTTTTTCGTAACCTTCTTGTCCTTGGGTTTCTTGTCTTTCAGTGTTGGCTTCTTGGTCGACGTTTTCTTTGGTACAGCTTTCTTGGTTACTGCCTTCTTTTTTGGCTTCTCTGGGAGCTTGCCGATTCTGAGACGACCATTTACGCCATTAGCATTAGAATCTTTGGGACGAACTAACAACCCAGACTCGATGCCGGATTTAATTGCACGGCGTAGACTGGATGTGATATGAGCCGGGCTGACAGTAGAATGGTGAGTCAAAATGTATGACTTGATTGCTTGTACTGATGTCCCTTTCCGGTCTTTCAGTGCCTGAATAGCTTCAACTATCATATCCATTGTCTTAGGATGACTAGCTACAACTTTCGTCTTCTTCACAGACTTGTTTGAGGTCGATTCAACCATGGTGCAGGTTTAAGAATGTTTGCTGCTGAAGAGATACAGGCAGAATACAAAAATAGAGTGACGGGATTTGTCTTTTAACAGAGCGCCGATAGCAATCGAACGTCAGAGGAAACATAAGTGTGAACTGAGTGCCATTTCTCCATTTCGACCAGAGTTTGTTTTTGTTTTTGGCAATTAAACTCACATTACACCATGAAAAGTGACTTTAAATATATATCCAACTATCACACTGGGTGGAGCACGTCGTGTGCTTCGTTTTCATATACTTATTATCATTCATATATCATTATTTACCGCATGTGTAACTACAGTATACATACTGACTGTCATTTTCATTTTCAAAAATGCATACGTTCGTACTACTTCAAGGATTAACGCACGTAAATGACAAATCAAATGGAATGTGTAGCTCACTTCATTAATAAATATAGTACGTTGTGTGATTCATATACGACAAACCGATATTGTACGCGATATTGCACATTTTCCGTTCAATGTGCGTAAGAGTGCTGTGGATCGTACCTTGCCCCTTGTAGCATTGTACTCGGCGCTTGGTCGTAAAAACAACATCGGGCAAAGTACGAAGCAATTTTAAGAATGTGAACGGTCATGTGAAATTATTCTACAAAACAATACCCTTTGTTTTCGTTTCAAAAATGATTTCGGTTGTTTTAGGACAATGTCTCGCAAAAATAAATACGTGCCGTTGTTGGCGTCACCAATCCACACATTATTACATAATTTTCTATTGTTTCGCACTCGCAGCTGGTCCAACCCTGTCTCCTTAACACCTTCACATATGGTATTGGTTAGAAAGAAACAAAGGACGTGAGATAATTGCTATCGTCAGAACAAACTGACACGCACTTACTGTATGTGTAAGTGGCTGTATGTATGTATGTATTTATTTATTTATTTGTGATCGTGATAATGTGGTATAGGTGCGTTCATTTGACGGTAGTTCTCTTTTTGGAGGATGTGGTGGCCCTGATAAGGGCCGTTTTGGTTTGTGTATGCTAGGCATACGACTTATGCTCGCTCACCACGGATGCGACGGGCAAGTTGGATATCTTTGGGCATGATGGTTACACGTTTGGCGTGAATGGCACACAGGTTTGTGTCTTCGAAAAGACCTACTAGGTATGCCTCGCTGGCTTCTTGTAGGGCCATCACGGCGGAGCTCTGGAATCGAAGGTCGGTCTTGAAATCTTGGGCAATTTCTCGAACCAGACGCTGGAATGGCAGCTTTCGGATCAGGAGCTCTGTACTTTTCTGGTAACGGCGGATCTCACGAAGAGCGACGGTGCCAACCCTGTAACGATGTAGCTGTGGAATCATAGCCCTATGTTGCCGACCGCATTATTTACGTGACTGACTCTGGCCGGCCCATAGGGCTATGGGGCCTTGTGCGACTGAATACCGGTTAAAATCCACATGCCAAATTTGGTCGTCGCGAAAATCACATTTTAAGACCTTCGAAAGTACTCACTATGTTTATTTACTTCCAAACAATGACCAGAAGCTATTTGCGCTGTGAAATGAAGACGGTGGTCATAAAAAATTGACTTTATTTACCGTACACCGAGTCGCAGAAAAATAACAAAACGAAAGACGCCATTTTGGACTACAGAGTTACGCGAGACCTATAGCAAATTACGCGAGACCTATAATTTTGTACCACGTGACTGAAATCAGTAGATAAATTGCGTTTATGCAACTAGTTTCTATTAGTAAACAAAAATCATACAATTATAAATACTGTATGTGATTGCTTTGTTGGAACAATTAGAATAACGGGAAGAGTGACTTTTATTCTTCCACCACTGTATCACATGACCGCCAAACGAGATTACATTTATTCTGTGCTATGGAGTGTGGGATGTCAATGGCTGTCGTTTTCTCGTAATTTGCTTGGTTTCCGCGGTAATTGTAAAATATCACAAATTATTGCTTATTTATAAACACAAATTGCAAACAAAAGTTTGTATGTTATTCATCCAGCTATCAATTCACAATAAAGGTATGTCACACCATCGTAATCGAAAGCAAAAGCGATTTAATTTACGTATGTCAGATTTCTGTTTTTAAACGGTGATAGATCCCGTAGCTCTATGTTCGACGTACAACAACAAAATTAAAAAAAGACGTCCAAATGAAATTGTTAGGGCGAAATTCGATTGTAGGTCGCACCAAAGAGCTACGGAACCGCAGCTAGTAACGATGTGGTTTCTTCACTCCGCCAGTAGCAGGTGCGCTCTTGCGAGCAGCCTTTGTTGCCAATTGTTTTCGTGGCGCTTTTCCACCAGTAGATTTACGTGCTGTTTGCTTGGTACGTGCCATGTCGAGTACAGAGTACGAGTACTTTTTTCGGTGTCAGAATAAAGTAGAATATGTTTGAAAGGTGCAGTCTCTATTTTTATACTCTATTAGCCGGCGCTTCACGCCAGCTGATTGGTGAATGAATTAATATTGTGATTGGCCGGTATATGGTGGCCGTGATTGGTCGAAATTAACGAATTCTTATTGGCTGAGCGTAACCTTGTCAGAATCCTGATTTGTACTGAAGCTTGTCCAAACCAGTCACGTAAACAACAACAATATTCAAAACAATGTCGCATGAAGGCGCTGTCATCCCGCTTAAATCAGTGCATATATAAATGGGCGTATAACGTTTTACAAACCACCTGTCATGGGGGCGCCCTCACTCAGTACATTCATCAGAATGCGATCACGTAACATGTGAAACCACGAATGTAGGTAGATATATTATCTATCATTTATTTATTTATAATTACAGTAGTAAACAGTGGACTGTGCCACGGTATATTTCTAGGATTACTCACGTTTGACGCAAAAAAAAAATAAAAAAAAAAATACATACATACATAGAGACATACAGTCATACAGACACACGTACTGTTTTCGGTAGTTCTCTTTTTGGAGGATGTGGTGGCCCTGAAAAGGGCCGTTTGGTTTGGATGCAGCGAAGTACATCATTTTATTTTTTTGTGGTGTGTTTCTTTGTTGTCGGCTTCTTTGGTTTTGAAGCCTTTTTGGGTGTTTTCTTTTGAGCCGGCTTTTTAGTGGTAGTTTTCTCTGATTTCTTTGTGGCGGTATTTTTAGCTTGTGGTTTCTTGTCCGACTTTGGCTTTTTCGTAACCTTCTTGTCCGACTTTGGCTTTTTCGTAACCTTCTTGTCCTTGGGTTTCTTGTCTTTCAGTGTTGGCTTCTTGGTCGACGTTTTCTTTGGTACAGCTTTCTTGGTTACTGCCTTCTTTTTTGGCTTCTCTGGGAGCTTGCCGATTCTGAGACGACCATTTACGCCATTAGCATTAGAATCTTTGGGACGAACTAACAACCCAGACTCGATGCCGGATTTAATTGCACGGCGTAGACTGGATGTGATATGAGCCGGGCTGACAGTAGAATGGTGAGTCAAAATGTATGACTTGATTGCTTGTACTGATGTCCCTTTCCGGTCTTTCAGTGCCTGAATAGCTTCAACTATCATATCCATTGTCTTAGGATGACTAGCTACAACTTTCGTCTTCTTCACAGACTTGTTTGAGGTCGATTCAACCATGGTGCAGGTTTAAGAATGTTTGCTGCTGAAGAGATACAGGCAGAATACAAAAATAGAGTGACGGGATTTGTCTTTTAACAGAGCGCCGATAGCAATCGAACGTCAGAGGAAACATAAGTGTGAACTGAGTGCCATTTCTCCATTTCGACCAGAGTTTGTTTTTGTTTTTGGCAATTAAACTCACATTACACCATGAAAAGTGACTTTAAATATATATCCAACTATCACACTGGGTGGAGCACGTCGTGTGCTTCGTTTTCATATACATATTATCATTCATATATCATTATTTACCGCATGTGTAACTACAGTATACATGCTGACTGTCATTTTCATTTTCAAAAATGCATACGTTCGTACTACTTCAAGGATTAACGCACGTAAATGACAAATCAAATGGAATGTGTAGCTCACTTCATTAATAAATATAGTACGTTGTGTGATTCATATACGACAAACCGATATTGTACGCGATATTGCACATTTCCCGTTCAAGGTGCGTAAGAGTGCTGTGGATCGTACCTTGCCCCTTGTAGCATTGTACTCGGCGCTTGGTCGTAAAAACAACATCGGGCAAAGTACGAAGCAATTTTAAGAATGTGAACGGTCATGTGAAATTATTCTACAAAACAATACCCTTAGTTTTCGTTTCAAAAATGATTTCGGTTGTTTTAGGACAATGTCTCGCAAAAATAAATACGTGCCGTTGTTGGCGTCACCAATCCACACATTATTACATAATTTTCCATTGTTTCGCACTCGCAGCTGGTCCAACCCTGTCTCCTTAACACCTTCACATATGGTATTGGTTAGAAAGAAACAAAGGACGTGAGATAATTGCTATCGTCAGAACAAACTGACACGCACTTACTTTATGTGTAAGTGGCTGTATGTATGTATGTATTTATTTATTTATTTATTTATTTATTTATTTGTGATCGTGATAATGTGGTATAGGTGCGTTCATTTGACGGTAGTTCTCTTTTTGGAGGATGTGGTGGCCCTGAAAAGGGCCGTTTTGGTTTGTGTATGCTAGGCATACGACTTATGCTCGCTCACCGCGGATGCGACGGGCAAGTTGGATATCTTTGGGCATGATGGTTACACGTTTGGCGTGAATGGCACACAGGTTGGTGTCTTCGAAAAGACCTACTAGGTATGCCTCGCTGGCTTCTTGTAGGGCCATCACGGCGGAGCTCTGGAATCGAAGGTCGGTCTTGAAATCTTGCGCAATTTCTCGAACCAGACGCTGGAATGGCAGCTTTCGGATCAGGAGCTCTGTACTTTTCTGGTAACGGCGGATCTCACGAAGAGCGACGGTGCCAACCCTGTAACGATGTAGCTGTGGAATCATAGCCCTATGTTGCCGACCGCATTATTTACGTGACTGACTCTGGCCGGCCCATAGGGCTATGGGGCCTTGTGCGACTGAATACCGGTTAAAATCCACATGCCAAATTTGGTCGTCGCGAAAATCACATTTTAAGACCTTCGAAAGTACTCACTATGTTTATTTACTTCCAAACAATGACCAGAAGCTATTTGCGCTGTGAAATGAAGACGGTGGTCATAAAAAATTGACTTTATTTACCGTACACCGAGTCGCAGAAAAATAACAAAACGAAAGACGCCATTTTGGACTACAGAGTTACGCGAGACCTATAGCAAATTACGCGAGACCTATAATTTTGTACCACGTGACCGAAATCAGTAGATAAATTGCGTTTATGCAACTAGTTTCTATTAGTAAACAAAAATCATACAATTATAAATACTGTATGTGATTGCTTTGTTGGAACAATTAGAATAACGGGAAGAGTGACTTTTATTCTTCCACCACTGTATCACATGACCGCCAAACGAGATTACATTTATTCTGTGCTATGGAGTGTGGGATGTCAATGGCTGTCGTTTTCTCGTAATTTGCTTGGTTTCCGCGGTAATTGTAAAATATCACAAATTATTGCTTATTTATAAACACAAATTGCAAACAAAAGTTTGTATGTTATTCATCCAGCTATCAATTCACAATAAAGGTATGTCACACCATCGTAATCGAAAGCAAAAGCGATTTAATTTACGTATGTCAGATTTCTGTTTTTAAACGGTGATAGATCCCGTAGCTCTATGTTCGACGTACAACAACAAAATTAAAAAAAAGACGTCCAAATGAAATTGTTAGGGCGAAATTCGATTGTAGGTCGCACCAAAGAGCTACGGAACCGCAGCTAGTAACGATGTGGTTTCTTCACTCCGCCAGTAGCAGGTGCGCTCTTGCGAGCAGCCTTTGTTGCCAATTGTTTTCGTGGCGCTTTTCCACCAGTAGATTTACGTGCTGTTTGCTTGGTACGTGCCATGTCGAGTACAGAGTACGAGTACTTTTTTCGATGTCAGAATAAAGTAGAATATGTTTGAAAGGTGCAGTCTCTATTTTTATACTCTATTAGCCGGCGCTTCACGCCAGCTGATTGGTGAATGAATTAATATTGTGATTGGCCGGTATATGGTGGCCGTGATTGGTCGAAATTAACGAATTCTTATTGGCTGAGCGTAACCTTGTCAGAATCCTGATTTGTACTGAAGCTTGTCCAAACCAGTCACGTAAACAACAACAATATTCAAAACAATGTCGCATGAAGGCGCTGTCATCCCGCTTAAATCAGTGCATATATAAATGGGCGTATAACGTTTTACAAACCACCTGTCATGGGGGCGCCCTCACTCAGTACATTCATCAGAATGCGATCACGTAACATGTGAAACCACGAATGTAGGTAGATATATTATCTATCATTTATTTATTTATAATTACAGTAGTAAACAGTGGACTGTGCCACGGTATATTTCTAGGATTACTCACGTTTGACGCAAAAAAAAAAAAATAAAAAAAAAAATACATACATACACAGAGACATACAGTCATACAGACACACGTACTGTTTTCGGTAGTTCTCTTTTTGGAGGATGTGGTGGCCCTGAAAAGGGCCGTTTGGTTTGGATGCAGCGAAGCCGGCTTTTTAGTGGTAGTTTTCTCTGATTTCTTTGTGGCGGTATTTTTAGCTTGTGGTTTCTTGTCCGACTTTGGCTTTTTCGTAACCTTCTTGTCCGACTTTGGCTTTTTCGTAACCTTCTTGTCCTTGGGTTTCTTGTCTTTCAGTGTTGGCTTCTTGGTCGACGTTTTCTTTGGTACAGCTTTCTTGGTTACTGCCTTCTTTTTTGGCTTCTCTGGGAGCTTGCCGATTCTGAGACGACCATTTACGCCATTAGCATTAGAATCTTTGGGACGAACTAACAACCCAGACTCGATGCCGGATTTAATTGCACGGCGTAGACTGGATGTGATATGAGCCGGGCTGACAGTAGAATGGTGAGTCAAAATGTATGACTTGATTGCTTGTACTGATGTCCCTTTCCGGTCTTTCAGTGCCTGAATAGCTTCAACTATCATATCCATTGTCTTAGGATGACTAGCTACAACTTTCGTCTTCTTCACAGACTTGTTTGAGGTCGATTCAACCATGGTGCAGGTTTAAGAATGTTTGCTGCTGAAGAGATACAGGCAGAATACAAAAATAGAGTGACGGGATTTGTCTTTTAACAGAGCGCCGATAGCAATCGAACGTCAGAGGAAACATAAGTGTGAACTGAGTGCCATTTCTCCATTTCGACCAGAGTTTGTTTTTGTTTTTGGCAATTAAACTCACATTACACCATGAAAAGTGACTTTAAATATATATCCAACTATCACACTGGGTGGAGCACGTCGTGTGCTTCGTTTTCATATACTTATTATCATTCATATATCATTATTTACCGCATGTGTAACTACAGTATACATACTGACTGTCATTTTCATTTTCAAAAATGCATACGTTCGTACTACTTCAAGGATTAACGCACGTAAATGACAAATCAAATGGAATGTGTAGCTCACTTCATTAATAAATATAGTACGTTGTGTGATTCATATACGACAAACCGATATTGTACGCGATATTGCACATTTTCCGTTCAATGTGCGTAAGAGTGCTGTGGATCGTACCTTGCCCCTTGTAGCATTGTACTCGGCGCTTGGTCGTAAAAACAACATCGGGCAAAGTACGAAGCAATTTTAAGAATGTGAACGGTCATGTGAAATTATTCTACAAAACAATACCCTTTGTTTTCGTTTCAAAAATGATTTCGGTTGTTTTAGGACAATGTCTCGCAAAAATAAATACGTGCCGTTGTTGGCGTCACCAATCCACACATTATTACATAATTTTCCATTGTTTCGCACTCGCAGCTGGTCCAACCCTGTCTCCTTAACACCTTCACATATGGTATTGGTTAGAAAGAAACAAAGGACGTGAGATAATTGCTATCGTCAGAACAAACTGACACGCACTTACTTTATGTGTAAGTGGCTGTATGTATGTATGTATTTATTTATTTATTTGTGATCGTGATAATGTGGTATAGGTGCGTTCATTTGACGGTAGTTCTCTTTTTGGAGGATGTGGTGGCCCTGAAAAGGGCCGTTTTGGTTTGTGTATGCTAGGCATACGACTTATGCTCGCTCACCACGGATGCGACGGGCAAGTTGGATATCTTTGGGCATGATGGTTACACGTTTGGCGTGAATGGCACACAGGTTTGTGTCTTCGAAAAGACCTACTAGGTATGCCTCGCTGGCTTCTTGTAGGGCCATCACGGCGGAGCTCTGGAATCGAAGGTCGGTCTTGAAATCTTGGGCAATTTCTCGAACCAGACGCTGGAATGGCAGCTTTCGGATCAGGAGCTCTGTACTTTTCTGGTAACGGCGGATCTCACGAAGAGCGACGGTGCCAACCCTGTAACGATGTAGCTGTGGAATCATAGCCCTATGTTGCCGACCGCATTATTTACGTGACTGACTCTGGCCGGCCCATAGGGCTATGGGGCCTTGTGCGACTGAATACCGGTTAAAATCCACATGCCAAATTTGGTCGTCGCGAAAATCACATTTTAAGACCTTCGAAAGTACTCACTATGTTTATTTACTTCCAAACAATGACCAGAAGCTATTTGCGCTGTGAAATGAAGACGGTGGTCATAAAAAATTGACTTTATTTACCGTACACCGAGTCGCAGAAAAATAACAAAACGAAAGACGCCATTTTGGACTACAGAGTTACGCGAGACCTATAGCAAATTACGCGAGACCTATAATTTTGTACCACGTGACTGAAATCAGTAGATAAATTGCGTTTATGCAACTAGTTTCTATTAGTAAACAAAAATCATACAATTATAAATACTGTATGTGATTGCTTTGTTGGAACAATTAGAATAACGGGAAGAGTGACTTTTATTCTTCCACCACTGTATCACATGACCGCCAAACGAGATTACATTTATTCTGTGCTATGGAGTGTGGGATGTCAATGGCTGTCGTTTTCTCGTAATTTGCTTGGTTTCCGCGGTAATTGTAAAATATCACAAATTATTGCTTATTTATAAACACAAATTGCAAACAAAAGTTTGTATGTTATTCATCCAGCTATCAATTCACAATAAAGGTATGTCACACCATCGTAATCGAAAGCAAAAGCGATTTAATTTACGTATGTCAGATTTCTGTTTTTAAACGGTGATAGATCCCGTAGCTCTATGTTCGACGTACAACAACAAAATTAAAAAAAAGACGTCCAAATGAAATTGTTAGGGCGAAATTCGATTGTAGGTCGCACCAAAGAGCTACGGAACCGCAGCTAGTAACGATGTGGTTTCTTCACTCCGCCAGTAGCAGGTGCGCTCTTGCGAGCAGCCTTTGTTGCCAATTGTTTTCGTGGCGCTTTTCCACCAGTAGATTTACGTGCTGTTTGCTTGGTACGTGCCATGTCGAGTACAGAGTACGAGTACTTTTTTCGGTGTCAGAATAAAGTAGAATATGTTTGAAAGGTGCAGTCTCTATTTTTATACTCTATTAGCCGGCGCTTCACGCCAGCTGATTGGTGAATGAATTAATATTGTGATTGGCCGGTATATGGTGGCCGTGATTGGTCGAAATTAACGAATTCTTATTGGCTGAGCGTAACCTTGTCAGAATCCTGATTTGTACTGAAGCTTGTCCAAACCAGTCACGTAAACAACAACAATATTCAAAACAATGTCGCATGAAGGCGCTGTCATCCCGCTTAAATCAGTGCATATATAAATGGGCGTATAACGTTTTACAAACCACCTGTCATGGGGGCGCCCTCACTCGGTACATTCATCAGAATGCGATCACGTAACATGTGAAACCACGAATGTAGGTAGATATATTATCTATCATTTATTTATTTATAATTACAGTAGTAAACAGTGGACTGTGCCACGGTATATTTCTAGGATTACTCACGTTTGACGCAAAAAAAAAATAAAAAAAAAAATACATACATACATAGAGACATACAGTCATACAGACACACGTACTGTTTTCGGTAGTTCTCTTTTTGGAGGATGTGGTGGCCCTGAAAAGGGCCGTTTGGTTTGGATGCAGCGAAGTACATCATTTTATTTTTTTGTGGTGTGTTTCTTTGTTGTCGGCTTCTTTGGTTTTGAAGCCTTTTTGGGTGTTTTCTTTTGAGCCGGCTTTTTAGTGGTAGTTTTCTCTGATTTCTTTGTGGCGGTATTTTTAGCTTGTGGTTTCTTGTCCGACTTTGGCTTTTTCGTAACCTTCTTGTCCGACTTTGGCTTTTTCGTAACCTTCTTGTCCTTGGGTTTCTTGTCTTTCAGTGTTGGCTTCTTGGTCGACGTTTTCTTTGGTACAGCTTTCTTGGTTACTGCCTTCTTTTTTGGCTTCTCTGGGAGCTTGCCGATTCTGAGACGACCATTTACGCCATTAGCATTAGAATCTTTGGGACGAACTAACAACCCAGACTCGATGCCGGATTTAATTGCACGGCGTAGACTGGATGTGATATGAGCCGGGCTGACAGTAGAATGGTGAGTCAAAATGTATGACTTGATTGCTTGTACTGATGTCCCTTTCCGGTCTTTCAGTGCCTGAATAGCTTCAACTATCATATCCATTGTCTTAGGATGACTAGCTACAACTTTCGTCTTCTTCACAGACTTGTTTGAGGTCGATTCAACCATGGTGCAGGTTTAAGAATGTTTGCTGCTGAAGAGATACAGGCAGAATACAAAAATAGAGTGACGGGATTTGTCTTTTAACAGAGCGCCGATAGCAATCGAACGTCAGAGGAAACATAAGTGTGAACTGAGTGCCATTTCTCCATTTCGACCAGAGTTTGTTTTTGTTTTTGGCAATTAAACTCACATTACACCATGAAAAGTGACTTTAAATATATATCCAACTATCACACTGGGTGGAGCACGTCGTGTGCTTCGTTTTCATATACATATTATCATTCATATATCATTATTTACCGCATGTGTAACTACAGTATACATGCTGACTGTCATTTTCATTTTCAAAAATGCATACGTTCGTACTACTTCAAGGATTAACGCACGTAAATGACAAATCAAATGGAATGTGTAGCTCACTTCATTAATAAATATAGTACGTTGTGTGATTCATATACGACAAACCGATATTGTACGCGATATTGCACATTTCCCGTTCAAGGTGCGTAAGAGTGCTGTGGATCGTACCTTGCCCCTTGTAGCATTGTACTCGGCGCTTGGTCGTAAAAACAACATCGGGCAAAGTACGAAGCAATTTTAAGAATGTGAACGGTCATGTGAAATTATTCTACAAAACAATACCCTTAGTTTTCGTTTCAAAAATGATTTCGGTTGTTTTAGGACAATGTCTCGCAAAAATAAATACGTGCCGTTGTTGGCGTCACCAATCCACACATTATTACATAATTTTCCATTGTTTCGCACTCGCAGCTGGTCCAACCCTGTCTCCTTAACACCTTCACATATGGTATTGGTTAGAAAGAAACAAAGGACGTGAGATAATTGCTATCGTCAGAACAAACTGACACGCACTTACTTTATGTGTAAGTGGCTGTATGTATGTATGTATTTATTTATTTATTTATTTATTTATTTGTGATCGTGATAATGTGGTATAGGTGCGTTCATTTGACGGTAGTTCTCTTTTTGGAGGATGTGGTGGCCCTGAAAAGGGCCGTTTTGGTTTGTGTATGCTAGGCATACGACTTATGCTCGCTCACCGCGGATGCGACGGGCAAGTTGGATATCTTTGGGCATGATGGTTACACGTTTGGCGTGAATGGCACACAGGTTGGTGTCTTCGAAAAGACCTACTAGGTATGCCTCGCTGGCTTCTTGTAGGGCCATCACGGCGGAGCTCTGGAATCGAAGGTCGGTCTTGAAATCTTGCGCAATTTCTCGAACCAGACGCTGGAATGGCAGCTTTCGGATCAGGAGCTCTGTACTTTTTTGGTAACGGCGGATCTCACGAAGAGCGACGGTGCCAACCCTGTAACGATGTAGCTGTGGAATCATAGCCCTATGTTGCCGACCGCATTATTTACGTGACTGACTCTGGCCGGCCCATAGGGCTATGGGGCCTTGTGCGACTGAATACCGGTTAAAATCCACATGCCAAATTTGGTCGTCGCGAAAATCACATTTTAAGACCTTCGAAAGTACTCACTATGTTTATTTACTTCCAAACAATGACCAGAAGCTATTTGCGCTGTGAAATGAAGACGGTGGTCATAAAAAATTGACTTTATTTACCATACACCGAGTCGCAGAAAAATAACAAAACGAAAGACGCCATTTTGGACTACAGAGTTACGCGAGACCTATAGCAAATTACGCGAGACCTATAATTTTGTACCACGTGACCGAAATCAGTAGATAAATTGCGTTTATGCAACTAGTTTCTATTAGTAAACAAAAATCATACAATTATAAATACTGTATGTGATTGCTTTGTTGGAACAATTAGAATAACGGGAAGAGTGACTTTTATTCTTCCACCACTGTATCACATGACCGCCAAACGAGATTACATTTATTCTGTGCTATGGAGTGTGGGATGTCAATGGCTGTCGTTTTCTCGTAATTTGCTTGGTTTCCGCGGTAATTGTAAAATATCACAAATTATTGCTTATTTATAAACACAAATTGCAAACAAAAGTTTGTATGTTATTCATCCAGCTATCAATTCACAATAAAGGTATGTCACACCATCGTAATCGAAAGCAAAAGCGATTTAATTTACGTATGTCAGATTTCTGTTTTTAAACGGTGATAGATCCCGTAGCTCTATGTTCGACGTACAACAACAAAATTAAAAAAAAGACGTCCAAATGAAATTGTTAGGGCGAAATTCGATTGTAGGTCGCACCAAAGAGCTACGGAACCGCAGCTAGTAACGATGTGGTTTCTTCACTCCGCCAGTAGCAGGTGCGCTCTTGCGAGCAGCCTTTGTTGCCAATTGTTTTCGTGGCGCTTTTCCACCAGTAGATTTACGTGCTGTTTGCTTGGTACGTGCCATGTCGAGTACAGAGTACGAGTACTTTTTTCGATGTCAGAATAAAGTAGAATATGTTTGAAAGGTGCAGTCTCTATTTTTATACTCTATTAGCCGGCGCTTCACGCCAGCTGATTGGTGAATGAATTAATATTGTGATTGGCCGGTATATGGTGGCCGTGATTGGTCGAAATTAACGAATTCTTATTGGCTGAGCGTAACCTTGTCAGAATCCTGATTTGTACTGAAGCTTGTCCAAACCAGTCACGTAAACAACAACAATATTCAAAACAATGTCGCATGAAGGCGCTGTCATCCCGCTTAAATCAGTGCATATATAAATGGGCGTATAACGTTTTACAAACCACCTGTCATGGGGGCGCCCTCACTCAGTACATTCATCAGAATGCGATCACGTAACATGTGAAACCACGAATGTAGGTAGATATATTATCTATCATTTATTTATTTATAATTACAGTAGTAAACAGTGGACTGTGCCACGGTATATTTCTAGGATTACTCACGTTTGACGCAAAAAAAAAAAATAAAAAAAAAAATACATACATACACAGAGACATACAGTCATACAGACACACGTACTGTTTTCGGTAGTTCTCTTTTTGGAGGATGTGGTGGCCCTGAAAAGGGCCGTTTGGTTTGGATGCAGCGAAGTACATCATTTTATTTTTTGGTGGTGTGTTTCTTTGTTGTCGGCTTCTTTGGTTTTGAAGCCTTTTTGGGTGTTTTCTTTTGAGCCGGCTTTTTAGTGGTAGTTTTCTCTGATTTCTTTGTGCGGTATTTTTAGCTTGTGGTTTCTTGTCCGACTTTGGCTTTTTCGTAACCTTCTTGTCCGACTTTGGCTTTTTCGTAACCTTCTTGTCCTTGGGTTTCTTGTCTTTCAGTGTTGGCTTCTTGGTCGACGTTTTCTTTGGTACAGCTTTCTTGGTTACTGCCTTCTTTTTTGGCTTCTCTGGGAGCTTGCCGATTCTGAGACGACCATTTACGCCATTAGCATTAGAATCTTTGGGACGAACTAACAACCCAGACTCGATGCCGGATTTAATTGCACGGCGTAGACTGGATGTGATATGAGCCGGGCTGACAGTAGAATGGTGAGTCAAAATGTATGACTTGATTGCTTGTACTGATGTCCCTTTCCGGTCTTTCAGTGCCTGAATAGCTTCAACTATCATATCCATTGTCTTAGAATGACTAGCTACAACTTTCGTCTTCTTCACAGACTTGTTTGAGGTCGATTCAACCATGGTGCAGGTTTAAGAATGTTTGCTGCTGAAGAGATACAGGCAGAATACAAAAATAGAGTGACGGGATTTGTCTTTTAACAGAGCGCCGATAGCAATCGAACGTCAGAGGAAACATAAGTGTGAACTGAGTGCCATTTCTCCATTTCGACCAGAGTTTGTTTTTGTTTTTGGCAATTAAACTCACATTACACCATGAAAAGTGACTTTAAATATATATCCAACTATCACACTGGGTGGAGCACGTCGTGTGCTTCGTTTTCATATACATATTATCATTCATATATCATTATTTACCGCATGTGTAACTACAGTATACATACTGACTGTCATTTTCATTTTCAAAAATGCATACGTTCGTACTACTTCAAGGATTAACGCACGTAAATGACAAATCAAATGGAATGTGTAGCTCACTTCATTAATAAATATAGTACGTTGTGTGATTCATATACGACAAACCGATATTGTACGCGATATTGCACATTTTCCGTTCAATGTGCGTAAGAGTGCTGTGGATCGTACCTTGCCCCTTGTAGCATTGTACTCGGCGCTTGGTCGTAAAAACAACATCGGGCAAAGTACGAAGCAATTTTAAGAATGTGAACGGTCATGTGAAATTATTCTACAAAACAATACCCTTTGTTTTCGTTTCAAAAATGATTTCGGTTGTTTTAGGACAATGTCTCGCAAAAATAAATACGTGCTGTTGTTGGCGTCACCAATCCACACATTATTACATAATTTTCCATTGTTTCGCACTCGCAGCTGGTTCAACCCTGTCTCCTTAACACCTTCACATATGGTATTGGTTAGAAAGAAACAAAGGACGTGAGATAATTGCTATCGTCAGAACAAACTGACACGCACTTACTTTATGTGTAAGTGGCTGTATGTATGTATTTATTTATTTATTTATTTGTGATCGTGATAATGTGGTATAGGTGCGTTCATTTGACGGTAGTTCTCTTTTTGGAGGATGTGGTGGCCCTGAAAAGGGCCGTTTTGGTTTGTGTATGCTAGGCATACGACTTATGCTCGCTCACCACGGATGCGACGGGCAAGTTGGATATCTTTGGGCATGATGGTTACACGTTTGGCGTGAATGGCACACAGGTTTGTGTCTTCGAAAAGACCTACTAGGTATGCCTCGCTGGCTTCTTGTAGGGCCATCACGGCGGAGCTCTGGAATCGAAGGTCGGTCTTGAGATCTTGGGCAATTTCTCGAACCAGACGCTGGAATGGCAGCTTTCGGATCAGGAGCTCTGTACTTTTCTGGTAACGGCGGATCTCACGAAGAGCGACGGTGCCAACCCTGTAACGATGTAGCTGTGGAATCATAGCCCTATGTTGCCGACCGCATTATTTACGTGACTGACTCTGGCCGGCCCATAGGGCTATGGGGCCTTGTGCGACTGAATACCGGTTAAAATCCACATGCCAAATTTGGTCGTCGCGAAAATCACATTTTAAGACCTTCGAAAGTACTCACTATGTTTATTTACTTCCAAACAATGACCAGAAGCTATTTGCGCTGTGAAATGAAGACGGTGGTCATAAAAAATTGACTTTATTTACCGTACACCGAGTCGCAGAAAAATAACAAAACGAAAGACGCCATTTTGGACTACAGAGTTACGCGAGACCTATAATTTTGTACCACGTGACCGAAATCAGTAGATAAATTGTGTTTATGCAACTAGTTTCTATTAGTAAACAAAAATCATACAATTATAAATACTGTATGTGATTGCTTTGTTGGAACAATTAGAATAACGGGAAGAGTGACTTTTATTCTTCCACCACTGTATCACATGACCGCCAAACGAGATTACATTTATTCTGTGCTATGGAGTGTGGGATGTCAATGGCTGTCGTTTTCTCGTAATTTGCTTGGTTTCCGCGGTAATTGTAAAATATCACAAATTATTGCTTATTTATAAACACAAATTGCAAACAAAAGTTTGTATGTTATTCATCCAGCTATCAATTCACAATAAAGGTATGTCACACCATCGTAATCGAAAGCAAAAGCGATTTAATTTACGTATGTCAGATTTCTGTTTTTAAACGGTGATAGATCCCGTAGCTCTATGTTCGACGTACAACAACAAAATTAAAAAAAAGACGTCCAAATGAAATTGATAGGGCGAAATTCGATTGTAGGTCGCACCAAAGAGCTACGGAACCGCAGCTAGTAACGATGTGGTTTCTTCACTCCGCCAGTAGCAGGTGCGCTCTTGCGAGCAGCCTTTGTTGCCAATTGTTTTCGTGGCGCTTTTCCACCAGTAGATTTACGTGCTGTTTGCTTGGTACGTGCCATGTCGAGTACAGAGTACGAGTACTTTTTTCGATATCAGAATAAAGTAGAATATGTTTGAAAGGTGCAGTCTCTATTTTTATACTCTATTAGCCGGCGCTTCACGCCAGCTGATTGGTGAATGAATTAATATTGTGATTGGCCGGTATATGGTGGCCGTGATTGGTCGAAATTAACGAATTCTTATTGGCTGAGCGTAACCTTGTCAGAATCCTGATTTGTACTGAAGCTTGTCCAAACCAGTCACGTAAACAACAACAATATTCAAAACAATGTCGCATGAAGGCGCTGTCATCCCGCTTAAATCAGTGCATATATAAATGGGCGTATAACGTTTTACAAACCACCTGTCATGGGGGCGCCCTCACTCGGTACATTCATCAGAATGCGATCACGTAACATGTGAAACCACGAATGTAGGTAGATATATTATCTATCATTTATTTATTTATAATTACAGTAGTAAACAGTGGACTGTGCCACGGTATATTTCTAGGATTACTCACGTTTGACGCAAAAAAAAAAAATAAAAAAAAAATACATACATAGAGACATACAGACACACGTACTGTTTTCGGTAGTTCTCTTTTTGGAGGATGTGGTGGCCCTGAAAAGGGCCGTTTGGTTTGGATGCAGCGAAGTACATCATTTTATTTTTTGGTGGTGTGTTTCTTTGTTGTCGGCTTCTTTGGTTTTGAAGCCTTTTTGGGTGTTTTCTTTTGAGCCGGCTTTTTAGTGGTAGTTTTCTCTGATTTCTTTGTGGCGGTATTTTTAGCTTGTGGTTTCTTGTCCGACTTTGGCTTTTTCGTAACCTTCTTGTCCGACTTTGGCTTTTTCGTAACCTTCTTGTCCTTGGGTTTCTTGTCTTTCAGTGTTGGCTTCTTGGTCGACGTTTTCTTTGGTACAGCTTTCTTGGTTACTGCCTTCTTTTTTGGCTTCTCTGGGAGCTTGCCGATTCTGAGACGACCATTTACGCCATTAGCATTAGAATCTTTGGGACGAACTAACAACCCAGACTCGATGCCGGATTTAATTGCACGGCGTAGACTGGATGTGATATGAGCCGGGCTGACAGTAGAATGGTGAGTCAAAATGTATGACTTGATTGCTTGTACTGATGTCCCTTTCCGGTCTTTCAGTGCCTGAATAGCTTCAACTATCATATCCATTGTCTTAGGATGACTAGCTACAACTTTCGTCTTCTTCACAGACTTGTTTGAGGTCGATTCAACCATGGTGCAGGTTTAAGAATGTTTGCTGCTGAAGAGATACAGGCAGAATACAAAAATAGAGTGACGGGATTTGTCTTTTAACAGAGCGCCGATAGCAATCGAACGTCAGAGGAAACATAAGTGTGAACTGAGTGCCATTTCTCCATTTCGACCAGAGTTTGTTTTTGTTTTTGGCAATTAAACTCACATTACACCATGAAAAGTGACTTTAAATATATATCCAACTATCACACTGGGTGGAGCACGTCGTGTGCTTCGTTTTCATATACTTATTATCATTCATATATCATTATTTACCGCATGTGTAACTACAGTATACATACTGACTGTCATTTTCATTTTCAAAAATGCATACGTTCGTACTACTTCAAGGATTAACGCACGTAAATGACAAATCAAATGGAATGTGTAGCTCACTTCATTAATAAATATAGTACGTTGTGTGATTCATATACGACAAACCGATATTGTACGCGATATTGCACATTTTCCGTTCAATGTGCGTAAGAGTGCTGTGGATCGTACCTTGCCCCTTGTAGCATTGTACTCGGCGCTTGGTCGTAAAAACAACATCGGGCAAAGTACGAAGCAATTTTAAGAATGTGAACGGTCATGTGAAATTATTCTACAAAACAATACCCTTTGTTTTCGTTTCAAAAATGATTTCGGTTGTTTTAGGACAATGTCTCGCAAAAATAAATACGTGCCGTTGTTGGCGTCACCAATCCACACATTATTACATAATTTTCCATTGTTTCGCACTCGCAGCTGGTCCAACCCTGTCTCCTTAAAGGCCCAGGTATACTATAAATACGCTCCTAAACAATAGGGATTATTTCCTTGCTTGTCACACTGTAGTAAACAGCTCCAGCCAAGCTCCGGTAAAAACGCGTTTTCTCTAACTTACAGGTCGATTATGTCGTGCCAAAGTAGATATATGTTACTATGAATATCACAGCAGTGACTGTGTGTAGTATTTATTACAATAAATAGTGTAAGAGTTGAGATTTTGGCGGATAAAAGTAAAAAACAGGAACTGGGGAAAGGGACGCGCTACTAATCTTGAGTAATTAACTGCTGTCAATCAAAGTCACGTTATGTTGGACTGCTGAAACAGGATGTGTCATAGGCTATGTAAGTGATTAACAACACTCATTAGCATAGTCACACCTCCAATTTACACTTGCCCGGGGCAAGTGAATTGGGCCTTTAACACCTTCACATATGGTATTGGTTAGAAAGAAACAAAGGACGTGAGATAATTGCTATCGTCAGAACAAACTGACACGCACTTACTTTATGTGTAAGTGGCTGTATGTATGTATGTATTTATTTATTTATTTGTGATCGTGATAATGTGGTATAGGTGCGTTCATTTGACGGTAGTTCTCTTTTTGGAGGATGTGGTGGCCCTGAAAAGGGCCGTTTTGGTTTGTGTATGCTAGGCATACGACTTATGCTCGCTCACCGCGGATGCGACGGGCAAGTTGGATATCTTTGGGCATGATGGTTACACGTTTGGCGTGAATGGCACACAGGTTGGTGTCTTCGAAAAGACCTACTAGGTATGCCTCGCTGGCTTCTTGTAGGGCCATCACGGCGGAGCTCTGGAATCGAAGGTCGGTCTTGAAATCTTGCGCAATTTCTCGAACCAGACGCTGGAATGGCAGCTTTCGGATCAGGAGCTCTGTACTTTTCTGGTAACGGCGGATCTCACGAAGAGCGACGGTGCCAACCCTGTAACGTTGTAGCTGTGGAATCATAGCCCTATGTTGCCGACCGCATTATTTACGTGACTGACTCTGGCCGGCCCATAGGGCTATGGGGCCTTGTGCGACTGAATACCGGTTAAAATCCACATGCCAAATTTGGTCGTCGCGAAAATCACATTTTAAGACCTTCGAAAGTACTCACTATGTTTATTTACTTCCAAACAATGACCAGAAGCTATTTGCGCTGTGAAATGAAGACGGTGGTCATAAAAAATTGACTTTATTTACCGAACACCGAGTCGTAGAAAAATAACAAAACGAAAAACGCCATTTTGGACTACAGAGTTACGCGAGACCTATAATTTTGTACCACGTGACCGAAATCAGTAGATAAATTGCGTTTATGCAACTAGTTTCTATTAGTAAACAAAAATCATACAATTATAAATACTGTATGTGATTGCTTTGTTGGAACAATTAGAATAACGGGAAGAGTGACTTTTATTCTTCCACCACTGTATCACATGACCGCCAAACGAGATTACATTTATTCTGTGCTATGGAGTGTGGGATGTCAATGGCTGTCGTTTTCTCGTAATTTGCTTGGTTTCCGCGGTAATTGTAAAATATCACAAATTATTGCTTATTTATAAACACAAATTGCAAACAAAAGTTTGTATGTTATTCATCCAGCTATCAATTCACAATAAAGGTATGTCACACCATCGTAATCGAAAGCAAAAGCGATTTAATTTACGTATGTCAGATTTCTGTTTTTAAACGGTGATAGATCCCGTAGCTCTATGTTCGACGTACAACAACAAAATTAAAAAAAAGACGTCCAAATGAAATTGTTAGGGCGAAATTCGATTGTAGGTCGCACCAAAGAGCTACGGAACCGCAGCTAGTAACGATGTGGTTTCTTCACTCCGCCAGTAGCAGGTGCGCTCTTGCGAGCAGCCTTTGTTGCCAATTGTTTTCGTGGCGCTTTTCCACCAGTAGATTTACGTGCTGTTTGCTTGGTACGTGCCATGTCGAGTACAGAGTACGAGTACTTTTTTCGATGTCAGAATAAAGTAGAATATGTTTGAAAGGTGCAGTCTCTATTTTTATACTCTATTAGCCGGCGCTTCACGCCAGCTGATTGGTGAATGAATTAATATTGTGATTGGCCGGTATATGGTGGCCGTGATTGGTCGAAATTAACGAATTCTTATTGGCTGAGCGTAACCTTGTCAGAATCCTGATTTGTACTGAAGCTTGTCCAAACCAGTCACGTAAACAACAACAATATTCAAAACAATGTCGCATGAAGGCGCTGTCATCCCGCTTAAATCAGTGCATATATAAATGGGCGTATAACGTTTTACAAACCACCTGTCATGGGGGCGCCCTCTCTCGGTACATTCATCAGAATGCGATCACGTAACATGTGAAACCACGAATGTAGGTAGATATATTATCTATCATTTATTTATTTATAATTACAGTAGTAAACAGTGGACTGTGCCACGGTATATTTCTAGGATTACTCACGTTTGACGCAAAAAAAAAAAATAAAAAAAAAAATACATACATAGAGACATACAGACACACGTACTGTTTTCGGTAGTTCTCTTTTTGGAGGATGTGGTGGCCCTGAAAAGGGCCGTTTGGTTTGGATGCAGCGAAGTACATCATTTTATTTTTTGGTGGTGTGTTTCTTTGATGTCGGCTTCTTTGGTTTTGAAGCCTTTTTGGGTGTTTTCTTTTGAGCCGGCTTTTTAGTGGTAGTTTTCTCTGATTTCTTTGTGGCGGTATTTTTAGCTTGTGGTTTCTTGTCCGACTTTGGCTTTTTCGTAACCTTCTTGTCCGACTTTGGCTTTTTCGTAACCTTCTTGTCCTTGGGTTTCTTGTCTTTCAGTGTTGGCTTCTTGGTCGACGTTTTCTTTGGTACAGCTTTCTTGGTTACTGCCTTCTTTTTTGGCTTCTCTGGGAGCTTGCCGATTCTGAGACGACCATTTACGCCATTAGCATTAGAATCTTTGGGACGAACTAACAACCCAGACTCGATGCCGGATTTAATTGCACGGCGTAGACTGGATGTGATATGAGCCGGGCTGACAGTAGAATGGTGAGTCAAAATGTATGACTTGATTGCTTGTACTGATGTCCCTTTCCGGTCTTTCAGTGCCTGAATAGCTTCAACTATCATATCCATTGTCTTAGGATGACTAGCTACAACTTTCGTCTTCTTCACAGACTTGTTTGAGGTCGATTCAACCATGGTGCAGGTTTAAGAATGTTTGCTGCTGAAGAGATACAGGCAGAATACAAAAATAGAGTGACGGGATTTGTCTTTTAACAGAGCGCCGATAGCAATCGAACGTCAGAGGAAACATAAGTGTGAACTGAGTGCCATTTCTCCATTTCGACCAGAGTTTGTTTTTGTTTTTGGCAATTAAACTCACATTACACCATGAAAAGTGACTTTAAATATATATCCAACTATCACACTGGGTGGAGCACGTCGTGTGCTTCGTTTTCATATACTTATTATCATTCATATATCATTATTTACCGCATGTGTAACTACAGTATACATACTGACTGTCATTTTCATTTTCAAAAATGCATACGTTCGTACTACTTCAAGGATTAACGCACGTAAATGACAAATCAAATGGAATGTGTAGCTCACTTCATTAATAAATATAGTACGTTGTGTGATTCATATACGACAAACCGATATTGTACGCGATATTGCACATTTTCCGTTCAATGTGCGTAAGAGTGCTGTGGATCGTACCTTGCCCCTTGTAGCATTGTACTCGGCGCTTGGTCGTAAAAACAACATCGGGCAAAGTACGAAGCAATTTTAAGAATGTGAACGGTCATGTGAAATTATTCTACAAAACAATACCCTTTGTTTTCGTTTCAAAAATGATTTCGGTTGTTTTAGGACAATGTCTCGCAAAAATAAATACGTGCCGTTGTTGGCGTCACCAATCCACACATTATTACATAATTTTCCATTGTTTCGCACTCGCAGCTGGTCCAACCCTGTCTCCTTAACACCTTCACATATGGTATTGGTTAGAAAGAAACAAAGGACGTGAGATAATTGCTATCGTCAGAACAAACTGACACGCACTTACTTTATGTGTAAGTGGCTGTATGTATGTATGTATTTATTTATTTATTTGTGATCGTGATAATGTGGTATAGGTGCGTTCATTTGACGGTAGTTCTCTTTTTGGAGGATGTGGTGGCCCTGAAAAGGGCCGTTTTGGTTTGTGTATGCTAGGCATACGACTTATGCTCGCTCACCGCGGATGCGACGGGCAAGTTGGATATCTTTGGGCATGATGGTTACACGTTTGGCGTGAATGGCACACAGGTTGGTGTCTTCGAAAAGACCTACTAGGTATGCCTCGCTGGCTTCTTGTAGGGCCATCACGGCGGAGCTCTGGAATCGAAGGTCGGTCTTGAAATCTTGCGCAATTTCTCGAACCAGACGCTGGAATGGCAGCTTTCGGATCAGGAGCTCTGTACTTTTCTGGTAACGGCGGATCTCACGAAGAGCGACGGTGCCAACCCTGTAACGTTGTAGCTGTGGAATCATAGCCCTATGTTGCCGACCGCATTATTTACGTGACTGACTCTGGCCGGCCCATAGGGCTATGGGGCCTTGTGCGACTGAATACCGGTTAAAATCCACATGCCAAATTTGGTCGTCGCGAAAATCACATTTTAAGACCTTCGAAAGTACTCACTATGTTTATTTACTTCCAAACAATGACCAGAAGCTATTTGCGCTGTGAAATGAAGACGGTGGTCATAAAAAATTGACTTTATTTACCGAACACCGAGTCGCAGAAAAATAACAAAACGAAAAACGCCATTTTGGACTACAGAGTTACGCGAGACCTATAATTTTGTACCACGTGACCGAAATCAGTAGATAAATTGCGTTTATGCAACTAGTTTCTATTAGTAAACAAAAATCATACAATTATAAATACTGTATGTGATTGCTTTGTTGGAACAATTAGAATAACGGGAAGAGTGACTTTTATTCTTCCACCACTGTATCACATGACCGCCAAACGAGATTACATTTATTCTGTGCTATGGAGTGTGGGATGTCAATGGCTGTCGTTTTCTCGTAATTTGCTTGGTTTCCGCGGTAATTGTAAAATATCACAAATTATTGCTTATTTATAAACACAAATTGCAAACAAAAGTTTGTATGTTATTCATCCAGCTATCAATTCACAATAAAGGTATGTCACACCATCGTAATCGAAAGCAAAAGCGATTTAATTTACGTATGTCAGATTTCTGTTTTTAAACGGTGATAGATCCCGTAGCTCTATGTTCGACGTACAACAACAAAATTAAAAAAAAGACGTCCAAATGAAATTGTTAGGGCGAAATTCGATTGTAGGTCGCACCAAAGAGCTACGGAACCGCAGCTAGTAACGATGTGGTTTCTTCACTCCGCCAGTAGCAGGTGCGCTCTTGCGAGCAGCCTTTGTTGCCAATTGTTTTCGTGGCGCTTTTCCACCAGTAGATTTACGTGCTGTTTGCTTGGTACGTGCCATGTCGAGTACAGAGTACGAGTACTTTTTTCGATGTCAGAATAAAGTAGAATATGTTTGAAAGGTGCAGTCTCTATTTTTATACTCTATTAGCCGGCGCTTCACGCCAGCTGATTGGTGAATGAATTAATATTGTGATTGGCCGGTATATGGTGGCCGTGATTGGTCGAAATTAACGAATTCTTATTGGCTGAGCGTAACCTTGTCAGAATCCTGATTTGTACTGAAGCTTGTCCAAACCAGTCACGTAAACAACAACAATATTCAAAACAATGTCGCATGAAGGCGCTGTCATCCCGCTTAAATCAGTTCATATATAAATGGGCGTATAACGTTTTACAAACCACCTGTCATGGGGGCGCCCTCACTCGGTACATTCATCAGAATGCGATCACGTAACATGTGAAACCACGAATGTAGGTAGATATATTATCTATCATTTATTTATTTATAATTACAGTAGTAAACAGTGGACTGTGCCACGGTATATTTCTAGGATTACTCACGTTTGACGCAAAAAAAAAAAATAAAAAAAAAATACATACATACACAGAGACATACAGTCATACAGACACACGTCGGTAGTTCTCTTTTTGGAGGATGTGGTGGCCCTGAAAAGGGCCGTTTGGTTTGGATGCAGCGAAGTACATCATTTTATTTTTTGGTGGTGTGTTTCTTTGTTGTCGGCTTCTTTGGTTTTGAAGCCTTTTTGGGTGTTTTCTTTTGAGCCGGCTTTTTAGTGGTAGTTTTCTCTGATTTCTTTGTGGCGGTATTTTTAGCTTGTGGTTTCTTGTCCGACTTTGGCTTTTTCGTAACCTTCTTGTCCGACTTTGGCTTTTTCGTAACCTTCTTGTCCTTGGGTTTCTTGTCTTTCAGTGTTGGCTTCTTGGTCGACGTTTTCTTTGGTACAGCTTTCTTGGTTACTGCCTTCTTTTTTGGCTTCTCTGGGAGCTTGCCGATTCTGAGACGACCATTTACGCCATTCGCATTAGAATCTTTGGGACGAACTAACAACCCAGACTCGATGCCGGATTTAATTGCACGGCGTAGACTGGATGTGATATGAGCCGGGCTGACAGTAGAATGGTGAGTCAAAATGTATGACTTGATTGCTTGTACTGATGTCCCTTTCCGGTCTTTCAGTGCCTGAATAGCTTCAACTATCATATCCATTGTCTTAGGATGACTAGCTACAACTTTCGTCTTCTTCACAGACTTGTTTGAGGTCGATTCAACCATGGTGCAGGTTTAAGAATGTTTGCTGCTGAAGAGATACAGGCAGAATACAAAAATAGAGTGACGGGATTTGTCTTTTAACAGAGCGCCGATAGCAATCGAACGTCAGAGGAAACATAAGTGTGAACTGAGTGCCATTTCTCCATTTCGACCAGAGTTTGTTTTTGTTTTTGGCAATTAAACTCACATTACACCATGAAAAGTGACTTTAAATATATATCCAACTATCACACTGGGTGGAGCACGTCGTGTGCTTCGTTTTCATATACATATTATCATTCATATATCATTATTTACCGCATGTGTAACTACAGTATACATGCTGACTGTCATTATCATTTTCAAAAATGCATACGTTCGTACTACTTCAAGGATTAACGCACGTAAATGACAAATCAAATGGAATGTGTAGCTCACTTCATTAATAAATATAGTACGTTGTGTGATTCATATACGACAAACCGATATTGTACGCGATATTGCACATTTCCCGTTCAAGGTGCGTAAGAGTGCTGTGGATCGTACCTTGCCCCTTGTAGCATTGTACTCGGCGCTTGGTCGTAAAAACAACATCGGGCAAAGTACGAAGCAATTTTAAGAATGTGAACGGTCATGTGAAATTATTCTACAAAACAATACCCTTAGTTTTCGTTTCAAAAATGATTTCGGTTGTTTTAGGACAATGTCTCGCAAAAATAAATACGTGCCGTTGTTGGCGTCACCAATCCACACATTATTACATAATTTTCCATTGTTTCGCACTCGCAGCTGGTCCAACCCTGTCTCCTTAACACGTTCACATATGGTATTGGTTAGAAAGAAACAAAGGACGTGAGATAATTGCTATCGTCAGAACAAACTGACACGCACTTACTTTATGTGTAAGTGGCTGTATGTATGTATGTATGTATTTATTTATTTATTTGTGATCGTGATAATGTGGTATAGGTGCGTTCATTTGACGGTAGTTCTCTTTTTGGAGGATGTGGTGGCCCTGAAAAGGGCCGTTTTGGTTTGTGTATGCTAGGCATACGACTTATGCTCGCTCACCGCGGATGCGACGGGCAAGTTGGATATCTTTGGGCATGATGGTTACACGTTTGGCGTGAATGGCACACAGGTTGGTGTCTTCGAAAAGACCTACTAGGTATGCCTCGCTGGCTTCTTGTAGGGCCATCACGGCGGAGCTCTGGAATCGAAGGTCGGTCTTGAAATCTTGCGCAATTTCTCGAACCAGACGCTGGAATGGCAGCTTTCGGATCAGGAGCTCTGTACTTTTCTGGTAACGGCGGATCTCACGAAGAGCGACGGTGCCAGGCCTGTAACGATGTGGTTTCTTCACTCCGCCAGTAGCAGGTGCGCTCTTGCGAGCAGCCTTTGTTGCCAATTGTTTTCGTGGCGCTTTTCCACCAGTAGATTTACGTGCTGTTTGCTTGGTACGTGCCATGTCGAGTACAGAGTACGAGTACTTTTTTCGATGTCAGAATAAAGTAGAATATGTTTGAAAGGTGCAGTCTCTATTTTTATACTCTATTAGCCGGCGCTTCACGCCAGCTGATTGGTGAATGAATTAATATTGTGATTGGCCGGTATATGGTGGCCGTGATTGGTCGAAATTAACGAATTCTTATTGGCTGAGCGTAACCTTGTCAGAATCCCGATTTGTACTGAAGCTTGTCCAAACCAGTCACGTAAACAACAACAATATTCGAAACAATGTCGCATGAAGGCGCTGTCATCCCGCTTAAATCAGTGCATATATAAATGGGCGTATAACGTTTTACAAACCACCTGTCATGGGGGCGCCCTCTCTCGGTACATTCATCAGAATGCGATCACGTAACATGTGAAACCACGAATGTAGGTAGATATATTATCTATCATTTATTTATTTATTTATTTATGTATTTTTAATTACAGTAGTAAACAATGGATTTTGCCACGGTATATTTCTAGGATTACTCACGTTTGACGCAAAAAAAAATACATACATACACAGAGACATACAGTCATACAGACACACGTACTGTTTTCGGTAGTTCTCTTTTTGGAGGATGTGGTGGCCCTGAAAAGGGCCGTTTGGTTTGGATGCAGCGAAGTACATCATTTTATTTTTTGGTGGTGTGTTTCTTTGTTGTCGGCTTCTTTGGTTTTGAAGCCTTTTTGGGTGTTTTCTTTTGAGCCGGCTTTTTAGTGGTAGTTTTCTCTGATTTCTTTGTGGCGGTATTTTTAGCTTGTGGTTTCTTGTCCGACTTTGGCTTTTTCGTAACCTTCTTGTCCGACTTTGGCTTTTTCGTAACCTTCTTGTCCTTGGGTTTCTTGTCTTTCAGTGTTGGCTTCTTGGTCGACGTTTTCTTTGGTACAGCTTTCTTGGTTACTGCCTTCTTTTTTGGCTTCTCTGGGAGCTTGCCGATTCTGAGACGACCATTTACGCCATTAGCATTAGAATCTTTGGGACGAACTAACAACCCAGACTCGATGCCGGATTTAATTGCACGGCGTAGACTGGATGTGATATGAGCCGGGCTGACAGTAGAATGGTGAGTCAAAATGTATGACTTGATTGCTTGTACTGATGTCCCTTTCCGGTCTTTCAGTGCCTGAATAGCTTCAACTATCATATCCATTGTCTTAGGATGACTAGCTACAACTTTCGTCTTCTTCACAGACTTGTTTGAGGTCGATTCAACCATGGTGCAGGTTTAAGAATGTTTGCTGCTGAAGAGATACAGGCAGAATACAAAAATAGAGTGACGGGATTTGTCTTTTAACAGAGCGCCGATAGCAATCGAACGTCAGAGGAAACATAAGTGTGAACTGAGTGCCATTTCTCCATTTCGACCAGAGTTTGTTTTTGTTTTTGGCAATTAAACTCACATTACACCATGAAAAGTGACTTTAAATATATATCCAACTATCACACTGGGTGGAGCACGTCGTGTGCTTCGTTTTCATATACATATTATCATTCATATATCATTATTTACCGCATGTGTAACTACAGTATACATGCTGACTGTCATTTTCATTTTCAAAAATGCATACGTTCGTACTACTTCAAGGATTAACGCACGTAAATGACAAATCAAATGGAATGTGTAGCTCACTTCATTAATAAATATAGTACGTTGTGTGATTCATATACGACAAACCGATATTGTACGCGATATTGCACATTTCCCGTTCAAGGTGCGTAAGAGTGCTGTGGATCGTACCTTGCCCCTTGTAGCATTGTACTCGGCGCTTGGTCGTAAAAACAACATCGGGCAAAGTACGAAGCAATTTTAAGAATGTGAACGGTCATGTGAAATTATTCTACAAAACAATACCCTTAGTTTTCGTTTCAAAAATGATTTCGGTTGTTTTAGGACAATGTCTCGCAAAAATAAATACGTGCCGTTGTTGGCGTCACCAATCCACACATTATTACACAATTTTCCATTGTTTCGCACTCGCAGCTGGTCCAACCCTGTCTCCTTAACACGTTCACATATGGTATTGGTTAGAAAGAAACAAAGGACGTGAGATAATTGCTATCGTCAGAACAAACTGACACGCACTTACTTTATGTGTAAGTGGCTGTATGTATGTATGTATGTATTTATTTATTTGTGATCGTGATAATGTGGTATAGGTGCGTTCATTTGACGGTAGTTCTCTTTTTGGAGGATGTGGTGGCCCTGAAAAGGGCCGTTTTGGTTTGTGTATGCTAGGCATACGACTTATGCTCGCTCACCGCGGATGCGACGGGCAAGTTGGATATCTTTGGGCATGATGGTTACACGTTTGGCGTGAATGGCACACAGGTTGGTGTCTTCGAAAAGACCTACTAGGTATGCCTCGCTGGCTTCTTGTAGGGCCATCACGGCGGAGCTCTGGAATCGAAGGTCGGTCTTGAAATCTTGCGCAATTTCTCGAACCAGACGCTGGAATGGCAGCTTTCGGATCAGGAGCTCTGTACTTTTCTGGTAACGGCGGATCTCACGAAGAGCGACGGTGCCAGGCCTGTAACGATGTGGTTTCTTCACTCCGCCAGTAGCAGGTGCGCTCTTGCGAGCAGCCTTTGTTGCCAATTGTTTTCGTGGCGCTTTTCCACCAGTAGATTTACGTGCTGTTTGCTTGGTACGTGCCATGTCGAGTACAGAGTACGAGTACTTTTTTCGATGTCAGAATAAAGTAGAATATGTTTGAAAGGTGCAGTCTCTATTTTTATACTCTATTAGCCGGCGCTTCACGCCAGCTGATTGGTGAATGAATTAATATTGTGATTGGCCGGTATATGGTGGCCGTGATTGGTCGAAATTAACGAATTCTTATTGGCTGAGCGTAACCTTGTCAGAATCCCGATTTGTACTGAAGCTTGTCCAAACCAGTCACGTAAACAACAACAATATTCGAAACAATGTCGCATGAAGGCGCTGTCATCCCGCTTAAATCAGTGCATATATAAATGGGCGTATAACGTTTTACAAACCACCTGTCATGGGGGCGCCCTCTCTCGGTACATTCATCAGAATGCGATCACGTAACATGTGAAACCACGAATGTAGGTAGATATATTATCTATCATTTATTTATTTATTTATTTATGTATTTTTAATTACAGTAGTAAACAATGGATTTTGCCACGGTATATTTCTAGGATTACTCACGTTTGACGCAAAAAAAAATACATACATACACAGAGACATACAGTCATACAGACACACGTACTGTTTTCGGTAGTTCTCTTTTTGGAGGATGTGGTGGCCCTGAAAAGGGCCGTTTGGTTTGGATGCAGCGAAGTACATCATTTTATTTTTTGGTGGTGTGTTTCTTTGTTGTCGGCTTCTTTGGTTTTGAAGCCTTTTTGGGTGTTTTCTTTTGAGCCGGCTTTTTAGTGGTAGTTTTCTCTGATTTCTTTGTGGCGGTATTTTTAGCTTGTGGTTTCTTGTCCGACTTTGGCTTTTTCGTAACCTTCTTGTCCGACTTTGGCTTTTTCGTAACCTTCTTGTCCTTGGGTTTCTTGTCTTTCAGTGTTGGCTTCTTGGTCGACGTTTTCTTTGGTACAGCTTTCTTGGTTACTGCCTTCTTTTTTGGCTTCTCTGGGAGCTTGCCGATTCTGAGACGACCATTTACGCCATTAGCATTAGAATCTTTGGGACGAACTAACAACCCAGACTCGATGCCGGATTTAATTGCACGGCGTAGACTGGATGTGATATGAGCCGGGCTGACAGTAGAATGGTGAGTCAAAATGTATGACTTGATTGCTTGTACTGATGTCCCTTTCCGGTCTTTCAGTGCCTGAATAGCTTCAACTATCATATCCATTGTCTTAGGATGACTAGCTACAACTTTCGTCTTCTTCACAGACTTGTTTGAGGTCGATTCAACCATGGTGCAGGTTTAAGAATGTTTGCTGCTGAAGAGATACAGGCAGAATACAAAAATAGAGTGACGGGATTTGTCTTTTAACAGAGCGCCGATAGCAATCGAACGTCAGAGGAAACATAAGTGTGAACTGAGTGCCATTTCTCCATTTCGACCAGAGTTTGTTTTTGTTTTTGGCAATTAAACTCACATTACACCATGAAAAGTGACTTTAAATATATATCCAACTATCACACTGGGTGGAGCACGTCGTGTGCTTCGTTTTCATATACATATTATCATTCATATATCATTATTTACCGCATGTGTAACTACAGTATACATGCTGACTGTCATTTTCATTTTCAAAAATGCATACGTTCGTACTACTTCAAGGATTAACGCACGTAAATGACAAATCAAATGGAATGTGTAGCTCACTTCATTAATAAATATAGTACGTTGTGTGATTCATATACGACAAACCGATATTGTACGCGATATTGCACATTTCCCGTTCAAGGTGCGTAAGAGTGCTGTGGATCGTACCTTGCCCCTTGTAGCATTGTACTCGGCGCTTGGTCGTAAAAACAACATCGGGCAAAGTACGAAGCAATTTTAAGAATGTGAACGGTCATGTGAAATTATTCTACAAAACAATACCCTTAGTTTTCGTTTCAAAAATGATTTCGGTTGTTTTAGGACAATGTCTCGCAAAAATAAATACGTGCCGTTGTTGGCGTCACCAATCCACACATTATTACATAATTTTCCATTGTTTCGCACTCGCAGCTGGTCCAACCCTGTCTCCTTAACACCTTCACATATGGTATTGGTTAGAAAGAAACAAAGGACGTGAGATAATTGCTATTGTCAGAACAAACTGACACGCACTTACTTTATGTGTAAGTGGCTGTATGTATGTATGTATTTATTTATTTATTTGTGATCGTGATAATGTGGTATAGGTGCGTTCATTTGACGGTAGTTCTCTTTTTGGAGGATGTGGTGGCCCTGAAAAGGGCCGTTTTGGTTTGTGTATGCTAGGCATACGACTTATGCTCGCTCACCGCGGATGCGACGGGCAAGTTGGATATCTTTGGGCATGATGGTTACACGTTTGGCGTGAATGGCACACAGGTTGGTGTCTTCGAAAAGACCTACTAGGTATGCCTCGCTGGCTTCTTGTAGGGCCATCACGGCGGAGCTCTGGAATCGAAGGTCGGTCTTGAAATCTTGCGCAATTTCTCGAACCAGACGCTGGAATGGCAGCTTTCGGATCAGGAGCTCTGTACTTTTCTGGTAACGGCGGATCTCACGAAGAGCGACGGTGCCAGGCCTGTAACGATGTGGTTTCTTCACTCCGCCAGTAGCAGGTGCGCTCTTGCGAGCAGCCTTTGTTGCCAATTGTTTTCGTGGCGCTTTTCCACCAGTAGATTTACGTGCTGTTTGCTTGGTACGTGCCATGTCGAGTACAGAGTACGAGTACTTTTTTCGATGTCAGAATAAAGTAGAATATGTTTGAAAGGTGCAGTCTCTATTTTTATACTCTATTAGCCGGCGCTTCACGCCAGCTGATTGGTGAATGAATTAATATTGTGATTGGCCGGTATATGGTGGCCGTGATTGGTCGAAATTAACGAATTCTTATTGGCTGAGCGTAACCTTGTCAGAATCCCGATTTGTACTGAAGCTTGTCCAAACCAGTCACGTAAACAACAACAATATTCGAAACAATGTCGCATGAAGGCGCTGTCATCCCGCTTAAATCAGTGCATATATAAATGGGCGTATAACGTTTTACAAACCACCTGTCATGGGGGCGCCCTCTCTCGGTACATTCATCAGAATGCGATCACGTAACATGTGAAACCACGAATGTAGGTAGATATATTATCTATCATTTATTTATTTATTTATGTATTTTTAATTACAGTAGTAAACAATGGATTTTGCCACGGTATATTTCTAGGATTACTCACGTTTGACGCAAAAAAAAAATACATACATACACAGAGACATACAGTCATACAGACACACGTACTGTTTTCGGTAGTTCTCTTTTTGGAGGATGTGGTGGCCCTGAAAAGGGCCGTTTGGTTTGGATGCAGCGAAGTACATCATTTTATTTTTTGGTGGTGTGTTTCTTTGTTGTCGGCTTCTTTGGTTTTGAAGCCTTTTTGGGTGTTTTCTTTTGAGCCGGCTTTTTAGTGGTAGTTTTCTCTGATTTCTTTGTGGCGGTATTTTTAGCTTGTGGTTTCTTGTCCGACTTTGGCTTTTTCGTAACCTTCTTGTCCGACTTTGGCTTTTTCGTAACCTTCTTGTCCTTGGGTTTCTTGTCTTTCAGTGTTGGCTTCTTGGTCGACGTTTTCTTTGGTACAGCTTTCTTGGTTACTGCCTTCTTTTTTGGCTTCTCTGGGAGCTTGCCGATTCTGAGACGACCATTTACGCCATTAGCATTAGAATCTTTGGGACGAACTAACAACCCAGACTCGATGCCGGATTTAATTGCACGGCGTAGACTGGATGTGATATGAGCCGGGCTGACAGTAGAATGGTGAGTCAAAATGTATGACTTGATTGCTTGTACTGATGTCCCTTTCCGGTCTTTCAGTGCCTGAATAGCTTCAACTATCATATCCATTGTCTTAGGATGACTAGCTACAACTTTCGTCTTCTTCACAGACTTGTTTGAGGTCGATTCAACCATGGTACAGGTTTAAGAATGTTTGCTGCTGAAGAGATACAGGCAGAATACAAAAATAGAGTGACGGGATTTGTCTTTTAACAGAGCGCCGATAGCAATCGAACGTCAGAGGAAACATAAGTGTGAACTGAGTGCCATTTCTCCATTTCGACCAGAGTTTGTTTTTGTTTTTGGCAATTAAACTCACATTACACCATGAAAAGTGACTTTAAATATATATCCAACTATCACACTGGGTGGAGCACGTCGTGTGCTTCGTTTTCATATACATATTATCATTCATATATCATTATTTACCGCATGTGTAACTACAGTATACATGCTGACTGTCATTATCATTTTCAAAAATGCATACGTTCGTACTACTTCAAGGATTAACGCACGTAAATGACAAATCAAATGGAATGTGTAGCTCACTTCATTAATAAATATAGTACGTTGTGTGATTCATATACGACAAACCGATATTGTACGCGATATTGCACATTTCCCGTTCAAGGTGCGTAAGAGTGCTGTGGATCGTACCTTGCCCCTTGTAGCATTGTACTCGGCGCTTGGTCGTAAAAACAACATCGGGCAAAGTACGAAGCAATTTTAAGAATGTGAACGGTCATGTGAAATTATTCTACAAAACAATACCCTTAGTTTTCGTTTCAAAAATGATTTCGGTTGTTTTAGGACAATGTCTCGCAAAAATAAATACGTGCCGTTGTTGGCGTCACCAATCCACACATTATTACATAATTTTCCATTGTTTCGCACTCGCAGCTGGTCCAACCCTGTCTCCTTAACACCTTCACATATGGTATTGGTTAGAAAGAAACAAAGGACGTGAGATAATTGCTATCGTCAGAACAAACTGACACGCACTTACTTTATGTGTAAGTGGCTGTATGTATGTATGTATTTATTTATTTATTTGTGATCATGATAATGTGGTATAGGTGCGTTCATTTGACGGTAGTTCTCTTCTTGGAGGATGTGGTGGCCCTGAAAAGGGCCGTTTTGGTTTGTGTATGCTAGGCATACGACTTATGCTCGCTCACCACGGATGCGACGGGCAAGTTGGATATCTTTGGGCATGATGGTTACACGTTTGGCGTGAATGGCACACAGGTTGGTGTCTTCGAAAAGACCTACTAGGTATGCCTCGCTGGCTTCTTGTAGGGCCATCACGGCGGAGCTCTGGAATCGAAGGTCGGTCTTGAAATCTTGCGCAATTTCTCGAACCAGACGCTGGAATGGCAGCTTTCGGATCAGGAGCTCTGTACTTTTCTGGTAACGGCGGATCTCACGAAGAGCGACGGTGCCAGGCCTGTAACGATGTGGTTTCTTCACTCCGCCAGTAGCAGGTGCGCTCTTGCGAGCAGCCTTTGTTGCCAATTGTTTTCGTGGCGCTTTTCCACCAGTAGATTTACGTGCTGTTTGCTTGGTACGTGCCATGTCGAGTACAGAGTACGAGTACTTTTTTCGATGTCAGAATAAAGTAGAATATGTTTGAAAGGTGCAGTCTCTATTTTTATACTCTATTAGCCGGCGCTTCACGCCAGCTGATTGGTGAATGAATTAATATTGTGATTGGCCGGTATATGGTGGCCGTGATTGGTCGAAATTAACGAATTCTTATTGGCTGAGCGTAACCTTGTCAGAATCCCGATTTGTACTGAAGCTTGTCCAAACCAGTCACGTAAACAACAACAATATTCGAAACAATGTCGCATGAAGGCGCTGTCATCCCGCTTAAATCAGTGCATATATAAATGGGCGTATAACGTTTTACAAACCACCTGTCATGGGGGCGCCCTCTCTCGGTACATTCATCAGAATGCGATCACGTAACATGTGAAACCACGAATGTAGGTAGATATATTATCTATCATTTATTTATTTATTTATGTATTTTTAATTACAGTAGTAAACAATGGATTTTGCCACGGTATATTTCTAGGATTACTCACGTTTGACGCAAAAAAAAAATACATACATACACAGAGACATACAGTCATACAGACACACGTACTGTTTTCGGTAGTTCTCTTTTTGGAGGATGTGGTGGCCCTGAAAAGGGCCGTTTGGTTTGGATGCAGCGAAGTACATCATTTTATTTTTTGGTGGTGTGTTTCTTTGTTGTCGGCTTCTTTGGTTTTGAAGCCTTTTTGGGTGTTTTCTTTTGAGCCGGCTTTTTAGTGGTAGTTTTCTCTGATTTCTTTGTGGCGGTATTTTTAGCTTGTGGTTTCTTGTCCGACTTTGGCTTTTTCGTAACCTTCTTGTCCGACTTTGGCTTTTTCGTAACCTTCTTGTCCTTGGGTTTCTTGTCTTTCAGTGTTGGCTTCTTGGTCGACGTTTTCTTTGGTACAGCTTTCTTGGTTACTGCCTTCTTTTTTGGCTTCTCTGGGAGCTTGCCGATTCTGAGACGACCATTTACGCCATTAGCATTAGAATCTTTGGGACGAACTAACAACCCAGACTCGATGCCGGATTTAATTGCACGGCGTAGACTGGATGTGATATGAGCCGGGCTGACAGTAGAATGGTGAGTCAAAATGTATGACTTGATTGCTTGTACTGATGTCCCTTTCCGGTCTTTCAGTGCCTGAATAGCTTCAACTATCATATCCATTGTCTTAGGATGACTAGCTACAACTTTCGTCTTCTTCACAGACTTGTTTGAGGTCGATTCAACCATGGTGCAGGTTTAAGAATGTTTGCTGCTGAAGAGATACAGGCAGAATACAAAAATAGAGTGACGGGATTTGTCTTTTAACAGAGCGCCGATAGCAATCGAACGTCAGAGGAAACATAAGTGTGAACTGAGTGCCATTTCTCCATTTCGACCAGAGTTTGTTTTTGTTTTTGGCAATTAAACTCACATTACACCATGAAAAGTGACTTTAAATATATATCCAACTATCACACTGGGTGGAGCACGTCGTGTGCTTCGTTTTCATATACATATTATCATTCATATATCATTATTTACCGCATGTGTAACTACAGTATACATGCTGACTGTCATTATCATTTTCAAAAATGCATACGTTCGTACTACTTCAAGGATTAACGCACGTAAATGACAAATCAAATGGAATGTGTAGCTCACTTCATTAATAAATATAGTACGTTGTGTGATTCATATACGACAAACCGATATTGTACGCGATATTGCACATTTCCCGTTCAAGGTGCGTAAGAGTGCTGTGGATCGTACCTTGCCCCTTGTAGCATTGTACTCGGCGCTTGGTCGTAAAAACAACATCGGGCAAAGTACGAAGCAATTTTAAGAATGTGAACGGTCATGTGAAATTATTCTACAAAACAATACCCTTAGTTTTCGTTTCAAAAATGATTTCGGTTGTTTTAGGACAATGTCTCGCAAAAATAAATACGTGCCGTTGTTGGCGTCACCAATCCACACATTATTACATAATTTTCCATTGTTTCGCACTCGCAGCTGGTCCAACCCTGTCTCCTTAACACCTTCACATATGGTATTGGTTAGAAAGAAACAAAGGACGTGAGATAATTGCTATCGTCAGAACAAACTGACACGCACTTACTTTATGTGTAAGTGGCTGTATGTATGTATGTATTTATTTATTTATTTGTGATCATGATAATGTGGTATAGGTGCGTTCATTTGACGGTAGTTCTCTTCTTGGAGGATGTGGTGGCCCTGAAAAGGGCCGTTTTGGTTTGTGTATGCTAGGCATACGACTTATGCTCGCTCACCACGGATGCGACGGGCAAGTTGGATATCTTTGGGCATGATGGTTACACGTTTGGCGTGAATGGCACACAGGTTGGTGTCTTCGAAAAGACCTACTAGGTATGCCTCGCTGGCTTCTTGTAGGGCCATCACGGCGGAGCTCTGGAATCGAAGGTCGGTCTTGAAATCTTGCGCAATTTCTCGAACCAGACGCTGGAATGGCAGCTTTCGGATCAGGAGCTCTGTACTTTTCTGGTAACGGCGGATCTCACGAAGAGCGACGGTGCCAGGCCTGTAACGATGTGGTTTCTTCACTCCGCCAGTAGCAGGTGCGCTCTTGCGAGCAGCCTTTGTTGCCAATTGTTTTCGTGGCGCTTTTCCACCAGTAGATTTACGTGCTGTTTGCTTGGTACGTGCCATGTCGAGTACAGAGTACGAGTACTTTTTTCGATGTCAGAATAAAGTAGAATATGTTTGAAAGGTGCAGTCTCTATTTTTATACTCTATTAGCCGGCGCTTCACGCCAGCTGATTGGTGAATGAATTAATATTGTGATTGGCCGGTATATGGTGGCCGTGATTGGTCGAAATTAACGAATTCTTATTGGCTGAGCGTAACCTTGTCAGAATCCCGATTTGTACTGAAGCTTGTCCAAACCAGTCACGTAAACAACAACAATATTCGAAACAATGTCGCATGAAGGCGCTGTCATCCCGCTTAAATCAGTGCATATATAAATGGGCGTATAACGTTTTACAAACCACCTGTCATGGGGGCGCCCTCTCTCGGTACATTCATCAGAATGCGATCACGTAACATGTGAAACCACGAATGTAGGTAGATATATTATCTATCATTTATTTATTTATTTATGTATTTTTAATTACAGTAGTAAACAATGGATTTTGCCACGGTATATTTCTAGGATTACTCACGTTTGACGCAAAAAAAAAATACATACATACACAGAGACATACAGTCATACAGACACACGTACTGTTTTCGGTAGTTCTCTTTTTGGAGGATGTGGTGGCCCTGAAAAGGGCCGTTTGGTTTGGATGCAGCGAAGTACATCATTTTATTTTTTGGTGGTGTGTTTCTTTGTTGTCGGCTTCTTTGGTTTTGAAGCCTTTTTGGGTGTTTTCTTTTGAGCCGGCTTTTTAGTGGTAGTTTTCTCTGATTTCTTTGTGGCGGTATTTTTAGCTTGTGGTTTCTTGTCCGACTTTGGCTTTTTCGTAACCTTCTTGTCCGACTTTGGCTTTTTCGTAACCTTCTTGTCCTTGGGTTTCTTGTCTTTCAGTGTTGGCTTCTTGGTCGACGTTTTCTTTGGTACAGCTTTCTTGGTTACTGCCTTCTTTTTTGGCTTCTCTGGGAGCTTGCCGATTCTGAGACGACCATTTACGCCATTAGCATTAGAATCTTTGGGACGAACTAACAACCCAGACTCGATGCCGGATTTAATTGCACGGCGTAGACTGGATGTGATATGAGCCGGGCTGACAGTAGAATGGTGAGTCAAAATGTATGACTTGATTGCTTGTACTGATGTCCCTTTCCGGTCTTTCAGTGCCTGAATAGCTTCAACTATCATATCCATTGTCTTAGGATGACTAGCTACAACTTTCGTCTTCTTCACAGACTTGTTTGAGGTCGATTCAACCATGGTGCAGGTTTAAGAATGTTTGCTGCTGAAGAGATACAGGCAGAATACAAAAATAGAGTGACGGGATTTGTCTTTTAACAGAGCGCCGATAGCAATCGAACGTCAGAGGAAACATAAGTGTGAACTGAGTGCCATTTCTCCATTTCGACCAGAGTTTGTTTTTGTTTTTGGCAATTAAACTCACATTACACCATGAAAAGTGACTTTAAATATATATCCAACTATCACACTGGGTGGAGCACGTCGTGTGCTTCGTTTTCATATACATATTATCATTCATATATCATTATTTACCGCATGTGTAACTACAGTATACATGCTGACTGTCATTATCATTTTCAAAAATGCATACGTTCGTACTACTTCAAGGATTAACGCACGTAAATGACAAATCAAATGGAATGTGTAGCTCACTTCATTAATAAATATAGTACGTTGTGTGATTCATATACTACAAACCGATATTGTACGCGATATTGCACATTTCCCGTTCAAGGTGCGTAAGAGTGCTGTGGATCGTACCTTGCCCCTTGTAGCATTGTACTCGGCGCTTGGTCGTAAAAACAACATCGGGCAAAGTACGAAGCAATTTTAAGAATGTGAACGGTCATGTGAAATTATTCTACAAAACAATACCCTTAGTTTTCGTTTCAAAAATGATTTCGGTTGTTTTAGGACAATGTCTCGCAAAAATAAATACGTGCCGTTGTTGGCGTCACCAATCCACACATTATTACATAATTTTCCATTGTTTCGCACTCGCAGCTGGTCCAACCCTGTCTCCTTAACACCTTCACATATGGTATTGGTTAGAAAGAAACAAAGGACGTGAGATAATTGCTATCGTCAGAACAAACTGACACGCACTTACTTTATGTGTAAGTGGCTGTATGTATGTATGTATTTATTTATTTATTTGTGATCATGATAATGTGGTATAGGTGCGTTCATTTGACGGTAGTTCTCTTCTTGGAGGATGTGGTGGCCCTGAAAAGGGCCGTTTTGGTTTGTGTATGCTAGGCATACGACTTATGCTCGCTCACCACGGATGCGACGGGCAAGTTGGATATCTTTGGGCATGATGGTTACACGTTTGGCGTGAATGGCACACAGGTTGGTGTCTTCGAAAAGACCTACTAGGTATGCCTCGCTGGCTTCTTGTAGGGCCATCACGGCGGAGCTCTGGAATCGAAGGTCGGTCTTGAAATCTTGCGCAATTTCTCGAACCAGACGCTGGAATGGCAGCTTTCGGATCAGGAGCTCTGTACTTTTCTGGTAACGGCGGATCTCACGAAGAGCGACGGTGCCAGGCCTGTAACGATGTGGTTTCTTCACTCCGCCAGTAGCAGGTGCGCTCTTGCGAGCAGCCTTTGTTGCCAATTGTTTTCGTGGCGCTTTCCACCAGTAGATTTACGTGCTGTTTGCTTGGTACGTGCCATGTCGAGTACAGAGTACGAGTACTTTTTTCGATGTCAGAATAAAGTAGAATATGTTTGAAAGGTGCAGTCTCTATTTTTATACTCTATTAGCCGGCGCTTCACGCCAGCTGATTGGTGAATGAATTAATATTGTGATTGGCCGGTATATGGTGGCCGTGATTGGTCGAAATTAACGAATTCTTATTGGCTGAGCGTAACCTTGTCAGAATCCCGATTTGTACTGAAGCTTGTCCAAACCAGTCACGTAAACAACAACAATATTCGAAACAATGTCGCATGAAGGCGCTGTCATCCCGCTTAAATCAGTGCATATATAAATGGGCGTATAACGTTTTACAAACCACCTGTCATGGGGGCGCCCTCTCTCGGTACATTCATCAGAATGCGATCACGTAACATGTGAAACCACGAATGTAGGTAGATATATTATCTATCATTTATTTATTTATTTATGTATTTTTAATTACAGTAGTAAACAATGGATTTTGCCACGGTATATTTCTAGGATTACTCACGTTTGACGCAAAAAAAAAATACATACATACACAGAGACATACAGTCATACAGACACACGTACTGTTTTCGGTAGTTCTCTTTTTGGAGGATGTGGTGGCCCTGAAAAGGGCCGTTTGGTTTGGATGCAGCGAAGTACATCATTTTATTTTTTGGTGGTGTGTTTCTTTGTTGTCGGCTTCTTTGGTTTTGAAGCCTTTTTGGGTGTTTTCTTTTGAGCCGGCTTTTTAGTGGTAGTTTTCTCTGATTTCTTTGTGGCGGTATTTTTAGCTTGTGGTTTCTTGTCCGACTTTGGCTTTTTCGTAACCTTCTTGTCCGACTTTGGCTTTTTCGTAACCTTCTTGTCCTTGGGTTTCTTGTCTTTCAGTGTTGGCTTCTTGGTCGACGTTTTCTTTGGTACAGCTTTCTTGGTTACTGCCTTCTTTTTTGGCTTCTCTGGGAGCTTGCCGATTCTGAGACGACCATTTACGCCATTAGCATTAGAATCTTTGGGACGAACTAACAACCCAGACTCGATGCCGGATTTAATTGCACGGCGTAGACTGGATGTGATATGAGCCGGGCTGACAGTAGAATGGTGAGTCAAAATGTATGACTTGATTGCTTGTACTGATGTCCCTTTCCGGTCTTTCAGTGCCTGAATAGCTTCAACTATCATATCCATTGTCTTAGGATGACTAGCTACAACTTTCGTCTTCTTCACAGACTTGTTTGAGGTCGATTCAACCATGGTGCAGGTTTAAGAATGTTTGCTGCTGAAGAGATACAGGCAGAATACAAAAATAGAGTGACGGGATTTGTCTTTTAACAGAGCGCCGATAGCAATCGAACGTCAGAGGAAACATAAGTGTGAACTGAGTGCCATTTCTCCATTTCGACCAGAGTTTGTTTTTGTTTTTGGCAATTAAACTCACATTACACCATGAAAAGTGACTTTAAATATATATCCAACTATCACACTGGGTGGAGCACGTCGTGTGCTTCGTTTTCATATACATATTATCATTCATATATCATTATTTACCGCATGTGTAACTACAGTATACATGCTGACTGTCATTATCATTTTCAAAAATGCATACGTTCGTACTACTTCAAGGATTAACGCACGTAAATGACAAATCAAATGGAATGTGTAGCTCACTTCATTAATAAATATAGTACGTTGTGTGATTCATATACGACAAACCGATATTGTACGCGATATTGCACATTTCCCGTTCAAGGTGCGTAAGAGTGCTGTGGATCGTACCTTGCCCCTTGTAGCATTGTACTCGGCGCTTGGTCGTAAAAACAACATCGGGCAAAGTACGAAGCAATTTTAAGAATGTGAACGGTCATGTGAAATTATTCTACAAAACAATACCCTTAGTTTTCGTTTCAAAAATGATTTCGGTTGTTTTAGGACAATGTCTCGCAAAAATAAATACGTGCCGTTGTTGGCGTCACCAATCCACACATTATTACATAATTTTCCATTGTTTCGCACTCGCAGCTGGTCCAACCCTGTCTCCTTAACACCTTCACATATGGTATTGGTTAGAAAGAAACAAAGGACGTGAGATAATTGCTATCGTCAGAACAAACTGACACGCACTTACTTTATGTGTAAGTGGCTGTATGTATGTATGTATTTATTTATTTATTTGTGATCATGATAATGTGGTATAGGTGCGTTCATTTGACGGTAGTTCTCTTCTTGGAGGATGTGGTGGCCCTGAAAAGGGCCGTTTTGGTTTGTGTATGCTAGGCATACGACTTATGCTCGCTCACCACGGATGCGACGGGCAAGTTGGATATCTTTGGGCATGATGGTTACACGTTTGGCGTGAATGGCACACAGGTTGGTGTCTTCGAAAAGACCTACTAGGTATGCCTCGCTGGCTTCTTGTAGGGCCATCACGGCGGAGCTCTGGAATCGAAGGTCGGTCTTGAAATCTTGCGCAATTTCTCGAACCAGACGCTGGAATGGCAGCTTTCGGATCAGGAGCTCTGTACTTTTCTGGTAACGGCGGATCTCACGAAGAGCGACGGTGCCAGGCCTGTAACGATGTGGTTTCTTCACTCCGCCAGTAGCAGGTGCGCTCTTGCGAGCAGCCTTTGTTGCCAATTGTTTTCGTGGCGCTTTCCACCAGTAGATTTACGTGCTGTTTGCTTGGTACGTGCCATGTCGAGTACAGAGTACGAGTACTTTTTTCGATGTCAGAATAAAGTAGAATATGTTTGAAAGGTGCAGTCTCTATTTTTATACTCTATTAGCCGGCGCTTCACGCCAGCTGATTGGTGAATGAATTAATATTGTGATTGGCCGGTATATGGTGGCCGTGATTGGTCGAAATTAACGAATTCTTATTGGCTGAGCGTAACCTTGTCAGAATCCCGATTTGTACTGAAGCTTGTCCAAACCAGTCACGTAAACAACAACAATATTCGAAACAATGTCGCATGAAGGCGCTGTCATCCCGCTTAAATCAGTGCATATATAAATGGGCGTATAACGTTTTACAAACCACCTGTCATGGGGGCGCCCTCTCTCGGTACATTCATCAGAATGCGATCACGTAACATGTGAAACCACGAATGTAGGTAGATATATTATCTATCATTTATTTATTTATTTATGTATTTTTAATTACAGTAGTAAACAATGGATTTTGCCACGGTATATTTCTAGGATTACTCACGTTTGACGCAAAAAAAAAATACATACATACACAGAGACATACAGTCATACAGACACACGTACTGTTTTCGGTAGTTCTCTTTTTGGAGGATGTGGTGGCCCTGAAAAGGGCCGTTTGGTTTGGATGCAGCGAAGTACATCATTTTATTTTTTGGTGGTGTGTTTCTTTGTTGTCGGCTTCTTTGGTTTTGAAGCCTTTTTGGGTGTTTTCTTTTGAGCCGGCTTTTTAGTGGTAGTTTTCTCTGATTTCTTTGTGGCGGTATTTTTAGCTTGTGGTTTCTTGTCCGACTTTGGCTTTTTCGTAACCTTCTTGTCCGACTTTGGCTTTTTCGTAACCTTCTTGTCCTTGGGTTTCTTGTCTTTCAGTGTTGGCTTCTTGGTCGACGTTTTCTTTGGTACAGCTTTCTTGGTTACTGCCTTCTTTTTTGGCTTCTCTGGGAGCTTGCCGATTCTGAGACGACCATTTACGCCATTAGCATTAGAATCTTTGGGACGAACTAACAACCCAGACTCGATGCCGGATTTAATTGCACGGCGTAGACTGGATGTGATATGAGCCGGGCTGACAGTAGAATGGTGAGTCAAAATGTATGACTTGATTGCTTGTACTGATGTCCCTTTCCGGTCTTTCAGTGCCTGAATAGCTTCAACTATCATATCCATTGTCTTAGGATGACTAGCTACAACTTTCGTCTTCTTCACAGACTTGTTTGAGGTCGATTCAACCATGGTGCAGGTTTAAGAATGTTTGCTGCTGAAGAGATACAGGCAGAATACAAAAATAGAGTGACGGGATTTGTCTTTTAACAGAGCGCCGATAGCAATCGAACGTCAGAGGAAACATAAGTGTGAACTGAGTGCCATTTCTCCATTTCGACCAGAGTTTGTTTTTGTTTTTGGCAATTAAACTCACATTACACCATGAAAAGTGACTTTAAATATAAATCCAACTATCACACTGGGTGGAGCACGTCGTGTGCTTCGTTTTCATATACATATTATCATTCATATATCATTATTTACCGCATGTGTAACTACAGTATACATGCTGACTGTCATTTTCATTTTCAAAAATGCATACGTTCGTACTACTTCAAGGATTAACGCACGTAAATGACAAATCAAATGGAATGTGTAGCTCACTTCATTAATAAATATAGTACGTTGTGTGATTCATATACGACAAACCGATATTGTACGCGATATTGCACATTTCCCGTTCAAGGTGCGTAAGAGTGCTGTGGATCGTACCTTGCCCCTTGTAGCATTGTACTCGGCGCTTGGTCGTAAAAACAACATCGGGCAAAGTACGAAGCAATTTTAAGAATGTGAACGGTCATGTGAAATTATTCTACAAAACAATACCCTTAGTTTTCGTTTCAAAAATGATTTCGGTTGTTTTAGGACAATGTCTCGCAAAAATAAATACGTGCCGTTGTCGGCGTCACCAATCCACACATTATTACATAATTTTCCATTGTTTCGCACTCGCAGCTGGTCCAACCCTGTCTCCTTAACACCTTCACATATGGTATTGGTTAGAAAGAAACAAAGGACGTGAGATAATTGCTATCGTCAGAACAAACTGACACACACTTACTTTATGTGTAAGTGGCTGTATGTATGTATGTATTTATTTATTTATTTGTGACCGTGATAATGTGGTATAGGTGCGTTCATTTGACGGTAGTTCTCTTTTTGGAGGATGTGGTGGCCCTGAAAAGGGCCGTTTTGGTTTGTGTATGCTAGGCATACGACTTATGCTCGCTCACCGCGGATGCGACGGGCAAGTTGGATATCTTTGGGCATGATGGTTACACGTTTGGCGTGAATGGCACACAGGTTGGTGTCTTCGAAAAGACCTACTAGGTATGCCTCGCTGGCTTCTTGTAGGGCCATCACGGCGGAGCTCTGGAATCGAAGGTCGGTCTTGAAATCTTGCGCAATTTCTCGAACCAGACGCTGGAATGGCAGCTTTCGGATCAGGAGCTCTGTACTTTTCTGGTAACGGCGGATCTCACGAAGAGCGACGGTGCCAGGCCTGTAACGATGTGGTTTCTTCACTCCGCCAGTAGCAGGTGCGCTCTTGCGAGCAGCCTTTGTTGCCAATTGTTTTCGTGGCGCTTTTCCACCAGTAGATTTACGTGCTGTTTGCTTGGTACGTGCCATGTCGAGTACAGAGTACGAGTACTTTTTTCGATGTCAGAATAAAGTAGAATATGTTTGAAAGGTGCAGTCTCTATTTTTATACTCTATTAGCCGGCGCTTCACGCCAGCTGATTGGTGAATGAATTAATATTGTGATTGGCCGGTATATGGTGGCCGTGATTGGTCGAAATTAACGAATTCTTATTGGCTGAGCGTAACCTTGTCAGAATCCCGATTTGTACTGAAGCTTGTCCAAACCAGTCACGTAAACAACAACAATATTCGAAACAATGTCGCATGAAGGCGCTGTCATCCCGCTTAAATCAGTGCATATATAAATGGGCGTATAACGTTTTACAAACCACCTGTCATGGGGGCGCCCTCTCTCGGTACATTCATCAGAATGCGATCACGTAACATGTGAAACCACGAATGTAGGTAGATATATTATCTATCATTTATTTATTTATTTATTTATTTATGTATTTTTAATTACAGTAGTAAACAATGGATTTTGCCACGGTATATTTCTAGGATTACTCACGTTTGACGCAAAAAAAAATACATACATACACAGAGACATACAGTCATACAGACACACGTACTGTTTTCGGTAGTTCTCTTTTTGGAGGATGTGGTGGCCCTGAAAAGGGCCGTTTGGTTTGGATGCAGCGAAGTACATCATTTTATTTTTTGGTGGTGTGTTTCTTTGTTGTCGGCTTCTTTGGTTTTGAAGCCTTTTTGGGTGTTTTCTTTTGAGCCGGCTTTTTAGTGGTAGTTTTCTCTGATTTCTTTGTGGCGGTATTTTTAGCTTGTGGTTTCTTGTCCGACTTTGGCTTTTTCGTAACCTTCTTGTCCGACTTTGGCTTTTTCGTAACCTTCTTGTCCTTGGGTTTCTTGTCTTTCAGTGTTGGCTTCTTGGTCGACGTTTTCTTTGGTACAGCTTTCTTGGTTACTGCCTTCTTTTTTGGCTTCTCTGGGAGCTTGCCGATTCTGAGACGACCATTTACGCCATTAGCATTAGAATCTTTGGGACGAACTAACAACCCAGACTCGATGCCGGATTTAATTGCACGGCGTAGACTGGATGTGATATGAGCCGGGCTGACAGTAGAATGGTGAGTCAAAATGTATGACTTGATTGCTTGTACTGATGTCCCTTTCCGGTCTTTCAGTGCCTGAATAGCTTCAACTATCATATCCATTGTCTTAGGATGACTAGCTACAACTTTCGTCTTCTTCACAGACTTGTTTGAGGTCGATTCAACCATGGTGCAGGTTTAAGAATGTTTGCTGCTGAAGAGATACAGGCAGAATACAAAAATAGAGTGACGGGATTTGTCTTTTAACAGAGCGCCGATAGCAATCGAACGTCAGAGGAAACATAAGTGTGAACTGAGTGCCATTTCTCCATTTCGACCAGAGTTTGTTTTTGTTTTTGGCAATTAAACTCACATTACACCATGAAAAGTGACTTTAAATATATATCCAACTATCACACTGGGTGGAGCACGTCGTGTGCTTCGTTTTCATATACATATTATCATTCATATATCATTATTTACCGCATGTGTAACTACAGTATACATGCTGACTGTCATTATCATTTTCAAAAATGCATACGTTCGTACTACTTCAAGGATTAACGCACGTAAATGACAAATCAAATGGAATGTGTAGCTCACTTCATTAATAAATATAGTACGTTGTGTGATTCATATACGACAAACCGATATTGTACGCGATATTGCACATTTCCCGTTCAAGGTGCGTAAGAGTGCTGTGGATCGTACCTTGCCCCTTGTAGCATTGTACTCGGCGCTTGGTCGTAAAAACAACATCGGGCAAAGTACGAAGCAATTTTAAGAATGTGAACGGTCATGTGAAATTATTCTACAAAACAATACCCTTAGTTTTCGTTTCAAAAATGATTTCGGTTGTTTTAGGACAATGTCTCGCAAAAATAAATACGTGCCGTTGTTGGCGTCACCAATCCACACATTATTACATAATTTTCCATTGTTTCGCACTCGCAGCTGGTCCAACCCTGTCTCCTTAACACGTTCACATATGGTATTGGTTAGAAAGAAACAAAGGACGTGAGATAATTGCTATCGTCAGAACAAACTGACACGCACTTACTTTATGTGTAAGTGGCTGTATGTATGTATGTATGTATTTATTTATTTATTTGTGATCGTGATAATGTGGTATAGGTGCGTTCATTTGACGGTAGTTCTCTTTTTGGAGGATGTGGTGGCCCTGAAAAGGGCCGTTTTGGTTTGTGTATGCTAGGCATACGACTTATGCTCGCTCACCGCGGATGCGACGGGCAAGTTGGATATCTTTGGGCATGATGGTTACACGTTTGGCGTGAATGGCACACAGGTTGGTGTCTTCGAAAAGACCTACTAGGTATGCCTCGCTGGCTTCTTGTAGGGCCATCACGGCGGAGCTCTGGAATCGAAGGTCGGTCTTGAAATCTTGCGCAATTTCTCGAACCAGACGCTGGAATGGCAGCTTTCGGATCAGGAGCTCTGTACTTTTCTGGTAACGGCGGATCTCACGAAGAGCGACGGTGCCAGGCCTGTAACGATGTGGTTTCTTCACTCCGCCAGTAGCAGGTGCGCTCTTGCGAGCAGCCTTTGTTGCCAATTGTTTTCGTGGCGCTTTTCCACCAGTAGATTTACGTGCTGTTTGCTTGGTACGTGCCATGTCGAGTACAGAGTACGAGTACTTTTTTCGATGTCAGAATAAAGTAGAATATGTTTGAAAGGTGCAGTCTCTATTTTTATACTCTATTAGCCGGCGCTTCACGCCAGCTGATTGGTGAATGAATTAATATTGTGATTGGCCGGTATATGGTGGCCGTGATTGGTCGAAATTAACGAATTCTTATTGGCTGAGCGTAACCTTGTCAGAATCCCGATTTGTACTGAAGCTTGTCCAAACCAGTCACGTAAACAACAACAACATTCGAAACAATGTCGCATGAAGGCGCTGTCATCCCGCTTAAATCAGTGCATATATAAATGGGCGTATAACGTTTTACAAACCACCTGTCATGGGGGCGCCCTCTCTCGGTACATTCATCAGAATGCGATCACGTAACATGTGAAACCACGAATGTAGGTAGATATATTATCTATCATTTATTTATTTATTTATTTATGTATTTTTAATTACAGTAGTAAACAATGGATTTTGCCACGGTATATTTCTAGGATTACTCACGTTTGACGCAAAAAAAAATACATACATACACAGAGACATACAGTCATACAGACACACGTACTGTTTTCGGTAGTTCTCTTTTTGGAGGATGTGGTGGCCCTGAAAAGGGCCGTTTGGTTTGGATGCAGCGAAGTACATCATTTTATTTTTTGGTGGTGTGTTTCTTTGTTGTCGGCTTCTTTGGTTTTGAAGCCTTTTTGGGTGTTTTCTTTTGAGCCGGCTTTTTAGTGGTAGTTTTCTCTGATTTCTTTGTGGCGGAATTTTTAGCTTGTGGTTTCTTGTCCGACTTTGGCTTTTTCGTAACCTTCTTGTCCGACTTTGGCTTTTTCGTAACCTTCTTGTCCTTGGGTTTCTTGTCTTTCAGTGTTGGCTTCTTGGTCGACGTTTTCTTTGGTACAGCTTTCTTGGTTACTGCCTTCTTTTTTGGCTTCTCTGGGAGCTTGCCGATTCTGAGACGACCATTTACGCCATTAGCATTAGAATCTTTGGGACGAACTAACAACCCAGACTCGATGCCGGATTTAATTGCACGGCGTAGACTGGATGTGATATGAGCCGGGCTGACAGTAGAATGGTGAGTCAAAATGTATGACTTGATTGCTTGTACTGATGTCCCTTTCCGGTCTTTCAGTGCCTGAATAGCTTCAACTATCATATCCATTGTCTTAGGATGACTAGCTACAACTTTCGTCTTCTTCACAGACTTGTTTGAGGTCGATTCAACCATGGTGCAGGTTTAAGAATGTTTGCTGCTGAAGAGATACAGGCAGAATACAAAAATAGAGTGACGGGATTTGTCTTTTAACAGAGCGCCGATAGCAATCGAACGTCAGAGGAAACATAAGTGTGAACTGAGTGCCATTTCTCCATTTCGACCAGAGTTTGTTTTTGTTTTTGGCAATTAAACTCACATTACACCATGAAAAGTGACTTTAAATATATATCCAACTATCACACTGGGTGGAGCACGTCGTGTGCTTCGTTTTCATATACATATTATCATTCATATATCATTATTTACCGCATGTGTAACTACAGTATACATGCTGACTGTCATTTTCATTTTCAAAAATGCATACGTTCGTACTACTTCAAGGATTAACGCACGTAAATGACAAATCAAATGGAATGTGTAGCTCACTTCATTAATAAATATAGTACGTTGTGTGATTCATATACGACAAACCGATATTGTACGCGATATTGCACATTTCCCGTTCAAGGTGCGTAAGAGTGCTGTGGATCGTACCTTGCCCCTTGTAGCATTGTACTCGGCGCTTGGTCGTAAAAACAACATCGGGCAAAGTACGAAGCAATTTTAAGAATGTGAACGGTCATGTGAAATTATTCTACAAAACAATACCCTTAGTTTTCGTTTCAAAAATGATTTCGGTTGTTTTAGGACAATGTCTCGCAAAAATAAATACGTGCCGTTGTTGGCGTCACCAATCCACACATTATTACATAATTTTCCATTGTTTCGCACTCGCAGCTGGTCCAACCCTGTCTCCTTAACACCTTCACATATGGTATTGGTTAGAAAGAAACAAAGGACGTGAGATAATTGCTATTGTCAGAACAAACTGACACGCACTTACTTTATGTGTAAGTGGCTGTATGTATGTATGTATTTATTTATTTATTTATTTGTGATCGTGATAATGTGGTATAGGTGCGTTCATTTGACGGTAGTTCTCTTTTTGGAGGATGTGGTGGCCCTGAAAAGGGCCGTTTTGGTTTGTGTATGCTAGGCATACGACTTATGCTCGCTCACCGCGGATGCGACGGGCAAGTTGGATATCTTTGGGCATGATGGTTACACGTTTGGCGTGAATGGCACACAGGTTGGTGTCTTCGAAAAGACCTACTAGGTATGCCTCGCTGGCTTCTTGTAGGGCCATCACGGCGGAGCTCTGGAATCGAAGGTCGGTCTTGAAATCTTGCGCAATTTCTCGAACCAGACGCTGGAATGGCAGCTTTCGGATCAGGAGCTCTGTACTTTTCTGGTAACGGCGGATCTCACGAAGAGCGACGGTGCCAGGCCTGTAACGATGTGGTTTCTTCACTCCGCCAGTAGCAGGTGCGCTCTTGCGAGCAGCCTTTGTTGCCAATTGTTTTCGTGGCGCTTTTCCACCAGTAGATTTACGTGCTGTTTGCTTGGTACGTGCCATGTCGAGTACAGAGTACGAGTACTTTTTTCGATGTCAGAATAAAGTAGAATATGTTTGAAAGGTGCAGTCTCTATTTTTATACTCTATTAGCCGGCGCTTCACGCCAGCTGATTGGTGAATGAATTAATATTGTGATTGGCCGGTATATGGTGGCCGTGATTGGTCGAAATTAACGAATTCTTATTGGCTGAGCGTAACCTTGTCAGAATCCCGATTTGTACTGAAGCTTGTCCAAACCAGTCACGTAAACAACAACAATATTCGAAACAATGTCGCATGAAGGCGCTGTCATCCCGCTTAAATCAGTGCATATATAAATGGGCGTATAACGTTTTACAAACCACCTGTCATGGGGGCGCCCTCTCTCGGTACATTCATCAGAATGCGATCACGTAACATGTGAAACCACGAATGTAGGTAGATATATTATCTATCATTTATTTATTTATTTATGTATTTTTAATTACAGTAGTAAACAATGGATTTTGCCACGGTATATTTCTAGGATTACTCACGTTTGACGCAAAAAAAAAATACATACATACACAGAGACATACAGTCATACAGACACACGTACTGTTTTCGGTAGTTCTCTTTTTGGAGGATGTGGTGGCCCTGAAAAGGGCCGTTTGGTTTGGATGCAGCGAAGTACATCATTTTATTTTTTGGTGGTGTGTTTCTTTGTTGTCGGCTTCTTTGGTTTTGAAGCCTTTTTGGGTGTTTTCTTTTGAGCCGGCTTTTTAGTGGTAGTTTTCTCTGATTTCTTTGTGGCGGTATTTTTAGCTTGTGGTTTCTTGTCCGACTTTGGCTTTTTCGTAACCTTCTTGTCCGACTTTGGCTTTTTCGTAACCTTCTTGTCCTTGGGTTTCTTGTCTTTCAGTGTTGGCTTCTTGGTCGACGTTTTCTTTGGTACAGCTTTCTTGGTTACTGCCTTCTTTTTTGGCTTCTCTGGGAGCTTGCCGATTCTGAGACGACCATTTACGCCATTAGCATTAGAATCTTTGGGACGAACTAACAACCCAGACTCGATGCCGGATTTAATTGCACGGCGTAGACTGGATGTGATATGAGCCGGGCTGACAGTAGAATGGTGAGTCAAAATGTATGACTTGATTGCTTGTACTGATATCACTTTCCGGTCTTTCAGTGCCTGAATAGCTTCAACTATCATATCCATTGTCTTAGGATGACTAGCTACAACTTTCGTCTTCTTCACAGACTTGTTTGAGGTCGATTCAACCATGGTACAGGTTTAAGAATGTTTGCTGCTGAAGAGATACAGGCAGAATACAAAAATAGAGTGACGGGATTTGTCTTTTAACAGAGCGCCGATAGCAATCGAACGTCAGAGGAAACATAAGTGTGAACTGAGTGCCATTTCTCCATTTCGACCAGAGTTTGTTTTTGTTTTTGGCAATTAAACTCACATTACACCATGAAAAGTGACTTTAAATATATATCCAACTATCACACTGGGTGGAGCACGTCGTGTGCTTCGTTTTCATATACATATTATCATTCATATATCATTATTTACCGCATGTGTAACTACAGTATACATGCTGACTGTCATTATCATTTTCAAAAATGCATACGTTCGTACTACTTCAAGGATTAACGCACGTAAATGACAAATCAAATGGAATGTGTAGCTCACTTCATTAATAAATATAGTACGTTGTGTGATTCATATACGACAAACCGATATTGTACGCGATATTGCACATTTCCCGTTCAAGGTGCGTAAGAGTGCTGTGGATCGTACCTTGCCCCTTGTAGCATTGTACTCGGCGCTTGGTCGTAAAAACAACATCGGGCAAAGTACGAAGCAATTTTAAGAATGTGAACGGTCATGTGAAATTATTCTACAAAACAATACCCTTAGTTTTCGTTTCAAAAATGATTTCGGTTGTTTTAGGACAATGTCTCGCAAAAATAAATACGTGCCGTTGTTGGCGTCACCAATCCACACATTATTACATAATTTTCCATTGTTTCGCACTCGCAGCTGGTCCAACCCTGTCTCCTTAACACCTTCACATATGGTATTGGTTAGAAAGAAACAAAGGACGTGAGATAATTGCTATCGTCAGAACAAACTGACACGCACTTACTTTATGTGTAAGTGGCTGTATGTATGTATGTATTTATTTATTTATTTGTGATCATGATAATGTGGTATAGGTGCGTTCATTTGACGGTAGTTCTCTTCTTGGAGGATGTGGTGGCCCTGAAAAGGGCCGTTTTGGTTTGTGTATGCTAGGCATACGACTTATGCTCGCTCACCACGGATGCGACGGGCAAGTTGGATATCTTTGGGCATGATGGTTACACGTTTGGCGTGAATGGCACACAGGTTGGTGTCTTCGAAAAGACCTACTAGGTATGCCTCGCTGGCTTCTTGTAGGGCCATCACGGCGGAGCTCTGGAATCGAAGGTCGGTCTTGAAATCTTGCGCAATTTCTCGAACCAGACGCTGGAATGGCAGCTTTCGGATCAGGAGCTCTGTACTTTTCTGGTAACGGCGGATCTCACGAAGAGCGACGGTGCCAGGCCTGTAACGATGTGGTTTCTTCACTCCGCCAGTAGCAGGTGCGCTCTTGCGAGCAGCCTTTGTTGCCAATTGTTTTCGTGGCGCTTTTCCACCAGTAGATTTACGTGCTGTTTGCTTGGTACGTGCCATGTCGAGTACAGAGTACGAGTACTTTTTTCGATGTCAGAATAAAGTAGAATATGTTTGAAAGGTGCAGTCTCTATTTTTATACTCTATTAGCCGGCGCTTCACGCCAGCTGATTGGTGAATGAATTAATATTGTGATTGGCCGGTATATGGTGGCCGTGATTGGTCGAAATTAACGAATTCTTATTGGCTGAGCGTAACCTTGTCAGAATCCCGATTTGTACTGAAGCTTGTCCAAACCAGTCACGTAAACAACAACAATATTCGAAACAATGTCGCATGAAGGCGCTGTCATCCCGCTTAAATCAGTGCATATATAAATGGGCGTATAACGTTTTACAAACCACCTGTCATGGGGGCGCCCTCTCTCGGTACATTCATCAGAATGCGATCACGTAACATGTGAAACCACGAATGTAGGTAGATATATTATCTATCATTTATTTATTTATTTATGTATTTTTAATTACAGTAGTAAACAATGGATTTTGCCACGGTATATTTCTAGGATTACTCACGTTTGACGCAAAAAAAAAATACATACATACACAGAGACATACAGTCATACAGACACACGTACTGTTTTCGGTAGTTCTCTTTTTGGAGGATGTGGTGGCCCTGAAAAGGGCCGTTTGGTTTGGATGCAGCGAAGTACATCATTTTATTTTTTGGTGGTGTGTTTCTTTGTTGTCGGCTTCTTTGGTTTTGAAGCCTTTTTGGGTGTTTTCTTTTGAGCCGGCTTTTTAGTGGTAGTTTTCTCTGATTTCTTTGTGGCGGTATTTTTAGCTTGTGGTTTCTTGTCCGACTTTGGCTTTTTCGTAACCTTCTTGTCCGACTTTGGCTTTTTCGTAACCTTCTTGTCCTTGGGTTTCTTGTCTTTCAGTGTTGGCTTCTTGGTCGACGTTTTCTTTGGTACAGCTTTCTTGGTTACTGCCTTCTTTTTTGGCTTCTCTGGGAGCTTGCCGATTCTGAGACGACCATTTACGCCATTAGCATTAGAATCTTTGGGACGAACTAACAACCCAGACTCGATGCCGGATTTAATTGCACGGCGTAGACTGGATGTGATATGAGCCGGGCTGACAGTAGAATGGTGAGTCAAAATGTATGACTTGATTGCTTGTACTGATGTCCCTTTCCGGTCTTTCAGTGCCTGAATAGCTTCAACTATCATATCCATTGTCTTAGGATGACTAGCTACAACTTTCGTCTTCTTCACAGACTTGTTTGAGGTCGATTCAACCATGGTGCAGGTTTAAGAATGTTTGCTGCTGAAGAGATACAGGCAGAATACAAAAATAGAGTGACGGGATTTGTCTTTTAACAGAGCGCCGATAGCAATCGAACGTCAGAGGAAACATAAGTGTGAACTGAGTGCCATTTCTCCATTTCGACCAGAGTTTGTTTTTGTTTTTGGCAATTAAACTCACATTACACCATGAAAAGTGACTTTAAATATATATCCAACTATCACACTGGGTGGAGCACGTCGTGTGCTTCGTTTTCATATACATATTATCATTCATATATCATTATTTACCGCATGTGTAACTACAGTATACATGCTGACTGTCATTATCATTTTCAAAAATGCATACGTTCGTACTACTTCAAGGATTAACGCACGTAAATGACAAATCAAATGGAATGTGTAGCTCACTTCATTAATAAATATAGTACGTTGTGTGATTCATATACGACAAACCGATATTGTACGCGATATTGCACATTTCCCGTTCAAGGTGCGTAAGAGTGCTGTGGATCGTACCTTGCCCCTTGTAGCATTGTACTCGGCGCTTGGTCGTAAAAACAACATCGGGCAAAGTACGAAGCAATTTTAAGAATGTGAACGGTCATGTGAAATTATTCTACAAAACAATACCCTTAGTTTTCGTTTCAAAAATGATTTCGGTTGTTTTAGGACAATGTCTCGCAAAAATAAATACGTGCCGTTGTTGGCGTCACCAATCCACACATTATTACATAATTTTCCATTGTTTCGCACTCGCAGCTGGTCCAACCCTGTCTCCTTAACACCTTCACATATGGTATTGGTTAGAAAGAAACAAAGGACGTGAGATAATTGCTATCGTCAGAACAAACTGACACGCACTTACTTTATGTGTAAGTGGCTGTATGTATGTATGTATTTATTTATTTATTTGTGATCATGATAATGTGGTATAGGTGCGTTCATTTGACGGTAGTTCTCTTCTTGGAGGATGTGGTGGCCCTGAAAAGGGCCGTTTTGGTTTGTGTATGCTAGGCATACGACTTATGCTCGCTCACCACGGATGCGACGGGCAAGTTGGATATCTTTGGGCATGATGGTTACACGTTTGGCGTGAATGGCACACAGGTTGGTGTCTTCGAAAAGACCTACTAGGTATGCCTCGCTGGCTTCTTGTAGGGCCATCACGGCGGAGCTCTGGAATCGAAGGTCGGTCTTGAAATCTTGCGCAATTTCTCGAACCAGACGCTGGAATGGCAGCTTTCGGATCAGGAGCTCTGTACTTTTCTGGTAACGGCGGATCTCACGAAGAGCGACGGTGCCAGGCCTGTAACGATGTGGTTTCTTCACTCCGCCAGTAGCAGGTGCGCTCTTGCGAGCAGCCTTTGTTGCCAATTGTTTTCGTGGCGCTTTTCCACCAGTAGATTTACGTGCTGTTTGCTTGGTACGTGCCATGTCGAGTACAGAGTACGAGTACTTTTTTCGATGTCAGAATAAAGTAGAATATGTTTGAAAGGTGCAGTCTCTATTTTTATACTCTATTAGCCGGCGCTTCACGCCAGCTGATTGGTGAATGAATTAATATTGTGATTGGCCGGTATATGGTGGCCGTGATTGGTCGAAATTAACGAATTCTTATTGGCTGAGCGTAACCTTGTCAGAATCCCGATTTGTACTGAAGCTTGTCCAAACCAGTCACGTAAACAACAACAATATTCGAAACAATGTCGCATGAAGGCGCTGTCATCCCGCTTAAATCAGTGCATATATAAATGGGCGTATAACGTTTTACAAACCACCTGTCATGGGGGCGCCCTCTCTCGGTACATTCATCAGAATGCGATCACGTAACATGTGAAACCACGAATGTAGGTAGATATATTATCTATCATTTATTTATTTATTTATGTATTTTTAATTACAGTAGTAAACAATGGATTTTGCCACGGTATATTTCTAGGATTACTCACGTTTGACGCAAAAAAAAAATACATACATACACAGAGACATACAGTCATACAGACACACGTACTGTTTTCGGTAGTTCTCTTTTTGGAGGATGTGGTGGCCCTGAAAAGGGCCGTTTGGTTTGGATGCAGCGAAGTACATCATTTTATTTTTTGGTGGTGTGTTTCTTTGTTGTCGGCTTCTTTGGTTTTGAAGCCTTTTTGGGTGTTTTCTTTTGAGCCGGCTTTTTAGTGGTAGTTTTCTCTGATTTCTTTGTGGCGGTATTTTTAGCTTGTGGTTTCTTGTCCGACTTTGGCTTTTTCGTAACCTTCTTGTCCGACTTTGGCTTTTTCGTAACCTTCTTGTCCTTGGGTTTCTTGTCTTTCAGTGTTGGCTTCTTGGTCGACGTTTTCTTTGGTACAGCTTTCTTGGTTACTGCCTTCTTTTTTGGCTTCTCTGGGAGCTTGCCGATTCTGAGACGACCATTTACGCCATTAGCATTAGAATCTTTGGGACGAACTAACAACCCAGACTCGATGCCGGATTTAATTGCACGGCGTAGACTGGATGTGATATGAGCCGGGCTGACAGTAGAATGGTGAGTCAAAATGTATGACTTGATTGCTTGTACTGATGTCCCTTTCCGGTCTTTCAGTGCCTGAATAGCTTCAACTATCATATCCATTGTCTTAGGATGACTAGCTACAACTTTCGTCTTCTTCACAGACTTGTTTGAGGTCGATTCAACCATGGTGCAGGTTTAAGAATGTTTGCTGCTGAAGAGATACAGGCAGAATACAAAAATAGAGTGACGGGATTTGTCTTTTAACAGAGCGCCGATAGCAATCGAACGTCAGAGGAAACATAAGTGTGAACTGAGTGCCATTTCTCCATTTCGACCAGAGTTTGTTTTTGTTTTTGGCAATTAAACTCACATTACACCATGAAAAGTGACTTTAAATATATATCCAACTATCACACTGGGTGGAGCACGTCGTGTGCTTCGTTTTCATATACATATTATCATTCATATATCATTATTTACCGCATGTGTAACTACAGTATACATGCTGACTGTCATTATCATTTTCAAAAATGCATACGTTCGTACTACTTCAAGGATTAACGCACGTAAATGACAAATCAAATGGAATGTGTAGCTCACTTCATTAATAAATATAGTACGTTGTGTGATTCATATACGACAAACCGATATTGTACGCGATATTGCACATTTCCCGTTCAAGGTGCGTAAGAGTGCTGTGGATCGTACCTTGCCCCTTGTAGCATTGTACTCGGCGCTTGGTCGTAAAAACAACATCGGGCAAAGTACGAAGCAATTTTAAGAATGTGAACGGTCATGTGAAATTATTCTACAAAACAATACCCTTAGTTTTCGTTTCAAAAATGATTTCGGTTGTTTTAGGACAATGTCTCGCAAAAATAAATACGTGCCGTTGTTGGCGTCACCAATCCACACATTATTACATAATTTTCCATTGTTTCGCACTCGCAGCTGGTCCAACCCTGTCTCCTTAACACCTTCACATATGGTATTGGTTAGAAAGAAACAAAGGACGTGAGATAATTGCTATCGTCAGAACAAACTGACACGCACTTACTTTATGTGTAAGTGGCTGTATGTATGTATGTATTTATTTATTTATTTGTGATCATGATAATGTGGTATAGGTGCGTTCATTTGACGGTAGTTCTCTTCTTGGAGGATGTGGTGGCCCTGAAAAGGGCCGTTTTGGTTTGTGTATGCTAGGCATACGACTTATGCTCGCTCACCACGGATGCGACGGGCAAGTTGGATATCTTTGGGCATGATGGTTACACGTTTGGCGTGAATGGCACACAGGTTGGTGTCTTCGAAAAGACCTACTAGGTATGCCTCGCTGGCTTCTTGTAGGGCCATCACGGCGGAGCTCTGGAATCGAAGGTCGGTCTTGAAATCTTGCGCAATTTCTCGAACCAGACGCTGGAATGGCAGCTTTCGGATCAGGAGCTCTGTACTTTTCTGGTAACGGCGGATCTCACGAAGAGCGACGGTGCCAGGCCTGTAACGATGTGGTTTCTTCACTCCGCCAGTAGCAGGTGCGCTCTTGCGAGCAGCCTTTGTTGCCAATTGTTTTCGTGGCGCTTTTCCACCAGTAGATTTACGTGCTGTTTGCTTGGTACGTGCCATGTCGAGTACAGAGTACGAGTACTTTTTTCGATGTCAGAATAAAGTAGAATATGTTTGAAAGGTGCAGTCTCTATTTTTATACTCTATTAGCCGGCGCTTCACGCCAGCTGATTGGTGAATGAATTAATATTGTGATTGGCCGGTATATGGTGGCCGTGATTGGTCGAAATTAACGAATTCTTATTGGCTGAGCGTAACCTTGTCAGAATCCCGATTTGTACTGAAGCTTGTCCAAACCAGTCACGTAAACAACAACAATATTCGAAACAATGTCGCATGAAGGCGCTGTCATCCCGCTTAAATCAGTGCATATATAAATGGGCGTATAACGTTTTACAAACCACCTGTCATGGGGGCGCCCTCTCTCGGTACATTCATCAGAATGCGATCACGTAACATGTGAAACCACGAATGTAGGTAGATATATTATCTATCATTTATTTATTTATTTATGTATTTTTAATTACAGTAGTAAACAATGGATTTTGCCACGGTATATTTCTAGGATTACTCACGTTTGACGCAAAAAAAAAATACATACATACACAGAGACATACAGTCATACAGACACACGTACTGTTTTCGGTAGTTCTCTTTTTGGAGGATGTGGTGGCCCTGAAAAGGGCCGTTTGGTTTGGATGCAGCGAAGTACATCATTTTATTTTTTGGTGGTGTGTTTCTTTGTTGTCGGCTTCTTTGGTTTTGAAGCCTTTTTGGGTGTTTTCTTTTGAGCCGGCTTTTTAGTGGTAGTTTTCTCTGATTTCTTTGTGGCGGTATTTTTAGCTTGTGGTTTCTTGTCCGACTTTGGCTTTTTCGTAACCTTCTTGTCCGACTTTGGCTTTTTCGTAACCTTCTTGTCCTTGGGTTTCTTGTCTTTCAGTGTTGGCTTCTTGGTCGACGTTTTCTTTGGTACAGCTTTCTTGGTTACTGCCTTCTTTTTTGGCTTCTCTGGGAGCTTGCCGATTCTGAGACGACCATTTACGCCATTAGCATTAGAATCTTTGGGACGAACTAACAACCCAGACTCGATGCCGGATTTAATTGCACGGCGTAGACTGGATGTGATATGAGCCGGGCTGACAGTAGAATGGTGAGTCAAAATGTATGACTTGATTGCTTGTACTGATGTCCCTTTCCGGTCTTTCAGTGCCTGAATAGCTTCAACTATCATATCCATTGTCTTAGGATGACTAGCTACAACTTTCGTCTTCTTCACAGACTTGTTTGAGGTCGATTCAACCATGGTGCAGGTTTAAGAATGTTTGCTGCTGAAGAGATACAGGCAGAATACAAAAATAGAGTGACGGGATTTGTCTTTTAACAGAGCGCCGATAGCAATCGAACGTCAGAGGAAACATAAGTGTGAACTGAGTGCCATTTCTCCATTTCGACCAGAGTTTGTTTTTGTTTTTGGCAATTAAACTCACATTACACCATGAAAAGTGACTTTAAATATAAATCCAACTATCACACTGGGTGGAGCACGTCGTGTGCTTCGTTTTCATATACATATTATCATTCATATATCATTATTTACCGCATGTGTAACTACAGTATACATGCTGACTGTCATTTTCATTTTCAAAAATGCATACGTTCGTACTACTTCAAGGATTAACGCACGTAAATGACAAATCAAATGGAATGTGTAGCTCACTTCATTAATAAATATAGTACGTTGTGTGATTCATATACGACAAACCGATATTGTACGCGATATTGCACATTTCCCGTTCAAGGTGCGTAAGAGTGCTGTGGATCGTACCTTGCCCCTTGTAGCATTGTACTCGGCGCTTGGTCGTAAAAACAACATCGGGCAAAGTACGAAGCAATTTTAAGAATGTGAACGGTCATGTGAAATTATTCTACAAAACAATACCCTTAGTTTTCGTTTCAAAAATGATTTCGGTTGTTTTAGGACAATGTCTCGCAAAAATAAATACGTGCCGTTGTCGGCGTCACCAATCCACACATTATTACATAATTTTCCATTGTTTCGCACTCGCAGCTGGTCCAACCCTGTCTCCTTAACACCTTCACATATGGTATTGGTTAGAAAGAAACAAAGGACGTGAGATAATTGCTATCGTCAGAACAAACTGACACACACTTACTTTATGTGTAAGTGGCTGTATGTATGTATGTATTTATTTATTTATTTGTGACCGTGATAATGTGGTATAGGTGCGTTCATTTGACGGTAGTTCTCTTTTTGGAGGATGTGGTGGCCCTGAAAAGGGCCGTTTTGGTTTGTGTATGCTAGGCATACGACTTATGCTCGCTCACCGCGGATGCGACGGGCAAGTTGGATATCTTTGGGCATGATGGTTACACGTTTGGCGTGAATGGCACACAGGTTGGTGTCTTCGAAAAGACCTACTAGGTATGCCTCGCTGGCTTCTTGTAGGGCCATCACGGCGGAGCTCTGGAATCGAAGGTCGGTCTTGAAATCTTGCGCAATTTCTCGAACCAGACGCTGGAATGGCAGCTTTCGGATCAGGAGCTCTGTACTTTTCTGGTAACGGCGGATCTCACGAAGAGCGACGGTGCCAGGCCTGTAACGATGTGGTTTCTTCACTCCGCCAGTAGCAGGTGCGCTCTTGCGAGCAGCCTTTGTTGCCAATTGTTTTCGTGGCGCTTTTCCACCAGTAGATTTACGTGCTGTTTGCTTGGTACGTGCCATGTCGAGTACAGAGTACGAGTACTTTTTTCGATGTCAGAATAAAGTAGAATATGTTTGAAAGGTGCAGTCTCTATTTTTATACTCTATTAGCCGGCGCTTCACGCCAGCTGATTGGTGAATGAATTAATATTGTGATTGGCCGGTATATGGTGGCCGTGATTGGTCGAAATTAACGAATTCTTATTGGCTGAGCGTAACCTTGTCAGAATCCCGATTTGTACTGAAGCTTGTCCAAACCAGTCACGTAAACAACAACAATATTCGAAACAATGTCGCATGAAGGCGCTGTCATCCCGCTTAAATCAGTGCATATATAAATGGGCGTATAACGTTTTACAAACCACCTGTCATGGGGGCGCCCTCTCTCGGTACATTCATCAGAATGCGATCACGTAACATGTGAAACCACGAATGTAGGTAGATATATTATCTATCATTTATTTATTTATTTATTTATTTATGTATTTTTAATTACAGTAGTAAACAATGGATTTTGCCACGGTATATTTCTAGGATTACTCACGTTTGACGCAAAAAAAAATACATACATACACAGAGACATACAGTCATACAGACACACGTACTGTTTTCGGTAGTTCTCTTTTTGGAGGATGTGGTGGCCCTGAAAAGGGCCGTTTGGTTTGGATGCAGCGAAGTACATCATTTTATTTTTTGGTGGTGTGTTTCTTTGTTGTCGGCTTCTTTGGTTTTGAAGCCTTTTTGGGTGTTTTCTTTTGAGCCGGCTTTTTAGTGGTAGTTTTCTCTGATTTCTTTGTGGCGGTATTTTTAGCTTGTGGTTTCTTGTCCGACTTTGGCTTTTTCGTAACCTTCTTGTCCGACTTTGGCTTTTTCGTAACCTTCTTGTCCTTGGGTTTCTTGTCTTTCAGTGTTGGCTTCTTGGTCGACGTTTTCTTTGGTACAGCTTTCTTGGTTACTGCCTTCTTTTTTGGCTTCTCTGGGAGCTTGCCGATTCTGAGACGACCATTTACGCCATTAGCATTAGAATCTTTGGGACGAACTAACAACCCAGACTCGATGCCGGATTTAATTGCACGGCGTAGACTGGATGTGATATGAGCCGGGCTGACAGTAGAATGGTGAGTCAAAATGTATGACTTGATTGCTTGTACTGATGTCCCTTTCCGGTCTTTCAGTGCCTGAATAGCTTCAACTATCATATCCATTGTCTTAGGATGACTAGCTACAACTTTCGTCTTCTTCACAGACTTGTTTGAGGTCGATTCAACCATGGTGCAGGTTTAAGAATGTTTGCTGCTGAAGAGATACAGGCAGAATACAAAAATAGAGTGACGGGATTTGTCTTTTAACAGAGCGCCGATAGCAATCGAACGTCAGAGGAAACATAAGTGTGAACTGAGTGCCATTTCTCCATTTCGACCAGAGTTTGTTTTTGTTTTTGGCAATTAAACTCACATTACACCATGAAAAGTGACTTTAAATATATATCCAACTATCACACTGGGTGGAGCACGTCGTGTGCTTCGTTTTCATATACATATTATCATTCATATATCATTATTTACCGCATGTGTAACTACAGTATACATGCTGACTGTCATTATCATTTTCAAAAATGCATACGTTCGTACTACTTCAAGGATTAACGCACGTAAATGACAAATCAAATGGAATGTGTAGCTCACTTCATTAATAAATATAGTACGTTGTGTGATTCATATACGACAAACCGATATTGTACGCGATATTGCACATTTCCCGTTCAAGGTGCGTAAGAGTGCTGTGGATCGTACCTTGCCCCTTGTAGCATTGTACTCGGCGCTTGGTCATAAAAACAACATCGGGCAAAGTACGAAGCAATTTTAAGAATGTGAACGGTCATGTGAAATTATTCTACAAAACAATACCCTTAGTTTTCGTTTCAAAAATGATTTCGGTTGTTTTAGGACAATGTCTCGCAAAAATAAATACGTGCCGTTGTTGGCGTCACCAATCCACACATTATTACATAATTTTCCATTGTTTCGCACTCGCAGCTGGTCCAACCCTGTCTCCTTAACACGTTCACATATGGTATTGGTTAGAAAGAAACAAAGGACGTGAGATAATTGCTATCGTCAGAACAAACTGACACGCACTTACTTTATGTGTAAGTGGCTGTATGTATGTATGTATGTATGTATTTATTTATTTATTTGTGATCGTGATAATGTGGTATAGGTGCGTTCATTTGACGGTAGTTCTCTTTTTGGAGGATGTGGTGGCCCTGAAAAGGGCCGTTTTGGTTTGTGTATGCTAGGCATACGACTTATGCTCGCTCACCGCGGATGCGACGGGCAAGTTGGATATCTTTGGGCATGATGGTTACACGTTTGGCGTGAATGGCACACAGGTTGGTGTCTTCGAAAAGACCTACTAGGTATGCCTCGCTGGCTTCTTGTAGGGCCATCACGGCGGAGCTCTGGAATCGAAGGTCGGTCTTGAAATCTTGCGCAATTTCTCGAACCAGACGCTGGAATGGCAGCTTTCGGATCAGGAGCTCTGTACTTTTCTGGTAACGGCGGATCTCACGAAGAGCGACGGTGCCAGGCCTGTAACGATGTGGTTTCTTCACTCCGCCAGTAGCAGGTGCGCTCTTGCGAGCAGCCTTTGTTGCCAATTGTTTTCGTGGCGCTTTTCCACCAGTAGATTTACGTGCTGTTTGCTTGGTACGTGCCATGTCGAGTACAGAGTACGAGTACTTTTTTCGATGTCAGAATAAAGTAGAATATGTTTGAAAGGTGCAGTCTCTATTTTTATACTCTATTAGCCGGCGCTTCACGCCAGCTGATTGGTGAATGAATTAATATTGTGATTGGCCGGTATATGGTGGCCGTGATTGGTCGAAATTAACGAATTCTTATTGGCTGAGCGTAACCTTGTCAGAATCCCGATTTGTACTGAAGCTTGTCCAAACCAGTCACGTAAACAACAACAATATTCGAAACAATGTCGCATGAAGGCGCTGTCATCCCGCTTAAATCAGTGCATATATAAATGGGCGTATAACGTTTTACAAACCACCTGTCATGGGGGCGCCCTCTCTCGGTACATTCATCAGAATGCGATCACGTAACATGTGAAACCACGAATGTAGGTAGATATATTATCTATCATTTATTTATTTATTTATTTATGTATTTTTAATTACAGTAGTAAACAATGGATTTTGCCACGGTATATTTCTAGGATTACTCACGTTTGACGCAAAAAAAAATACATACATACACAGAGACATACAGTCATACAGACACACGTACTGTTTTCGGTAGTTCTCTTTTTGGAGGATGTGGTGGCCCTGAAAAGGGCCGTTTGGTTTGGATGCAGCGAAGTACATCATTTTATTTTTTGGTGGTGTGTTTCTTTGTTGTCGGCTTCTTTGGTTTTGAAGCCTTTTTGGGTGTTTTCTTTTGAGCCGGCTTTTTAGTGGTAGTTTTCTCTGATTTCTTTGTGGCGGAATTTTTAGCTTGTGGTTTCTTGTCCGACTTTGGCTTTTTCGTAACCTTCTTGTCCGACTTTGGCTTTTTCGTAACCTTCTTGTCCTTGGGTTTCTTGTCTTTCAGTGTTGGCTTCTTGGTCGACGTTTTCTTTGGTACAGCTTTCTTGGTTACTGCCTTCTTTTTTGGCTTCTCTGGGAGCTTGCCGATTCTGAGACGACCATTTACGCCATTAGCATTAGAATCTTTGGGACGAACTAACAACCCAGACTCGATGCCGGATTTAATTGCACGGCGTAGACTGGATGTGATATGAGCCGGGCTGACAGTAGAATGGTGAGTCAAAATGTATGACTTGATTGCTTGTACTGATGTCCCTTTCCGGTCTTTCAGTGCCTGAATAGCTTCAACTATCATATCCATTGTCTTAGGATGACTAGCTACAACTTTCGTCTTCTTCACAGACTTGTTTGAGGTCGATTCAACCATGGTGCAGGTTTAAGAATGTTTGCTGCTGAAGAGATACAGGCAGAATACAAAAATAGAGTGACGGGATTTGTCTTTTAACAGAGCGCCGATAGCAATCGAACGTCAGAGGAAACATAAGTGTGAACTGAGTGCCATTTCTCCATTTCGACCAGAGTTTGTTTTTGTTTTTGGCAATTAAACTCACATTACACCATGAAAAGTGACTTTAAATATATATCCAACTATCACACTGGGTGGAGCACGTCGTGTGCTTCGTTTTCATATACATATTATCATTCATATATCATTATTTACCGCATGTGTAACTACAGTATACATGCTGACTGTCATTTTCATTTTCAAAAATGCATACGTTCGTACTACTTCAAGGATTAACGCACGTAAATGACAAATCAAATGGAATGTGTAGCTCACTTCATTAATAAATATAGTACGTTGTGTGATTCATATACGACAAACCGATATTGTACGCGATATTGCACATTTCCCGTTCAAGGTGCGTAAGAGTGCTGTGGATCGTACCTTGCCCCTTGTAGCATTGTACTCGGCGCTTGGTCGTAAAAACAACATCGGGCAAAGTACGAAGCAATTTTAAGAATGTGAACGGTCATGTGAAATTATTCTACAAAACAATACCCTTAGTTTTCGTTTCAAAAATGATTTCGGTTGTTTTAGGACAATGTCTCGCAAAAATAAATACGTGCCGTTGTTGGCGTCACCAATCCACACATTATTACATAATTTTCCATTGTTTCGCACTCGCAGCTGGTCCAACCCTGTCTCCTTAACACCTTCACATATGGTATTGGTTAGAAAGAAACAAAGGACGTGAGATAATTGCTATCGTCAGAACAAACTGACACGCACTTACTTTATGTGTAAGTGGCTGTATGTATGTATGTATGTATTTATTTATTTGTGATCGTGATAATGTGGTATAGGTGCGTTCATTTGACGGTAGTTCTCTTTTTGGAGGATGTGGTGGCCCTGAAAAGGGCCGTTTTGGTTTGTGTATGCTAGGCATACGACTTATGCTCGCTCACCGCGGATGCGACGGGCAAGTTGGATATCTTTGGGCATGATGGTTACACGTTTGGCGTGAATGGCACACAGGTTGGTGTCTTCGAAAAGACCTACTAGGTATGCCTCGCTGGCTTCTTGTAGGGCCATCACGGCGGAGCTCTGGAATCGAAGGTCGGTCTTGAAATCTTGCGCAATTTCTCGAACCAGACGCTGGAATGGCAGCTTTCGGATCAGGAGCTCTGTACTTTTCTGGTAACGGCGGATCTCACGAAGAGCGACGGTGCCAGGCCTGTAACGATGTGGTTTCTTCACTCCGCCAGTAGCAGGTGCGCTCTTGCGAGCAGCCTTTGTTGCCAATTGTTTTCGTGGCGCTTTTCCACCAGTAGATTTACGTGCTGTTTGCTTGGTACGTGCCATGTCGAGTACAGAGTACGAGTACTTTTTTCGATGTCAGAATAAAGTAGAATATGTTTGAAAGGTGCAGTCTCTATTTTTATACTCTATTAGCCGGCGCTTCACGCCAGCTGATTGGTGAATGAATTAATATTGTGATTGGCCGGTATATGGTGGCCGTGATTGGTCGAAATTAACGAATTCTTATTGGCTGAGCGTAACCTTGTCAGAATCCCGATTTGTACTGAAGCTTGTCCAAACCAGTCACGTAAACAACAACAATATTCGAAACAATGTCGCATGAAGGCGCTGTCATCCCGCTTAAATCAGTGCATATATAAATGGGCGTATAACGTTTTACAAACCACCTGTCATGGGGGCGCCCTCTCTCGGTACATTCATCAGAATGCGATCACGTAACATGTGAAACCACGAATGTAGGTAGATATATTATCTATCATTTATTTATTTATTTATTTATGTATTTTTAATTACAGTAGTAAACAATGGATTTTGCCACGGTATATTTCTAGGATTACTCACGTTTGACGCAAAAAAAAATACATACATACACAGAGACATACAGTCATACAGACACACGTACTGTTTTCGGTAGTTCTCTTTTTGGAGGATGTGGTGGCCCTGAAAAGGGCCGTTTGGTTTGGATGCAGCGAAGTACATCATTTTATTTTTTGGTGGTGTGTTTCTTTGTTGTCGGCTTCTTTGGTTTTGAAGCCTTTTTGGGTGTTTTCTTTTGAGCCGGCTTTTTAGTGGTAGTTTTCTCTGATTTCTTTGTGGCGGAATTTTTAGCTTGTGGTTTCTTGTCCGACTTTGGCTTTTTCGTAACCTTCTTGTCCGACTTTGGCTTTTTCGTAACCTTCTTGTCCTTGGGTTTCTTGTCTTTCAGTGTTGGCTTCTTGGTCGACGTTTTCTTTGGTACAGCTTTCTTGGTTACTGCCTTCTTTTTTGGCTTCTCTGGGAGCTTGCCGATTCTGAGACGACCATTTACGCCATTAGCATTAGAATCTTTGGGACGAACTAACAACCCAGACTCGATGCCGGATTTAATTGCACGGCGTAGACTGGATGTGATATGAGCCGGGCTGACAGTAGAATGGTGAGTCAAAATGTATGACTTGATTGCTTGTACTGATGTCCCTTTCCGGTCTTTCAGTGCCTGAATAGCTTCAACTATCATATCCATTGTCTTAGGATGACTAGCTACAACTTTCGTCTTCTTCACAGACTTGTTTGAGGTCGATTCAACCATGGTGCAGGTTTAAGAATGTTTGCTGCTGAAGAGATACAGGCAGAATACAAAAATAGAGTGACGGGATTTGTCTTTTAACAGAGCGCCGATAGCAATCGAACGTCAGAGGAAACATAAGTGTGAACTGAGTGCCATTTCTCCATTTCGACCAGAGTTTGTTTTTGTTTTTGGCAATTAAACTCACATTACACCATGAAAAGTGACTTTAAATATATATCCAACTATCACACTGGGTGGAGCACGTCGTGTGCTTCGTTTTCATATACATATTATCATTCATATATCATTATTTACCGCATGTGTAACTACAGTATACATGCTGACTGTCATTTTCATTTTCAAAAATGCATACGTTCGTACTACTTCAAGGATTAACGCACGTAAATGACAAATCAAATGGAATGTGTAGCTCACTTCATTAATAAATATAGTACGTTGTGTGATTCATATACGACAAACCGATATTGTACGCGATATTGCACATTTCCCGTTCAAGGTGCGTAAGAGTGCTGTGGATCGTACCTTGCCCCTTGTAGCATTGTACTCGGCGCTTGGTCGTAAAAACAACATCGGGCAAAGTACGAAGCAATTTTAAGAATGTGAACGGTCATGTGAAATTATTCTACAAAACAATACCCTTAGTTTTCGTTTCAAAAATGATTTCGGTTGTTTTAGGACAATGTCTCGCAAAAATAAATACGTGCCGTTGTTGGCGTCACCAATCCACACATTATTACATAATTTTCCATTGTTTCGCACTCGCAGCTGGTCCAACCCTGTCTCCTTAACACCTTCACATATGGTATTGGTTAGAAAGAAACAAAGGACGTGAGATAATTGCTATCGTCAGAACAAACTGACACGCACTTACTTTATGTGTAAGTGGCTGTATGTATGTATGTATGTATTTATTTATTTGTGATCGTGATAATGTGGTATAGGTGCGTTCATTTGACGGTAGTTCTCTTTTTGGAGGATGTGGTGGCCCTGAAAAGGGCCGTTTTGGTTTGTGTATGCTAGGCATACGACTTATGCTCGCTCACCGCGGATGCGACGGGCAAGTTGGATATCTTTGGGCATGATGGTTACACGTTTGGCGTGAATGGCACACAGGTTGGTGTCTTCGAAAAGACCTACTAGGTATGCCTCGCTGGCTTCTTGTAGGGCCATCACGGCGGAGCTCTGGAATCGAAGGTCGGTCTTGAAATCTTGCGCAATTTCTCGAACCAGACGCTGGAATGGCAGCTTTCGGATCAGGAGCTCTGTACTTTTCTGGTAACGGCGGATCTCACGAAGAGCGACGGTGCCAGGCCTGTAACGATGTGGTTTCTTCACTCCGCCAGTAGCAGGTGCGCTCTTGCGAGCAGCCTTTGTTGCCAATTGTTTTCGTGGCGCTTTTCCACCAGTAGATTTACGTGCTGTTTGCTTGGTACGTGCCATGTCGAGTACAGAGTACGAGTACTTTTTTCGATGTCAGAATAAAGTAGAATATGTTTGAAAGGTGCAGTCTCTATTTTTATACTCTATTAGCCGGCGCTTCACGCCAGCTGATTGGTGAATGAATTAATATTGTGATTGGCCGGTATATGGTGGCCGTGATTGGTCGAAATTAACGAATTCTTATTGGCTGAGCGTAACCTTGTCAGAATCCCGATTTGTACTGAAGCTTGTCCAAACCAGTCACGTAAACAACAACAATATTCGAAACAATGTCGCATGAAGGCGCTGTCATCCCGCTTAAATCAGTGCATATATAAATGGGCGTATAACGTTTTACAAACCACCTGTCATGGGGGCGCCCTCTCTCGGTACATTCATCAGAATGCGATCACGTAACATGTGAAACCACGAATGTAGGTAGATATATTATCTATCATTTATTTATTTATTTATTTATGTATTTTTAATTACAGTAGTAAACAATGGATTTTGCCACGGTATATTTCTAGGATTACTCACGTTTGACGCAAAAAAAAATACATACATACACAGAGACATACAGTCATACAGACACACGTACTGTTTTCGGTAGTTCTCTTTTTGGAGGATGTGGTGGCCCTGAAAAGGGCCGTTTGGTTTGGATGCAGCGAAGTACATCATTTTATTTTTTGGTGGTGTGTTTCTTTGTTGTCGGCTTCTTTGGTTTTGAAGCCTTTTTGGGTGTTTTCTTTTGAGCCGGCTTTTTAGTGGTAGTTTTCTCTGATTTCTTTGTGGCGGTATTTTTAGCTTGTGGTTTCTTGTCCGACTTTGGCTTTTTCGTAACCTTCTTGTCCGACTTTGGCTTTTTCGTAACCTTCTTGTCCTTGGGTTTCTTGTCTTTCAGTGTTGGCTTCTTGGTCGACGTTTTCTTTGGTACAGCTTTCTTGGTTACTGCCTTCTTTTTTGGCTTCTCTGGGAGCTTGCCGATTCTGAGACGACCATTTACGCCATTAGCATTAGAATCTTTGGGACGAACTAACAACCCAGACTCGATGCCGGATTTAATTGCACGGCGTAGACTGGATGTGATATGAGCCGGGCTGACAGTAGAATGGTGAGTCAAAATGTATGACTTGATTGCTTGTACTGATGTCCCTTTCCGGTCTTTCAGTGCCTGAATAGCTTCAACTATCATATCCATTGTCTTAGGATGACTAGCTACAACTTTCGTCTTCTTCACAGACTTGTTTGAGGTCGATTCAACCATGGTGCAGGTTTAAGAATGTTTGCTGCTGAAGAGATACAGGCAGAATACAAAAATAGAGTGACGGGATTTGTCTTTTAACAGAGCGCCGATAGCAATCGAACGTCAGAGGAAACATAAGTGTGAACTGAGTGCCATTTCTCCATTTCGACCAGAGTTTGTTTTTGTTTTTGGCAATTAAACTCACATTACACCATGAAAAGTGACTTTAAATATATATCCAACTATCACACTGGGTGGAGCACGTCGTGTGCTTCGTTTTCATATACATATTATCATTCATATATCATTATTTACCGCATGTGTAACTACAGTATACATGCTGACTGTCATTTTCATTTTCAAAAATGCATACGTTCGTACTACTTCAAGGATTAACGCACGTAAATGACAAATCAAATGGAATGTGTAGCTCACTTCATTAATAAATATAGTACGTTGTGTGATTCATATACGACAAACCGATATTGTACGCGATATTGCACATTTCCCGTTCAAGGTGCGTAAGAGTGCTGTGGATCGTACCTTGCCCCTTGTAGCATTGTACTCGGCGCTTGGTCGTAAAAACAACATCGGGCAAAGTACGAAGCAATTTTAAGAATGTGAACGGTCATGTGAAATTATTCTACAAAACAATACCCTTAGTTTTCGTTTCAAAAATGATTTCGGTTGTTTTAGGACAATGTCTCGCAAAAATAAATACGTGCCGTTGTTGGCGTCACCAATCCACACATTATTACATAATTTTCCATTGTTTCGCACTCGCAGCTGGTCCAACCCTGTCTCCTTAACACCTTCACATATGGTATTGGTTAGAAAGAAACAAAGGACGTGAGATAATTGCTATTGTCAGAACAAACTGACACGCACTTACTTTATGTGTAAGTGGCTGTATGTATGTATGTATTTATTTATTTATTTGTGATCGTGATAATGTGGTATAGGTGCGTTCATTTGACGGTAGTTCTCTTTTTGGAGGATGTGGTGGCCCTGAAAAGGGCCGTTTTGGTTTGTGTATGCTAGGCATACGACTTATGCTCGCTCACCGCGGATGCGACGGGCAAGTTGGATATCTTTGGGCATGATGGTTACACGTTTGGCGTGAATGGCACACAGGTTGGTGTCTTCGAAAAGACCTACTAGGTATGCCTCGCTGGCTTCTTGTAGGGCCATCACGGCGGAGCTCTGGAATCGAAGGTCGGTCTTGAAATCTTGCGCAATTTCTCGAACCAGACGCTGGAATGGCAGCTTTCGGATCAGGAGCTCTGTACTTTTCTGGTAACGGCGGATCTCACGAAGAGCGACGGTGCCAGGCCTGTAACGATGTGGTTTCTTCACTCCGCCAGTAGCAGGTGCGCTCTTGCGAGCAGCCTTTGTTGCCAATTGTTTTCGTGGCGCTTTTCCACCAGTAGATTTACGTGCTGTTTGCTTGGTACGTGCCATGTCGAGTACAGAGTACGAGTACTTTTTTCGATGTCAGAATAAAGTAGAATATGTTTGAAAGGTGCAGTCTCTATTTTTATACTCTATTAGCCGGCGCTTCACGCCAGCTGATTGGTGAATGAATTAATATTGTGATTGGCCGGTATATGGTGGCCGTGATTGGTCGAAATTAACGAATTCTTATTGGCTGAGCGTAACCTTGTCAGAATCCCGATTTGTACTGAAGCTTGTCCAAACCAGTCACGTAAACAACAACAATATTCGAAACAATGTCGCATGAAGGCGCTGTCATCCCGCTTAAATCAGTGCATATATAAATGGGCGTATAACGTTTTACAAACCACCTGTCATGGGGGCGCCCTCTCTCGGTACATTCATCAGAATGCGATCACGTAACATGTGAAACCACGAATGTAGGTAGATATATTATCTATCATTTATTTATTTATTTATGTATTTTTAATTACAGTAGTAAACAATGGATTTTGCCACGGTATATTTCTAGGATTACTCACGTTTGACGCAAAAAAAAAATACATACATACACAGAGACATACAGTCATACAGACACACGTACTGTTTTCGGTAGTTCTCTTTTTGGAGGATGTGGTGGCCCTGAAAAGGGCCGTTTGGTTTGGATGCAGCGAAGTACATCATTTTATTTTTTGGTGGTGTGTTTCTTTGTTGTCGGCTTCTTTGGTTTTGAAGCCTTTTTGGGTGTTTTCTTTTGAGCCGGCTTTTTAGTGGTAGTTTTCTCTGATTTCTTTGTGGCGGTATTTTTAGCTTGTGGTTTCTTGTCCGACTTTGGCTTTTTCGTAACCTTCTTGTCCGACTTTGGCTTTTTCGTAACCTTCTTGTCCTTGGGTTTCTTGTCTTTCAGTGTTGGCTTCTTGGTCGACGTTTTCTTTGGTACAGCTTTCTTGGTTACTGCCTTCTTTTTTGGCTTCTCTGGGAGCTTGCCGATTCTGAGACGACCATTTACGCCATTAGCATTAGAATCTTTGGGACGAACTAACAACCCAGACTCGATGCCGGATTTAATTGCACGGCGTAGACTGGATGTGATATGAGCCGGGCTGACAGTAGAATGGTGAGTCAAAATGTATGACTTGATTGCTTGTACTGATGTCCCTTTCCGGTCTTTCAGTGCCTGAATAGCTTCAACTATCATATCCATTGTCTTAGGATGACTAGCTACAACTTTCGTCTTCTTCACAGACTTGTTTGAGGTCGATTCAACCATGGTGCAGGTTTAAGAATGTTTGCTGCTGAAGAGATACAGGCAGAATACAAAAATAGAGTGACGGGATTTGTCTTTTAACAGAGCGCCGATAGCAATCGAACGTCAGAGGAAACATAAGTGTGAACTGAGTGCCATTTCTCCATTTCGACCAGAGTTTGTTTTTGTTTTTGGCAATTAAACTCACATTACACCATGAAAAGTGACTTTAAATATATATCCAACTATCACACTGGGTGGAGCACGTCGTGTGCTTCGTTTTCATATACATATTATTATTCATATATCATTATTTACCGCATGTGTAACTACAGTATACATGCTGACTGTCATTATCATTTTCAAAAATGCATACGTTCGTACTACTTCAAGGATTAACGCACGTAAATGACAAATCAAATGGAATGTGTAGCTCACTTCATTAATAAATATAGTACGTTGTGTGATTCATATACGACAAACCGATATTGTACGCGATATTGCACATTTCCCGTTCAAGGTGCGTAAGAGTGCTGTGGATCGTACCTTGCCCCTTGTAGCATTGTACTCGGCGCTTGGTCGTAAAAACAACATCGGGCAAAGTACGAAGCAATTTTAAGAATGTGAACGGTCATGTGAAATTATTCTACAAAACAATACCCTTAGTTTTCGTTTCAAAAATGATTTCGGTTGTTTTAGGACAATGTCTCGCAAAAATAAATACGTGCCGTTGTTGGCGTCACCAATCCACACATTATTACATAATTTTCCATTGTTTCGCACTCGCAGCTGGTCCAACCCTGTCTCCTTAACACCTTCACATATGGTATTGGTTAGAAAGAAACAAAGGACGTGAGATAATTGCTATCGTCAGAACAAACTGACACGCACTTACTTTATGTGTAAGTGGCTGTATGTATGTATGTATTTATTTATTTATTTGTGATCATGATAATGTGGTATAGGTGCGTTCATTTGACGGTAGTTCTCTTCTTGGAGGATGTGGTGGCCCTGAAAAGGGCCGTTTTGGTTTGTGTATGCTAGGCATACGACTTATGCTCGCTCACCACGGATGCGACGGGCAAGTTGGATATCTTTGGGCATGATGGTTACACGTTTGGCGTGAATGGCACACAGGTTGGTGTCTTCGAAAAGACCTACTAGGTATGCCTCGCTGGCTTCTTGTAGGGCCATCACGGCGGAGCTCTGGAATCGAAGGTCGGTCTTGAAATCTTGCGCAATTTCTCGAACCAGACGCTGGAATGGCAGCTTTCGGATCAGGAGCTCTGTACTTTTCTGGTAACGGCGGATCTCACGAAGAGCGACGGTGCCAGGCCTGTAACGATGTGGTTTCTTCACTCCGCCAGTAGCAGGTGCGCTCTTGCGAGCAGCCTTTGTTGCCAATTGTTTTCGTGGCGCTTTTCCACCAGTAGATTTACGTGCTGTTTGCTTGGTACGTGCCATGTCGAGTACAGAGTACGAGTACTTTTTTCGATGTCAGAATAAAGTAGAATATGTTTGAAAGGTGCAGTCTCTATTTTTATACTCTATTAGCCGGCGCTTCACGCCAGCTGATTGGTGAATGAATTAATATTGTGATTGGCCGGTATATGGTGGCCGTGATTGGTCGAAATTAACGAATTCTTATTGGCTGAGCGTAACCTTGTCAGAATCCCGATTTGTACTGAAGCTTGTCCAAACCAGTCACGTAAACAACAACAATATTCGAAACAATGTCGCATGAAGGCGCTGTCATCCCGCTTAAATCAGTGCATATATAAATGGGCGTATAACGTTTTACAAACCACCTGTCATGGGGGCGCCCTCTCTCGGTACATTCATCAGAATGCGATCACGTAACATGTGAAACCACGAATGTAGGTAGATATATTATCTATCATTTATTTATTTATTTATGTATTTTTAATTACAGTAGTAAACAATGGATTTTGCCACGGTATATTTCTAGGATTACTCACGTTTGACGCAAAAAAAAAATACATACATACACAGAGACATACAGTCATACAGACACACGTACTGTTTTCGGTAGTTCTCTTTTTGGAGGATGTGGTGGCCCTGAAAAGGGCCGTTTGGTTTGGATGCAGCGAAGTACATCATTTTATTTTTTGGTGGTGTGTTTCTTTGTTGTCGGCTTCTTTGGTTTTGAAGCCTTTTTGGGTGTTTTCTTTTGAGCCGGCTTTTTAGTGGTAGTTTTCTCTGATTTCTTTGTGGCGGTATTTTTAGCTTGTGGTTTCTTGTCCGACTTTGGCTTTTTCGTAACCTTCTTGTCCGACTTTGGCTTTTTCGTAACCTTCTTGTCCTTGGGTTTCTTGTCTTTCAGTGTTGGCTTCTTGGTCGACGTTTTCTTTGGTACAGCTTTCTTGGTTACTGCCTTCTTTTTTGGCTTCTCTGGGAGCTTGCCGATTCTGAGACGACCATTTACGCCATTAGCATTAGAATCTTTGGGACGAACTAACAACCCAGACTCGATGCCGGATTTAATTGCACGGCGTAGACTGGATGTGATATGAGCCGGGCTGACAGTAGAATGGTGAGTCAAAATGTATGACTTGATTGCTTGTACTGATGTCCCTTTCCGGTCTTTCAGTGCCTGAATAGCTTCAACTATCATATCCATTGTCTTAGGATGACTAGCTACAACTTTCGTCTTCTTCACAGACTTGTTTGAGGTCGATTCAACCATGGTGCAGGTTTAAGAATGTTTGCTGCTGAAGAGATACAGGCAGAATACAAAAATAGAGTGACGGGATTTGTCTTTTAACAGAGCGCCGATAGCAATCGAACGTCAGAGGAAACATAAGTGTGAACTGAGTGCCATTTCTCCATTTCGACCAGAGTTTGTTTTTGTTTTTGGCAATTAAACTCACATTACACCATGAAAAGTGACTTTAAATATATATCCAACTATCACACTGGGTGGAGCACGTCGTGTGCTTCGTTTTCATATACATATTATCATTCATATATCATTATTTACCGCATGTGTAACTACAGTATACATGCTGACTGTCATTATCATTTTCAAAAATGCATACGTTCGTACTACTTCAAGGATTAACGCACGTAAATGACAAATCAAATGGAATGTGTAGCTCACTTCATTAATAAATATAGTACGTTGTGTGATTCATATACGACAAACCGATATTGTACGCGATATTGCACATTTCCCGTTCAAGGTGCGTAAGAGTGCTGTGGATCGTACCTTGCCCCTTGTAGCATTGTACTCGGCGCTTGGTCGTAAAAACAACATCGGGCAAAGTACGAAGCAATTTTAAGAATGTGAACGGTCATGTGAAATTATTCTACAAAACAATACCCTTAGTTTTCGTTTCAAAAATGATTTCGGTTGTTTTAGGACAATGTCTCGCAAAAATAAATACGTGCCGTTGTTGGCGTCACCAATCCACACATTATTACATAATTTTCCATTGTTTCGCACTCGCAGCTGGTCCAACCCTGTCTCCTTAACACCTTCACATATGGTATTGGTTAGAAAGAAACAAAGGACGTGAGATAATTGCTATCGTCAGAACAAACTGACACGCACTTACTTTATGTGTAAGTGGCTGTATGTATGTATGTATTTATTTATTTATTTGTGATCGTGATAATGTGGTATAGGTGCGTTCATTTGACGGTAGTTCTCTTCTTGGAGGATGTGGTGGCCCTGAAAAGGGCCGTTTTGGTTTGTGTATGCTAGGCATACGACTTATGCTCGCTCACCACGGATGCGACGGGCAAGTTGGATATCTTTGGGCATGATGGTTACACGTTTGGCGTGAATGGCACACAGGTTGGTGTCTTCGAAAAGACCTACTAGGTATGCCTCGCTGGCTTCTTGTAGGGCCATCACGGCGGAGCTCTGGAATCGAAGGTCGGTCTTGAAATCTTGCGCAATTTCTCGAACCAGACGCTGGAATGGCAGCTTTCGGATCAGGAGCTCTGTACTTTTCTGGTAACGGCGGATCTCACGAAGAGCGACGGTGCCAAGCCTGTAACGATGTGGTTTCTTCACTCCGCCAGTAGCAGGTGCGCTCTTGCGAGCAGCCTTTGTTGCCAATTGTTTTCGTGGCGCTTTTCCACCAGTAGATTTACGTGCTGTTTGCTTGGTACGTGCCATGTCGAGTACAGAGTACGAGTACTTTTTTCGATGTCAGAATAAAGTAGAATATGTTTGAAAGGTGCAGTCTCTATTTTTATACTCTATTAGCCGGCGCTTCACGCCAGCTGATTGGTGAATGAATTAATATTGTGATTGGCCGGTATATGGTGGCCGTGATTGGTCGAAATTAACGAATTCTTATTGGCTGAGCGTAACCTTGTCAGAATCCCGATTTGTACTGAAGCTTGTCCAAACCAGTCACGTAAACAACAACAATATTCGAAACAATGTCGCATGAAGGCGCTGTCATCCCGCTTAAATCAGTGCATATATAAATGGGCGTATAACGTTTTACAAACCACCTGTCATGGGGGCGCCCTCTCTCGGTACATTCATCAGAATGCGATCACGTAACATGTGAAACCACGAATGTAGGTAGATATATTATCTATCATTTATTTATTTATTTATGTATTTTTAATTACAGTAGTAAACAATGGATTTTGCCACGGTATATTTCTAGGATTACTCACGTTTGACGCAAAAAAAAAATACATACATACACAGAGACATACAGTCATACAGACACACGTACTGTTTTCGGTAGTTCTCTTTTTGGAGGATGTGGTGGCCCTGAAAAGGGCCGTTTGGTTTGGATGCAGCGAAGTACATCATTTTATTTTTTGGTGGTGTGTTTCTTTGTTGTCGGCTTCTTTGGTTTTGAAGCCTTTTTGGGTGTTTTCTTTTGAGCCGGCTTTTTAGTGGTAGTTTTCTCTGATTTCTTTGTGGCGGTATTTTTAGCTTGTGGTTTCTTGTCCGACTTTGGCTTTTTCGTAACCTTCTTGTCCGACTTTGGCTTTTTCGTAACCTTCTTGTCCTTGGGTTTCTTGTCTTTCAGTGTTGGCTTCTTGGTCGACGTTTTCTTTGGTACAGCTTTCTTGGTTACTGCCTTCTTTTTTGGCTTCTCTGGGAGCTTGCCGATTCTGAGACGACCATTTACGCCATTAGCATTAGAATCTTTGGGACGAACTAACAACCCAGACTCGATGCCGGATTTAATTGCACGGCGTAGACTGGATGTGATATGAGCCGGGCTGACAGTAGAATGGTGAGTCAAAATGTATGACTTGATTGCTTGTACTGATGTCCCTTTCCGGTCTTTCAGTGCCTGAATAGCTTCAACTATCATATCCATTGTCTTAGGATGACTAGCTACAACTTTCGTCTTCTTCACAGACTTGTTTGAGGTCGATTCAACCATGGTGCAGGTTTAAGAATGTTTGCTGCTGAAGAGATACAGGCAGAATACAAAAATAGAGTGACGGGATTTGTCTTTTAACAGAGCGCCGATAGCAATCGAACGTCAGAGGAAACATAAGTGTGAACTGAGTGCCATTTCTCCATTTCGACCAGAGTTTGTTTTTGTTTTTGGCAATTAAACTCACATTACACCATGAAAAGTGACTTTAAATATATATCCAACTTTCACACTGGGTGGAGCACGTCGTGTGCTTCGTTTTCATATACATATTATCATTCATATATCATTATTTACCGCATGTGTAACTACAGTATACATGCTGACTGTCATTTTCATTTTCAAAAATGCATACGTTCGTACTACTTCAAGGATTAACGCACGTAAATGACAAATCAAATGGAATGTGTAGCTCACTTCATTAATAAATATAGTACGTTGTGTGATTCATATACGACAAACCGATATTGTACGCGATATTGCACATTTCCCGTTCAAGGTGCGTAAGAGTGCTGTGGATCGTACCTTGCCCCTTGTAGCATTGTACTCGGCGCTTGGTCGTAAAAACAACATCGGGCAAAGTACGAAGCAATTTTAAGAATGTGAACGGTCATGTGAAATTATTCTACAAAACAATACCCTTAGTTTTCGTTTCAAAAATGATTTCGGTTGTTTTAGGACAATGTCTCGCAAAAATAAATACGTGCCGTTGTCGGCGTCACCAATCCACACATTATTACATAATTTTCCATTGTTTCGCACTCGCAGCTGGTCCAACCCTGTCTCCTTAACACCTTCACATATGGTATTGGTTAGAAAGAAACAAAGGACGTGAGATAATTGCTATCGTCAGAACAAACTGACACGCACTTACTTTATGTGTAAGTGGCTGTATGTATGTATGTATTTATTTATTTATTTGTGATCGTGATAATGTGGTATAGGTGCGTTCATTTGACGGTAGTTCTCTTTTTGGAGGATGTGGTGGCCCTGAAAAGGGCCGTTTTGGTTTGTGTATGCTAGGCATACGACTTATGCTCGCTCACCGCGGATGCGACGGGCAAGTTGGATATCTTTGGGCATGATGGTTACACGTTTGGCGTGAATGGCACACAGGTTGGTGTCTTCGAAAAGACCTACTAGGTATGCCTCGCTGGCTTCTTGTAGGGCCATCACGGCGGAGCTCTGGAATCGAAGGTCGGTCTTGAAATCTTGCGCAATTTCTCGAACCAGACGCTGGAATGGCAGCTTTCGGATCAGGAGCTCTGTACTTTTCTGGTAACGGCGGATCTCACGAAGAGCGACGGTGCCAGGCCTGTAACGATGTGGTTTCTTCACTCCGCCAGTAGCAGGTGCGCTCTTGCGAGCAGCCTTTGTTGCCAATTGTTTTCGTGGCGCTTTTCCACCAGTAGATTTACGTGCTGTTTGCTTGGTACGTGCCATGTCGAGTACAGAGTACGAGTACTTTTTTCGATGTCAGAATAAAGTAGAATATGTTTGAAAGGTGCAGTCTCTATTTTTATACTCTATTAGCCGGCGCTTCACGCCAGCTGATTGGTGAATGAATTAATATTGTGATTGGCCGGTATATGGTGGCCGTGATTGGTCGAAATTAACGAATTCTTATTGGCTGAGCGTAACCTTGTCAGAATCCCGATTTGTACTGAAGCTTGTCCAAACCAGTCACGTAAACAACAACAATATTCGAAACAATGTCGCATGAAGGCGCTGTCATCCCGCTTAAATCAGTGCATATATAAATGGGCGTATAACGTTTTACAAACCACCTGTCATGGGGGCGCCCTCTCTCGGTACATTCATCAGAATGCGATCACGTAACATGTGAAACCACGAATGTAGGTAGATATATTATCTATCATTTATTTATTTATTTATGTATTTTTAATTACAGTAGTAAACAATGGATTTTGCCACGGTATATTTCTAGGATTACTCACGTTTGACGCAAAAAAAAAATACATACATACACAGAGACATACAGTCATACAGACACACGTACTGTTTTCGGTAGTTCTCTTTTTGGAGGATGTGGTGGCCCTGAAAAGGGCCGTTTGGTTTGGATGCAGCGAAGTACATCATTTTATTTTTTGGTGGTGTGTTTCTTTGTTGTCGGCTTCTTTGGTTTTGAAGCCTTTTTGGGTGTTTTCTTTTGAGCCGGCTTTTTAGTGGTAGTTTTCTCTGATTTCTTTGTGGCGGTATTTTTAGCTTGTGGTTTCTTGTCCGACTTTGGCTTTTTCGTAACCTTCTTGTCCGACTTTGGCTTTTTCGTAACCTTCTTGTCCTTGGGTTTCTTGTCTTTCAGTGTTGGCTTCTTGGTCGACGTTTTCTTTGGTACAGCTTTCTTGGTTACTGCCTTCTTTTTTGGCTTCTCTGGGAGCTTGCCGATTCTGAGACGACCATTTACGCCATTAGCATTAGAATCTTTGGGACGAACTAACAACCCAGACTCGATGCCGGATTTAATTGCACGGCGTAGACTGGATGTGATATGAGCCGGGCTGACAGTAGAATGGTGAGTCAAAATGTATGACTTGATTGCTTGTACTGATGTCCCTTTCCGGTCTTTCAGTGCCTGAATAGCTTCAACTATCATATCCATTGTCTTAGGATGACTAGCTACAACTTTCGTCTTCTTCACAGACTTGTTTGAGGTCGATTCAACCATGGTGCAGGTTTAAGAATGTTTGCTGCTGAAGAGATACAGGCAGAATACAAAAATAGAGTGACGGGATTTGTCTTTTAACAGAGCGCCGATAGCAATCGAACGTCAGAGGAAACATAAGTGTGAACTGAGTGCCATTTCTCCATTTCGACCAGAGTTTGTTTTTGTTTTTGGCAATTAAACTCACATTACATCATGAAAAGTGACTTTAAATATATATCCAACTATCACACTGGGTGGAGCACGTCGTGTGCTTCGTTTTCATATACATATTATCATTCATATATCATTATTTACCGCATGTGTAACTACAGTATACATGCTGACTGTCATTATCATTTTCAAAAATGCATACGTTCGTACTACTTCAAGGATTAACGCACGTAAATGACAAATCAAATGGAATGTGTAGCTCACTTCATTAATAAATATAGTACGTTGTGTGATTCATATACGACAAACCGATATTGTACGCGATATTGCACATTTCCCGTTCAAGGTGCGTAAGAGTGCTGTGGATCGTACCTTGCCCCTTGTAGCATTGTACTCGGCGCTTGGTCGTAAAAACAACATCGGGCAAAGTACGAAGCAATTTTAAGAATGTGAACGGTCATGTGAAATTATTCTACAAAACAATACCCTTAGTTTTCGTTTCAAAAATGATTTCGGTTGTTTTAGGACAATGTCTCGCAAAAATAAATACGTGCCGTTGTTGGCGTCACCAATCCACACATTATTACATAATTTTCCATTGTTTCGCACTCGCAGCTGGTCCAACCCTGTCTCCTTAACACCTTCACATATGGTATTGGTTTGAAAGAAACAAAGGACGTGAGATAATTGCTATCGTCAGAACTTTATGTGTAAGTGGCTGTATGTATGTATGTATTTATTTATTTGTGATCGTGATAATGTGGTATAGGTGCGTTCATTTGACGGTAGTTCTCTTCTTGGAGGATGTGGTGGCCCTGAAAAGGGCCGTTTTGGTTTGTGTATGCTAGGCATACGACTTATGCTCGCTCACCACGGATGCGACGGGCAAGTTGGATATCTTTGGGCATGATGGTTACACGTTTGGCGTGAATGGCACACAGGTTGGTGTCTTCGAAAAGACCTACTAGGTATGCCTCGCTGGCTTCTTGTAGGGCCATCACGGCGGAGCTCTGGAATCGAAGGTCGGTCTTGAAATCTTGCGCAATTTCTCGAACCAGACGCTGGAATGGCAGCTTTCGGATCAGGAGCTCTGTACTTTTCTGGTAACGGCGGATCTCACGAAGAGCGACGGTGCCAGGCCTGTAACGATGTGGTTTCTTCACTCCGCCAGTAGCAGGTGCGCTCTTGCGAGCAGCCTTTGTTGCCAATTGTTTTCGTGGCGCTTTTCCACCAGTAGATTTACGTGCTGTTTGCTTGGTACGTGCCATGTCGAGTACAGAGTACGAGTACTTTTTTCGATGTCAGAATAAAGTAGAATATGTTTGAAAGGTGCAGTCTCTATTTTTATACTCTATTAGCCGGCGCTTCACGCCAGCTGATTGGTGAATGAATTAATATTGTGATTGGCCGGTATATGGTGGCCGTGATTGGTCGAAATTAACGAATTCTTATTGGCTGAGCGTAACCTTGTCAGAATCCCGATTTGTACTGAAGCTTGTCCAAACCAGTCACGTAAACAACAACAATATTCGAAACAATGTCGCATGAAGGCGCTGTCATCCCGCTTAAATCAGTGCATATATAAATGGGCGTATAACGTTTTACAAACCACCTGTCATGGGGGCGCCCTCTCTCGGTACATTCATCAGAATGCGATCACGTAACATGTGAAACCACGAATGTAGGTAGATATATTATCTATCATTTATTTATTTATTTATGTATTTTTAATTACAGTAGTAAACAATGGATTTTGCCACGGTATATTTCTAGGATTACTCACGTTTGACGCAAAAAAAAATACATACATACACAGAGACATACAGTCATACAGACACACGTACTGTTTTCGGTAGTTCTCTTTTTGGAGGATGTGGTGGCCCTGAAAAGGGCCGTTTGGTTTGGATGCAGCGAAGTACATCATTTTATTTTTTGGTGGTGTGTTTCTTTGTTGTCGGCTTCTTTGGTTTTGAAGCCTTTTTGGGTGTTTTCTTTTGAGCCGGCTTTTTAGTGGTAGTTTTCTCTGATTTCTTTGTGGCGGTATTTTTAGCTTGTGGTTTCTTGTCCGACTTTGGCTTTTTCGTAACCTTCTTGTCCGACTTTGGCTTTTTCGTAACCTTCTTGTCCTTGGGTTTCTTGTCTTTCAGTGTTGGCTTCTTGGTCGACGTTTTCTTTGGTACAGCTTTCTTGGTTACTGCCTTCTTTTTTGGCTTCTCTGGGAGCTTGCCGATTCTGAGACGACCATTTACGCCATTAGCATTAGAATCTTTGGGACGAACTAACAACCCAGACTCGATGCCGGATTTAATTGCACGGCGTAGACTGGATGTGATATGAGCCGGGCTGACAGTAGAATGGTGAGTCAAAATGTATGACTTGATTGCTTGTACTGATGTCCCTTTCCGGTCTTTCAGTGCCTGAATAGCTTCAACTATCATATCCATTGTCTTAGGATGACTAGCTACAACTTTCGTCTTCTTCACAGACTTGTTTGAGGTCGATTCAACCATGGTGCAGGTTTAAGAATGTTTGCTGCTGAAGAGATACAGGCAGAATACAAAAATAGAGTGACGGGATTTGTCTTTTAACAGAGCGCCGATAGCAATCGAACGTCAGAGGAAACATAAGTGTGAACTGAGTGCCATTTCTCCATTTCGACCAGAGTTTGTTTTTGTTTTTGGCAATTAAACTCACATTACACCATGAAAAGTGACTTTAAATATAAATCCAACTATCACACTGGGTGGAGCACGTCGTGTGCTTCGTTTTCATATACATATTATCATTCATATATCATTATTTACCGCATGTGTAACTACAGTATACATGCTGACTGTCATTTTCATTTTCAAAAATGCATACGTTCGTACTACTTCAAGGATTAACGCACGTAAATGACAAATCAAATGGAATGTGTAGCTCACTTCATTAATAAATATAGTACGTTGTGTGATTCATATACGACAAACCGATATTGTACGCGATATTGCACATTTCCCGTTCAAGGTGCGTAAGAGTGCTGTGGATCGTACCTTGCCCCTTGTAGCATTGTACTCGGCGCTTGGTCGTAAAAACAACATCGGGCAAAGTACGAAGCAATTTTAAGAATGTGAACGGTCATGTGAAATTATTCTACAAAACAATACCCTTAGTTTTCGTTTCAAAAATGATTTCGGTTGTTTTAGGACAATGTCTCGCAAAAATAAATACGTGCCGTTGTTGGCGTCACCAATCCACACATTATTACATAATTTTCCATTGTTTCGCACTCGCAGCTGGTCCAACCCTGTCTCCTTAACACCTTCACATATGGTATTGGTTAGAAAGAAACAAAGGACGTGAGATAATTGCTATCGTCAGAACAAACTGACACGCACTTACTTTATGTGTAAGTGGCTGTATGTATGTATGTATTTATTTATTTATTTGTGATCGTGATAATGTGGTATAGGTGCGTTCATTTGACGGTAGTTCTCTTCTTGGAGGATGTGGTGGCCCTGAAAAGGGCCGTTTTGGTTTGTGTATGCTAGGCATACGACTTATGCTCGCTCACCACGGATGCGACGGGCAAGTTGGATATCTTTGGGCATGATGGTTACACGTTTGGCGTGAATGGCACACAGGTTGGTGTCTTCGAAAAGACCTACTAGGTATGCCTCGCTGGCTTCTTGTAGGGCCATCACGGCGGAGCTCTGGAATCGAAGGTCGGTCTTGAAATCTTGCGCAATTTCTCGAACCAGACGCTGGAATGGCAGCTTTCGGATCAGGAGCTCTGTACTTTTCTGGTAACGGCGGATCTCACGAAGAGCGACGGTGCCAGGCCTGTAACGATGTGGTTTCTTCACTCCGCCAGTAGCAGGTGCGCTCTTGCGAGCAGCCTTTGTTGCCAATTGTTTTCGTGGCGCTTTTCCACCAGTAGATTTACGTGCTGTTTGCTTGGTACGTGCCATGTCGAGTACAGAGTACGAGTACTTTTTTCGATGTCAGAATAAAGTAGAATATGTTTGAAAGGTGCAGTCTCTATTTTTATACTCTATTAGCCGGCGCTTCACGCCAGCTGATTGGTGAATGAATTAATATTGTGATTGGCCGGTATATGGTGGCCGTGATTGGTCGAAATTAACGAATTCTTATTGGCTGAGCGTAACCTTGTCAGAATCCCGATTTGTACTGAAGCTTGTCCAAACCAGTCACGTAAACAACAACAATATTCGAAACAATGTCGCATGAAGGCGCTGTCATCCCGCTTAAATCAGTGCATATATAAATGGGCGTATAACGTTTTACAAACCACCTGTCATGGGGGCGCCCTCTCTCGGTACATTCATCAGAATGCGATCACGTAACATGTGAAACCACGAATGTAGGTAGATATATTATCTATCATTTATTTATTTATTTATGTATTTTTAATTACAGTAGTAAACAATGGATTTTGCCACGGTATATTTCTAGGATTACTCACGTTTGACGCAAAAAAAAAATACATACATACACAGAGACATACAGTCATACAGACACACGTACTGTTTTCGGTAGTTCTCTTTTTGGAGGATGTGGTGGCCCTGAAAAGGGCCGTTTGGTTTGGATGCAGCGAAGTACATCATTTTAGTTTTTGGTGGTGTGTTTCTTTGTTGTCGGCTTCTTTGGTTTTGAAGCCTTTTTGGGTGTTTTCTTTTGAGCCGGCTTTTTAGTGGTAGTTTTCTCTGATTTCTTTGTGGCGGTATTTTTAGCTTGTGGTTTCTTGTCCGACTTTGGCTTTTTCGTAACCTTCTTGTCCGACTTTGGCTTTTTCGTAACCTTCTTGTCCTTGGGTTTCTTGTCTTTCAGTGTTGGCTTCTTGGTCGACGTTTTCTTTGGTACAGCTTTCTTGGTTACTGCCTTCTTTTTTGGCTTCTCTGGGAGCTTGCCGATTCTGAGACGACCATTTACGCCATTAGCATTAGAATCTTTGGGACGAACTAACAACCCAGACTCGATGCCGGATTTAATTGCACGGCGTAGACTGGATGTGATATGAGCCGGGCTGACAGTAGAATGGTGAGTCAAAATGTATGACTTGATTGCTTGTACTGATGTCCCTTTCCGGTCTTTCAGTGCCTGAATAGCTTCAACTATCATATCCATTGTCTTAGGATGACTAGCTACAACTTTCGTCTTCTTCACAGACTTGTTTGAGGTCGATTCAACCATGGTGCAGGTTTAAGAATGTTTGCTGCTGAAGAGATACAGGCAGAATACAAAAATAGAGTGACGGGATTTGTCTTTTAACAGAGCGCCGATAGCAATCGAACGTCAGAGGAAACATAAGTGTGAACTGAGTGCCATTTCTCCATTTCGACCAGAGTTTGTTTTTGTTTTTGGCAATTAAACTCACATTACACCATGAAAAGTGACTTTAAATATAAATCCAACTATCACACTGGGTGGAGCACGTCGTGTGCTTCGTTTTCATATACATATTATCATTCATATATCATTATTTACCGCATGTGTAACTACAGTATACATGCTGACTGTCATTTTCATTTTCAAAAATGCATACGTTCGTACTACTTCAAGGATTAACGCACGTAAATGACAAATCAAATGGAATGTGTAGCTCACTTCATTAATAAATATAGTACGTTGTGTGATTCATATACGACAAACCGATATTGTACGCGATATTGCACATTTCCCGTTCAAGGTGCGTAAGAGTGCTGTGGATCGTACCTTGCCCCTTGTAGCATTGTACTCGGCGCTTGGTCGTAAAAACAACATCGGGCAAAGTACGAAGCAATTTTAAGAATGTGAACGGTCATGTGAAATTATTCTACAAAACAATACCCTTAGTTTTCGTTTCAAAAATGATTTCGGTTGTTTTAGGACAATGTCTCGCAAAAATAAATACGTGCCGTTGTCGGCGTCACCAATCCACACATTATTACATAATTTTCCATTGTTTCGCACTCGCAGCTGGTCCAACCCTGTCTCCTTAACACCTTCACATATGGTATTGGTTAGAAAGAAACAAAGGACGTGAGATAATTGCTATCGTCAGAACAAACTGACACACACTTACTTTATGTGTAAGTGGCTGTATGTATGTATGTATTTATTTATTTATTTGTGACCGTGATAATGTGGTATAGGTGCGTTCATTTGACGGTAGTTCTCTTTTTGGAGGATGTGGTGGCCCTGAAAAGGGCCGTTTTGGTTTGTGTATGCTAGGCATACGACTTATGCTCGCTCACCGCGGATGCGACGGGCAAGTTGGATATCTTTGGGCATGATGGTAACACGTTTGGCGTGAATGGCACACAGGTTGGTGTCTTCGAAAAGACCTACTAGGTATGCCTCGCTGGCTTCTTGTAGGGCCATCACGGCGGAGCTCTGGAATCGAAGGTCGGTCTTGAAATCTTGCGCAATTTCTCGAACCAGACGCTGGAATGGCAGCTTTCGGATCAGGAGCTCTGTACTTTTCTGGTAACGGCGGATCTCACGAAGAGCGACGGTGCCAGGCCTGTAACGATGTGGTTTCTTCACTCCGCCAGTAGCAGGTGCGCTCTTGCGAGCAGCCTTTGTTGCCAATTGTTTTCGTGGCGCTTTTCCACCAGTAGATTTACGTGCTGTTTGCTTGGTACGTGCCATGTCGAGTACAGAGTACGAGTACTTTTTTCGATGTCAGAATAAAGTAGAATATGTTTGAAAGGTGCAGTCTCTATTTTTATACTCTATTAGCCGGCGCTTCACGCCAGCTGATTGGTGAATGAATTAATATTGTGATTGGCCGGTATATGGTGGCCGTGATTGGTCGAAATTAACGAATTCTTATTGGCTGAGCGTAACCTTGTCAGAATCCCGATTTGTACTGAAGCTTGTCCAAACCAGTCACGTAAACAACAACAATATTCGAAACAATGTCGCATGAAGGCGCTGTCATCCCGCTTAAATCAGTGCATATATAAATGGGCGTATAACGTTTTACAAACCACCTGTCATGGGGGCGCCCTCTCTCGGTACATTCATCAGAATGCGATCACGTAACATGTGAAACCACGAATGTAGGTAGATATATTATCTATCATTTATTTATTTATTTATTTATTTATTTATTTATTTATTTATTTATTTATTTATTTATTTATTTATTTATTTATTTATTTATGTATTTTTAATTACAGTAGTAAACAATGGATTTTGCCACGGTATATTTCTAGGATTACTCACGTTTGACGCAAAAAAAAATACATACATACACAGAGACATACAGTCATACAGACACACGTACTGTTTTCGGTAGTTCTCTTTTTGGAGGATGTGGTGGCCCTGAAAAGGGCCGTTTGGTTTGGATGCAGCGAAGTACATCATTTTATTTTTTGGTGGTGTGTTTCTTTGTTGTCGGCTTCTTTGGTTTTGAAGCCTTTTTGGGTGTTTTCTTTTGAGCCGGCTTTTTAGTGGTAGTTTTCTCTGATTTCTTTGTGGCGGTATTTTTAGCTTGTGGTTTCTTGTCCGACTTTGGCTTTTTCGTAACCTTCTTGTCCGACTTTGGCTTTTTCGTAACCTTTTTGTCCTTGGGTTTCTTGTCTTTCAGTGTTGGCTTCTTGGTCGACGTTTTCTTTGGTACAGCTTTCTTGGTTACTGCCTTCTTTTTTGGCTTCTCTGGGAGCTTGCCGATTCTGAGACGACCATTTACGCCATTAGCATTAGAATCTTTGGGACGAACTAACAACCCAGACTCGATGCCGGATTTAATTGCACGGCGTAGACTGGATGTGATATGAGCCGGGCTGACAGTAGAATGGTGAGTCAAAATGTATGACTTGATTGCTTGTACTGATGTCCCTTTCCGGTCTTTCAGTGCCTGAATAGCTTCAACTATCATATCCATTGTCTTAGGATGACTAGCTACAACTTTCGTCTTCTTCACAGACTTGTTTGAGGTCGATTCAACCATGGTGCAGGTTTAAGAATGTTTGCTGCTGAAGAGATACAGGCAGAATACAAAAATAGAGTGACGGGATTTGTCTTTTAACAGAGCGCCGATAGCAATCGAACGTCAGAGGAAACATAAGTGTGAACTGAGTGCCATTTCTCCATTTCGACCAGAGTTTGTTTTTGTTTTTGGCAATTAAACTCACATTACACCATGAAAAGTGACTTTAAATATATATCCAACTTTCACACTGGGTGGAGCACGTCGTGTGCTTCGTTTTCATATACATATTATCATTCATATATCATTATTTACCGCATGTGTAACTACAGTATACATGCTGACTGTCATTTTCATTTTCAAAAATGCATACGTTCGTACTACTTCAAGGATTAACGCACGTAAATGACAAATCAAATGGAATGTGTAGCTCACTTCATTAATAAATATAGTACGTTGTGTGATTCATATACGACAAACCGATATTGTACGCGATATTGCACATTTCCCGTTCAAGGTGCGTAAGAGTGCTGTGGATCGTACCTTGCCCCTTGTAGCATTGTACTCGGCGCTTGGTCGTAAAAACAACATCGGGCAAAGTACGAAGCAATTTTAAGAATGTGAACGGTCATGTGAAATTATTCTACAAAACAATACCCTTAGTTTTCGTTTCAAAAATGATTTCGGTTGTTTTAGGACAATGTCTCGCAAAAATAAATACGTGCCGTTGTCGGCGTCACCAATCCACACATTATTACATAATTTTCCATTGTTTCGCACTCGCAGCTGGTCCAACCCTGTCTCCTTAACACCTTCACATATGGTATTGGTTAGAAAGAAACAAAGGACGTGAGATAATTGCTATCGTCAGAACAAACTGACACGCACTTACTTTATGTGTAAGTGGCTGTATGTATGTATGTATTTATTTATTTATTTGTGATCGTGATAATGTGGTATAGGTGCGTTCATTTGACGGTAGTTCTCTTTTTGGAGGATGTGGTGGCCCTGAAAAGGGCCGTTTTGGTTTGTGTATGCTAGGCATACGACTTATGCTCGCTCACCGCGGATGCGACGGGCAAGTTGGATATCTTTGGGCATGATGGTTACACGTTTGGCGTGAATGGCACACAGGTTGGTGTCTTCGAAAAGACCTACTAGGTATGCCTCGCTGGCTTCTTGTAGGGCCATCACGGCGGAGCTCTGGAATCGAAGGTCGGTCTTGAAATCTTGCGCAATTTCTCGAACCAGACGCTGGAATGGCAGCTTTCGGATCAGGAGCTCTGTACTTTTCTGGTAACGGCGGATCTCACGAAGAGCGACGGTGCCAGGCCTGTAACGATGTGGTTTCTTCACTCCGCCAGTAGCAGGTGCGCTCTTGCGAGCAGCCTTTGTTGCCAATTGTTTTCGTGGCGCTTTTCCACCAGTAGATTTACGTGCTGTTTGCTTGGTACGTGCCATGTCGAGTACAGAGTACGAGTACTTTTTTCGATGTCAGAATAAAGTAGAATATGTTTGAAAGGTGCAGTCTCTATTTTTATACTCTATTAGCCGGCGCTTCACGCCAGCTGATTGGTGAATGAATTAATATTGTGATTGGCCGGTATATGGTGGCCGTGATTGGTCGAAATTAACGAATTCTTATTGGCTGAGCGTAACCTTGTCAGAATCCCGATTTGTACTGAAGCTTGTCCAAACCAGTCACGTAAACAACAACAATATTCGAAACAATGTCGCATGAAGGCGCTGTCATCCCGCTTAAATCAGTGCATATATAAATGGGCGTATAACGTTTTACAAACCACCTGTCATGGGGGCGCCCTCTCTCGGTACATTCATCAGAATGCGATCACGTAACATGTGAAACCACGAATGTAGGTAGATATATTATCTATCATTTATTTATTTATTTATTTATTTATTTATTTATTTATTTATTTATTTATTTATTTATTTATTTATTTATTTATTTATTTATTTATTTATTTATTTATTTATTTATTTATTTATTTATTTATTTATTTATGTATTTTTAATTACAGTAGTAAACAATGGATTTTGCCACGGTATATTTCTAGGATTACTCTCGTTTGACGCAAAAAAAAAATACATACATACACAGAGACATACAGTCATACAGACACACGTACTGTTTTCGGTAGTTCTCTTTTTGGAGGATGTGGTGGCCCTGAAAAGGGACGTTTGGTTTGGATGCAGCGAAGTACATCATTTTATTTTTTGGTGGTGTGTTTCTTTGTTGTCGGCTTCTTTGGTTTTGAAGCCTTTTTGGGTGTTTTCTTTTGAGCCGGCTTTTTAGTGGTAGTTTTCTCTGATTTCTTTGTGGCGGTATTTTTAGCTTGTGGTTTCTTGTCCGACTTTGGCTTTTTCGTAACCTTCTTGTCCGACTTTGGCTTTTTCGTAACCTTCTTGTCCTTGGGTTTCTTGTCTTTCAGTGTTGGCTTCTTGGTCGACGTTTTCTTTGGTACAGCTTTCTTGGTTACTGCCTTCTTTTTTGGCTTCTCTGGGAGCTTGCCGATTCTGAGACGACCATTTACGCCATTAGCATTAGAATCTTTGGGACGAACTAACAACCCAGACTCGATGCCGGATTTAATTGCACGGCGTAGACTGGATGTGATATGAGCCGGGCTGACAGTAGAATGGTGAGTCAAAATGTATGACTTGATTGCTTGTACTGATGTCCCTTTCCGGTCTTTCAGTGCCTGAATAGCTTCAACTATCATATCCATTGTCTTAGGATGACTAGCTACAACTTTCGTCTTCTTCACAGACTTGTTTGAGGTCGATTCAACCATGGTGCAGGTTTAAGAATGTTTGCTGCTGAAGAGATACAGGCAGAATACAAAAATAGAGTGACGGGATTTGTCTTTTAACAGAGCGCCGATAGCAATCGAACGTCAGAGGAAACATAAGTGTGAACTGAGTGCCATTTCTCCATTTCGACCAGAGTTTGTTTTTGTTTTTGGCAATTAAACTCACATTACACCATGAAAAGTGACTTTAAATATATATCCAACTATCACACTGGGTGGAGCACGTCGTGTGCTTCGTTTTCATATACATATTATCATTCATATATCATTATTTACCGCATGTGTAACTACAGTATACATGCTGACTGTCATTTTCATTTTCAAAAATGCATACGTTCGTACTACTTCAAGGATTAACGCACGTAAATGACAAATCAAATGGAATGTGTAGCTCACTTCATTAATAAATATAGTACGTTGTGTGATTCATATACGACAAACCGATATTGTACGCGATATTGCACATTTCCCGTTCAAGGTACGTAAGAGTGCTGTGGATCGTACCTTGCCCCTTGTAGCATTGTACTCGGCGCTTGGTCGTAAAAACAACATCGGGCAAAGTACGAAGCAATTTTAAGAATGTGAACGGTCATGTGAAATTATTCTACAAAACAATACCCTTAGTTTTCGTTTCAAAAATGATTTCGGTTGTTTTAGGACAATGTCTCGCAAAAATAAATACGTGCCGTTGTTGGCGTCACCAATCCACACATTATTACATAATTTTCCATTGTTTCGCACTCGCAGCTGGTCCAACCCTGTCTCCTTAACACCTTCACATATGGTATTGGTTAGAAAGAAACAAAGGACGTGAGATAATTGCTATCGTCAGAACAAACTGACACGCACTTACTTTATGTGTAAGTGGCTGTATGTATGTATGTATGTATGTATTTATTTATTTGTGATCGTGATAATGTGGTATAGGTGCGTTCATTTGACGGTAGTTCTCTTTTTGGAGGATGTGGTGGCCCTGAAAAGGGCCGTTTTGGTTTGTGTATGCTAGGCATACGACTTATGCTCGCTCACCGCGGATGCGACGGGCAAGTTGGATATCTTTGGGCATGATGGTTACACGTTTGGCGTGAATGGCACACAGGTTGGTGTCTTCGAAAAGACCTACTAGGTATGCCTCGCTGGCTTCTTGTAGGGCCATCACGGCGGAGCTCTGGAATCGAAGGTCGGTCTTGAAATCTTGCGCAATTTCTCGAACCAGACGCTGGAATGGCAGCTTTCGGATCAGGAGCTCTGTACTTTTCTGGTAACGGCGGATCTCACGAAGAGCGACGGTGCCAGGCCTGTAACGATGTGGTTTCTTCACTCCGCCAGTAGCAGGTGCGCTCTTGCGAGCAGCCTTTGTTGCCAATTGTTTTCGTGGCGCTTTTCCACCAGTAGATTTACGTGCTGTTTGCTTGGTACGTGCCATGTCGAGTACAGAGTACAAGTACTTTTTTCGATGTCAGAATAAAGTAGAATATGTTTGAAAGGTGCAGTCTCTATTTTTATACTCTATTAGCCGGCGCTTCACGCCAGCTGATTGGTGAATGAATTAATATTGTGATTGGCCGGTATATGGTGGCCGTGATTGGTCGAAATTAACGAATTCTTATTGGCTGAGCGTAACCTTGTCAGAATCCCGATTTGTACTGAAGCTTGTCCAAACCAGTCACGTAAACAACAACAATATTCGAAACAATGTCGCATGAAGGCGCTGTCATCCCGCTTAAATCAGTGCATATATAAATGGGCGTATAACGTTTTACAAACCACCTGTCATGGGGGCGCCCTCTCTCGGTACATTCATCAGAATGCGATCACGTAACATGTGAAACCACGAATGTAGGTAGATATATTATCTATCATTTATTTATTTATTTATTTATTTATTTATTTATTTATTTATTTATTTATTTATTTATTTATTTATTTATTTATTTATTTATTTATTTATTTATGTATTTTTAATTACAGTAGTAAACAATGGATTTTGCCACGGTATATTTCTAGGATTACTCTCGTTTGACGCAAAAAAAAATACATACATACACAGAGACATACAGTCATACAGACACACGTACTGTTTTCGGTAGTTCTTTTTTTGGAGGATGTGGTGGCCCTGAAAAGGGACGTTTGGTTTGGATGCAGCGAAGTACATCATTTTATTTTTTGGTGGTGTGTTTCTTTGTTGTCGGCTTCTTTGGTTTTGAAGCCTTTTTGGGTGTTTTCTTTTGAGCCGGCTTTTTAGTGGTAGTTTTCTCTGATTTCTTTGTGGCGGTATTTTTAGCTTGTGGTTTCTTGTCCGACTTTGGCTTTTTCGTAACCTTCTTGTCCGACTTTGGCTTTTTCGTAACCTTCTTGTCCTTGGGTTTCTTGTCTTTCAGTGTTGGCTTCTTGGTCGACGTTTTCTTTGGTACAGCTTTCTTGGTTACTGCCTTCTTTTTTGGCTTCTCTGGGAGCTTGCCGATTCTGAGACGACCATTTACGCCATTAGCATTAGAATCTTTGGGACGAACTAACAACCCAGACTCGATGCCGGATTTAATTGCACGGCGTAGACTGGATGTGATATGAGCCGGGCTGACAGTAGAATGGTGAGTCAAAATGTATGACTTGATTGCTTGTACTGATGTCCCTTTCCGGTCTTTCAGTGCCTGAATAGCTTCAACTATCATATCCATTGTCTTAGGATGACTAGCTACAACTTTCGTCTTCTTCACAGACTTGTTTGAGGTCGATTCAACCATGGTGCAGGTTTAAGAATGTTTGCTGCTGAAGAGATACAGGCAGAATACAAAAATAGAGTGACGGGATTTGTCTTTTAACAGAGCGCCGATAGCAATCGAACGTCAGAGGAAACATAAGTGTGAACTGAGTGCCATTTCTCCATTTCGACCAGAGTTTGTTTTTGTTTTTGGCAATTAAACTCACATTACACCATGAAAAGTGACTTTAAATATATATCCAACTATCACACTGGGTGGAGCACGTCGTGTGCTTCGTTTTCATATACATATTATCATTCATATATCATTATTTACCGCATGTGTAACTACAGTATACATGCTGACTGTCATTTTCATTTTCAAAAATGCATACGTTCGTACTACTTCAAGGATTAACGCACGTAAATGACAAATCAAATGGAATGTGTAGCTCACTTCATTAATAAATATAGTACGTTGTGTGATTCATATACGACAAACCGATATTGTACGCGATATTGCACATTTCCCGTTCAAGGTGCGTAAGAGTGCTGTGGATCGTACCTTGCCCCTTGTAGCATTGTACTCGGCGCTTGGTCGTAAAAACAACATCGGGCAAAGTACGAAGCAATTTTAAGAATGTGAACGGTCATGTGAAATTATTCTACAAAACAATACCCTTAGTTTTCGTTTCAAAAATGATTTCGGTTGTTTTAGGACAATGTCTCGCAAAAATAAATACGTGCCGTTGTTGGCGTCACCAATCCACACATTATTACATAATTTTCCATTGTTTCGCACTCGCAGCTGGTCCAACCCTGTCTCCTTAACACCTTCACATATGGTATTGGTTAGAAAGAAACAAAGGACGTGAGATAATTGCTATCGTCAGAACAAACTGACACGCACTTACTTTATGTGTAAGTGGCTGTATGTATGTATGTATTTATTTGTGATCGTGATAATGTGGTATAGGTGCGTTCATTTGACGGTAGTTCTCTTTTTGGAGGATGTGGTGGCCCTGAAAAGGGCCGTTTTGGTTTGTGTATGCTAGGCATACGACTTATGCTCGCTCACCGCGGATGCGACGGGCAAGTTGGATATCTTTGGGCATGATGGTTACACGTTTGGCGTGAATGGCACACAGGTTGGTGTCTTCGAAAAGACCTACTAGGTATGCCTCGCTGGCTTCTTGTAGGGCCATCACGGCGGAGCTCTGGAATCGAAGGTCGGTCTTGAAATCTTGCGCAATTTCTCGAACCAGACGCTGGAATGGCAGCTTTCGGATCAGGAGCTCTGTACTTTTCTGGTAACGGCGGATCTCACGAAGAGCGACGGTGCCAGGCCTGTAACGATGTGGTTTCTTCACTCCGCCAGTAGCAGGTGCGCTCTTGCGAGCAGCCTTTGTTGCCAATTGTTTTCGTGGCGCTTTTCCACCAGTAGATTTACGTGCTGTTTGCTTGGTACGTGCCATGTCGAGTACAGAGTACGAGTACTTTTTTCGATGTCAGAATAAAGTAGAATATGTTTGAAAGGTGCAGTCTCTATTTTTATACTCTATTAGCCGGCGCTTCACGCCAGCTGATTGGTGAATGAATTAATATTGTGATTGGCCGGTATATGGTGGCCGTGATTGGTCGAAATTAACGAATTCTTATTGGCTGAGCGTAACCTTGTCAGAATCCCGATTTGTACTGAAGCTTGTCCAAACCAGTCACGTAAACAACAACAATATTCGAAACAATGTCGCATGAAGGCGCTGTCATCCCGCTTAAATCAGTGCATATATAAATGGGCGTATAACGTTTTACAAACCACCTGTCATGGGGGCGCCCTCTCTCGGTACATTCATCAGAATGCGATCACGTAACATGTGAAACCACGAATGTAGGTAGATATATTATATATCATTTATTTATTTATTTATTTATTTATTTATGTATTTTTAATTACAGTAGTAAACAATGGATTTTGCCACGGTATATTTCTAGGATTACTCACGTTTGACGCAAAAAAAAAAATACATACATACACAGAGACATACAGTCATACAGACACACGTACTGTTTTCGGTAGTTCTCTTTTTGGAGGATGTGGTGGCCCTGAAAAGGGCCGTTTGGTTTGGATGCAGCGAAGTACATCATTTTATTTTTTGGTGGTGTGTTTCTTTGTTGTCGGCTTCTTTGGTTTTGAAGCCTTTTTGGGTGTTTTCTTTTGAGCCGGCTTTTTAGTGGTAGTTTTCTCTGATTTCTTTGTGGCGGTATTTTTAGCTTGTGGTTTCTTGTCCGACTTTGGCTTTTTCGTAACCTTCTTGTCCGACTTTGGCTTTTTCGTAACCTTCTTGTCCTTGGGTTTCTTGTCTTTCAGTGTTGGCTTCTTGGTCGACGTTTTCTTTGGTACAGCTTTCTTGGTTACTGCCTTCTTTTTTGGCTTCTCTGGGAGCTTGCCGATTCTGAGACGACCATTTACGCCATTAGCATTAGAATCTTTGGGACGAACTAACAACCCAGACTCGATGCCGGATTTAATTGCACGGCGTAGACTGGATGTGATATGAGCCGGGCTGACAGTAGAATGGTGAGTCAAAATGTATGACTTGATTGCTTGTACTGATGTCCCTTTCCGGTCTTTCAGTGCCTGAATAGCTTCAACTATCATATCCATTGTCTTAGGATGACTAGCTACAACTTTCGTCTTCTTCACAGACTTGTTTGAGGTCGATTCAACCATGGTGCAGGTTTAAGAATGTTTGCTGCTGAAGAGATACAGGCAGAATACAAAAATAGAGTGACGGGATTTGTCTTTTAACAGAGCGCCGATAGCAATCGAACGTCAGAGGAAACATAAGTGTGAACTGAGTGCCATTTCTCCATTTCGACCAGAGTTTGTTTTTGTTTTTGGCAATTAAACTCACATTACACCATGAAAAGTGACTTTAAATATATATCCAACTATCACACTGGGTGGAGCACGTCGTGTGCTTCGTTTTCATATACATATTATCATTCATATATCATTATTTACCGCATGTGTAACTACAGTATACATGCTGACTGTCATTTTCATTTTCAAAAATGCATACGTTCGTACTACTTCAAGGATTAACGCACGTAAATGACAAATCAAATGGAATGTGTAGCTCACTTCATTAATAAATATAGTACGTTGTGTGATTCATATACGACAAACCGATATTGTACGCGATATTGCACATTTCCCGTTCAAGGTGCGTAAGAGTGCTGTGGATCGTACCTTGCCCCTTGTAGCATTGTACTCGGCGCTTGGTCGTAAAAACAACATCGGGCAAAGTACGAAGCAATTTTAAGAATGTGAACGGTCATGTGAAATTATTCTACAAAACAATACCCTTAGTTTTCGTTTCAAAAATGATTTCGGTTGTTTTAGGACAATGTCTCGCAAAAATAAATACGTGCCGTTGTTGGCGTCACCAATCCACACATTATTACATAATTTTCCATTGTTTCGCACTCGCAGCTGGTCCAACCCTGTCTCCTTAACACCTTCACATATGGTATTGGTTAGAAAGAAACAAAGGACGTGAGATAATTGCTATCGTCAGAACAAACTGACACGCACTTACTTTATGTGTAAGTGGCTGTATGTATGTATGTATTTATTTATTTATTTGTGATCGTGATAATGTGGTATAGGTGCGTTCATTTGACGGTAGTTCTCTTTTTGGAGGATGTGGTGGCCCTGAAAAGGGCCGTTTTGGTTTGTGTATGCTAGGCATACGACTTATGCTCGCTCACCGCGGATGCGACGGGCAAGTTGGATATCTTTGGGCATGATGGTTACACGTTTGGCGTGAATGGCACACAGGTTGGTGTCTTCGAAAAGACCAACTAGGTATGCCTCGCTGGCTTCTTGTAGGGCCATCACGGCGGAGCTCTGGAATCGAAGGTCGGTCTTGAAATCTTGCGCAATTTCTCGAACCAGACGCTGGAATGGCAGCTTTCGGATCAGGAGCTCTGTACTTTTCTGGTAACGGCGGATCTCACGAAGAGCGACGGTGCCAGGCCTGTAACGATGTGGTTTCTTCACTCCGCCAGTAGCAGGTGCGCTCTTGCGAGCAGCCTTTGTTGCCAATTGTTTTCGTGGCGCTTTTCCACCAGTAGATTTACGTGCTGTTTGCTTGGTACGTGCCATGTCGAGTACAGAGTACGAGTACTTTTTTCGATGTCAGAATAAAGTAGAATATGTTTGAAAGGTGCAGTCTCTATTTTTATACTCTATTAGCCGGCGCTTCACGCCAGCTGATTGGTGAATGAATTAATATTGTGATTGGCCGGTATATGGTGGCCGTGATTGGTCGAAATTAACGAATTCTTATTGGCTGAGCGTAACCTTGTCAGAATCCCGATTTGTACTGAAGCTTGTCCAAACCAGTCACGTAAACAACAACAATATTCGAAACAATGTCGCATGAAGGCGCTGTCATCCCGCTTAAATCAGTGCATATATAAATGGGCGTATAACGTTTTACAAACCACCTGTCATGGGGGCGCCCTCTCTCGGTACATTCATCAGAATGCGATCACGTAACATGTGAAACCACGAATGTAGGTAGATATATTATCTATCATTTATTTATTTATTTATTTATTTATGTATTTTTAATTACAGTAGTAAACAATGGATTTTGCCACGGTATATTTCTAGGATTACTCTCGTTTGACGCAAAAAAAAATACATACATACACAGAGACATACAGTCATACAGACACACGTACTGTTTTCGGTAGTTCTTTTTTTGGAGGATGTGGTGGCCCTGAAAAGGGACGTTTGGTTTGGATGCAGCGAAGTACATCATTTTATTTTTTGGTGGTGTGTTTCTTTGTTGTCGGCTTCTTTGGTTTTGAAGCCTTTTTGGGTGTTTTCTTTTGAGCCGGCTTTTTAGTGGTAGTTTTCTCTGATTTCTTTGTGGCGGTATTTTTAGCTTGTGGTTTCTTGTCCGACTTTGGCTTTTTCGTAACCTTCTTGTCCGACTTTGGCTTTTTCGTAACCTTCTTGTCCTTGGGTTTGACGCAAAAAAAAATACATACATACACAGAGACATACAGTCATACAGACACACGTACTGTTTTCGGTAGTTCTTTTTTTGGAGGATGTGGTGGCCCTGAAAAGGGACGTTTGGTTTGGATGCAGCGAAGTACATCATTTTATTTTTTGGTGGTGTGTTTCTTTGTTGTCGGCTTCTTTGGTTTTGAAGCCTTTTTGGGTGTTTTCTTTTGAGCCGGCTTTTTAGTGGTAGTTTTCTCTGATTTCTTTGTGGCGGTATTTTTAGCTTGTGGTTTCTTGTCCGACTTTGGCTTTTTCGTAACCTTCTTGTCCGACTTTGGCTTTTTCGTAACCTTCTTGTCCTTGGGTTTCTTGTCTTTCAGTGTTGGCTTCTTGGTCGACGTTTTCTTTGGTACAGCTTTCTTGGTTACTGCCTTCTTTTTTGGCTTCTCTGGGAGCTTGCCGATTCTGAGACGACCATTTACGCCATTAGCATTAGAATCTTTGGGACGAACTAACAACCCAGACTCGATGCCGGATTTAATTGCACGGCGTAGACTGGATGTGATATGAGCCGGGCTGACAGTAGAATGGTGAGTCAAAATGTATGACTTGATTGCTTGTACTGATGTCCCTTTCCGGTCTTTCAGTGCCTGAATAGCTTCAACTATCATATCCATTGTCTTAGGATGACTAGCTACAACTTTCGTCTTCTTCACAGACTTGTTTGAGGTCGATTCAACCATGGTGCAGGTTTAAGAATGTTTGCTGCTGAAGAGATACAGGCAGAATACAAAAATAGAGTGACGGGATTTGTCTTTTAACAGAGCGCCGATAGCAATCGAACGTCAGAGGAAACATAAGTGTGAACTGAGTGCCATTTCTCCATTTCGACCAGAGTTTGTTTTTGTTTTTGGCAATTAAACTCACATTACACCATGAAAAGTGACTTTAAATATATATCCAACTATCACACTGGGTGGAGCACGTCGTGTGCTTCGTTTTCATATACATATTATCATTCATATATCATTATTTACCGCATGTGTAACTACAGTATACATGCTGACTGTCATTTTCATTTTCAAAAATGCATACGTTCGTACTACTTCAAGGATTAACGCACGTAAATGACAAATCAAATGGAATGTGTAGCTCACTTCATTAATAAATATAGTACGTTGTGTGATTCATATACGACAAACCGATATTGTACGCGATATTGCACATTTCCCGTTCAAGGTGCGTAAGAGTGCTGTGGATCGTACCTTGCCCCTTGTAGCATTGTACTCGGCGCTTGGTCGTAAAAACAACATCGGGCAAAGTACGAAGCAATTTTAAGAATGTGAACGGTCATGTGAAATTATTCTACAAAACAATACCCTTAGTTTTCGTTTCAAAAATGATTTCGGTTGTTTTAGGACAATGTCTCGCAAAAATAAATACGTGCCGTTGTTGGCGTCACCAATCCACACATTATTACATAATTTTCCATTGTTTCGCACTCGCAGCTGGTCCAACCCTGTCTCCTTAACACCTTCACATATGGTATTGGTTAGAAAGAAACAAAGGACGTGAGATAATTGCTATCGTCAGAACAAACTGACACGCACTTACTTTATGTGTAAGTGGCTGTATGTATGTATGTATTTATTTATTTGTGATCGTGATAATGTGGTATAGGTGCGTTCATTTGACGGTAGTTCTCTTTTTGGAGGATGTGGTGGCCCTGAAAAGGGCCGTTTTGGTTTGTGTATGCTAGGCATACGACTTATGCTCGCTCACCGCGGATGCGACGGGCAAGTTGGATATCTTTGGGCATGATGGTTACACGTTTGGCGTGAATGGCACACAGGTTGGTGTCTTCGAAAAGACCTACTAGGTATGCCTCGCTGGCTTCTTGTAGGGCCATCACGGCGGAGCTCTGGAATCGAAGGTCGGTCTTGAAATCTTGCGCAATTTCTCGAACCAGACGCTGGAATGGCAGCTTTCGGATCAGGAGCTCTGTACTTTTCTGGTAACGGCGGATCTCACGAAGAGCGACGGTGCCAGGCCTGTAACGATGTGGTTTCTTCACTCCGCCAGTAGCAGGTGCGCTCTTGCGAGCAGCCTTTGTTGCCAATTGTTTTCGTGGCGCTTTTCCACCAGTAGATTTACGTGCTGTTTGCTTGGTACGTGCCATGTCGAGTACAGAGTACGAGTACTTTTTTCGATGTCAGAATAAAGTAGAATATGTTTGAAAGGTGCAGTCTCTATTTTTATACTCTATTAGCCGGCGCTTCACGCCAGCTGATTGGTGAATGAATTAATATTGTGATTGGCCGGTATATGGTGGCCGTGATTGGTCGAAATTAACGAATTCTTATTGGCTGAGCGTAACCTTGTCAGAATCCAGATTTGTACTGAAGCTTGTCCAAACCAGTCACGTAAACAACAACAATATTCGAAACAATGTCGCATGAAGGCGCTGTCGTCCCGCTTAAATCAGTGCATATATAAATGGGCGTATAACGTTTTACAAACCACCTGTCATGGGGGCGCCCTCTCTCGGTACATTCATCAGAATGCGATCACGTAACATGTGAAACCACGAATGTAGGTAGATATATTATCTATCATTTATTTATTTATTTATTTATTTATTTATGTATTTTTAATTACAGTAGTAAACAATGGATTTTGCCACGGTATATTTCTAGGATTACTCACGTTTGACGCAAAAAAAAAAATACATACATACACAGAGACATACAGTCATACAGACACACGTACTGTTTTCGGTAGTTCTCTTTTTGGAGGATGTGATGGCCCTGAAAAGGGCCGTTTGGTTTGGATGCAGCGAAGTACATCATTTTATTTTTTGGTGGTGTGTTTCTTTGTTGTCGGCTTCTTTGGTTTTGAAGCCTTTTTGGGTGTTTTCTTTTGAGCCGGCTTTTTAGTGGTAGTTTTCTCTGATTTCTTTGTGGCGGTATTTTTAGCTTGTGGTTTCTTGTCCGACTTTGGCTTTTTCGTAACCTTCTTGTCCGACTTTGGCTTTTTCGTAACCTTCTTGTCCTTGGGTTTCTTGTCTTTCAGTGTTGGCTTCTTGGTCGACGTTTTCTTTGGTACAGCTTTCTTGGTTACTGCCTTCTTTTTTGGCTTCTCTGGGAGCTTGCCGATTCTGAGACGACCATTTACGCCATTAGCATTAGAATCTTTGGGACGAACTAACAACCCAGACTCGATGCCGGATTTAATTGCACGGCGTAGACTGGATGTGATATGAGCCGGGCTGACAGTAGAATGGTGAGTCAAAATGTATGACTTGATTGCTTGTACTGATGTCCCTTTCCGGTCTTTCAGTGCCTGAATAGCTTCAACTATCATATCCATTGTCTTAGGATGACTAGCTACAACTTTCGTCTTCTTCACAGACTTGTTTGAGGTCGATTCAACCATGGTGCAGGTTTAAGAATGTTTGCTGCTGAAGAGATACAGGCAGAATACAAAAATAGAGTGACGGGATTTGTCTTTTAACAGAGCGCCGATAGCAATCGAACGTCAGAGGAAACATAAGTGTGAACTGAGTGCCATTTCTCCATTTCGACCAGAGTTTGTTTTTGTTTTTGGCAATTAAACTCACATTACACCATGAAAAGTGACTTTAAATATATATCCAACTATCACACTGGGTGGAGCACGTCGTGTGCTTCGTTTTCATATACATATTATCATTCATATATCATTATTTACCGCATGTGTAACTACAGTATACATGCTGACTGTCATTTTCATTTTCAAAAATGCATACGTTCGTACTACTTCAAGGATTAACGCACGTAAATGACAAATCAAATGGAATGTGTAGCTCACTTCATTAATAAATATAGTACGTTGTGTGATTCATATACGACAAACCGATATTGTACGCGATATTGCACATTTCCCGTTCAAGGTGCGTAAGAGTGCTGTGGATCGTACCTTGCCCCTTGTAGCATTGTACTCGGCGCTTGGTCGTAAAAACAACATCGGGCAAAGTACGAAGCAATTTTAAGAATGTGAACGGTCATGTGAAATTATTCTACAAAACAATACCCTTAGTTTTCGTTTCAAAAATGATTTCGGTTGTTTTAGGACAATGTCTCGCAAAAATAAATACGTGCCGTTGTCGGCGTCACCAATCCACACATTATTACATAATTTTCCATTGTTTCGCACTTGCAGCTGGTCCAACCCTGTCTCCTTAACACCTTCACATATGGTATTGGTTAGAAAGAAACAAAGGACGTGAGATAATTGCTATCGTCAGAACAAACTGACACACACTTACTTTATGTGTAAGTGGCTGTATGTATGTATGTATTTATTTATTTATTTGTGACCGTGATAATGTGGTATAGGTGCGTTCATTTGACGGTAGTTCTCTTTTTGGAGGATGTGGTGGCCCTGAAAAGGGCCGTTTTGGTTTGTGTATGCTAGGCATACGACTTATGCTCGCTCACCGCGGATGCGACGGGCAAGTTGGATATCTTTGGGCATGATGGTTACACGTTTGGCGTGAATGGCACACAGGTTGGTGTCTTCGAAAAGACCTACTAGGTATGCCTCGCTGGCTTCTTGTAGGGCCATCACGGCGGAGCTCTGGAATCGAAGGTCGGTCTTGAAATCTTGCGCAATTTCTCGAACCAGACGCTGGAATGGCAGCTTTCGGATCAGGAGCTCTGTACTTTTCTGGTAACGGCGGATCTCACGAAGAGCGACGGTGCCAGGCCTGTAACGATGTGGTTTCTTCACTCCGCCAGTAGCAGGTGCGCTCTTGCGAGCAGCCTTTGTTGCCAATTGTTTTCGTGGCGCTTTTCCACCAGTAGATTTATGTGCTGTTTGCTTGGTACGTGCCATGTCGAGTACAGAGTACGAGTACTTTTTTCGATGTCAGAATAAAGTAGAATATGTTTGAAAGGTGCAGTCTCTATTTTTATACTCTATTAGCCGGCGCTTCACGCCAGCTGATTGGTGAATGAATTAATATTGTGATTGGCCGGTATATGGTGGCCGTGATTGGTCGAAATTAACGAATTCTTATTGGCTGAGCGTAACCTTGTCAGAATCCCGATTTGTACTGAAGCTTGTCCAAACCAGTCACGTAAACAACAACAATATTCGAAACAATGTCGCATGAAGGCGCTGTCATCCCGCTTAAATCAGTGCATATATAAATGGGCGTATAACGTTTTACAAACCACCTGTCATGGAGGCGCCCTCTCTCGGTACATTCATCAGAATGCGATCACGTAACATGTGAAACCACGAATGTAGGTAGATATATTATCTATCATTTATTTATTTATTTATGTATTTTTAATTACAGTAGTAAACAATGGATTTTGCCACGGTATATTTCTAGGATTACTCACGTTTGACGCAAAAAAAAAAATACATACATACACAGAGACATACAGTCATACAGACACACGTACTGTTTTCGGTAGTTCTCTTTTTGGAGGATGTGGTGGCCCTGAAAAGGGCCGTTTGGTTTGGATGCAGCGAAGTACATCATTTTATTTTTTGGTGGTGTGTTTCTTTGTTGTCGGCTTCTTTGGTTTTGAAGCCTTTTTGGGTGTTTTCTTTTGAGCCGGCTTTTTAGTGGTAGTTTTCTCTGATTTCTTTGTGGCGGTATTTTTAGCTTGTGGTTTCTTGTCCGACTTTGGCTTTTTCGTAACCTTCTTGTCCGACTTTGGCTTTTTCGTAACCTTCTTGTCCTTGGGTTTCTTGTCTTTCAGTGTTGGCTTCTTGGTCGACGTTTTCTTTGGTACAGCTTTCTTGGTTACTGCCTTCTTTTTTGGCTTCTCTGGGAGCTTGCCGATTCTGAGACGACCATTTACTCACGTTTGACGCAAAAAAAAAAATACATACATACACAGAGACATACAGTCATACAGACACACGTACTGTTTTCGGTAGTTCTCTTTTTGGAGGATGTGGTGGCCCTGAAAAGGGCCGTTTGGTTTGGATGCAGCGAAGTACATCATTTTATTTTTTGGTGGTGTGTTTCTTTGTTGTCGGCTTCTTTGGTTTTGAAGCCTTTTTGGGTGTTTTCTTTTGAGCCGGCTTTTTAGTGGTAGTTTTCTCTGATTTCTTTGTGGCGGTATTTTTAGCTTGTGGTTTCTTGTCCGACTTTGGCTTTTTCGTAACCTTCTTGTCCGACTTTGGCTTTTTCGTAACCTTCTTGTCCTTGGGTTTCTTGTCTTTCAGTGTTGGCTTCTTGGTCGACGTTTTCTTTGGTACAGCTTTCTTGGTTACTGCCTTCTTTTTTGGCTTCTCTGGGAGCTTGCCGATTCTGAGACGACCATTTACGCCATTAGCATTAGAATCTTTGGGACGAACTAACAACCCAGACTCGATGCCGGATTTAATTGCACGGCGTAGACTGGATGTGATATGAGCCGGGCTGACAGTAGAATGGTGAGTCAAAATGTATGACTTGATTGCTTGTACTGATGTCCCTTTCCGGTCTTTCAGTGCCTGAATAGCTTCAACTATCATATCCATTGTCTTAGGATGACTAGCTACAACTTTCGTCTTCTTCACAGACTTGTTTGAGGTCGATTCAACCATGGTGCAGGTTTAAGAATGTTTGCTGCTGAAGAGATACAGGCAGAATACAAAAATAGAGTGACGGGATTTGCCTTTTAACAGAGCGCCGATAGCAATCGAACGTCAGAGGAAACATAACTGAGTGCCATTTCTCCATTTCGACCAGAGTTTGTTTTTGTTTTTGGCAATTAAACTCACATTACACCATGAAAAGTGACTTTAAATATATATCCAACTATCACACTGGGTGGAGCACGTCGTGTGCTTCGTTTTCATATACATATTATCATTCATATATCATTATTTACCGCATGTGTAACTACAGTATACATGCTGACTGTCATTTTCATTTTCAATAATGCATACGTTCGTACTACTTCAAGGATTAACGCACGTAAATGACAAATCAAATGGAATGTGTAGCTCACTTCATTAATAAATATAGTACGTTGTGTGATTCATATACGACAAACCGATATTGTACGCGATATTGCACATTTCCCGTTCAAGGTGCGTAAGAGTGCTGTGGATCGTACCTTGCCCCTTGTAGCATTGTACTCGGCGCTTGGTCGTAAAAACAACATCGGGCAAAGTACGAAGCAATTTTAAGAATGTGAACGGTCATGTGAAATTATTCTACAAAACAATACCCTTAGTTTTCGTTTCAAAAATGATTTCGGTTGTTTTAGGACAATGTCTCGCAAAAATAAATACGTGCCGTTGTCGGCGTCACCAATCCACACATTATTACATAATTTTCCATTGTTTCGCACTCGCAGCTGGTCCAACCCTGTCTCCTTAACACCTTCACATATGGTATTGGTTAGAAAGAAACAAAGGACGTGAGATAATTGCTATCGTCAGAACAAACTGACACGCACTTACTTTATGTGTAAGTGGCTGTATGTATGTATGTATTTATTTATTTATTTGTGATCGTGATAATGTGGTATAGGTGCGTTCATTTGACGGTAGTTCTCTTTTTGGAGGATGTGGTGGCCCTGAAAAGGGCCGTTTTGGTTTGTGTATGCTAGGCATACGACTTATGCTCGCTCACCGCGGATGCGACGGGCAAGTTGGATATCTTTGGGCATGATGGTTACACGTTTGGCGTGAATGGCACACAGGTTGGTGTCTTCGAAAAGACCTACTAGGTATGCCTCGCTGGCTTCTTGTAGGGCCATCACGGCGGAGCTCTGGAATCGAAGGTCGGTCTTGAAATCTTGCGCAATTTCTCGAACCAGACGCTGGAATGGCAGCTTTCGGATCAGGAGCTCTGTACTTTTCTGGTAACGGCGGATCTCACGAAGAGCGACGGTGCCAGGCCTGTAACGATGTGGTTTCTTCACTCCGCCAGTAGCAGGTGCGCTCTTGCGAGCAGCCTTTGTTGCCAATTGTTTTCGTGGCGCTTTTCCACCAGTAGATTTACGTGCTGTTTGCTTGGTACGTGCCATGTCGAGTACAGAGTACGAGTACTTTTTTCGATGTCAGAATAAAGTAGAATATGTTTGAAAGGTGCAGTCTCTATTTTTATACTCTATTAGCCGGCGCTTCACGCCAGCTGATTGGTGAATGAATTAATATTGTGATTGGCCGGTATATGGTGGCCATGATTGGTCGAAATTAACGAATTCTTATTGGCTGAGCGTAACCTTGTCAGAATCCCGATTTGTACTGAAGCTTGTCCAAACCAGTCACGTAAACAACAACAATATTCGAAACAATGTCGCATGAAGGCGCTGTCATCCCGCTTAAATCAGTGCATATATAAATGGGCGTATAACGTTTTACAAACCACCTGTCATGGGGGCGCCCTCTCTCGGTACATTCATCAGAATGCGATCACGTAACATGTGAAACCACGAATGTAGGTAGATATATTATCTATCATTTATTTATTTATTTATTTATTTATGTATTTTTAATTACAGTAGTAAACAATGGATTTTGCCACGGTATATTTCTAGGATTACTCACGTTTGACGCAAAAAAAAAATACATACATACACAGAGACATACAGTCATACAGACACACGTACTGTTTTCGGTAGTTCTCTTTTTGGAGGATGTGGTGGCCCTGAAAAGGGCCGTTTGGTTTGGATGCAGCGAAGTACATCATTTTATTTTTTGGTGGTGTGTTTCTTTGTTGTCGGCTTCTTTTGTTTTGAAGCCTTTTTGGGTGTTTTCTTTTGAGCCGGCTTTTTAGTGGTAGTTTTCTCTGATTTCTTTGTGGCGGTATTTTTAGCTTGTGGTTTCTTGTCCGACTTTGGCTTTTTCGTAACCTTCTTGTCCGACTTTGGCTTTTTCGTAACCTTCTTGTCCTTGGGTTTCTTGTCTTTCAGTGTTGGCTTCTTGGTCGACGTTTTCTTTGGTACAGCTTTCTTGGTTACTGCCTTCTTTTTTGGCTTCTCTGGGAGCTTGCCGATTCTGAGACGACCATTTACGCCATTAGCATTAGAATCTTTGGGACGAACTAACAACCCAGAATCGATGCCGGATTTAATTGCACGGCGTAGACTGGATGTGATATGAGCCGGGCTGACAGTAGAATGGTGAGTCAAAATGTATGACTTGATTGCTTGTACTGATGTCCCTTTCCGGTCTTTCAGTGCCTGAATAGCTTCAACTATCATATCTATTGTCTTAGGATGACTAGCTACAACTTTCGTCTTCTTCACAGACTTGTTTGAGGTCGATTCAACCATGGTGCAGGTTTAAGAATGTTTGCTGCTGAAGAGATACAGGCAGAATACAAAAATAGAGTGACGGGATTTGTCTTTTAACAGAGCGCCGATAGCAATCGAACGTCAGAGGAAACATAAGTGTGAACTGAGTGCCATTTCTCCATTTCGACCAGAGTTTGTTTTTGTTTTTGGCAATTAAACTCACATTACACCATGAAAAGTGACTTTAAATATATATCCAACTATCACACTGGGTGGAGCACGTCGTGTGCTTCGTTTTCATATACATATTATCATTCATATATCATTATTTACCGCATGTGTAACTACAGTATACATGCTGACTGTCATTGTCATTTTCAAAAATGCATACGTTCGTACTACTTCAAGGATTAACGCACGTAAATGACAAATCAAATGGAATGTGTAGCTCACTTCATTAATAAATATAGTACGTTGTGTGATTCATATTCGACAAACCGATATTGTACGCGATATTGCACATTTCCCGTTCAAGGTGCGTAAGAGTGCTGTGGATCGTACCTTGCCCCTTGTAGCATTGTACTCGGCGCTTGGTCGTAAAAACAACATCGGGCAAAGTACGAAGCAATTTTAAGAATGTGAACGGTCATGTGAAATTATTCTACAAAACAATACCCTTAGTTTTCGTTTCAAAAATGATTTCGGTTGTTTTAGGACAATGTCTCGCAAAAATAAATACGTGCCGTTGTCGGCGTCACCAATCCACACATTATTACATAATTTTCCATTGTTTCGCACTCGCAGCTGGTCCAACCCTGTCTCCTTAACACCTTCACATATGGTATTGGTTAGAAAGAAACAAAGGACGTGAGATAATTGCTATCGTCAGAACAAACTGACACGCACTTACTTTATGTGTAAGTGGCTGTATGTATATATGTATTTATTTATTTATTTATTTGTGATCGTGATAATGTGGTATAGGTGCGTTCATTTGACGGTAGTTCTCTTTTTGGAGGATGTGGTGGCCCTGAAAAGGGCCGTTTTGGTTTGTGTATGCTAGGCATACGACTTATGCTCGCTCACCGCGGATGCGACGGGCAAGTTGGATATCTTTGGGCATGATGGTTACACGTTTGGCGTGAATGGCACACAGGTTGGTGTCTTCGAAAAGACCTACTAGTTATGCCTCGCTGGCTTCTTGTAGGGCCATCACGGCGGAGCTCTGGAATCGAAGGTCGGTCTTGAAATCTTGCGCAATTTCTCGAACCAGACGCTGGAATGGCAGCTTTCGGATCAGGAGCTCTGTACTTTTCTGGTAACGGCGGATCTCACGAAGAGCGACGGTGCCAGGCCTGTAACGATGTGGTTTCTTCACTCCGCCAGTAGCAGGTGCGCTCTTGCGAGCAGCCTTTGTTGCCAATTGTTTTCGTGGCGCTTTTCCACCAGTAGATTTACGTGCTGTTTGCTTGGTACGTGCCATGTCGAGTACAGAGTACGAGTACTTTTTTCGATGTCAGAATAAAGTAGAATATGTTTGAAAGGTGCAGTCTCTATTTTTATACTCTATTAGCCGGCGCTTCACGCCAGCTGATTGGTGAATGAATTAATATTGTGATTGGCCGGTATATGGTGGCCGTGATTGGTCGAAATTAACGAATTCTTATTGGCTGAGCGTAACCTTGTCAGAATCCCGATTTGTACTGAAGCTTGTCCAAACCAGTCACGTAAACAACAACAATATTCGAAACAATGTCGCATGAAGGCGCTGTCATCCCGCTTAAATCAGTGCATATATAAATGGGCGTATAACGTTTTACAAACCACCTGTCATGGGGGCGCCCTCTCTCGGTACATTCATCAGAATGCGATCACGTAACATGTGAAACCACGAATGTAGGTAGATATATTATCTATCATTTATTTATTTATTTATTTATTTATGTATTTTTAATTACAGTAGTAAACAATGGATTTTGCCACGGTATATTTCTAGGATTACTCACGTTTGACGCAAAAAAAAAATACATACATACACAGAGACATACAGTCATACAGACACACGTACTGTTTTCGGTAGTTCTCTTTTTGGAGGATGTGGTGGCCCTGAAAAGGGCCGTTTGGTTTGGATGCAGCGAAGTACATCATTTTATTTTTTGGTGGTGTGTTTCTTTGTTGTCGGCTTCTTTGGTTTTGAAGCCTTTTTGGGTGTTTTCTTTTGAGCCGGCTTTTTAGTGGTAGTTTTCTCTGATTTCTTTGTGGCGGTATTTTTAGCTTGTGGTTTCTTGTCCGACTTTGGCTTTTTCGTAACCTTCTTGTCCGACTTTGGCTTTTTCGTAACCTTCTTGTCCTTGGGTTTCTTGTCTTTCAGTGTTGGCTTCTTGGTCGACGTTTTCTTTGGTACAGCTTTCTTGGTTACTGCCTTCTTTTTTGGCTTTTCTGGGAGCTTGCCGATTCTGAGACGACCATTTACGCCATTAGCATTAGAATCTTTGGGACGAACTAACAACCCAGACTCGATGCCGGATTTAATTGCACGGCGTAGACTGGATGTGATATGAGCCGGGCTGACAGTAGAATGGTGAGTCAAAATGTATGACTTGATTGCTTGTACTGATGTCCCTTTCCGGTCTTTCAGTGCCTGAATAGCTTCAACTATCATATCCATTGTCTTAGGATGACTAGCTACAACTTTCGTCTTCTTCACAGACTTGTTTGAGGTCGATTCAACCATGGTGCAGGTTTAAGAATGTTTGCTGCTGAAGAGATACAGGCAGAATACAAAAATAGAGTGACGGGATTTGCCTTTTAACAGAGCGCCGATAGCAATCGAACGTCAGAGGAAACATAAGTGTGAACTGAGTGCCATTTCTCCATTTCGACCAGAGTTTGTTTTTGTTTTTGGCAATTAAACTCACATTACACCATGAAAAGTGACTTTAAATATATATCCAACTATCACACTGGGTGGAGCACGTCGTGTGCTTCGTTTTCATATACATATTATCATTCATATATCATTATTTACCGCATGTGTAACTACAGTATACATGCTGACTGTCATTTTCATTTTCAAAAATGCATACGTTCGTACTACTTCAAGGATTAACGCACGTAAATGACAAATCAAATGGAATGTGTAGCTCACTTCATTAATAAATATAGTACGTTGTGTGATTCATATACGACAAACCGATATTGTACGCGATATTGCACATTTCCCGTTCAAGGTGCGTAAGAGTGCTGTGGATCGTACCTTGCCCCTTGTAGCATTGTACTCGGCGCTTGGTCGTAAAAACAACATCGGGCAAAGTACGAAGCAATTTTAAGAATGTGAACGGTCATGTGAAATTATTCTACAAAACAATACCCTTAGTTTTCGTTTCAAAAATGATTTCGGTTGTTTTAGGACAATGTCTCGCAAAAATAAATACGTGCCGTTGTCGGCGTCACCAATCCACACATTATTACATAATTTTCCATTGTTTCGCACTCGCAGCTGGTCCAACCCTGTCTCCTTAACACCTTCACATATGGTATTGGTTAGAAAGAAACAAAGGACGTGAGATAATTGCTATCGTCAGAACAAACTGACACGCACTTACTTTATGTGTAAGTGGCTGTATGTATGTATGTATTTATTTATTTATTTGTGATCGTGATAATGTGGTATAGGTGCGTTCATTTGACGGTAGTTCTCTTTTTGGAGGATGTGGTGGCCCTGAAAAGGGCCGTTTTGGTTTGTGTATGCTAGGCATACGACTTATGCTCGCTCACCGCGGATGCGACGGGCAAGTTGGATATCTTTGGGCATGATGGTTACACGTTTGGCGTGAATGGCACACAGGTTGGTGTCTTCGAAAAGACCTACTAGGTATGCCTCGCTGGCTTCTTGTAGGGCCATCACGGCGGAGCTCTGGAATCGAAGGTCGGTCTTGAAATCTTGCGCAATTTCTCGAACCAGACGCTGGAATGGCAGCTTTCGGATCAGGAGCTCTGTACTTTTCTGGTAACGGCGGATCTCACGAAGAGCGACGGTGCCAGGCCTGTAACGATGTGGTTTCTTCACTCCGCCAGTAGCAGGTGCGCTCTTGCGAGCAGCCTTTGTTGCCAATTGTTTTCGTGGCGCTTTTCCACCAGTAGATTTACGTGCTGTTTGCTTGGTACGTGCCATGTCGAGTACAGAGTACGAGTACTTTTTTCGATGTCAGAATAAAGTAGAATATGTTTGAAAGGTGCAGTCTCTATTTTTATACTCTATTAGCCGGCGCTTCACGCCAGCTGATTGGTGAATGAATTAATATTGTGATTGGCCGGTATATGGTGGCCATGATTGGTCGAAATTAACGAATTCTTATTGGCTGAGCGTAACCTTGTCAGAATCCCGATTTGTACTGAAGCTTGTCCAAACCAGTCACGTAAACAACAACAATATTCGAAACAATGTCGCATGAAGGCGCTGTCATCCCGCTTAAATCAGTGCATATATAAATGGGCGTATAACGTTTTACAAACCACCTGTCATGGGGGCGCCCTCTCTCGGTACATTCATCAGAATGCGATCACGTAACATGTGAAACCACGAATGTAGGTAGATATATTATCTATCATTTATTTATTTATTTATTTATTTATTTATGTATTTTTAATTACAGTAGTAAACAATGGATTTTGCCACGGTATATTTCTAGGATTACTCACGTTTGACGCAAAAAAAAAATACATACATACACAGAGACATACAGTCATACAGACACACGTACTGTTTTCGGTAGTTCTCTTTTTGGAGGATGTGGTGGCCCTGAAAAGGGCCGTTTGGTTTGGATGCAGCGAAGTACATCATTTTATTTTTTGGTGGGTTGTTTCTTTGTTGTCGGCTTCTTTGGTTTTGAAGCCTTTTTGGGTGTTTTCTTTTGAGCCGGCTTTTTAGTGGTAGTTTTCTCTGATTTCTTTGTGGCGGTATTTTTAGCTTGTGGTTTCTTGTCCGACTTTGGCTTTTTCGTAACCTTCTTGTCCTTGGGTTTCTTGTCTTTCAGTGTTGGCTTCTTGGTCGACGTTTTCTTTGGTACAGCTTTCTTGGTTACTGCCTTCTTTTTTGGCTTCTCTGGGAGCTTGCCGATTCTGAGACGACCATTTACGCCATTAGCATTAGAATCTTTGGGACGAACTAACAACCCAGAATCGATGCCGGATTTAATTGCACGGCGTAGACTGGATGTGATATGAGCCGGGCTGACAGTAGAATGGTGAGTCAAAATGTATGACTTGATTGCTTGTACTGATGTCCCTTTCCGGTCTTTCAGTGCCTGAATAGCTTCAACTATCATATCTATTGTCTTAGGATGACTAGCTACAACTTTCGTCTTCTTCACAGACTTGTTTGAGGTCGATTCAACCATGGTGCAGGTTTAAGAATGTTTGCTGCTGAAGAGATACAGGCAGAATACAAAAATAGAGTGACGGGATTTGTCTTTTAACAGAGCGCCGATAGCAATCGAACGTCAGAGGAAACATAAGTGTGAACTGAGTGCCATTTCTCCATTTCGACCAGAGTTTGTTTTTGTTTTTGGCAATTAAACTCACATTACACCATGAAAAGTGACTTTAAATATATATCCAACTATCACACTGGGTGGAGCACGTCGTGTGCTTCGTTTTCATATACATATTATCATTCATATATCATTATTTACCGCATGTGTAACTACAGTATACATGCTGACTGTCATTTTCATTTTCAAAAATGCATACGTTCGTACTACTTCAAGGATTAACGCACGTAAATGACAAATCAAATGGAATGTGTAGCTCACTTCATTAATAAATATAGTACGTTGTGTGATTCATATTCGACAAACCGATATTGTACGCGATATTGCACATTTCCCGTTCAAGGTGCGTAAGAGTGCTGTGGATCGTACCTTGCCCCTTGTAGCATTGTACTCGGCGCTTGGTCGTAAAAACAACATCGGGCAAAGTACGAAGCAATTTTAAGAATGTGAACGGTCATGTGAAATTATTCTACAAAACAATACCCTTAGTTTTCGTTTCAAAAATGATTTCGGTTGTTTTAGGACAATGTCTCGCAAAAATAAATACGTGCCGTTGTCGGCGTCACCAATCCACACATTATTACATAATTTTCCATTGTTTCGCACTCGCAGCTGGTCCAACCCTGTCTCCTTAACACCTTCACATATGGTATTGGTTAGAAAGAAACAAAGGACGTGAGATAATTGCTATCGTCAGAACAAACTGACACGCACTTACTTTATGTGTAAGTGGCTGTATGTATATATGTATTTATTTATTTATTTATTTATTTGTGATCGTGATAATGTGGTATAGGTGCGTTCATTTGACGGTAGTTCTCTTTTTGGAGGATGTGGTGGCCCTGAAAAGGGCCGTTTTGGTTTGTGTATGCTAGGCATACGACTTATGCTCGCTCACCGCGGATGCGACGGGCAAGTTGGATATCTTTGGGCATGATGGTTACACGTTTGGCGTGAATGGCACACAGGTTGGTGTCTTCGAAAAGACCTACTAGTTATGCCTCGCTGGCTTCTTGTAGGGCCATCACGGCGGAGCTCTGGAATCGAAGGTCGGTCTTGAAATCTTGCGCAATTTCTCGAACCAGACGCTGGAATGGCAGCTTTCGGATCAGGAGCTCTGTACTTTTCTGGTAACGGCGGATCTCACGAAGAGCGACGGTGCCAGGCCTGTAACGATGTGGTTTCTTCACTCCGCCAGTAGCAGGTGCGCTCTTGCGAGCAGCCTTTGTTGCCAATTGTTTTCGTGGCGCTTTTCCACCAGTAGATTTACGTGCTGTTTGCTTGGTACGTGCCATGTCGAGTACAGAGTACGAGTACTTTTTTCGATGTCAGAATAAAGTAGAATATGTTTGAAAGGTGCAGTCTCTATTTTTATACTCTATTAGCCGGCGCTTCACGCCAGCTGATTGGTGAATGAATTAATATTGTGATTGGCCGGTATATGGTGGCCGTGATTGGTCGAAATTAACGAATTCTTATTGGCTGAGCGTAACCTTGTCAGAATCCCGATTTGTACTGAAGCTTGTCCAAACCAGTCACGTAAACAACAACAATATTCGAAACAATGTCGCATGAAGGCGCTGTCATCCCGCTTAAATCAGTGCATATATAAATGGGCGTATAACGTTTTACAAACCACCTGTCATGGGGGCGCCCTCTCTCGGTACATTCATCAGAATGCGATCACGTAACATGTGAAACCACGAATGTAGGTAGATATATTATCTATCATTTATTTATTTATTTATTTATGTATTTTTAATTACAGTAGTAAACAATGGATTTTGCCACGGTATATTTCTAGGATTACTCACGTTTGACGCAAAAAAAAATACATACATACACAGAGACATACAGTCATACAGACACACGTACTGTTTTCGGTAGTTCTCTTTTTGGAGGATGTGGTGGCCCTGAAAAGGGCCGTTTGGTTTGGATGCAGCGAAGTACATCATTTTATTTTTTGGTGGTGTGTTTCTTTGTTGTCGGCTTCTTTGGTTTTGAAGCCTTTTTGGGTGTTTTCTTTTGAGCCGGCTTTTTAGTGGTAGTTTTCTCTGATTTCTTTGTGGCGGTATTTTTAGCTTGTGGTTTCTTGTCCGACTTTGGCTTTTTCGTAACCTTCTTGTCCGACTTTGGCTTTTTCGTAACCTTCTTGTCCTTGGGTTTCTTGTCTTTCAGTGTTGGCTTCTTGGTCGACGTTTTCTTTGGTACAGCTTTCTTGGTTACTGCATTCTTTTTTGGCTTCTCTGGGAGCTTGCCGATTCTGAGACGACCATTTACGCCATTAGCATTAGAATCTTTGGGACGAACTAACAACCCAGACTCGATGCCGGATTTAATTGCACGGCGTAGACTGGATGTGATATGAGCCGGGCTGACAGTAGAATGGTGAGTCAAAATGTATGACTTGATTGCTTGTACTGATGTCCCTTTCCGGTCTTTCAGTGCCTGAATAGCTTCAACTATCATATCCATTGTCTTAGGATGACTAGCTACAACTTTCGTCTTCTTCACAGACTTGTTTGAGGTCGATTCAACCATGGTGCAGGTTTAAGAATGTTTGCTGCTGAAGAGATACAGGCAGAATACAAAAATAGAGTGACGGGATTTGTCTTTTAACAGAGCGCCGATAGCAATCGAACGTCAGAGGAAACATAAGTGTGAACTGAGTGCCATTTCTCCATTTCGACCAGAGTTTGTTTTTGTTTTTGGCAATTAAACTCACATTACACCATGAAAAGTGACTTTAAATATATATCCAACTATCACACTGGGTGGAGCACGTCGTGTGCTTCGTTTTCATATACATATTATCATTCATATATCATTATTTACCGCATGTGTAACTACAGTATACATACTGACTGTCATTTTCATTTTCAAAAATGCATACGTTCGTACTACTTCAAGGATTAACGCACGTAAATGACAAATCAAATGGAATGTGTAGCTCACTTCATTAATAAATATAGTACGTTGTGTGATTCATATACGACAAACCGATATTGTACGCGATATTGCACATTTCCCGTTCAAGGTGCGTAAGAGTGCTGTGGATCGTACCTTGCCCCTTGTAGCATTGTACTCGGCGCTTGGTCGTAAAAACAACATCGGGCAAAGTACGAAGCAATTTTAAGAATGTGAACGGTCATGTGAAATTATTCTACAAAACAATACCCTTAGTTTTCGTTTCAAAAATGATTTCGGTTGTTTTAGGACAATGTCTCGCAAAAATAAATACGTGCCGTTGTTGGCGTCACCAATCCACACATTATTACATAATTTTCCATTGTTTCGCACTCGCAGCTGGTCCAACCCTGTCTCCTTAACACCTTCACATATGGTATTGGTTAGAAAGAAACAAAGGACGTGAGATAATTGCTATCGTCAGAACAAACTAGACACGCACTTACTTTATGTGTAAGTGGCTGTATGTATGTATGTATTTATTTATTTGTGATCGTGATAATGTGGTATAGGTGCGTTCATTTGACGGTAGTTCTCTTTTTGGAGGATGTGGTGGCCCTGAAAAGGGCCGTTTTGGTTTGTGTATGCTAGGCATACGACTTATGCTCGCTCACCGCGGATGCGACGGGCAAGTTGGATATCTTTGGGCATGATGGTTACACGTTTGGCGTGAATGGCACACAGGTTGGTGTCTTCGAAAAGACCTACTAGGTATGCCTCGCTGGCTTCTTGTAGGGCCATCACGGCGGAGCTCTGGAATCGAAGGTCGGTCTTGAAATCTTGCGCAATTTCTCGAACCAGACGCTGGAATGGCAGCTTTCGGATCAGGAGCTCTGTACTTTTCTGGTAACGGCGGATCTCACGAAGAGCGACGGTGCCAGGCCTGTAACGATGTGGTTTCTTCACTCCGCCAGTAGCAGGTGCGCTCTTGCGAGCAGCCTTTGTTGCCAATTGTTTTCGTGGCGCTTTTCCACCAGTAGATTTACGTGCTGTTTGCTTGGTACGTGCCATGTCGAGTACAGAGTACGAGTACTTTTTTCGATGTCAGAATAAAGTAGAATATGTTTGAAAGGTGCAGTCTCTATTTTTATACTCTATTAGCCGGCGCTTCACGCCAGCTGATTGGTGAATGAATTAATATTGTGATTGGCCGGTATATGGTGGCCGTGATTGGTCGAAATTAACGAATTCTTATTGGCTGAGCGTAACCTTGTCAGAATCCCGATTTGTACTGAAGCTTGTCCAAACCAGTCACGTAAACAACAACAATATTCGAAACAATGTCGCATGAAGGCGCTGTCATCCCGCTTAAATCAGTGCATATATAAATGGGCGTATAACGTTTTACAAACCACCTGTCATGGGGGCGCCCTCTCTCGGTACATTCATCAGAATGCGATCACGTAACATGTGAAACCACGAATGTAGGTAGATATATTATCTATCATTTATTTATTTATTTATTTATGTATTTTTAATTACAGTAGTAAACAATGGATTTTGCCACGGTATATTTCTAGGATTACTCACGTTTGACGCAAAAAAAAATACATACATACACAGAGACATACAGTCATACAGACACACGTACTGTTTTCGGTAGTTCTCTTTTTGGAGGATGTGGTGGCCCTGAAAAGGGCCGTTTGGTTTGGATGCAGCGAAGTACATCATTTTATTTTTTGGTGGTGTGTTTCTTTGTTGTCGGCTTCTTTGGTTTTGAAGCCTTTTTGGGTGTTTTCTTTTGAGCCGGCTTTTTAGTGGTAGTTTTCTCTGATTTCTTTGTGGCGGTATTTTTAGCTTGTGGTTTCTTGTCCGACTTTGGCTTTTTCGTAACCTTCTTGTCCGACTTTGGCTTTTTCGTAACCTTCTTGTCCTTGGGTTTCTTGTCTTTCAGTGTTGGCTTCTTGGTCGACGTTTTCTTTGGTACAGCTTTCTTGGTTACTGCCTTCTTTTTTGGCTTCTCTGGGAGCTTGCCGATTCTGAGACGACCATTTACGCCATTAGCATTAGAATCTTTGGGACGAACTAACAACCCAGACTCGATGCCGGATTTAATTGCACGGCGTAGACTGGATGTGATATGAGCCGGGCTGACAGTAGAATGGTGAGTCAAAATGTATGACTTGATTGCTTGTACTGATGTCCCTTTCCGGTCTTTCAGTGCCTGAATAGCTTCAACTATCATATCCATTGTCTTAGGATGACTAGCTACAACTTTCGTCTTCTTCACAGACTTGTTTGAGGTCGATTCAACCATGGTGCAGGTTTAAGAATGTTTGCTGCTGAAGAGATACAGGCAGAATACAAAAATAGAGTGACGGGATTTGTCTTTTAACAGAGCGCCGATAGCAATCGAACGTCAGAGGAAACATAAGTGTGAACTGAGTGCCATTTCTCCATTTCGACCAGAGTTTGTTTTTGTTTTTGGCAATTAAACTCACATTACACCATGAAAAGTGACTTTAAATATATATCCAACTATCACACTGGGTGGAGCACGTCGTGTGCTTCGTTTTCATATACATATTATCATTCATATATCATTATTTACCGCATGTGTAACTACAGTATACATGCTGACTGTCATTTTCATTTTCAAAAATGCATACGTTCGTACTACTTCAAGGATTAACGCACGTAAATGACAAATCAAATGGAATGTGTAGCTCACTTCATTAATAAATATAGTACGTTGTGTGATTCATATACGACAAACCGATATTGTACGCGATATTGCACATTTCCCGTTCAAGGTGCGTAAGAGTGCTGTGGATCGTACCTTGCCCCTTGTAGCATTGTACTCGGCGCTTGGTCGTAAAAACAACATCGGGCAAAGTACGAAGCAATTTTAAGAATGTGAACGGTCATGTGAAATTATTCTACAAAACAATACCCTTAGTTTTCGTTTCAAAAATGATTTCGGTTGTTTTAGGACAATGTCTCGCAAAAATAAATACGTGCCGTTGTCGGCGTCACCAATCCACACATTATTACATAATTTTCCATTGTTTCGCACTCGCAGCTGGTCCAACCCTGTCTCCTTAACACCTTCACATATGGTATTGGTTAGAAAGAAACAAAGGACGTGAGATAATTGCTATCGTCAGAACAAACTGACACGCACTTACTTTATGTGTAAGTGGCTGTATGTATATATGTATTTATTTATTTATTTGTGATCGTGATAATGTGGTATAGGTGCGTTCATTTGACGGTAGTTCTCTTTTTGGAGGATGTGGTGGCCCTGAAAAGGGCCGTTTTGGTTTGTGTATGCTAGGCATACGACTTATGCTCGCTCACCGCGGATGCGACGGGCAAGTTGGATATCTTTGGGCATGATGGTTACACGTTTGGCGTGAATGGCACACAGGTTGGTGTCTTCGAAAAGACCTACTAGGTATGCCTCGCTGGCTTCTTGTAGGGCCATCACGGCGGAGCTCTGGAATCGAAGGTCGGTCTTGAAATCTTGCGCAATTTCTCGAACCAGACGCTGGAATGGCAGCTTTCGGATCAGGAGCTCTGTACTTTTCTGGTAACGGCGGATCTCACGAAGAGCGACGGTGCCAGGCCTGTAACGATGTGGTTTCTTCACTCCGCCAGTAGCAGGTGCGCTCTTGCGAGCAGCCTTTGTTGCCAATTGTTTTCGTGGCGCTTTTCCACCAGTAGATTTACGTGCTGTTTGCTTGGTACGTGCCATGTCGAGTACAGAGTACGAGTACTTTTTTCGATGTCAGAATAAAGTAGAATATGTTTGAAAGGTGCAGTCTCTATTTTTATACTCTATTAGCCGGCGCTTCACGCCAGCTGATTGGTGAATGAATTAATATTGTGATTGGCCGGTATATGGTGGCCGTGATTGGTCGAAATTAACGAATTCTTATTGGCTGAGCGTAACCTTGTCAGAATCCCGATTTGTACTGAAGCTTGTCCAAACCAGTCACGTAAACAACAACAATATTCGAAACAATGTCGCATGAAGGCGCTGTCATCCCGCTTAAATCAGTGCATATATAAATGGGCGTATAACGTTTTACAAACCACCTGTCATGGGGGCGCCCTCTCTCGGTACATTCATCAGAATGCGATCACGTAACATGTGAAACCACGAATGTAGGTAGATATATTATCTATCATTTATTTATTTATTTATTTATGTATTTTTAATTACAGTAGTAAACAATGGATTTTGCCACGGTATATTTCTAGGATTACTCACGTTTGACGCAAAAAAAAATACATACATACACAGAGACATACAGTCATACAGACACACGTACTGTTTTCGATAGTTCTCTTTTTGGAGGATGTGGTGGCCCTGAAAAGGGCCGTTTGGTTTGGATGCAGCGAAGTACATCATTTTATTTTTTGGTGGTGTGTTTCTTTGTTGTCGGCTTCTTTGGTTTTGAAGCCTTTTTGGGTGTTTTCTTTTGAGCCGGCTTTTTAGTGGTAGTTTTCTCTGATTTCTTTGTGGCGGTATTTTTAGCTTGTGGTTTCTTGTCCGACTTTGGCTTTTTCGTAACCTTCTTGTCCGACTTTGGCTTTTTCGTAACCTTCTTGTCCTTGGGTTTCTTGTCTTTCAGTGTTGGCTTCTTGGTCGACGTTTTCTTTGGTACAGCTTTCTTGGTTACTGCCTTCTTTTTTGGCTTCTCTGGGAGCTTGCCGATTCTGAGACGACCATTTACGCCATTAGCATTAGAATCTTTGGGACGAACTAACAACCCAGACTCGATGCCGGATTTAATTGCACGGCGTAGACTGGATGTGATATGAGCCGGGCTGACAGTAGAATGGTGAGTCAAAATGTATGACTTGATTGCTTGTACTGATGTCCCTTTCCGGTCTTTCAGTGCCTGAATAGCTTCAACTATCATATCCATTGTCTTAGGATGACTAGCTACAACTTTCGTCTTCTTCACAGACTTGTTTGAGGTCGATTCAACCATGGTGCAGGTTTAAGAATGTTTGCTGCTGAAGAGATACAGGCAGAATACAAAAATAGAGTGACGGGATTTGTCTTTTAACAGAGCGCCGATAGCAATCGAACGTCAGAGGAAACATAAGTGTGAACTGAGTGCCATTTCTCCATTTCGACCAGAGTTTGTTTTTGTTTTTGGCAATTAAACTCACATTACACCATGAAAAGTGACTTTAAATATATATCCAACTATCACACTGGGTGGAGCACGTCGTGTGCTTCGTTTTCATATACATATTATCATTCATATATCATTATTTACCGCATGTGTAACTACAGTATACATGCTGACTGTCATTTTCATTTTCAAAAATGCATACGTTCGTACTACTTCAAGGATTAACGCACGTAAATGACAAATCAAATGGAATGTGTAGCTCACTTCATTAATAAATATAGTACGTTGTGTGATTCATATACGACAAACCGATATTGTACGCGATATTGCACATTTCCCGTTCAAGGTGCGTAAGAGTGCTGTGGATCGTACCTTGCCCCTTGTAGCATTGTACTCGGCGCTTGGTCGTAAAAACAACATCGGGCAAAGTACGAAGCAATTTTAAGAATGTGAACGGTCATGTGAAATTATTCTACAAAACAATACCCTTAGTTTTCGTTTCAAAAATGATTTCGGTTGTTTTAGGACAATGTCTCGCAAAAATAAATACGTGCCGTTGTCGGCGTCACCAATCCACACATTATTACATAATTTTCCATTGTTTCGCACTCGCAGCTGGTCCAACCCTGTCTCCTTAACACCTTCACATATGGTATTGGTTAGAAAGAAACAAAGGACGTGAGATAATTGCTATCGTCAGAACAAACTGACACGCACTTACTTTATGTGTAAGTGGCTGTATGTATATATGTATTTATTTATTTATTTGTGATCGTGATAATGTGGTATAGGTGCGTTCATTTGACGGTAGTTCTCTTTTTGGAGGATGTGGTGGCCCTGAAAAGGGCCGTTTTGGTTTGTGTATGCTAGGCATACGACTTATGCTCGCTCACCGCGGATGCGACGGGCAAGTTGGATATCTTTGGGCATGATGGTTACACGTTTGGCGTGAATGGCACACAGGTTGGTGTCTTCGAAAAGACCTACTAGGTATGCCTCGCTGGCTTCTTGTAGGGCCATCACGGCGGAGCTCTGGAATCGAAGGTCGGTCTTGAAATCTTGCGCAATTTCTCGAACCAGACGCTGGAATGGCAGCTTTCGGATCAGGAGCTCTGTACTTTTCTGGTAACGGCGGATCTCACGAAGAGCGACGGTGCCAGGCCTGTAACGATGTGGTTTCTTCACTCCGCCAGTAGCAGGTGCGCTCTTGCGAGCAGCCTTTGTTGCCAATTGTTTTCGTGGCGCTTTTCCACCAGTAGATTTACGTGCTGTTTGCTTGGTACGTGCCATGTCGAGTACAGAGTACGAGTACTTTTTTCGATGTCAGAATAAAGTAGAATATGTTTGAAAGGTGCAGTCTCTATTTTTATACTCTATTAGCCGGCGCTTCACGCCAGCTGATTGGTGAATGAATTAATATTGTGATTGGCCGGTATATGGTGGCCGTGATTGGTCGAAATTAACGAATTCTTATTGGCTGAGCGTAACCTTGTCAGAATCCCGATTTGTACTGAAGCTTGTCCAAACCAGTCACGTAAACAACAACAATATTCGAAACAATGTCGCATGAAGGCGCTGTCATCCCGCTTAAATCAGTGCATATATAAATGGGCGTATAACGTTTTACAAACCACCTGTCATGGGGGCGCCCTCTCTAGGTACATTCATCAGAATGCGATCACGTAACATGTGAAACCACGAATGTAGGTAGATATATTATCTATCATTTATTTATTTATTTATTTATGTATTTTTAATTACAGTAGTAAACAATGGATTTTGCCACGGTATATTTCTAGGATTACTCACGTTTGACGCAAAAAAAAATACATACATACACAGAGACATACAGTCATACAGACACACGTACTGTTTTCGGTAGTTCTCTTTTTGGAGGATGTGGTGGCCCTGAAAAGGGCCGTTTGGTTTGGATGCAGCGAAGTACATCATTTTATTTTTTGGTGGTGTGTTTCTTTGTTGTCGGCTTCTTTGGTTTTGAAGCCTTTTTGGGTGTTTTCTTTTGAGCCGGCTTTTTAGTGGTAGTTTTCTCTGATTTCTTTGTGGCGGTATTTTTAGCTTGTGGTTTCTTGTCCGACTTTGGCTTTTTCGTAACCTTCTTGTCCGACTTTGGCTTTTTCGTAACCTTCTTGTCCTTGGGTTTCTTGTCTTTCAGTGTTGGCTTCTTGGTCGACGTTTTCTTTGGTACAGCTTTCTTGGTTACTGCCTTCTTTTTTGGCTTCTCTGGGAGCTTGCCGATTCTGAGACGACCATTTACGCCATTAGCATTAGAATCTTTGGGACGAACTAACAACCCAGACTCGATGCCGGATTTAATTGCACGGCGTAGACTGGATGTGATATGAGCCGGGCTGACAGTAGAATGGTGAGTCAAAATGTATGACTTGATTGCTTGTACTGATGTCCCTTTCCGGTCTTTCAGTGCCTGAATAGCTTCAACTATCATATCCATTGTCTTAGGATGACTAGCTACAACTTTCGTCTTCTTCACAGACTTGTTTGAGGTCGATTCAACCATGGTGCAGGTTTAAGAATGTTTGCTGCTGAAGAGATACAGGCAGAATACAAAAATAGAGTGACGGGATTTGTCTTTTAACAGAGCGCCGATAGCAATCGAACGTCAGAGGAAACATAAGTGTGAACTGAGTGCCATTTCTCCATTTCGACCAGAGTTTGTTTTTGTTTTTGGCAATTAAACTCACATTACACCATGAAAAGTGACTTTAAATATATATCCAACTATCACACTGGGTGGAGCACGTCGTGTGCTTCGTTTTCATATACATATTATCATTCATATATCATTATTTACCGCATGTGTAACTACAGTATACATGCTGACTGTCATTTTCATTTTCAAAAATGCATACGTTCGTACTACTTCAAGGATTAACGCACGTAAATGACAAATCAAATGGAATGTGTAGCTCACTTCATTAATAAATATAGTACGTTGTGTGATTCATATACGACAAACCGATATTGTACGCGATATTGCACATTTCCCGTTCAAGGTGCGTAAGAGTGCTGTGGATCGTACCTTGCCCCTTGTAGCATTGTACTCGGCGCTTGGTCGTAAAAACAACATCGGGCAAAGTACGAAGCAATTTTAAGAATGTGAACGGTCATGTGAAATTATTCTACAAAACAATACCCTTAGTTTTCGTTTCAAAAATGATTTCGGTTGTTTTAGGACAATGTCTCGCAAAAATAAATACGTGCCGTTGTCGGCGTCACCAATCCACACATTATTACATAATTTTCCATTGTTTCGCACTCGCAGCTGGTCCAACCCTGTCTCCTTAACACCTTCACATATGGTATTGGTTAGAAAGAAACAAAGGACGTGAGATAATTGCTATCGTCAGAACAAACTGACACGCACTTACTTTATGTGTAAGTGGCTGTATGTATATATGTATTTATTTATTTATTTGTGATCGTGATAATGTGGTATAGGTGCGTTCATTTGACGGTAGTTCTCTTTTTGGAGGATGTGGTGGCCCTGAAAAGGGCCGTTTTGGTTTGTGTATGCTAGGCATACGACTTATGCTCGCTCACCGCGGATGCGACGGGCAAGTTGGATATCTTTGGGCATGATGGTTACACGTTTGGCGTGAATGGCACACAGGTTGGTGTCTTCGAAAAGACCTACTAGGTATGCCTCGCTGGCTTCTTGTAGGGCCATCACGGCGGAGCTCTGGAATCGAAGGTCGGTCTTGAAATCTTGCGCAATTTCTCGAACCAGACGCTGGAATGGCAGCTTTCGGATCAGGAGCTCTGTACTTTTCTGGTAACGGCGGATCTCACGAAGAGCGACGGTGCCAGGCCTGTAACGATGTGGTTTCTTCACTCCGCCAGTAGCAGGTGCGCTCTTGCGAGCAGCCTTTGTTGCCAATTGTTTTCGTGGCGCTTTTCCACCAGTAGATTTACGTGCTGTTTGCTTGGTACGTGCCATGTCGAGTACAGAGTACGAGTACTTTTTTCGATGTCAGAATAAAGTAGAATATGTTTGAAAGGTGCAGTCTCTATTTTTATACTCTATTAGCCGGCGCTTCACGCCAGCTGATTGGTGAATGAATTAATATTGTGATTGGCCGGTATATGGTGGCCGTGATTGGTCGAAATTAACGAATTCTTATTGGCTGAGCGTAACCTTGTCAGAATCCCGATTTGTACTGAAGCTTGTCCAAACCAGTCACGTAAACAACAACAATATTCGAAACAATGTCGCATGAAGGCGCTGTCATCCCGCTTAAATCAGTGCATATATAAATGGGCGTATAACGTTTTACAAACCACCTGTCATGGGGGCGCCCTCTCTAGGTACATTCATCAGAATGCGATCACGTAACATGTGAAACCACGAATGTAGGTAGATATATTATCTATCATTTATTTATTTATTTATTTATGTATTTTTAATTACAGTAGTAAACAATGGATTTTGCCACGGTATATTTCTAGGATTACTCACGTTTGACGCAAAAAAAAATACATACATACACAGAGACATACAGTCATACAGACACACGTACTGTTTTCGGTAGTTCTCTTTTTGGAGGATGTGGTGGCCCTGAAAAGGGCCGTTTGGTTTGGATGCAGCGAAGTACATCATTTTATTTTTTGGTGGTGTGTTTCTTTGTTGTCGGCTTCTTTGGTTTTGAAGCCTTTTTGGGTGTTTTCTTTTGAGCCGGCTTTTTAGTGGTAGTTTTCTCTGATTTCTTTGTGGCGGTATTTTTAGCTTGTGGTTTCTTGTCCGACTTTGGCTTTTTCGTAACCTTCTTGTCCGACTTTGGCTTTTTCGTAACCTTCTTGTCCTTGGGTTTCTTGTCTTTCAGTGTTGGCTTCTTGGTCGACGTTTTCTTTGGTACAGCTTTCTTGGTTACTGCCTTCTTTTTTGGCTTCTCTGGGAGCTTGCCGATTCTGAGACGACCATTTACGCCATTAGCATTAGAATCTTTGGGACGAACTAACAACCCAGACTCGATGCCGGATTTAATTGCACGGCGTAGACTGGATGTGATATGAGCCGGGCTGACAGTAGAATGGTGAGTCAAAATGTATGACTTGATTGCTTGTACTGATGTCCCTTTCCGGTCTTTCAGTGCCTGAATAGCTTCAACTATCATATCCATTGTCTTAGGATGACTAGCTACAACTTTCGTCTTCTTCACAGACTTGTTTGAGGTCGATTCAACCATGGTGCAGGTTTAAGAATGTTTGCTGCTGAAGAGATACAGGCAGAATACAAAAATAGAGTGACGGGATTTGTCTTTTAACAGAGCGCCGATAGCAATCGAACGTCAGAGGAAACATAAGTGTGAACTGAGTGCCATTTCTCCATTTCGACCAGAGTTTGTTTTTGTTTTTGGCAATTAAACTCACATTACACCATGAAAAGTGACTTTAAATATATATCCAACTATCACACTGGGTGGAGCACGTCGTGTGCTTCGTTTTCATATACATATTATCATTCATATATCATTATTTACCGCATGTGTAACTACAGTATACATGCTGACTGTCATTTTCATTTTCAAAAATGCATACGTTCGTACTACTTCAAGGATTAACGCACGTAAATGACAAATCAAATGGAATGTGTAGCTCACTTCATTAATAAATATAGTACGTTGTGTGATTCATATACGACAAACCGATATTGTACGCGATATTGCACATTTCCCGTTCAAGGTGCGTAAGAGTGCTGTGGATCGTACCTTGCCCCTTGTAGCATTGTACTCGGCGCTTGGTCGTAAAAACAACATCGGGCAAAGTACGAAGCAATTTTAAGAATGTGAACGGTCATGTGAAATTATTCTACAAAACAATACCCTTAGTTTTCGTTTCAAAAATGATTTCGGTTGTTTTAGGACAATGTCTCGCAAAAATAAATACGTGCCGTTGTCGGCGTCACCAATCCACACATTATTACATAATTTTCCATTGTTTCGCACTCGCAGCTGGTCCAACCCTGTCTCCTTAACACCTTCACATATGGTATTGGTTAGAAAGAAACAAAGGACGTGAGATAATTGCTATCGTCAGAACAAACTGACACGCACTTACTTTATGTGTAAGTGGCTGTATGTATATATGTATTTATTTATTTATTTGTGATCGTGATAATGTGGTATAGGTGCGTTCATTTGACGGTAGTTCTCTTTTTGGAGGATGTGGTGGCCCTGAAAAGGGCCGTTTTGGTTTGTGTATGCTAGGCATACGACTTATGCTCGCTCACCGCGGATGCGACGGGCAAGTTGGATATCTTTGGGCATGATGGTTACACGTTTGGCGTGAATGGCACACAGGTTGGTGTCTTCGAAAAGACCTACTAGGTATGCCTCGCTGGCTTCTTGTAGGGCCATCACGGCGGAGCTCTGGAATCGAAGGTCGGTCTTGAAATCTTGCGCAATTTCTCGAACCAGACGCTGGAATGGCAGCTTTCGGATCAGGAGCTCTGTACTTTTCTGGTAACGGCGGATCTCACGAAGAGCGACGGTGCCAGGCCTGTAACGATGTGGTTTCTTCACTCCGCCAGTAGCAGGTGCGCTCTTGCGAGCAGCCTTTGTTGCCAATTGTTTTCGTGGCGCTTTTCCACCAGTAGATTTACGTGCTGTTTGCTTGGTACGTGCCATGTCGAGTACAGAGTACGAGTACTTTTTTCGATGTCAGAATAAAGTAGAATATGTTTGAAAGGTGCAGTCTCTATTTTTATACTCTATTAGCCGGCGCTTCACGCCAGCTGATTGGTGAATGAATTAATATTGTGATTGGCCGGTATATGGTGGCCGTGATTGGTCGAAATTAACGAATTCTTATTGGCTGAGCGTAACCTTGTCAGAATCCCGATTTGTACTGAAGCTTGTCCAAACCAGTCACGTAAACAACAACAATATTCGAAACAATGTCGCATGAAGGCGCTGTCATCCCGCTTAAATCAGTGCATATATAAATGGGCGTATAACGTTTTACAAACCACCTGTCATGGGGGCGCCCTCTCTCGGTACATTCATCAGAATGCGATCACGTAACATGTGAAACCACGAATGTAGGTAGATATATTATCTATCATTTATTTATTTATGTATTTTTAATTACAGTAGTAAACAATGGATTTTGCCACGGTATATTTCTAGGATTACTCACGTTTGACGCAAAAAAAAAATACATACATACACAGAGACATACAGTCATACAGACACACGTACTGTTTTCGGTAGTTCTCTTTTTGGAGGATGTGGTGGCCCTGAAAAGGGCCGTTTGGTTTGGATGCAGCGAAGTACATCATTTTATTTTTTGGTGGTGTGTTTCTTTGTTGTCGGCTTCTTTGGTTTTGAAGCCTTTTTGGGTGTTTTCTTTTGAGCCGGCTTTTTAGTGGTAGTTTTCTCTGATTTCTTTGTGGCGGTATTTTTAGCTTGTGGTTTCTTGTCCGACTTTGGCTTTTTCGTAACCTTCTTGTCCGACTTTGGCTTTTTCGTAACCTTCTTGTCCTTGGGTTTCTTGTCTTTCAGTGTTGGCTTCTTGGTCGACGTTTTCTTTGGTACAGCTTTCTTGGTTACTGCCTTCTTTTTTGGCTTCTCTGGGAGCTTGCCGATTCTGAGACGACCATTTACGCCATTAGCATTAGAATCTTTGGGACGAACTAACAACCCAGACTCGATGCCGGATTTAATTGCACGGCGTAGACTGGATGTGATATGAGCCGGGCTGACAGTAGAATGGTGAGTCAAAATGTATGACTTGATTGCTTGTACTGATGTCCCTTTCCGGTCTTTCAGTGCCTGAATAGCTTCAACTATCATATCCATTGTCTTAGGATGACTAGCTACAACTTTCGTCTTCTTCACAGACTTGTTTGAGGTCGATTCAACCATGGTGCAGGTTTAAGAATGTTTGCTGCTGAAGAGATACAGGCAGAATACAAAAATAGAGTGACGGGATTTGTCTTTTAACAGAGCGCCGATAGCAATCGAACGTCAGAGGAAACATAAGTGTGAACTGAGTGCCATTTCTCCATTTCGACCAGAGTTTGTTTTTGTTTTTGGCAATTAAACTCACATTACACCATGAAAAGTGACTTTAAATATATATCCAACTATCACACTGGGTGGAGCACGTCGTGTGCTTCGTTTTCATATACATATTATCATTCATATATCATTATTTACCGCATGTGTAACTACAGTATACATGCTGACTGTCATTTTCATTTTCAAAAATGCATACGTTCGTACTACTTCAAGGATTAACGCACGTAAATGACAAATCAAATGGAATGTGTAGCTCACTTCATTAATAAATATAGTACGTTGTGTGATTCATATACGACAAACCGATATTGTACGCGATATTGCACATTTCCCGTTCAAGGTGCGTAAGAGTGCTGTGGATCGTACCTTGCCCCTTGTAGCATTGTACTCGGCGCTTGGTCGTAAAAACAACATCGGGCAAAGTACGAAGCAATTTTAAGAATGTGAACGGTCATGTGAAATTATTCTACAAAACAATACCCTTAGTTTTCGTTTCAAAAATGATTTCGGTTGTTTTAGGACAATGTCTCGCAAAAATAAATACGTGCCGTTGTCGGCGTCACCAATCCACACATTATTACATAATTTTCCATTGTTTCGCACTCGCAGCTGGTCCAACCCTGTCTCCTTAACACCTTCACATATGGTATTGGTTAGAAAGAAACAAAGGACGTGAGATAATTGCTATCGTCAGAACAAACTGACACGCACTTACTTTATGTGTAAGTGGCTGTATGTATATATGTATTTATTTATTTATTTGTGATCGTGATAATGTGGTATAGGTGCGTTCATTTGACGGTAGTTCTCTTTTTGGAGGATGTGGTGGCCCTGAAAAGGGCCGTTTTGGTTTGTGTATGCTAGGCATACGACTTATGCTCGCTCACCGCGGATGCGACGGGCAAGTTGGATATCTTTGGGCATGATGGTTACACGTTTGGCGTGAATGGCACACAGGTTGGTGTCTTCGAAAAGACCTACTAGGTATGCCTCGCTGGCTTCTTGTAGGGCCATCACGGCGGAGCTCTGGAATCGAAGGTCGGTCTTGAAATCTTGCGCAATTTCTCGAACCAGACGCTGGAATGGCAGCTTTCGGATCAGGAGCTCTGTACTTTTCTGGTAACGGCGGATCTCACGAAGAGCGACGGTGCCAGGCCTGTAACGATGTGGTTTCTTCACTCCGCCAGTAGCAGGTGCGCTCTTGCGAGCAGCCTTTGTTGCCAATTGTTTTCGTGGCGCTTTTCCACCAGTAGATTTACGTGCTGTTTGCTTGGTACGTGCCATGTCGAGTACAGAGTACGAGTACTTTTTTCGATGTCAGAATAAAGTAGAATATGTTTGAAAGGTGCAGTCTCTATTTTTATACTCTATTAGCCGGCGCTTCACGCCAGCTGATTGGTGAATGAATTAATATTGTGATTGGCCGGTATATGGTGGCCGTGATTGGTCGAAATTAACGAATTCTTATTGGCTGAGCGTAACCTTGTCAGAATCCCGATTTGTACTGAAGCTTGTCCAAACCAGTCACGTAAACAACAACAATATTCGAAACAATGTCGCATGAAGGCGCTGTCATCCCGCTTAAATCAGTGCATATATAAATGGGCGTATAACGTTTTACAAACCACCTGTCATGGGGGCGCCCTCTCTCGGTACATTCATCAGAATGCGATCACGTAACATGTGAAACCACGAATGTAGGTAGATATATTATCTATCATTTATTTATTTATGTATTTTTAATTACAGTAGTAAACAATGGATTTTGCCACGGTATATTTCTAGGATTACTCACGTTTGACGCAAAAAAAAAATACATACATACACAGAGACATACAGTCATACAGACACACGTACTGTTTTCGGTAGTTCTCTTTTTGGAGGATGTGGTGGCCCTGAAAAGGGCCGTTTGGTTTGGATGCAGCGAAGTACATCATTTTATTTTTTGGTGGTGTGTTTCTTTGTTGTCGGCTTCTTTGGTTTTGAAGCCTTTTTGGGTGTTTTCTTTTGAGCCGGCTTTTTAGTGGTAGTTTTCTCTGATTTCTTTGTGGCGGTATTTTTAGCTTGTGGTTTCTTGTCCGACTTTGGCTTTTTCGTAACCTTCTTGTCCGACTTTGGCTTTTTCGTAACCTTCTTGTCCTTGGGTTTCTTGTCTTTCAGTGTTGGCTTCTTGGTCGACGTTTTCTTTGGTACAGCTTTCTTGGTTACTGCCTTCTTTTTTGGCTTCTCTGGGAGCTTGCCGATTCTGAGACGACCATTTACGCCATTAGCATTAGAATCTTTGGGACGAACTAACAACCCAGACTCGATGCCGGATTTAATTGCACGGCGTAGACTGGATGTGATATGAGCCGGGCTGACAGTAGAATGGTGAGTCAAAATGTATGACTTGATTGCTTGTACTGATGTCCCTTTCCGGTCTTTCAGTGCCTGAATAGCTTCAACTATCATATCCATTGTCTTAGGATGACTAGCTACAACTTTCGTCTTCTTCACAGACTTGTTTGAGGTCGATTCAACCATGGTGCAGGTTTAAGAATGTTTGCTGCTGAAGAGATACAGGCAGAATACAAAAATAGAGTGACGGGATTTGTCTTTTAACAGAGCGCCGATAGCAATCGAACGTCAGAGGAAACATAAGTGTGAACTGAGTGCCATTTCTCCATTTCGACCAGAGTTTGTTTTTGTTTTTGGCAATTAAACTCACATTACACCATGAAAAGTGACTTTAAATATAAATCCAACTATCACACTGGGTGGAGCACGTCGTGTGCTTCGTTTTCATATACATATTATCATTCATATATCATTATTTACCGCATGTGTAACTACAGTATACATGCTGACTGTCATTTTCATTTTCAAAAATGCATACGTTCGTACTACTTCAAGGATTAACGCACGTAAATGACAAATCAAATGGAATGTGTAGCTCACTTCATTAATAAATATAGTACGTTGTGTGATTCATATACGACAAACCGATATTGTACGCGATATTGCACATTTCCCGTTCAAGGTGCGTAAGAGTGCTGTGGATCGTACCTTGCCCCTTGTAGCATTGTACTCGGCGCTTGGTCGTAAAAACAACATCGGGCAAAGTACGAAGCAATTTTAAGAATGTGAACGGTCATGTGAAATTATTCTACAAAACAATACCCTTAGTTTTCGTTTCAAAAATGATTTCGGTTGTTTTAGGACAATGTCTCGCAAAAATAAATACGTGCCGTTGTCGGCGTCACCAATCCACACATTATTACATAATTTACCATTGTTTCGCACTCGCAGCTGGTCCAACCCTGTCTCCTTAACACCTTCACATATGGTATTGGTTAGAAAGAAACAAAGGACGTGAGATAATTGCTATCGTCAGAACAAACTGACACGCACTTACTTTATGTGTAAGTGGCTGTATGTATATATGTATTTATTTATTTATTTGTGATCGTGATAATGTGGTATAGGTGCGTTCATTTGACGGTAGTTCTCTTTTTGGAGGATGTGGTGGCCCTGATAAGGGCCGTTTTGGTTTGTGTATGCTAGGCATACGACTTATGCTCGCTCACCGCGGATGCGACGGGCAAGTTGGATATCTTTGGGCATGATGGTTACACGTTTGGCGTGAATGGCACACAGGTTGGTGTCTTCGAAAAGACCTACTAGGTATGCCTCGCTGGCTTCTTGTAGGGCCATCACGGCGGAGCTCTGGAATCGAAGGTCGGTCTTGAAATCTTGCGCAATTTCTCGAACCAGACGCTGGAATGGCAGCTTTCGGATCAGGAGCTCTGTACTTTTCTGGTAACGGCGGATCTCACGAAGAGCGACGGTGCCAGGCCTGTAACGATGTGGTTTCTTCACTCCGCCAGTAGCAGGTGCGCTCTTGCGAGCAGCCTTTGTTGCCAATTGTTTTCGTGGCGCTTTTCCACCAGTAGATTTACGTGCTGTTTGCTTGGTACGTGCCATGTCGAGTACAGAGTACGAGTACTTTTTTCGATGTCAGAATAAAGTAGAATATGTTTGAAAGGTGCAGTCTCTATTTTTATAATCTATTAGCCGGCGCTTCACGCCAGCTGATTGGTGAATGAATTAATATTGTGATTGGCCGGTATATGGTGGCCGTGATTGGTCGAAATTAACGAATTCTTATTGGCTGAGCGTAACCTTGTCAGAATCCCGATTTGTACTGAAGCTTGTCCAAACCAGTCACGTAAACAACAACAATATTCGAAACAATGTCGCATGAAGGCGCTGTCATCCCGCTTAAATCAGTGCATATATAAATGGGCGTATAACGTTTTACAAACCACCTGTCATGGGGGCGCCCTCTCTCGGTACATTCATCAGAATGCGATCACGTAACATGTGAAACCACGAATGTAGGTAGATATATTATCTATCATTTATTTATTTATTTATTTATTTATGTATTTTTAATTACAGTAGTAAACAATGGATTTTGCCACGGTATATTTCTAGGATTACTCACGTTTGACGCAAAAAAAAATACATACATACACAGAGACATACAGTCATACAGACACACGTACTGTTTTCGGTAGTTCTCTTTTTGGAGGATGTGGTGGCCCTGAAAAGGGCCGTTTGGTTTGGATGCAGCGAAGTACATCATTTTATTTTTTGGTGGTGTGTTTCTTTGTTGTCGGCTTCTTTGGTTTTGAAGCCTTTTTGGGTGTTTTCTTTTGAGCCGGCTTTTTAGTGGTAGTTTTCTCTGATTTCTTTGTGGCGGTATTTTTAGCTTGTGGTTTCTTGTCCGACTTTGGCTTTTTCGTAACCTTCTTGTCCGACTTTGGCTTTTTCGTAACCTTCTTGTCCTTGGGTTTCTTGTCTTTCAGTGTTGGCTTCTTGGTCGACGTTTTCTTTGGTACAGCTTTCTTGGTTACTGCCTTCTTTTTTGGCTTCTCTGGGAGCTTGCCGATTCTGAGACGACCATTTACGCCATTAGCATTAGAATCTTTGGGACGAACTAACAACCCAGACTCGATGCCGGATTTAATTGCACGGCGTAGACTGGATGTGATATGAGCCGGGCTGACAGTAGAATGGTGAGTCAAAATGTATGACTTGATTGCTTGTACTGATGTCCCTTTCCGGTCTTTCAGTGCCTGAATAGCTTCAACTATCATATCCATTGTCTTAGGATGACTAGCTACAACTTTCGTCTTCTTCACAGACTTGTTTGAGGTCGATTCAACCATGGTGCAGGTTTAAGAATGTTTGCTGCTGAAGAGATACAGGCAGAATACAAAAATAGAGTGACGGGATTTGTCTTTTAACAGAGCGCCGATAGCAATCGAACGTCAGAGGAAACATAAGTGTGAACTGAGTGCCATTTCTCCATTTCGACCAGAGTTTGTTTTTGTTTTTGGCAATTAAACTCACATTACACCATGAAAAGTGACTTTAAATATATATCCAACTATCACACTGGGTGGAGCACGTCGTGTGCTTCGTTTTCATATACATATTATCATTCATATATCATTATTTACCGCATGTGTAACTACAGTATACATGCTGACTGTCATTTTCATTTTCAAAAATGCATACGTTCGTACTACTTCAAGGATTAACGCACGTAAATGACAAATCAAATGGAATGTGTAGCTCACTTCATTAATAAATATAGTACGTTGTGTGATTCATATACGACAAACCGATATTGTACGCGATATTGCACATTTCCCGTTCAAGGTGCGTAAGAGTGCTGTGGATCGTACCTTGCCCCTTGTAGCATTGTACTCGGCGCTTGGTCGTAAAAACAACATCGGGCAAAGTACGAAGCAATTTTAAGAATGTGAACGGTCATGTGAAATTATTCTACAAAACAATACCCTTAGTTTTCGTTTCAAAAATGATTTCGGTTGTTTTAGGACAATGTCTCGCAAAAATAAATACGTGCCGTTGTCGGCGTCACCAATCCACACATTATTACATAATTTTCCATTGTTTCGCACTCGCAGCTGGTCCAACCCTGTCTCCTTAACACCTTCACATATGGTATTGGTTAGAAAGAAACAAAGGACGTGAGATAATTGCTATCGTCAGAACAAACTGACACGCACTTACTTTATGTGTAAGTGGCTGTATGTATATATGTATTTATTTATTTATTTGTGATCGTGATAATGTGGTATAGGTGCGTTCATTTGACGGTAGTTCTCTTTTTGGAGGATGTGGTGGCCCTGAAAAGGGCCGTTTTGGTTTGTGTATGCTAGGCATACGACTTATGCTCGCTCACCGCGGATGCGACGGGCAAGTTGGATATCTTTGGGCATGATGGTTACACGTTTGGCGTGAATGGCACACAGGTTGGTGTCTTCGAAAAGACCTACTAGGTATGCCTCGCTGGCTTCTTGTAGGGCCATCACGGCGGAGCTCTGGAATCGAAGGTCGGTCTTGAAATCTTGCGCAATTTCTCGAACCAGACGCTGGAATGGCAGCTTTCGGATCAGGAGCTCTGTACTTTTCTGGTAACGGCGGATCTCACGAAGAGCGACGGTGCCAGGCCTGTAACGATGTGGTTTCTTCACTCCGCCAGTAGCAGGTGCGCTCTTGCGAGCAGCCTTTGTTGCCAATTGTTTTCGTGGCGCTTTTCCACCAGTAGATTTACGTGCTGTTTGCTTGGTACGTGCCATGTCGAGTACAGAGTACGAGTACTTTTTTCGATGTCAGAATAAAGTAGAATATGTTTGAAAGGTGCAGTCTCTATTTTTATACTCTATTAGCCGGCGCTTCACGCCAGCTGATTGGTGAATGAATTAATATTGTGATTGGCCGGTATATGGTGGCCGTGATTGGTCGAAATTAACGAATTCTTATTGGCTGAGCGTAACCTTGTCAGAATCCCGATTTGTACTGAAGCTTGTCCAAACCAGTCACGTAAACAACAACAATATTCGAAACAATGTCGCATGAAGGCGCTGTCATCCCGCTTAAATCAGTGCATATATAAATGGGCGTATAACGTTTTACAAACCACCTGTCATGGGGGCGCCCTCTCTCGGTACATTCATCAGAATGCGATCACGTAACATGTGAAACCACGAATGTAGGTAGATATATTATCTATCATTTATTTATTTATTTATTTATGTATTTTTAATTACAGTAGTAAACAATGGATTTTGCCACGGTATATTTCTAGGATTACTCACGTTTGACGCAAAAAAAAATACATACATACACAGAGACATACAGTCATACAGACACACGTACTGTTTTCGGTAGTTCTCTTTTTGGAGGATGTGGTGGCCCTGAAAAGGGCCGTTTGGTTTGGATGCAGCGAAGTACATCATTTTATTTTTTGGTGGTGTGTTTCTTTGTTGTCGGCTTCTTTGGTTTTGAAGCCTTTTTGGGTGTTTTCTTTTGAGCCGGCTTTTTAGTGGTAGTTTTCTCTGATTTCTTTGTGGCGGTATTTTTAGCTTGTGGTTTCTTGTCCGACTTTGGCTTTTTCGTAACCTTCTTGTCCGACTTTGGCTTTTTCGTAACCTTCTTGTCCTTGGGTTTCTTGTCTTTCAGTGTTGGCTTCTTGGTCGACGTTTTCTTTGGTACAGCTTTCTTGGTTACTGCCTTCTTTTTTGGCTTCTCTGGGAGCTTGCCGATTCTGAGACGACCATTTACGCCATTAGCATTAGAATCTTTGGGACGAACTAACAACCCAGACTCGATGCCGGATTTAATTGCACGGCGTAGACTGGATGTGATATGAGCCGGGCTGACAGTAGAATGGTGAGTCAAAATGTATGACTTGATTGCTTGTACTGATGTCCCTTTCCGGTCTTTCAGTGCCTGAATAGCTTCAACTATCATATCCATTGTCTTAGGATGACTAGCTACAACTTTCGTCTTCTTCACAGACTTGTTTGAGGTCGATTCAACCATGGTGCAGGTTTAAGAATGTTTGCTGCTGAAGAGATACAGGCAGAATACAAAAATAGAGTGACGGGATTTGTCTTTTAACAGAGCGCCGATAGCAATCGAACGTCAGAGGAAACATAAGTGTGAACTGAGTGCCATTTCTCCATTTCGACCAGAGTTTGTTTTTGTTTTTGGCAATTAAACTCACATTACACCATGAAAAGTGACTTTAAATATATATCCAACTATCACACTGGGTGGAGCACGTCGTGTGCTTCGTTTTCATATACATATTATCATTCATATATCATTATTTACCGCATGTGTAACTACAGTATACATGCTGACTGTCATTTTCATTTTCAAAAATGCATACGTTCGTACTACTTCAAGGATTAACGCACGTAAATGACAAATCAAATGGAATGTGTAGCTCACTTCATTAATAAATATAGTACGTTGTGTGATTCATATACGACAAACCGATATTGTACGCGATATTGCACATTTCCCGTTCAAGGTGCGTAAGAGTGCTGTGGATCGTACCTTGCCCCTTGTAGCATTGTACTCGGCGCTTGGTCGTAAAAACAACATCGGGCAAAGTACGAAGCAATTTTAAGAATGTGAACGGTCATGTGAAATTATTCTACAAAACAATACCCTTAGTTTTCGTTTCAAAAATGATTTCGGTTGTTTTAGGACAATGTCTCGCAAAAATAAATACGTGCCGTTGTCGGCGTCACCAATCCACACATTATTACATAATTTTCCATTGTTTCGCACTCGCAGCTGGTCCAACCCTGTCTCCTTAACACCTTCACATATGGTATTGGTTAGAAAGAAACAAAGGACGTGAGATAATTGCTATCGTCAGAACAAACTGACACGCACTTACTTTATGTGTAAGTGGCTGTATGTATATATGTATTTATTTATTTATTTGTGATCGTGATAATGTGGTATAGGTGCGTTCATTTGACGGTAGTTCTCTTTTTGGAGGATGTGGTGGCCCTGAAAAGGGCCGTTTTGGTTTGTGTATGCTAGGCATACGACTTATGCTCGCTCACCGCGGATGCGACGGGCAAGTTGGATATCTTTGGGCATGATGGTTACACGTTTGGCGTGAATGGCACACAGGTTGGTGTCTTCGAAAAGACCTACTAGGTATGCCTCGCTGGCTTCTTGTAGGGCCATCACGGCGGAGCTCTGGAATCGAAGGTCGGTCTTGAAATCTTGCGCAATTTCTCGAACCAGACGCTGGAATGGCAGCTTTCGGATCAGGAGCTCTGTACTTTTCTGGTAACGGCGGATCTCACGAAGAGCGACGGTGCCAGGCCTGTAACGATGTGGTTTCTTCACTCCGCCAGTAGCAGGTGCGCTCTTGCGAGCAGCCTTTGTTGCCAATTGTTTTCGTGGCGCTTTTCCACCAGTAGATTTACGTGCTGTTTGCTTGGTACGTGCCATGTCGAGTACAGAGTACGAGTACTTTTTTCGATGTCAGAATAAAGTAGAATATGTTTGAAAGGTGCAGTCTCTATTTTTATACTCTATTAGCCGGCGCTTCACGCCAGCTGATTGGTGAATGAATTAATATTGTGATTGGCCGGTATATGGTGGCCGTGATTGGTCGAAATTAACGAATTCTTATTGGCTGAGCGTAACCTTGTCAGAATCCCGATTTGTACTGAAGCTTGTCCAAACCAGTCACGTAAACAACAACAATATTCGAAACAATGTCGCATGAAGGCGCTGTCATCCCGCTTAAATCAGTGCATATATAAATGGGCGTATAACGTTTTACAAACCACCTGTCATGGGGGCGCCCTCTCTCGGTACATTCATCAGAATGCGATCACGTAACATGTGAAACCACGAATGTAGGTAGATATATTATCTATCATTTATTTATTTATGTATTTTTAATTACAGTAGTAAACAATGGATTTTGCCACGGTATATTTCTAGGATTACTCACGTTTGACGCAAAAAAAAAATACATACATACACAGAGACATACAGTCATACAGACACACGTACTGTTTTCGGTAGTTCTCTTTTTGGAGGATGTGGTGGCCCTGAAAAGGGCCGTTTGGTTTGGATGCAGCGAAGTACATCATTTTATTTTTTGGTGGTGTGTTTCTTTGTTGTCGGCTTCTTTGGTTTTGAAGCCTTTTTGGGTGTTTTCTTTTGAGCCGGCTTTTTAGTGGTAGTTTTCTCTGATTTCTTTGTGGCGGTATTTTTAGCTTGTGGTTTCTTGTCCGACTTTGGCTTTTTCGTAACCTTCTTGTCCGACTTTGGCTTTTTCGTAACCTTCTTGTCCTTGGGTTTCTTGTCTTTCAGTGTTGGCTTCTTGGTCGACGTTTTCTTTGGTACAGCTTTCTTGGTTACTGCCTTCTTTTTTGGCTTCTCTGGGAGCTTGCCGATTCTGAGACGACCATTTACGCCATTAGCATTAGAATCTTTGGGACGAACTAACAACCCAGACTCGATGCCGGATTTAATTGCACGGCGTAGACTGGATGTGATATGAGCCGGGCTGACAGTAGAATGGTGAGTCAAAATGTATGACTTGATTGCTTGTACTGATGTCCCTTTCCGGTCTTTCAGTGCCTGAATAGCTTCAACTATCATATCCATTGTCTTAGGATGACTAGCTACAACTTTCGTCTTCTTCACAGACTTGTTTGAGGTCGATTCAACCATGGTGCAGGTTTAAGAATGTTTGCTGCTGAAGAGATACAGGCAGAATACAAAAATAGAGTGACGGGATTTGTCTTTTAACAGAGCGCCGATAGCAATCGAACGTCAGAGGAAACATAAGTGTGAACTGAGTGCCATTTCTCCATTTCGACCAGAGTTTGTTTTTGTTTTTGGCAATTAAACTCACATTACACCATGAAAAGTGACTTTAAATATATATCCAACTATTACACTGGGTGGAGCACGTCGTGTGCTTCGTTTTCATATACATATTATCATTCATATATCATTATTTACCGCATGTGTAACTACAGTATACATGCTGACTGTCATTTTCATTTTCAAAAATGCATACGTTCGTACTACTTCAAGGATTAACGCACGTAAATGACAAATCAAATGGAATGTGTAGCTCACTTCATTAATAAATATAGTACGTTGTGTGATTCATATACGACAAACCGATATTGTACGCGATATTGCACATTTCCCGTTCAAGGTGCGTAAGAGTGCTGTGGATCGTACCTTGCCCCTTGTAGCATTGTACTCGGCGCTTGGTCGTAAAAACAACATCGGGCAAAGTACGAAGCAATTTTAAGAATGTGAACGGTCATGTGAAATTATTCTACAAAACAATACCCTTAGTTTTCGTTTCAAAAATGATTTCGGTTGTTTTAGGACAATGTCTCGCAAAAATAAATACGTGCCGTTGTCGGCGTCACCAATCCACACATTATTACATAATTTACCATTGTTTCGCACTCGCAGCTGGTCCAACCCTGTCTCCTTAACACCTTCACATATGGTATTGGTTAGAAAGAAACAAAGGACGTGAGATAATTGCTATCGTCAGAACAAACTGACACGCACTTACTTTATGTGTAAGTGGCTGTATGTATATATGTATTTATTTATTTATTTGTGATCGTGATAATGTGGTATAGGTGCGTTCATTTGACGGTAGTTCTCTTTTTGGAGGATGTGGTGGCCCTGATAAGGGCCGTTTTGGTTTGTGTATGCTAGGCATACGACTTATGCTCGCTCACCGCGGATGCGACGGGCAAGTTGGATATCTTTGGGCATGATGGTTACACGTTTGGCGTGAATGGCACACAGGTTGGTGTCTTCGAAAAGACCTACTAGGTATGCCTCGCTGGCTTCTTGTAGGGCCATCACGGCGGAGCTCTGGAATCGAAGGTCGGTCTTGAAATCTTGCGCAATTTCTCGAACCAGACGCTGGAATGGCAGCTTTCGGATCAGGAGCTCTGTACTTTTCTGGTAACGGCGGATCTCACGAAGAGCGACGGTGCCAGGCCTGTAACGATGTGGTTTCTTCACTCCGCCAGTAGCAGGTGCGCTCTTGCGAGCAGCCTTTGTTGCCAATTGTTTTCGTGGCGCTTTTCCACCAGTAGATTTACGTGCTGTTTGCTTGGTACGTGCCATGTCGAGTACAGAGTACGAGTACTTTTTTCGATGTCAGAATAAAGTAGAATATGTTTGAAAGGTGCAGTCTCTATTTTTATAATCTATTAGCCGGCGCTTCACGCCAGCTGATTGGTGAATGAATTAATATTGTGATTGGCCGGTATATGGTGGCCGTGATTGGTCGAAATTAACGAATTCTTATTGGCTGAGCGTAACCTTGTCAGAATCCCGATTTGTACTGAAGCTTGTCCAAACCAGTCACGTAAACAACAACAATATTCGAAACAATGTCGCATGAAGGCGCTGTCATCCCGCTTAAATCAGTGCATATATAAATGGGCGTATAACGTTTTACAAACCACCTGTCATGGGGGCGCCCTCTCTCGGTACATTCATCAGAATGCGATCACGTAACATGTGAAACCACGAATGTAGGTAGATATATTATCTATCATTTATTTATTTATTTATTTATTTATGTATTTTTAATTACAGTAGTAAACAATGGATTTTGCCACGGTATATTTCTAGGATTACTCACGTTTGACGCAAAAAAAAATACATACATACACAGAGACATACAGTCATACAGACACACGTACTGTTTTCGGTAGTTCTCTTTTTGGAGGATGTGGTGGCCCTGAAAAGGGCCGTTTGGTTTGGATGCAGCGAAGTACATCATTTTATTTTTTGGTGGTGTGTTTCTTTGTTGTCGGCTTCTTTGGTTTTGAAGCCTTTTTGGGTGTTTTCTTTTGAGCCGGCTTTTTAGTGGTAGTTTTCTCTGATTTCTTTGTGGCGGTATTTTTAGCTTGTGGTTTCTTGTCCGACTTTGGCTTTTTCGTAACCTTCTTGTCCGACTTTGGCTTTTTCGTAACCTTCTTGTCCTTGGGTTTCTTGTCTTTCAGTGTTGGCTTCTTGGTCGACGTTTTCTTTGGTACAGCTTTCTTGGTTACTGCCTTCTTTTTTGGCTTCTCTGGGAGCTTGCCGATTCTGAGACGACCATTTACGCCATTAGCATTAGAATCTTTGGGACGAACTAACAACCCAGACTCGATGCCGGATTTAATTGCACGGCGTAGACTGGATGTGATATGAGCCGGGCTGACAGTAGAATGGTGAGTCAAAATGTATGACTTGATTGCTTGTACTGATGTCCCTTTCCGGTCTTTCAGTGCCTGAATAGCTTCAACTATCATATCCATTGTCTTAGGATGACTAGCTACAACTTTCGTCTTCTTCACAGACTTGTTTGAGGTCGATTCAACCATGGTGCAGGTTTAAGAATGTTTGCTGCTGAAGAGATACAGGCAGAATACAAAAATAGAGTGACGGGATTTGTCTTTTAACAGAGCGCCGATAGCAATCGAACGTCAGAGGAAACATAAGTGTGAACTGAGTGCCATTTCTCCATTTCGACCAGAGTTTGTTTTTGTTTTTGGCAATTAAACTCACATTACACCATGAAAAGTGACTTTAAATATATATCCAACTATCACACTGGGTGGAGCACGTCGTGTGCTTCGTTTTCATATACATATTATCATTCATATATCATTATTTACCGCATGTGTAACTACAGTATACATGCTGACTGTCATTTTCATTTTCAAAAATGCATACGTTCGTACTACTTCAAGGATTAACGCACGTAAATGACAAATCAAATGGAATGTGTAGCTCACTTCATTAATAAATATAGTACGTTGTGTGATTCATATACGACAAACCGATATTGTACGCGATATTGCACATTTCCCGTTCAAGGTGCGTAAGAGTGCTGTGGATCGTACCTTGCCCCTTGTAGCATTGTACTCGGCGCTTGGTCGTAAAAACAACATCGGGCAAAGTACGAAGCAATTTTAAGAATGTGAACGGTCATGTGAAATTATTCTACAAAACAATACCCTTAGTTTTCGTTTCAAAAATGATTTCGGTTGTTTTAGGACAATGTCTCGCAAAAATAAATACGTGCCGTTGTCGGCGTCACCAATCCACACATTATTACATAATTTTCCATTGTTTCGCACTCGCAGCTGGTCCAACCCTGTCTCCTTAACACCTTCACATATGGTATTGGTTAGAAAGAAACAAAGGACGTGAGATAATTGCTATCGTCAGAACAAACTGACACGCACTTACTTTATGTGTAAGTGGCTGTATGTATATATGTATTTATTTATTTATTTGTGATCGTGATAATGTGGTATAGGTGCGTTCATTTGACGGTAGTTCTCTTTTTGGAGGATGTGGTGGCCCTGATAAGGGCCGTTTTGGTTTGTGTATGCTAGGCATACGACTTATGCTCGCTCACCGCGGATGCGACGGGCAAGTTGGATATCTTTGGGCATGATGGTTACACGTTTGGCGTGAATGGCACACAGGTTGGTGTCTTCGAAAAGACCTACTAGGTATGCCTCGCTGGCTTCTTGTAGGGCCATCACGGCGGAGCTCTGGAATCGAAGGTCGGTCTTGAAATCTTGCGCAATTTCTCGAACCAGACGCTGGAATGGCAGCTTTCGGATCAGGAGCTCTGTACTTTTCTGGTAACGGCGGATCTCACGAAGAGCGACGGTGCCAGGCCTGTAACGATGTGGTTTCTTCACTCCGCCAGTAGCAGGTGCGCTCTTGCGAGCAGCCTTTGTTGCCAATTGTTTTCGTGGCGCTTTTCCACCAGTAGATTTACGTGCTGTTTGCTTGGTTCGTGCCATGTCGAGTACAGAGTACGAGTACTTTTTTCGATGTCAGAATAAAGTAGAATATGTTTGAAAGGTGCAGTCTCTATTTTTATAATCTATTAGCCGGCGCTTCACGCCAGCTGATTGGTGAATGAATTAATATTGTGATTGGCCGGTATATGGTGGCCGTGATTGGTCGAAATTAACGAATTCTTATTGGCTGAGCGTAACCTTGTCAGAATCCCGATTTGTACTGAAGCTTGTCCAAACCAGTCACGTAAACAACAACAATATTCGAAACAATGTCGCATGAAGGCGCTGTCATCCCGCTTAAATCAGTGCATATATAAATGGGCGTATAACGTTTTACAAACCACCTGTCATGGGGGCGCCCTCTCTCGGTACATTCATCAGAATGCGATCACGTAACATGTGAAACCACGAATGTAGGTAGATATATTATCTATCATTTATTTATTTATTTATTTATTTATGTATTTTTAATTACAGTAGTAAACAATGGATTTTGCCACGGTATATTTCTAGGATTACTCACGTTTGACGCAAAAAAAAAATACATACATACACAGAGACATACAGTCATACAGACACACGTACTGTTTTCGGTAGTTCTCTTTTTGGAGGATGTGGTGGCCCTGAAAAGGGCCGTTTGGTTTGGATGCAGCGAAGTACATCATTTTATTTTTTGGTGGTGTGTTTCTTTGTTGTCGGCTTCTTTGGTTTTGAAGCCTTTTTGGGTGTTTTCTTTTGAGCCGGCTTTTTAGTGGTAGTTTTCTCTGATTTCTTTGTGGCGGTATTTTTAGCTTGTGGTTTCTTGTCCGACTTTGGCTTTTTCGTAACCTTCTTGTCCGACTTTGGCTTTTTCGTAACCTTCTTGTCCTTGGGTTTCTTGTCTTTCAGTGTTGGCTTCTTGGTCGACGTTTTCTTTGGTACAGCTTTCTTGGTTACTGCCTTCTTTTTTGGCTTCTCTGGGAGCTTGCCGATTCTGAGACGACCATTTACGCCATTAGCATTAGAATCTTTGGGACGAACTAACAACCCAGACTCGATGCCGGATTTAATTGCACGGCGTAGACTGGATGTGATATGAGCCGGGCTGACAGTAGAATGGTGAGTCAAAATGTATGACTTGATTGCTTGTACTGATGTCCCTTTCCGGTCTTTCAGTGCCTGAATAGCTTCAACTATCATATCCATTGTCTTAGGATGACTAGCTACAACTTTCGTCTTCTTCACAGACTTGTTTGAGGTCGATTCAACCATGGTGCAGGTTTAAGAATGTTTGCTGCTGAAGAGATACAGGCAGAATACAAAAATAGAGTGACGGGATTTGTCTTTTAACAGAGCGCCGATAGCAATCGAACGTCAGAGGAAACATAAGTGTGAACTGAGTGCCATTTCTCCATTTCGACCAGAGTTTGTTTTTGTTTTTGGCAATTAAACTCACATTACACCATGAAAAGTGACTTTAAATATATATCCAACTATCACACTGGGTGGAGCACGTCGTGTGCTTCGTTTTCATATACATATTATCATTCATATATCATTATTTACCGCATGTGTAACTACAGTATACATGCTGACTGTCATTTTCATTTTCAAAAATGCATACGTTCGTACTACTTCAAGGATTAACGCACGTAAATGACAAATCAAATGGAATGTGTAGCTCACTTCATTAATAAATATAGTACGTTGTGTGATTCATATACGACAAACCGATATTGTACGCGATATTGCACATTTCCCGTTCAAGGTGCGTAAGAGTGCTGTGGATCGTACCTTGCCCCTTGTAGCATTGTACTCGGCGCTTGGTCGTAAAAACAACATCGGGCAAAGTACGAAGCAATTTTAAGAATGTGAACGGTCATGTGAAATTATTCTACAAAACAATACCCTTAGTTTTCGTTTCAAAAATGATTTCGGTTGTTTTAGGACAATGTCTCGCAAAAATAAATACGTGCCGTTGTCGGCGTCACCAATCCACACATTATTACATAATTTTCCATTGTTTCGCACTCGCAGCTGGTCCAACCCTGTCTCCTTAACACCTTCACATATGGTATTGGTTAGAAAGAAACAAAGGACGTGAGATAATTGCTATCGTCAGAACAAACTGACACGCACTTACTTTATGTGTAAGTGGCTGTATGTATATATGTATTTATTTATTTATTTGTGATCGTGATAATGTGGTATAGGTGCGTTCATTTGACGGTAGTTCTCTTTTTGGAGGATGTGGTGGCCCTGAAAAGGGCCGTTTTGGTTTGTGTATGCTAGGCATACGACTTATGCTCGCTCACCGCGGATGCGACGGGCAAGTTGGATATCTTTGGGCATGATGGTTACACGTTTGGCGTGAATGGCACACAGGTTGGTGTCTTCGAAAAGACCTACTAGGTATGCCTCGCTGGCTTCTTGTAGGGCCATCACGGCGGAGCTCTGGAATCGAAGGTCGGTCTTGAAATCTTGCGCAATTTCTCGAACCAGACGCTGGAATGGCAGCTTTCGGATCAGGAGCTCTGTACTTTTCTGGTAACGGCGGATCTCACGAAGAGCGACGGTGCCAGGCCTGTAACGATGTGGTTTCTTCACTCCGCCAGTAGCAGGTGCGCTCTTGCGAGCAGCCTTTGTTGCCAATTGTTTTCGTGGCGCTTTTCCACCAGTAGATTTACGTGCTGTTTGCTTGGTACGTGCCATGTCGAGTACAGAGTACGAGTACTTTTTTCGATGTCAGAATAAAGTAGAATATGTTTGAAAGGTGCAGTCTCTATTTTTATACTCTATTAGCCGGCGCTTCACGCCAGCTGATTGGTGAATGAATTAATATTGTGATTGGCCGGTATATGGTGGCCGTGATTGGTCGAAATTAACGAATTCTTATTGGCTGAGCGTAACCTTGTCAGAATCCCGATTTGTACTGAAGCTTGTCCAAACCAGTCACGTAAACAACAACAATATTCGAAACAATGTCGCATGAAGGCGCTGTCATCCCGCTTAAATCAGTGCATATATAAATGGGCGTATAACGTTTTACAAACCACCTGTCATGGGGGCGCCCTCTCTCGGTACATTCATCAGAATGCGATCACGTAACATGTGAAACCACGAATGTAGGTAGATATATTATCTATCATTTATTTATTTATTTATTTATTTATGTATTTTTAATTACAGTAGTAAACAATGGATTTTGCCACGGTATATTTCTAGGATTACTCACGTTTGACGCAAAAAAAAAATACATACATACACAGAGACATACAGTCATACAGACACACGTACTGTTTTCGGTAGTTCTCTTTTTGGAGGATGTGGTGGCCCTGAAAAGGGCCGTTTGGTTTGGATGCAGCGAAGTACATCATTTTATTTTTTGGTGGTGTGTTTCTTTGTTGTCGGCTTCTTTGGTTTTGAAGCCTTTTTGGGTGTTTTCTTTTGAGCCGGCTTTTTAGTGGTAGTTTTCTCTGATTTCTTTGTGGCGGTATTTTTAGCTTGTGGTTTCTTGTCCGACTTTGGCTTTTTCGTAACCTTCTTGTCCGACTTTGGCTTTTTCGTAACCTTCTTGTCCTTGGGTTTCTTGTCTTTCAGTGTTGGCTTCTTGGTCGACGTTTTCTTTGGTACAGCTTTCTTGGTTACTGCCTTCTTTTTTGGCTTCTCTGGGAGCTTGCCGATTCTGAGACGACCATTTACGCCATTAGCATTAGAATCTTTGGGACGAACTAACAACCCAGACTCGATGCCGGATTTAATTGCACGGCGTAGACTGGATGTGATATGAGCCGGGCTGACAGTAGAATGGTGAGTCAAAATGTATGACTTGATTGCTTGTACTGATGTCCCTTTCCGGTCTTTCAGTGCCTGAATAGCTTCAACTATCATATCCATTGTCTTAGGATGACTAGCTACAACTTTCGTCTTCTTCACAGACTTGTTTGAGGTCGATTCAACCATGGTGCAGGTTTAAGAATGTTTGCTGCTGAAGAGATACAGGCAGAATACAAAAATAGAGTGACGGGATTTGTCTTTTAACAGAGCGCCGATAGCAATCGAACGTCAGAGGAAACATAAGTGTGAACTGAGTGCCATTTCTCCATTTCGACCAGAGTTTGTTTTTGTTTTTGGCAATTAAACTCACATTACACCATGAAAAGTGACTTTAAATATATATCCAACTATTACACTGGGTGGAGCACGTCGTGTGCTTCGTTTTCATATACATATTATCATTCATATATCATTATTTACCGCATGTGTAACTACAGTATACATGCTGACTGTCATTTTCATTTTCAAAAATGCATACGTTCGTACTACTTCAAGGATTAACGCACGTAAATGACAAATCAAATGGAATGTGTAGCTCACTTCATTAATAAATATAGTACGTTGTGTGATTCATATACGACAAACCGATATTGTACGCGATATTGCACATTTCCCGTTCAAGGTGCGTAAGAGTGCTGTGGATCGTACCTTGCCCCTTGTAGCATTGTACTCGGCGCTTGGTCGTAAAAACAACATCGGGCAAAGTACGAAGCAATTTTAAGAATGTGAACGGTCATGTGAAATTATTCTACAAAACAATACCCTTAGTTTTCGTTTCAAAAATGATTTCGGTTGTTTTAGGACAATGTCTCGCAAAAATAAATACGTGCCGTTGTCGGCGTCACCAATCCACACATTATTACATAATTTACCATTGTTTCGCACTCGCAGCTGGTCCAACCCTGTCTCCTTAACACCTTCACATATGGTATTGGTTAGAAAGAAACAAAGGACGTGAGATAATTGCTATCGTCAGAACAAACTGACACGCACTTACTTTATGTGTAAGTGGCTGTATGTATATATGTATTTATTTATTTATTTGTGATCGTGATAATGTGGTATAAGTGCGTTCATTTGACGGTAGTTCTCTTTTTGGAGGATGTGGTGGCCCTGATAAGGGCCGTTTTGGTTTGTGTATGCTAGACATACGACTTATGCTCGCTCACCGCGGATGCGACGGGCAAGTTGGATATCTTTGGGCATGATGGTTACACGTTTGGCGTGAATGGCACACAGGTTGGTGTCTTCGAAAAGACCTACTAGGTATGCCTCGCTGGCTTCTTGTAGGGCCATCACGGCGGAGCTCTGGAATCGAAGGTCGGTCTTGAAATCTTGCGCAATTTCTCGAACCAGACGCTGGAATGGCAGCTTTCGGATCAGGAGCTCTGTACTTTTCTGGTAACGGCGGATCTCACGAAGAGCGACGGTGCCAGGCCTGTAACGATGTGGTTTCTTCACTCCGCCAGTAGCAGGTGCGCTCTTGCGAGCAGCCTTTGTTGCCAATTGTTTTCGTGGCGCTTTTCCACCAGTAGATTTACGTGCTGTTTGCTTGGTACGTGCCATGTCGAGTACAGAGTACGAGTACTTTTTTCGATGTCAGAATAAAGTAGAATATGTTTGAAAGGTGCAGTCTCTATTTTTATACTCTATTAGCCGGCGCTTCACGCCAGCTGATTGGTGAATGAATTAATATTGTGATTGGCCGGTATATGGTGGCCGTGATTGGTCGAAATTAACGAATTCTTATTGGCTGAGCGTAACCTTGTCAGAATCCCGATTTGTACTGAAGCTTGTCCAAACCAGTCACGTAAACAACAACAATATTCGAAACAATGTCGCATGAAGGCGCTGTCATCCCGCTTAAATCAGTGCATATATAAATGGGCGTATAACGTTTTACAAACCACCTGTCATGGGGGCGCCCTCTCTCGGTACATTCATCAGAATGCGATCACGTAACATGTGAAACCACGAATGTAGGTAGATATATTATCTATCATTTATTTATTTATGTATTTTTAATTACAGTAGTAAACAATGGATTTTGCCACGGTATATTTCTAGGATTACTCACGTTTGACGCAAAAAAAAAATACATACATACACAGAGACATACAGTCATACAGACACACGTACTGTTTTCGGTAGTTCTCTTTTTGGAGGATGTGGTGGCCCTGAAAAGGGCCGTTTGGTTTGGATGCAGCGAAGTACATCATTTTATTTTTTGGTGGTGTGTTTCTTTGTTGTCGGCTTCTTTGGTTTTGAAGCCTTTTTGGGTGTTTTCTTTTGAGCCGGCTTTTTAGTGGTAGTTTTCTCTGATTTCTTTGTGGCGGTATTTTTAGCTTGTGGTTTCTTGTCCGACTTTGGCTTTTTCGTAACCTTCTTGTCCGACTTTGGCTTTTTCGTAACCTTCTTGTCCTTGGGTTTCTTGTCTTTCAGTGTTGGCTTCTTGGTCGACGTTTTCTTTGGTACAGCTTTCTTGGTTACTGCCTTCTTTTTTGGCTTCTCTGGGAGCTTGCCGATTCTGAGACGACCATTTACGCCATTAGCATTAGAATCTTTGGGACGAACTAACAACCCAGACTCGATGCCGGATTTAATTGCACGGCGTAGACTGGATGTGATATGAGCCGGGCTGACAGTAGAATGGTGAGTCAAAATGTATGACTTGATTGCTTGTACTGATGTCCCTTTCCGGTCTTTCAGTGCCTGAATAGCTTCAACTATCATATCCATTGTCTTAGGATGACTAGCTACAACTTTCGTCTTCTTCACAGACTTGTTTGAGGTCGATTCAACCATGGTGCAGGTTTAAGAATGTTTGCTGCTGAAGAGATACAGGCAGAATACAAAAATAGAGTGACGGGATTTGTCTTTTAACAGAGCGCCGATAGCAATCGAACGTCAGAGGAAACATAAGTGTGAACTGAGTGCCATTTCTCCATTTCGACCAGAGTTTGTTTTTGTTTTTGGCAATTAAACTCACATTACACCATGAAAAGTGACTTTAAATATATATCCAACTATCACACTGGGTGGAGCACGTCGTGTGCTTCGTTTTCATATACATATTATCATTCATATATCATTATTTACCGCATGTGTAACTACAGTATACATGCTGACTGTCATTTTCATTTTCAAAAATGCATACGTTCGTACTACTTCAAGGATTAACGCACGTAAATGACAAATCAAATGGAATGTGTAGCTCACTTCATTAATAAATATAGTACGTTGTGTGATTCATATACGACAAACCGATATTGTACGCGATATTGCACATTTCCCGTTCAAGGTGCGTAAGAGTGCTGTGGATCGTACCTTGCCCCTTGTAGCATTGTACTCGGCGCTTGGTCGTAAAAACAACATCGGGCAAAGTACGAAGCAATTTTAAGAATGTGAACGGTCATGTGAAATTATTCTACAAAACAATACCCTTAGTTTTCGTTTCAAAAATGATTTCGGTTGTTTTAGGACAATGTCTCGCAAAAATAAATACGTGCCGTTGTCGGCGTCACCAATCCACACATTATTACATAATTTTCCATTGTTTCGCACTCGCAGCTGGTCCAACCCTGTCTCCTTAACACCTTCACATATGGTATTGGTTAGAAAGAAACAAAGGACGTGAGATAATTGCTATCGTCAGAACAAACTGACACGCACTTACTTTATGTGTAAGTGGCTGTATGTATATATGTATTTATTTATTTATTTGTGATCGTGATAATGTGGTATAGGTGCGTTCATTTGACGGTAGTTCTCTTTTTGGAGGATGTGGTGGCCCTGAAAAGGGCCGTTTTGGTTTGTGTATGCTAGGCATACGACTTATGCTCGCTCACCGCGGATGCGACGGGCAAGTTGGATATCTTTGGGCATGATGGTTACACGTTTGGCGTGAATGGCACACAGGTTGGTGTCTTCGAAAAGACCTACTAGGTATGCCTCGCTGGCTTCTTGTAGGGCCATCACGGCGGAGCTCTGGAATCGAAGGTCGGTCTTGAAATCTTGCGCAATTTCTCGAACCAGACGCTGGAATGGCAGCTTTCGGATCAGGAGCTCTGTACTTTTCTGGTAACGGCGGATCTCACGAAGAGCGACGGTGCCAGGCCTGTAACGATGTGGTTTCTTCACTCCGCCAGTAGCAGGTGCGCTCTTGCGAGCAGCCTTTGTTGCCAATTGTTTTCGTGGCGCTTTTCCACCAGTAGATTTACGTGCTGTTTGCTTGGTACGTGCCATGTCGAGTACAGAGTACGAGTACTTTTTTCGATGTCAGAATAAAGTAGAATATGTTTGAAAGGTGCAGTCTCTATTTTTATACTCTATTAGCCGGCGCTTCACGCCAGCTGATTGGTGAATGAATTAATATTGTGATTGGCCGGTATATGGTGGCCGTGATTGGTCGAAATTAACGAATTCTTATTGGCTGAGCGTAACCTTGTCAGAATCCCGATTTGTACTGAAGCTTGTCCAAACCAGTCACGTAAACAACAACAATATTCGAAACAATGTCGCATGAAGGCGCTGTCATCCCGCTTAAATCAGTGCATATATAAATGGGCGTATAACGTTTTACAAACCACCTGTCATGGGGGCGCCCTCTCTCGGTACATTCATCAGAATGCGATCACGTAACATGTGAAACCACGAATGTAGGTAGATATATTATCTATCATTTATTTATTTATGTATTTTTAATTACAGTAGTAAACAATGGATTTTGCCACGGTATATTTCTAGGATTACTCACGTTTGACGCAAAAAAAAAATACATACATACACAGAGACATACAGTCATACAGACACACGTACTGTTTTCGGTAGTTCTCTTTTTGGAGGATGTGGTGGCCCTGAAAAGGGCCGTTTGGTTTGGATGCAGCGAAGTACATCATTTTATTTTTTGGTGGTGTGTTTCTTTGTTGTCGGCTTCTTTGGTTTTGAAGCCTTTTTGGGTGTTTTCTTTTGAGCCGGCTTTTTAGTGGTAGTTTTCTCTGATTTCTTTGTGGCGGTATTTTTAGCTTGTGGTTTCTTGTCCGACTTTGGCTTTTTCGTAACCTTCTTGTCCGACTTTGGCTTTTTCGTAACCTTCTTGTCCTTGGGTTTCTTGTCTTTCAGTGTTGGCTTCTTGGTCGACGTTTTCTTTGGTACAGCTTTCTTGGTTACTGCCTTCTTTTTTGGCTTCTCTGGGAGCTTGCCGATTCTGAGACGACCATTTACGCCATTAGCATTAGAATCTTTGGGACGAACTAACAACCCAGACTCGATGCCGGATTTAATTGCACGGCGTAGACTGGATGTGATATGAGCCGGGCTGACAGTAGAATGGTGAGTCAAAATGTATGACTTGATTGCTTGTACTGATGTCCCTTTCCGGTCTTTCAGTGCCTGAATAGCTTCAACTATCATATCCATTGTCTTAGGATGACTAGCTACAACTTTCGTCTTCTTCACAGACTTGTTTGAGGTCGATTCAACCATGGTGCAGGTTTAAGAATGTTTGCTGCTGAAGAGATACAGGCAGAATACAAAAATAGAGTGACGGGATTTGTCTTTTAACAGAGCGCCGATAGCAATCGAACGTCAGAGGAAACATAAGTGTGAACTGAGTGCCATTTCTCCATTTCGACCAGAGTTTGTTTTTGTTTTTGGCAATTAAACTCACATTACACCATGAAAAGTGACTTTAAATATATATCCAACTATTACACTGGGTGGAGCACGTCGTGTGCTTCGTTTTCATATACATATTATCATTCATATATCATTATTTACCGCATGTGTAACTACAGTATACATGCTGACTGTCATTTTCATTTTCAAAAATGCATACGTTCGTACTACTTCAAGGATTAACGCACGTAAATGACAAATCAAATGGAATGTGTAGCTCACTTCATTAATAAATATAGTACGTTGTGTGATTCATATACGACAAACCGATATTGTACGCGATATTGCACATTTCCCGTTCAAGGTGCGTAAGAGTGCTGTGGATCGTACCTTGCCCCTTGTAGCATTGTACTCGGCGCTTGGTCGTAAAAACAACATCGGGCAAAGTACGAAGCAATTTTAAGAATGTGAACGGTCATGTGAAATTATTCTACAAAACAATACCCTTAGTTTTCGTTTCAAAAATGATTTCGGTTGTTTTAGGACAATGTCTCGCAAAAATAAATACGTGCCGTTGTCGGCGTCACCAATCCACACATTATTACATAATTTACCATTGTTTCGCACTCGCAGCTGGTCCAACCCTGTCTCCTTAACACCTTCACATATGGTATTGGTTAGAAAGAAACAAAGGACGTGAGATAATTGCTATCGTCAGAACAAACTGACACGCACTTACTTTATGTGTAAGTGGCTGTATGTATATATGTATTTATTTATTTATTTGTGATCGTGATAATGTGGTATAGGTGCGTTCATTTGACGGTAGTTCTCTTTTTGGAGGATGTGGTGGCCCTGATAAGGGCCGTTTTGGTTTGTGTATGCTAGGCATACGACTTATGCTCGCTCACCGCGGATGCGACGGGCAAGTTGGATATCTTTGGGCATGATGGTTACACGTTTGGCGTGAATGGCACACAGGTTGGTGTCTTCGAAAAGACCTACTAGGTATGCCTCGCTGGCTTCTTGTAGGGCCATCACGGCGGAGCTCTGGAATCGAAGGTCGGTCTTGAAATCTTGCGCAATTTCTCGAACCAGACGCTGGAATGGCAGCTTTCGGATCAGGAGCTCTGTACTTTTCTGGTAACGGCGGATCTCACGAAGAGCGACGGTGCCAGGCCTGTAACGATGTGGTTTCTTCACTCCGCCAGTAGCAGGTGCGCTCTTGCGAGCAGCCTTTGTTGCCAATTGTTTTCGTGGCGCTTTTCCACCAGTAGATTTACGTGCTGTTTGCTTGGTACGTGCCATGTCGAGTACAGAGTACGAGTACTTTTTTCGATGTCAGAATAAAGTAGAATATGTTTGAAAGGTGCAGTCTCTATTTTTATAATCTATTAGCCGGCGCTTCACGCCAGCTGATTGGTGAATGAATTAATATTGTGATTGGCCGGTATATGGTGGCCGTGATTGGTCGAAATTAACGAATTCTTATTGGCTGAGCGTAACCTTGTCAGAATCCCGATTTGTACTGAAGCTTGTCCAAACCAGTCACGTAAACAACAACAATATTCGAAACAATGTCGCATGAAGGCGCTGTCATCCCGCTTAAATCAGTGCATATATAAATGGGCGTATAACGTTTTACAAACCACCTGTCATGGGGGCGCCCTCTCTCGGTACATTCATCAGAATGCGATCACGTAACATGTGAAACCACGAATGTAGGTAGATATATTATCTATCATTTATTTATTTATTTATTTATTTATGTATTTTTAATTACAGTAGTAAACAATGGATTTTGCCACGGTATATTTCTAGGATTACTCACGTTTGACGCAAAAAAAAATACATACATACACAGAGACATACAGTCATACAGACACACGTACTGTTTTCGGTAGTTCTCTTTTTGGAGGATGTGGTGGCCCTGAAAAGGGCCGTTTGGTTTGGATGCAGCGAAGTACATCATTTTATTTTTTGGTGGTGTGTTTCTTTGTTGTCGGCTTCTTTGGTTTTGAAGCCTTTTTGGGTGTTTTCTTTTGAGCCGGCTTTTTAGTGGTAGTTTTCTCTGATTTCTTTGTGGCGGTATTTTTAGCTTGTGGTTTCTTGTCCGACTTTGGCTTTTTCGTAACCTTCTTGTCCGACTTTGGCTTTTTCGTAACCTTCTTGTCCTTGGGTTTCTTGTCTTTCAGTGTTGGCTTCTTGGTCGACGTTTTCTTTGGTACAGCTTTCTTGGTTACTGCCTTCTTTTTTGGCTTCTCTGGGAGCTTGCCGATTCTGAGACGACCATTTACGCCATTAGCATTAGAATCTTTGGGACGAACTAACAACCCAGACTCGATGCCGGATTTAATTGCACGGCGTAGACTGGATGTGATATGAGCCGGGCTGACAGTAGAATGGTGAGTCAAAATGTATGACTTGATTGCTTGTACTGATGTCCCTTTCCGGTCTTTCAGTGCCTGAATAGCTTCAACTATCATATCCATTGTCTTAGGATGACTAGCTACAACTTTCGTCTTCTTCACAGACTTGTTTGAGGTCGATTCAACCATGGTGCAGGTTTAAGAATGTTTGCTGCTGAAGAGATACAGGCAGAATACAAAAATAGAGTGACGGGATTTGTCTTTTAACAGAGCGCCGATAGCAATCGAACGTCAGAGGAAACATAAGTGTGAACTGAGTGCCATTTCTCCATTTCGACCAGAGTTTGTTTTTGTTTTTGGCAATTAAACTCACATTACACCATGAAAAGTGACTTTAAATATATATCCAACTATCACACTGGGTGGAGCACGTCGTGTGCTTCGTTTTCATATACATATTATCATTCATATATCATTATTTACCGCATGTGTAACTACAGTATACATGCTGACTGTCATTTTCATTTTCAAAAATGCATACGTTCGTACTACTTCAAGGATTAACGCACGTAAATGACAAATCAAATGGAATGTGTAGCTCACTTCATTAATAAATATAGTACGTTGTGTGATTCATATACGACAAACCGATATTGTACGCGATATTGCACATTTCCCGTTCAAGGTGCGTAAGAGTGCTGTGGATCGTACCTTGCCCCTTGTAGCATTGTACTCGGCGCTTGGTCGTAAAAACAACATCGGGCAAAGTACGAAGCAATTTTAAGAATGTGAACGGTCATGTGAAATTATTCTACAAAACAATACCCTTAGTTTTCGTTTCAAAAATGATTTCGGTTGTTTTAGGACAATGTCTCGCAAAAATAAATACGTGCCGTTGTCGGCGTCACCAATCCACACATTATTACATAATTTTCCATTGTTTCGCACTCGCAGCTGGTCCAACCCTGTCTCCTTAACACCTTCACATATGGTATTGGTTAGAAAGAAACAAAGGACGTGAGATAATTGCTATCGTCAGAACAAACTGACACGCACTTACTTTATGTGTAAGTGGCTGTATGTATATATGTATTTATTTATTTATTTGTGATCGTGATAATGTGGTATAGGTGCGTTCATTTGACGGTAGTTCTCTTTTTGGAGGATGTGGTGGCCCTGAAAAGGGCCGTTTTGGTTTGTGTATGCTAGGCATACGACTTATGCTCGCTCACCGCGGATGCGACGGGCAAGTTGGATATCTTTGGGCATGATGGTTACACGTTTGGCGTGAATGGCACACAGGTTGGTGTCTTCGAAAAGACCTACTAGGTATGCCTCGCTGGCTTCTTGTAGGGCCATCACGGCGGAGCTCTGGAATCGAAGGTCGGTCTTGAAATCTTGCGCAATTTCTCGAACCAGACGCTGGAATGGCAGCTTTCGGATCAGGAGCTCTGTACTTTTCTGGTAACGGCGGATCTCACGAAGAGCGACGGTGCCAGGCCTGTAACGATGTGGTTTCTTCACTCCGCCAGTAGCAGGTGCGCTCTTGCGAGCAGCCTTTGTTGCCAATTGTTTTCGTGGCGCTTTTCCACCAGTAGATTTACGTGCTGTTTGCTTGGTACGTGCCATGTCGAGTACAGAGTACGAGTACTTTTTTCGATGTCAGAATAAAGTAGAATATGTTTGAAAGGTGCAGTCTCTATTTTTATACTCTATTAGCCGGCGCTTCACGCCAGCTGATTGGTGAATGAATTAATATTGTGATTGGCCGGTATATGGTGGCCGTGATTGGTCGAAATTAACGAATTCTTATTGGCTGAGCGTAACCTTGTCAGAATCCCGATTTGTACTGAAGCTTGTCCAAACCAGTCACGTAAACAACAACAATATTCGAAACAATGTCGCATGAAGGCGCTGTCATCCCGCTTAAATCAGTGCATATATAAATGGGCGTATAACGTTTTACAAACCACCTGTCATGGGGGCGCCCTCTCTCGGTACATTCATCAGAATGCGATCACGTAACATGTGAAACCACGAATGTAGGTAGATATATTATCTATCATTTATTTATTTATGTATTTTTAATTACAGTAGTAAACAATGGATTTTGCCACGGTATATTTCTAGGATTACTCACGTTTGACGCAAAAAAAAAATACATACATACACAGAGACATACAGTCATACAGACACACGTACTGTTTTCGGTAGTTCTCTTTTTGGAGGATGTGGTGGCCCTGAAAAGGGCCGTTTGGTTTGGATGCAGCGAAGTACATCATTTTATTTTTTGGTGGTGTGTTTCTTTGTTGTCGGCTTCTTTGGTTTTGAAGCCTTTTTGGGTGTTTTCTTTTGAGCCGGCTTTTTAGTGGTAGTTTTCTCTGATTTCTTTGTGGCGGTATTTTTAGCTTGTGGTTTCTTGTCCGACTTTGGCTTTTTCGTAACCTTCTTGTCCGACTTTGGCTTTTTCGTAACCTTCTTGTCCTTGGGTTTCTTGTCTTTCAGTGTTGGCTTCTTGGTCGACGTTTTCTTTGGTACAGCTTTCTTGGTTACTGCCTTCTTTTTTGGCTTCTCTGGGAGCTTGCCGATTCTGAGACGACCATTTACGCCATTAGCATTAGAATCTTTGGGACGAACTAACAACCCAGACTCGATGCCGGATTTAATTGCACGGCGTAGACTGGATGTGATATGAGCCGGGCTGACAGTAGAATGGTGAGTCAAAATGTATGACTTGATTGCTTGTACTGATGTCCCTTTCCGGTCTTTCAGTGCCTGAATAGCTTCAACTATCATATCCATTGTCTTAGGATGACTAGCTACAACTTTCGTCTTCTTCACAGACTTGTTTGAGGTCGATTCAACCATGGTGCAGGTTTAAGAATGTTTGCTGCTGAAGAGATACAGGCAGAATACAAAAATAGAGTGACGGGATTTGTCTTTTAACAGAGCGCCGATAGCAATCGAACGTCAGAGGAAACATAAGTGTGAACTGAGTGCCATTTCTCCATTTCGACCAGAGTTTGTTTTTGTTTTTGGCAATTAAACTCACATTACACCATGAAAAGTGACTTTAAATATATATCCAACTATTACACTGGGTGGAGCACGTCGTGTGCTTCGTTTTCATATACATATTATCATTCATATATCATTATTTACCGCATGTGTAACTACAGTATACATGCTGACTGTCATTTTCATTTTCAAAAATGCATACGTTCGTACTACTTCAAGGATTAACGCACGTAAATGACAAATCAAATGGAATGTGTAGCTCACTTCATTAATAAATATAGTACGTTGTGTGATTCATATACGACAAACCGATATTGTACGCGATATTGCACATTTCCCGTTCAAGGTGCGTAAGAGTGCTGTGGATCGTACCTTGCCCCTTGTAGCATTGTACTCGGCGCTTGGTCGTAAAAACAACATCGGGCAAAGTACGAAGCAATTTTAAGAATGTGAACGGTCATGTGAAATTATTCTACAAAACAATACCCTTAGTTTTCGTTTCAAAAATGATTTCGGTTGTTTTAGGACAATGTCTCGCAAAAATAAATACGTGCCGTTGTCGGCGTCACCAATCCACACATTATTACATAATTTACCATTGTTTCGCACTCGCAGCTGGTCCAACCCTGTCTCCTTAACACCTTCACATATGGTATTGGTTAGAAAGAAACAAAGGACGTGAGATAATTGCTATCGTCAGAACAAACTGACACGCACTTACTTTATGTGTAAGTGGCTGTATGTATATATGTATTTATTTATTTATTTGTGATCGTGATAATGTGGTATAGGTGCGTTCATTTGACGGTAGTTCTCTTTTTGGAGGATGTGGTGGCCCTGATAAGGGCCGTTTTGGTTTGTGTATGCTAGGCATACGACTTATGCTCGCTCACCGCGGATGCGACGGGCAAGTTGGATATCTTTGGGCATGATGGTTACACGTTTGGCGTGAATGGCACACAGGTTGGTGTCTTCGAAAAGACCTACTAGGTATGCCTCGCTGGCTTCTTGTAGGGCCATCACGGCGGAGCTCTGGAATCGAAGGTCGGTCTTGAAATCTTGCGCAATTTCTCGAACCAGACGCTGGAATGGCAGCTTTCGGATCAGGAGCTCTGTACTTTTCTGGTAACGGCGGATCTCACGAAGAGCGACGGTGCCAGGCCTGTAACGATGTGGTTTCTTCACTCCGCCAGTAGCAGGTGCGCTCTTGCGAGCAGCCTTTGTTGCCAATTGTTTTCGTGGCGCTTTTCCACCAGTAGATTTACGTGCTGTTTGCTTGGTACGTGCCATGTCGAGTACAGAGTACGAGTACTTTTTTCGATGTCAGAATAAAGTAGAATATGTTTGAAAGGTGCAGTCTCTATTTTTATAATCTATTAGCCGGCGCTTCACGCCAGCTGATTGGTGAATGAATTAATATTGTGATTGGCCGGTATATGGTGGCCGTGATTGGTCGAAATTAACGAATTCTTATTGGCTGAGCGTAACCTTGTCAGAATCCCGATTTGTACTGAAGCTTGTCCAAACCAGTCACGTAAACAACAACAATATTCGAAACAATGTCGCATGAAGGCGCTGTCATCCCGCTTAAATCAGTGCATATATAAATGGGCGTATAACGTTTTACAAACCACCTGTCATGGGGGCGCCCTCTCTCGGTACATTCATCAGAATGCGATCACGTAACATGTGAAACCACGAATGTAGGTAGATATATTATCTATCATTTATTTATTTATTTATTTATTTATGTATTTTTAATTACAGTAGTAAACAATGGATTTTGCCACGGTATATTTCTAGGATTACTCACGTTTGACGCAAAAAAAAATACATACATACACAGAGACATACAGTCATACAGACACACGTACTGTTTTCGGTAGTTCTCTTTTTGGAGGATGTGGTGGCCCTGAAAAGGGCCGTTTGGTTTGGATGCAGCGAAGTACATCATTTTATTTTTTGGTGGTGTGTTTCTTTGTTGTCGGCTTCTTTGGTTTTGAAGCCTTTTTGGGTGTTTTCTTTTGAGCCGGCTTTTTAGTGGTAGTTTTCTCTGATTTCTTTGTGGCGGTATTTTTAGCTTGTGGTTTCTTGTCCGACTTTGGCTTTTTCGTAACCTTCTTGTCCGACTTTGGCTTTTTCGTAACCTTCTTGTCCTTGGGTTTCTTGTCTTTCAGTGTTGGCTTCTTGGTCGACGTTTTCTTTGGTACAGCTTTCTTGGTTACTGCCTTCTTTTTTGGCTTCTCTGGGAGCTTGCCGATTCTGAGACGACCATTTACGCCATTAGCATTATAATCTTTGGGACGAACTAACAACCCAGACTCGATGCCGGATTTAATTGCACGGCGTAGACTGGATGTGATATGAGCCGGGCTGACAGTAGAATGGTGAGTCAAAATGTATGACTTGATTGCTTGTACTGATGTCCCTTTCCGGTCTTTCAGTGCCTGAATAGCTTCAACTATCATATCCATTGTCTTAGGATGACTAGCTACAACTTTCGTCTTCTTCACAGACTTGTTTGAGGTCGATTCAACCATGGTGCAGGTTTAAGAATGTTTGCTGCTGAAGAGATACAGGCAGAATACAAAAATAGAGTGACGGGATTTGTCTTTTAACAGAGCGCCGATAGCAATCGAACGTCAGAGGAAACATAAGTGTGAACTGAGTGCCATTTCTCCATTTCGACCAGAGTTTGTTTTTGTTTTTGGCAATTAAACTCACATTACACCATGAAAAGTGACTTTAAATATATATCCAACTATCACACTGGGTGGAGCACGTCGTGTGCTTCGTTTTCATATACATATTATCATTCATATATCATTATTTACCGCATGTGTAACTACAGTATACATGCTGACTGTCATTTTCATTTTCAAAAATGCATACGTTCGTACTACTTCAAGGATTAACGCACGTAAATGACAAATCAAATGGAATGTGTAGCTCACTTCATTAATAAATATAGTACGTTGTGTGATTCATATACGACAAACCGATATTGTACGCGATATTGCACATTTCCCGTTCAAGGTGCGTAAGAGTGCTGTGGATCGTACCTTGCCCCTTGTAGCATTGTACTCGGCGCTTGGTCGTAAAAACAACATCGGGCAAAGTACGAAGCAATTTTAAGAATGTGAACGGTCATGTGAAATTATTCTACAAAACAATACCCTTAGTTTTCGTTTCAAAAATGATTTCGGTTGTTTTAGGACAATGTCTCGCAAAAATAAATACGTGCCGTTGTCGGCGTCACCAATCCACACATTATTACATAATTTTCCATTGTTTCGCACTCGCAGCTGGTCCAACCCTGTCTCCTTAACACCTTCACATATGGTATTGGTTAGAAAGAAACAAAGGACGTGAGATAATTGCTATCGTCAGAACAAACTGACACGCACTTACTTTATGTGTAAGTGGCTGTATGTATATATGTATTTATTTATTTATTTGTGATCGTGATAATGTGGTATAGGTGCGTTCATTTGACGGTAGTTCTCTTTTTGGAGGATGTGGTGGCCCTGAAAAGGGCCGTTTTGGTTTGTGTATGCTAGGCATACGACTTATGCTCGCTCACCGCGGATGCGACGGGCAAGTTGGATATCTTTGGGCATGATGGTTACACGTTTGGCGTGAATGGCACACAGGTTGGTGTCTTCGAAAAGACCTACTAGGTATGCCTCGCTGGCTTCTTGTAGGGCCATCACGGCGGAGCTCTGGAATCGAAGGTCGGTCTTGAAATCTTGCGCAATTTCTCGAACCAGACGCTGGAATGGCAGCTTTCGGATCAGGAGCTCTGTACTTTTCTGGTAACGGCGGATCTCACGAAGAGCGACGGTGCCAGGCCTGTAACGATGTGGTTTCTTCACTCCGCCAGTAGCAGGTGCGCTCTTGCGAGCAGCCTTTGTTGCCAATTGTTTTCGTGGCGCTTTTCCACCAGTAGATTTACGTGCTGTTTGCTTGGTACGTGCCATGTCGAGTACAGAGTACGAGTACTTTTTTCGATGTCAGAATAAAGTAGAATATGTTTGAAAGGTGCAGTCTCTATTTTTATACTCTATTAGCCGGCGCTTCACGCCAGCTGATTGGTGAATGAATTAATATTGTGATTGGCCGGTATATGGTGGCCGTGATTGGTCGAAATTAACGAATTCTTATTGGCTGAGCGTAACCTTGTCAGAATCCCGATTTGTACTGAAGCTTGTCCAAACCAGTCACGTAAACAACAACAATATTCGAAACAATGTCGCATGAAGGCGCTGTCATCCCGCTTAAATCAGTGCATATATAAATGGGCGTATAACGTTTTACAAACCACCTGTCATGGGGGCGCCCTCTCTCGGTACATTCATCAGAATGCGATCACGTAACATGTGAAACCACGAATGTAGGTAGATATATTATCTATCATTTATTTATTTATTTATTTATTTATGTATTTTTAATTACAGTAGTAAACAATGGATTTTGCCACGGTATATTTCTAGGATTACTCACGTTTGACGCAAAAAAAAAATACATACATACACAGAGACATACAGTCATACAGACACACGTACTGTTTTCGGTAGTTCTCTTTTTGGAGGATGTGGTGGCCCTGAAAAGGGCCGTTTGGTTTGGATGCAGCGAAGTACATCATTTTATTTTTTGGTGGTGTGTTTCTTTGTTGTCGGCTTCTTTGGTTTTGAAGCCTTTTTGGGTGTTTTCTTTTGAGCCGGCTTTTTAGTGGTAGTTTTCTCTGATTTCTTTGTGGCGGTATTTTTAGCTTGTGGTTTCTTGTCCGACTTTGGCTTTTTCGTAACCTTCTTGTCCGACTTTGGCTTTTTCGTAACCTTCTTGTCCTTGGGTTTCTTGTCTTTCAGTGTTGGCTTCTTGGTCGACGTTTTCTTTGGTACAGCTTTCTTGGTTACTGCCTTCTTTTTTGGCTTCTCTGGGAGCTTGCCGATTCTGAGACGACCATTTACGCCATTAGCATTAGAATCTTTGGGACGAACTAACAACCCAGACTCGATGCCGGATTTAATTGCACGGCGTAGACTGGATGTGATATGAGCCGGGCTGACAGTAGAATGGTGAGTCAAAATGTATGACTTGATTGCTTGTACTGATGTCCCTTTCCGGTCTTTCAGTGCCTGAATAGCTTCAACTATCATATCCATTGTCTTAGGATGACTAGCTACAACTTTCGTCTTCTTCACAGACTTGTTTGAGGTCGATTCAACCATGGTGCAGGTTTAAGAATGTTTGCTGCTGAAGAGATACAGGCAGAATACAAAAATAGAGTGACGGGATTTGTCTTTTAACAGAGCGCCGATAGCAATCGAACGTCAGAGGAAACATAAGTGTGAACTGAGTGCCATTTCTCCATTTCGACCAGAGTTTGTTTTTGTTTTTGGCAATTAAACTCACATTACACCATGAAAAGTGACTTTAAATATATATCCAACTATTACACTGGGTGGAGCACGTCGTGTGCTTCGTTTTCATATACATATTATCATTCATATATCATTATTTACCGCATGTGTAACTACAGTATACATGCTGACTGTCATTTTCATTTTCAAAAATGCATACGTTCGTACTACTTCAAGGATTAACGCACGTAAATGACAAATCAAATGGAATGTGTAGCTCACTTCATTAATAAATATAGTACGTTGTGTGATTCATATACGACAAACCGATATTGTACGCGATATTGCACATTTCCCGTTCAAGGTGCGTAAGAGTGCTGTGGATCGTACCTTGCCCCTTGTAGCATTGTACTCGGCGCTTGGTCGTAAAAACAACATCGGGCAAAGTACGAAGCAATTTTAAGAATGTGAACGGTCATGTGAAATTATTCTACAAAACAATACCCTTAGTTTTCGTTTCAAAAATGATTTCGGTTGTTTTAGGACAATGTCTCGCAAAAATAAATACGTGCCGTTGTCGGCGTCACCAATCCACACATTATTACATAATTTACCATTGTTTCGCACTCGCAGCTGGTCCAACCCTGTCTCCTTAACACCTTCACATATGGTATTGGTTAGAAAGAAACAAAGGACGTGAGATAATTGCTATCGTCAGAACAAACTGACACGCACTTACTTTATGTGTAAGTGGCTGTATGTATATATGTATTTATTTATTTATTTGTGATCGTGATAATGTGGTATAAGTGCGTTCATTTGACGGTAGTTCTCTTTTTGGAGGATGTGGTGGCCCTGATAAGGGCCGTTTTGGTTTGTGTATGCTAGGCATACGACTTATGCTCGCTCACCGCGGATGCGACGGGCAAGTTGGATATCTTTGGGCATGATGGTTACACGTTTGGCGTGAATGGCACACAGGTTGGTGTCTTCGAAAAGACCTACTAGGTATGCCTCGCTGGCTTCTTGTAGGGCCATCACGGCGGAGCTCTGGAATCGAAGGTCGGTCTTGAAATCTTGCGCAATTTCTCGAACCAGACGCTGGAATGGCAGCTTTCGGATCAGGAGCTCTGTACTTTTCTGGTAACGGCGGATCTCACGAAGAGCGACGGTGCCAGGCCTGTAACGATGTGGTTTCTTCACTCCGCCAGTAGCAGGTGCGCTCTTGCGAGCAGCCTTTGTTGCCAATTGTTTTCGTGGCGCTTTTCCACCAGTAGATTTACGTGCTGTTTGCTTGGTACGTGCCATGTCGAGTACAGAGTACGAGTACTTTTTTCGATGTCAGAATAAAGTAGAATATGTTTGAAAGGTGCAGTCTCTATTTTTATAATCTATTAGCCGGCGCTTCACGCCAGCTGATTGGTGAATGAATTAATATTGTGATTGGCCGGTATATGGTGGCCGTGATTGGTCGAAATTAACGAATTCTTATTGGCTGAGCGTAACCTTGTCAGAATCCCGATTTGTACTGAAGCTTGTCCAAACCAGTCACGTAAACAACAACAATATTCGAAACAATGTCGCATGAAGGCGCTGTCATCCCGCTTAAATCAGTGCATATATAAATGGGCGTATAACGTTTTACAAACCACCTGTCATTGGGGCGCCCTCTCTCGGTACATTCATCAGAATGCGATCACGTAACATGTGAAACCACGAATGTAGGTAGATATATTATCTATCATTTATTTATTTATTTATTTATGTATTTTTAATTACAGTAGTAAACAATGGATTTTGCCACGGTATATTTCTAGGATTACTCACGTTTGACGCAAAAAAAAATACATACATACACAGAGACATACAGTCATACAGACACACGTACTGTTTTCGGTAGTTCTCTTTTTGGAGGATGTGGTGGCCCTGAAAAGGGCCGTTTGGTTTGGATGCAGCGAAGTACATCATTTTATTTTTTGGTGGTGTGTTTCTTTGTTGTCGGCTTCTTTGGTTTTGAAGCCTTTTTGGGTGTTTTCTTTTGAGCCGGCTTTTTAGTGGTAGTTTTCTCTGATTTCTTTGTGGCGGTATTTTTAGCTTGTGGTTTCTTGTCCGACTTTGGCTTTTTCGTAACCTTCTTGTCCGACTTTGGCTTTTTCGTAACCTTCTTGTCCTTGGGTTTCTTGTCTTTCAGTGTTGGCTTCTTGGTCGACGTTTTCTTTGGTACAGCTTTCTTGGTTACTGCCTTCTTTTTTGGCTTCTCTGGGAGCTTGCCGATTCTGAGACGACCATTTACGCCATTAGCATTAGAATCTTTGGGACGAACTAACAACCCAGACTCGATGCCGGATTTAATTGCACGGCGTAGACTGGATGTGATATGAGCCGGGCTGACAGTAGAATGGTGAGTCAAAATGTATGACTTGATTGCTTGTACTGATGTCCCTTTCCGGTCTTTCAGTGCCTGAATAGCTTCAACTATCATATCCATTGTCTTAGGATGACTAGCTACAACTTTCGTCTTCTTCACAGACTTGTTTGAGGTCGATTCAACCATGGTGCAGGTTTAAGAATGTTTGCTGCTGAAGAGATACAGGCAGAATACAAAAATAGAGTGACGGGATTTGTCTTTTAACAGAGCGCCGATAGCAATCGAACGTCAGAGGAAACATAAGTGTGAACTGAGTGCCATTTCTCCATTTCGACCAGAGTTTGTTTTTGTTTTTGGCAATTAAACTCACATTACACCATGAAAAGTGACTTTAAATATATATCCAACTATCACACTGGGTGGAGCACGTCGTGTGCTTCGTTTTCATATACATATTATCATTCATATATCATTATTTACCGCATGTGTAACTACAGTATACATGCTGACTGTCATTTTCATTTTCAAAAATGCATACGTTCGTACTACTTCAAGGATTAACGCACGTAAATGACAAATCAAATGGAATGTGTAGCTCACTTCATTAATAAATATAGTACGTTGTGTGATTCATATACGACAAACCGATATTGTACGCGATATTGCACATTTCCCGTTCAAGGTGCGTAAGAGTGCTGTGGATCGTACCTTGCCCCTTGTAGCATTGTACTCGGCGCTTGGTCGTAAAAACAACATCGGGCAAAGTACGAAGCAATTTTAAGAATGTGAACGGTCATGTGAAATTATTCTACAAAACAATACCCTTAGTTTTCGTTTCAAAAATGATTTCGGTTATTTTAGGACAATGTCTCGCAAAAATAAATACGTGCCGTTGTTGGCGTCACCAATCCACACATTATTACATAATTTTCCATTGTTTCGCACTCGCAGCTGGTCCAACCCTGCCTCCTTAACACCTTCACATATGGTATTGGTTAGAAAGAAACAAAGGACGTGAGATAATTGCTATCGTCAGAACAAACTGACACGCACTTACTTTATGTGTAAGTGGCTGTATGTATGTATGTATTTATTTGTGATCGTGATAATGTGGTATAGGTGCGTTCATTTGACGGTAGTTCTCTTTTTGGAGGATGTGGTGGCCCTGAAAAGGGCCGTTTTGGTTTGTGTATGCTAGGCATACGACTTATGCTCGCTCACCGCGGATGCGACGGGCAAGTTGGATATCTTTGGGCATGATGGTTACACGTTTGGCGTGAATGGCACACAGGTTGCTGTCTTCGAAAAGACCTACTAGGTATGCCTCGCTGGCTTCTTGTAGGGCCATCACGGCGGAGCTCTGGAATCGAAGGTCGGTCTTGAAATCTTGCGCAATTTCTCGAACCAGACGCTGGAATGGCAGCTTTCGGATCAGGAGCTCTGTACTTTTCTGGTAACGGCGGATCTCACGAAGAGCGACGGTGCCAGGCCTGTAACGATGTGGTTTCTTCACTCCGCCAGTAGCAGGTGCGCTCTTGCGAGCAGCCTTTGTTGCCAATTGTTTTCGTGGCGCTTTTCCACCAGTAGATTTACGTGCTGTTTGCTTGGTACGTGCCATGTCGAGTACAGAGTACGAGTACTTTTTTCGATGTCAGAATAAAGTAGAATATGTTTGAAAGGTGCAGTCTCTATTTTTATACTCTATTAGCCGGCGCTTCACGCCAGCTGATTGGTGAATGAATTAATATTGTGATTGGCCGGTATATGGTGGCCGTGATTGGTCGAAATTAACGAATTCTTATTGGCTGAGCGTAACCTTGTCAGAATCCCGATTTGTACTGAAGCTTGTCCAAACCAGTCACGTAAACAACAACAATATTCGAAACAATGTCGCATGAAGGCGCTGTCATCCCGCTTAAATCAGTGCATATATAAATGGGCGTATAACGTTTTACAAACCACCTGTCATGGGGGCGCCCTCTCTCGGTACATTCATCAGAATGCGATCACGTAACATGTGAAACCACGAATGTAGGTAGATATATTATCTATCATTTATTTATTTATTTATGTATTTTTAATTACAGTAGTAAACAATGGATTTTGCCACGGTATATTTCTAGGATTACTCACGTTTGACGCAAAAAAAAAATACATACATACACAGAGACATACAGTCATACAGACACACGTACTGTTTTCGGTAGTTCTCTTTTTGGAGGATGTGGTGGCCCTGAAAAGGGCCGTTTGGTTTGGATGCAGCGAAGTACATCATTTTATTTTTTGGTGGTGTGTTTCTTTGTTGTCGGCTTCTTTGGTTTTGAAGCCTTTTTGGGTGTTTTCTTTTGAGCCGGCTTTTTAGTGGTAGTTTTCTCTGATTTCTTTGTGGCGGTATTTTTAGCTTGTGGTTTCTTGTCCGACTTTGGCTTTTTCGTAACCTTCTTGTCCGACTTTGGCTTTTTCGTAACCTTCTTGTCCTTGGGTTTCTTGTCTTTCAGTGTTGGCTTCTTGGTCGACGTTTTCTTTGGTACAGCTTTCTTGGTTACTGCCTTCTTTTTTGGCTTCTCTGGGAGCTTGCCGATTCTGAGACGACCATTTACGCCATTAGCATTAGAATCTTTGGGACGAACTAACAACCCAGACTCGATGCCGGATTTAATTGCACGGCGTAGACTGGATGTGATATGAGCCGGGCTGACAGTAGAATGGTGAGTCAAAATGTATGACTTGATTGCTTGTACTGATGTCCCTTTCCGGTCTTTCAGTGCCTGAATAGCTTCAACTATCATATCCATTGTCTTAGGATGACTAGCTACAACTTTCGTCTTCTTCACAGACTTGTTTGAGGTCGATTCAACCATGGTGCAGGTTTAAGAATGTTTGCTGCTGAAGAGATACAGGCAGAATACAAAAATAGAGTGACGGGATTTGTCTTTTAACAGAGCGCCGATAGCAATCGAACGTCAGAGGAAACATAAGTGTGAACTGAGTGCCATTTCTCCATTTCGACCAGAGTTTGTTTTTGTTTTTGGCAATTAAACTCACATTACACCATGAAAAGTGACTTTAAATATATATCCAACTATCACACTGGGTGGAGCACGTCGTGTGCTTCGTTTTCATATACATATTATCATTCATATATCATTATTTACCGCATGTGTAACTACAGTATACATGCTGACTGTCATTTTCATTTTCAAAAATGCATACGTTCGTACTACTTCAAGGATTAACGCACGTAAATGACAAATCAAATGGAATGTGTAGCTCACTTCATTAATAAATATAGTACGTTGTGTGATTCATATACGACAAACCGATATTGTACGCGATATTGCACATTTCCCGTTCAAGGTGCGTAAGAGTGCTGTGGATCGTACCTTGCCCCTTGTAGCATTGTACTCGGCGCTTGGTCGTAAAAACAACATCGGGCAAAGTACGAAGCAATTTTAAGAATGTGAACGGTCATGTGAAATTATTCTACAAAACAATACCCTTAGTTTTCGTTTCAAAAATGATTTCGGTTGTTTTAGGACAATGTCTCGCAAAAATAAATACGTGCCGTTGTTGGCGTCACCAATCCACACATTATTACATAATTTTCCATTGTTTCGCACTCGCAGCTGGTCCAACCCTGTCTCCTTAACACCTTCACATATGGTATTGGTTAGAAAGAAACAAAGGACGTGAGATAATTGCTATCGTCAGAACAAACTAGACACGCACTTACTTTATGTGTAAGTGGCTGTATGTATGTATGTATGTATTTATTTATTTGTGATCGTGATAATGTGGTATAGGTGCGTTCATTTGACGGTAGTTCTCTTTTTGGAGGATGTGGTGGCCCTGAAAAGGGCCGTTTTGGTTTGTGTATGCTAGGCATACGACTTATGCTCGCTCACCGCGGATGCGACGGGCAAGTTGGATATCTTTGGGCATGATGGTTACACGTTTGGCGTGAATGGCACACAGGTTGGTGTCTTCGAAAAGACCTACTAGGTATGCCTCGCTGGCTTCTTGTAGGGCCATCACGGCGGAGCTCTGGAATCGAAGGTCGGTCTTGAAATCTTGCGCAATTTCTCGAACCAGACGCTGGAATGGCAGCTTTCGGATCAGGAGCTCTGTACTTTTCTGGTAACGGCGGATCTCACGAAGAGCGACGGTGCCAGGCCTGTAACGATGTGGTTTCTTCACTCCGCCAGTAGCAGGTGCGCTCTTGCGAGCAGCCTTTGTTGCCAATTGTTTTCGTGGCGCTTTTCCACCAGTAGATTTACGTGCTGTTTGCTTGGTACGTGCCATGTCGAGTACAGAGTACGAGTACTTTTTTCGATGTCAGAATAAAGTAGAATATGTTTGAAAGGTGCAGTCTCTATTTTTATAATCTATTAGCCGGCGCTTCACGCCAGCTGATTGGTGAATGAATTAATATTGTGATTGGCCGGTATATGGTGGCCGTGATTGGTCGAAATTAACGAATTCTTATTGGCTGAGCGTAACCTTGTCAGAATCCCGATTTGTACTGAAGCTTGTCCAAACCAGTCACGTAAACAACAACAATATTCGAAACAATGTCGCATGAAGGCGCTGTCATCCCGCTTAAATCAGTGCATATATAAATGGGCGTATAACGTTTTACAAACCACCTGTCATGGGGGCGCCCTCTCTCGGTACATTCATCAGAATGCGATCACGTAACATGTGAAACCACGAATGTAGGTAGATATATTATCTATCATTTATTTATTTATTTATTTATTTATGTATTTTTAATTACAGTAGTAAACAATGGATTTTGCCACGGTATATTTCTAGGATTACTCACGTTTGACGCAAAAAAAAATACATACATACACAGAGACATACAGTCATACAGACACACGTACTGTTTTCGGTAGTTCTCTTTTTGGAGGATGTGGTGGCCCTGAAAAGGGCCGTTTGGTTTGGATGCAGCGAAGTACATCATTTTATTTTTTGGTGGTGTGTTTCTTTGTTGTCGGCTTCTTTGGTTTTGAAGCCTTTTTGGGTGTTTTCTTTTGAGCCGGCTTTTTAGTGGTAGTTTTCTCTGATTTCTTTGTGGCGGTATTTTTAGCTTGTGGTTTCTTGTCCGACTTTGGCTTTTTCGTAACCTTCTTGTCCGACTTTGGCTTTTTCGTAACCTTCTTGTCCTTGGGTTTCTTGTCTTTCAGTGTTGGCTTCTTGGTCGACGTTTTCTTTGGTACAGCTTTCTTGGTTACTGCCTTCTTTTTTGGCTTCTCTGGGAGCTTGCCGATTCTGAGACGACCATTTACGCCATTAGCATTAGAATCTTTGGGACGAACTAACAACCCAGACTCGATGCCGGATTTAATTGCACGGCGTAGACTGGATGTGATATGAGCCGGGCTGACAGTAGAATGGTGAGTCAAAATGTATGACTTGATTGCTTGTACTGATGTCCCTTTCCGGTCTTTCAGTGCCTGAATAGCTTCAACTATCATATCCATTGTCTTAGGATGACTAGCTACAACTTTCGTCTTCTTCACAGACTTGTTTGAGGTCGATTCAACCATGGTGCAGGTTTAAGAATGTTTGCTGCTGAAGAGATACAGGCAGAATACAAAAATAGAGTGACGGGATTTGTCTTTTAACAGAGCGCCGATAGCAATCGAACGTCAGAGGAAACATAAGTGTGAACTGAGTGCCATTTCTCCATTTCGACCAGAGTTTGTTTTTGTTTTTGGCAATTAAACTCACATTACACCATGAAAAGTGACTTTAAATATATATCCAACTATCACACTGGGTGGAGCACGTCGTGTGCTTCGTTTTCATATACATATTATCATTCATATATCATTATTTACCGCATGTGTAACTACAGTATACATGCTGACTGTCATTTTCATTTTCAAAAATGCATACGTTCGTACTACTTCAAGGATTAACGCACGTAAATGACAAATCAAATGGAATGTGTAGCTCACTTCATTAATAAATATAGTACGTTGTGTGATTCATATACGACAAACCGATATTGTACGCGATATTGCACATTTCCCGTTCAAGGTGCGTAAGAGTGCTGTGGATCGTACCTTGCCCCTTGTAGCATTGTACTCGGCGCTTGGTCGTAAAAACAACATCGGGCAAAGTACGAAGCAATTTTAAGAATGTGAACGGTCATGTGAAATTATTCTACAAAACAATACCCTTAGTTTTCGTTTCAAAAATGATTTCGGTTATTTTAGGACAATGTCTCGCAAAAATAAATACGTGCCGTTGTTGGCGTCACCAATCCACACATTATTACATAATTTTCCATTGTTTCGCACTCGCAGCTGGTCCAACCCTGCCTCCTTAACACCTTCACATATGGTATTGGTTAGAAAGAAACAAAGGACGTGAGATAATTGCTATCGTCAGAACAAACTGACACGCACTTACTTTATGTGTAAGTGGCTGTATGTATGTATGTATTTATTTGTGATCGTGATAATGTGGTATAGGTGCGTTCATTTGACGGTAGTTCTCTTTTTGGAGGATGTGGTGGCCCTGAAAAGGGCCGTTTTGGTTTGTGTATGCTAGGCATACGACTTATGCTCGCTCACCGCGGATGCGACGGGCAAGTTGGATATCTTTGGGCATGATGGTTACACGTTTGGCGTGAATGGCACACAGGTTGCTGTCTTCGAAAAGACCTACTAGGTATGCCTCGCTGGCTTCTTGTAGGGCCATCACGGCGGAGCTCTGGAATCGAAGGTCGGTCTTGAAATCTTGCGCAATTTCTCGAACCAGACGCTGGAATGGCAGCTTTCGGATCAGGAGCTCTGTACTTTTCTGGTAACGGCGGATCTCACGAAGAGCGACGGTGCCAGGCCTGTAACGATGTGGTTTCTTCACTCCGCCAGTAGCAGGTGCGCTCTTGCGAGCAGCCTTTGTTGCCAATTGTTTTCGTGGCGCTTTTCCACCAGTAGATTTACGTGCTGTTTGCTTGGTACGTGCCATGTCGAGTACAGAGTACGAGTACTTTTTTCGATGTCAGAATAAAGTAGAATATGTTTGAAAGGTGCAGTCTCTATTTTTATACTCTATTAGCCGGCGCTTCACGCCAGCTGATTGGTGAATGAATTAATATTGTGATTGGCCGGTATATGGTGGCCGTGATTGGTCGAAATTAACGAATTCTTATTGGCTGAGCGTAACCTTGTCAGAATCCCGATTTGTACTGAAGCTTGTCCAAACCAGTCACGTAAACAACAACAATATTCGAAACAATGTCGCATGAAGGCGCTGTCATCCCGCTTAAATCAGTGCATATATAAATGGGCGTATAACGTTTTACAAACCACCTGTCATGGGGGCGCCCTCTCTCGGTACATTCATCAGAATGCGATCACGTAACATGTGAAACCACGAATGTAGGTAGATATATTATCTATCATTTATTTATTTATTTATGTATTTTTAATTACAGTAGTAAACAATGGATTTTGCCACGGTATATTTCTAGGATTACTCACGTTTGACGCAAAAAAAAAATACATACATACACAGAGACATACAGTCATACAGACACACGTACTGTTTTCGGTAGTTCTCTTTTTGGAGGATGTGGTGGCCCTGAAAAGGGCCGTTTGGTTTGGATGCAGCGAAGTACATCATTTTATTTTTTGGTGGTGTGTTTCTTTGTTGTCGGCTTCTTTGGTTTTGAAGCCTTTTTGGGTGTTTTCTTTTGAGCCGGCTTTTTAGTGGTAGTTTTCTCTGATTTCTTTGTGGCGGTATTTTTAGCTTGTGGTTTCTTGTCCGACTTTGGCTTTTTCGTAACCTTCTTGTCCGACTTTGGCTTTTTCGTAACCTTCTTGTCCTTGGGTTTCTTGTCTTTCAGTGTTGGCTTCTTGGTCGACGTTTTCTTTGGTACAGCTTTCTTGGTTACTGCCTTCTTTTTTGGCTTCTCTGGGAGCTTGCCGATTCTGAGACGACCATTTACGCCATTAGCATTAGAATCTTTGGGACGAACTAACAACCCAGACTCGATGCCGGATTTAATTGCACGGCGTAGACTGGATGTGATATGAGCCGGGCTGACAGTAGAATGGTGAGTCAAAATGTATGACTTGATTGCTTGTACTGATGTCCCTTTCCGGTCTTTCAGTGCCTGAATAGCTTCAACTATCATATCCATTGTCTTAGGATGACTAGCTACAACTTTCGTCTTCTTCACAGACTTGTTTGAGGTCGATTCAACCATGGTGCAGGTTTAAGAATGTTTGCTGCTGAAGAGATACAGGCAGAATACAAAAATAGAGTGACGGGATTTGTCTTTTAACAGAGCGCCGATAGCAATCGAACGTCAGAGGAAACATAAGTGTGAACTGAGTGCCATTTCTCCATTTCGACCAGAGTTTGTTTTTGTTTTTGGCAATTAAACTCACATTACACCATGAAAAGTGACTTTAAATATATATCCAACTATCACACTGGGTGGAGCACGTCGTGTGCTTCGTTTTCATATACATATTATCATTCATATATCATTATTTACCGCATGTGTAACTACAGTATACATGCTGACTGTCATTTTCATTTTCAAAAATGCATACGTTCGTACTACTTCAAGGATTAACGCACGTAAATGACAAATCAAATGGAATGTGTAGCTCACTTCATTAATAAATATAGTACGTTGTGTGATTCATATACGACAAACCGATATTGTACGCGATATTGCACATTTCCCGTTCAAGGTGCGTAAGAGTGCTGTGGATCGTACCTTGCCCCTTGTAGCATTGTACTCGGCGCTTGGTCGTAAAAACAACATCGGGCAAAGTACGAAGCAATTTTAAGAATGTGAACGGTCATGTGAAATTATTCTACAAAACAATACCCTTAGTTTTCGTTTCAAAAATGATTTCGGTTGTTTTAGGACAATGTCTCGCAAAAATAAATACGTGCCGTTGTTGGCGTCACCAATCCACACATTATTACATAATTTTCCATTGTTTCGCACTCGCAGCTGGTCCAACCCTGTCTCCTTAACACCTTCACATATGGTATTGGTTAGAAAGAAACAAAGGACGTGAGATAATTGCTATCGTCAGAACAAACTAGACACGCACTTACTTTATGTGTAAGTGGCTGTATGTATGTATGTATTTATTTATTTGTGATCGTGATAATGTGGTATAGGTGCGTTCATTTGACGGTAGTTCTCTTTTTGGAGGATGTGGTGGCCCTGAAAAGGGCCGTTTTGGTTTGTGTATGCTAGGCATACGACTTATGCTCGCTCACCGCGGATGCGACGGGCAAGTTGGATATCTTTGGGCATGATGGTTACACGTTTGGCGTGAATGGCACACAGGTTGGTGTCTTCGAAAAGACCTACTAGGTATGCCTCGCTGGCTTCTTGTAGGGCCATCACGGCGGAGCTCTGGAATCGAAGGTCGGTCTTGAAATCTTGCGCAATTTCTCGAACCAGACGCTGGAATGGCAGCTTTCGGATCAGGAGCTCTGTACTTTTCTGGTAACGGCGGATCTCACGAAGAGCGACGGTGCCAGGCCTGTAACGATGTGGTTTCTTCACTCCGCCAGTAGCAGGTGCGCTCTTGCGAGCAGCCTTTGTTGCCAATTGTTTTCGTGGCGCTTTTCCACCAGTAGATTTACGTGCTGTTTGCTTGGTACGTGCCATGTCGAGTACAGAGTACGAGTACTTTTTTCGATGTCAGAATAAAGTAGAATATGTTTGAAAGGTGCAGTCTCTATTTTTATACTCTATTAGCCGGCGCTTCACGCCAGCTGATTGGTGAATGAATTAATATTGTGATTGGCCGGTATATGGTGGCCGTGATTGGTCGAAATTAACGAATTCTTATTGGCTGAGCGTAACCTTGTCAGAATCCCGATTTGTACTGAAGCTTGTCCAAACCAGTCACGTAAACAACAACAATATTCGAAACAATGTCGCATGAAGGCGCTGTCGTCCCGCTTAAATCAGTGCATATATAAATGGGCGTATAACGTTTTACAAACCACCTGTCATGGGGGCGCCCTCTCTCGGTACATTCATCAGAATGCGATCACGTAACATGTGAAACCACGAATGTAGGTAGATATATTATCTATCATTTATTTATTTATTTATTTATTTATTTATTTATGTATTTTTAATTACAGTAGTAAACAATGGATTTTGCCACGGTATATTTCTAGGATTACTCACGTTTGACGCAAAAAAAAATACATACATACACAGAGACATACAGTCATACAGACACACGTACTGTTTTCGGTAGTTCTCTTTTTGGAGGATGTGGTGGCCCTGAAAAGGGCCGTTTGGTTTGGATGCAGCGAAGTACATCATTTTATTTTTTGGTGGTGTGTTTCTTTGTTGTCGGCTTCTTTGGTTTTGAAGCCTTTTTGGGTGTTTTCTTTTGAGCCGGCTTTTTAGTGGTAGTTTTCTCTGATTTCTTTGTGGCGGTATTTTTAGCTTGTGGTTTCTTGTCCGACTTTGGCTTTTTCGTAACCTTCTTGTCCGACTTTGGCTTTTTCGTAACCTTCTTGTCCTTGGGTTTCTTGTCTTTCAGTGTTGGCTTCTTGGTCGACGTTTTCTTTGGTACAGCTTTCTTGGGGACTGCCTTCTTTTTTGGCTTCTCTGGGAGCTTGCCGATTCTGAGACGACCATTTACGCCATTAGCATTAGAATCTTTGGGACGAACTAACAACCCAGACTCGATGCCGGATTTAATTGCACGGCGTAGACTGGATGTGATATGAGCCGGGCTGACAGTAGAATGGTGAGTCAAAATGTATGACTTGATTGCTTGTACTGATGTCCCTTTCCGGTCTTTCAGTGCCTGAATAGCTTCAACTATCATATCCATTGTCTTAGGATGACTAGCTACAACTTTCGTCTTCTTCACAGACTTGTTTGAGGTCGATTCAACCATGGTGCAGGTTTAAGAATGTTTGCTGCTGAAGAGATACAGGCAGAATACAAAAATAGAGTGACGGGATTTGTCTTTTAACAGAGCGCCGATAGCAATCGAACGTCAGAGGAAACATAAGTGTGAACTGAGTGCCATTTCTCCATTTCGACCAGAGTTTGTTTTTGTTTTTGGCAATTAAACTCACATTACACCATGAAAAGTGACTTTAAATATATATCCAACTATCACACTGGGTGGAGCACGTCGTGTGCTTCGTTTTCATATACATATTATCATTCATATATCATTATTTACCGCATGTGTAACTACAGTATACATGCTGACTGTCATTTTCATTTTCAAAAATGCATACGTTCGTACTACTTCAAGGATTAACGCACGTAAATGACAAATCAAATGGAATGTGTAGCTCACTTCATTAATAAATATAGTACGTTGTGTGATTCATATACGACAAACCGATATTGTACGCGATATTGCACATTTCCCGTTCAAGGTGCGTAAGAGTGCTGTGGATCGTACCTTGCCCCTTGTAGCATTGTACTCGGCGCTTGGTCGTAAAAACAACATCGGGCAAAGTACGAAGCAATTTTAAGAATGTGAACGGTCATGTGAAATTATTCTACAAAACAATACCCTTAGTTTTCGTTTCAAAAATGATTTCGGTTATTTTAGGACAATGTCTCGCAAAAATAAATACGTGCCGTTGTTGGCGTCACCAATCCACACATTATTACATAATTTTCCATTGTTTCGCACTCGCAGCTGGTCCAACCCTGCCTCCTTAACACCTTCACATATGGTATTGGTTAGAAAGAAACAAAGGACGTGAGATAATTGCTATCGTCAGAACAAACTGACACGCACTTACTTTATGTGTAAGTGGCTGTATGTATGTATGTATTTATTTGTGATCGTGATAATGTGGTATAGGTGCGTTCATTTGACGGTAGTTCTCTTTTTGGAGGATGTGGTGGCCCTGAAAAGGGCCGTTTTGGTTTGTGTATGCTAGGCATACGACTTATGCTCGCTCACCGCGGATGCGACGGGCAAGTTGGATATCTTTGGGCATGATGGTTACACGTTTGGCGTGAATGGCACACAGGTTGCTGTCTTCGAAAAGACCTACTAGGTATGCCTCGCTGGCTTCTTGTAGGGCCATCACGGCGGAGCTCTGGAATCGAAGGTCGGTCTTGAAATCTTGCGCAATTTCTCGAACCAGACGCTGGAATGGCAGCTTTCGGATCAGGAGCTCTGTACTTTTCTGGTAACGGCGGATCTCACGAAGAGCGACGGTGCCAGGCCTGTAACGATGTGGTTTCTTCACTCCGCCAGTAGCAGGTGCGCTCTTGCGAGCAGCCTTTGTTGCCAATTGTTTTCGTGGCGCTTTTCCACCAGTAGATTTACGTGCTGTTTGCTTGGTACGTGCCATGTCGAGTACAGAGTACGAGTACTTTTTTCGATGTCAGAATAAAGTAGAATATGTTTGAAAGGTGCAGTCTCTATTTTTATAATCTATTAGCCGGCGCTTCACGCCAGCTGATTGGTGAATGAATTAATATTGTGATTGGCCGGTATATGGTGGCCGTGATTGGTCGAAATTAACGAATTCTTATTGGCTGAGCGTAACCTTGTCAGAATCCCGATTTGTACTGAAGCTTGTCCAAACCAGTCACGTAAACAACAACAATATTCGAAACAATGTCGCATGAAGGCGCTGTCATCCCGCTTAAATCAGTGCATATATAAATGGGCGTATAACGTTTTACAAACCACCTGTCATGGGGGCGCCCTCTCTCGGTACATTCATCAGAATGCGATCACGTAACATGTGAAACCACGAATGTAGGTAGATATATTATCTATCATTTATTTATTTATTTATTTATTTATGTATTTTTAATTACAGTAGTAAACAATGGATTTTGCCACGGTATATTTCTAGGATTACTCACGTTTGACGCAAAAAAAAATACATACATACACAGAGACATACAGTCATACAGACACACGTACTGTTTTCGGTAGTTCTCTTTTTGGAGGATGTGGTGGCCCTGAAAAGGGCCGTTTGGTTTGGATGCAGCGAAGTACATCATTTTATTTTTTGGTGGTGTGTTTCTTTGTTGTCGGCTTCTTTGGTTTTGAAGCCTTTTTGGGTGTTTTCTTTTGAGCCGGCTTTTTAGTGGTAGTTTTCTCTGATTTCTTTGTGGCGGTATTTTTAGCTTGTGGTTTCTTGTCCGACTTTGGCTTTTTCGTAACCTTCTTGTCCGACTTTGGCTTTTTCGTAACCTTCTTGTCCTTGGGTTTCTTGTCTTTCAGTGTTGGCTTCTTGGTCGACGTTTTCTTTGGTACAGCTTTCTTGGTTACTGCCTTCTTTTTTGGCTTCTCTGGGAGCTTGCCGATTCTGAGACGACCATTTACGCCATTAGCATTAGAATCTTTGGGACGAACTAACAACCCAGACTCGATGCCGGATTTAATTGCACGGCGTAGACTGGATGTGATATGAGCCGGGCTGACAGTAGAATGGTGAGTCAAAATGTATGACTTGATTGCTTGTACTGATGTCCCTTTCCGGTCTTTCAGTGCCTGAATAGCTTCAACTATCATATCCATTGTCTTAGGATGACTAGCTACAACTTTCGTCTTCTTCACAGACTTGTTTGAGGTCGATTCAACCATGGTGCAGGTTTAAGAATGTTTGCTGCTGAAGAGATACAGGCAGAATACAAAAATAGAGTGACGGGATTTGTCTTTTAACAGAGCGCCGATAGCAATCGAACGTCAGAGGAAACATAAGTGTGAACTGAGTGCCATTTCTCCATTTCGACCAGAGTTTGTTTTTGTTTTTGGCAATTAAACTCACATTACACCATGAAAAGTGACTTTAAATATATATCCAACTATCACACTGGGTGGAGCACGTCGTGTGCTTCGTTTTCATATACATATTATCATTCATATATCATTATTTACCGCATGTGTAACTACAGTATACATGCTGACTGTCATTTTCATTTTCAAAAATGCATACGTTCGTACTACTTCAAGGATTAACGCACGTAAATGACAAATCAAATGGAATGTGTAGCTCACTTCATTAATAAATATAGTACGTTGTGTGATTCATATACGACAAACCGATATTGTACGCGATATTGCACATTTCCCGTTCAAGGTGCGTAAGAGTGCTGTGGATCGTACCTTGCCCCTTGTAGCATTGTACTCGGCGCTTGGTCGTAAAAACAACATCGGGCAAAGTACGAAGCAATTTTAAGAATGTGAACGGTCATGTGAAATTATTCTACAAAACAATACCCTTAGTTTTCGTTTCAAAAATGATTTCGGTTATTTTAGGACAATGTCTCGCAAAAATAAATACGTGCCGTTGTTGGCGTCACCAATCCACACATTATTACATAATTTTCCATTGTTTCGCACTCGCAGCTGGTCCAACCCTGCCTCCTTAACACCTTCACATATGGTATTGGTTAGAAAGAAACAAAGGACGTGAGATAATTGCTATCGTCAGAACAAACTGACACGCACTTACTTTATGTGTAAGTGGCTGTATGTATGTATGTATTTATTTGTGATCGTGATAATGTGGTATAGGTGCGTTCATTTGACGGTAGTTCTCTTTTTGGAGGATGTGGTGGCCCTGAAAAGGGCCGTTTTGGTTTGTGTATGCTAGGCATACGACTTATGCTCGCTCACCGCGGATGCGACGGGCAAGTTGGATATCTTTGGGCATGATGGTTACACGTTTGGCGTGAATGGCACACAGGTTGCTGTCTTCGAAAAGACCTACTAGGTATGCCTCGCTGGCTTCTTGTAGGGCCATCACGGCGGAGCTCTGGAATCGAAGGTCGGTCTTGAAATCTTGCGCAATTTCTCGAACCAGACGCTGGAATGGCAGCTTTCGGATCAGGAGCTCTGTACTTTTCTGGTAACGGCGGATCTCACGAAGAGCGACGGTGCCAGGCCTGTAACGATGTGGTTTCTTCACTCCGCCAGTAGCAGGTGCGCTCTTGCGAGCAGCCTTTGTTGCCAATTGTTTTCGTGGCGCTTTTCCACCAGTAGATTTACGTGCTGTTTGCTTGGTACGTGCCATGTCGAGTACAGAGTACGAGTACTTTTTTCGATGTCAGAATAAAGTAGAATATGTTTGAAAGGTGCAGTCTCTATTTTTATACTCTATTAGCCGGCGCTTCACGCCAGCTGATTGGTGAATGAATTAATATTGTGATTGGCCGGTATATGGTGGCCGTGATTGGTCGAAATTAACGAATTCTTATTGGCTGAGCGTAACCTTGTCAGAATCCCGATTTGTACTGAAGCTTGTCCAAACCAGTCACGTAAACAACAACAATATTCGAAACAATGTCGCATGAAGGCGCTGTCATCCCGCTTAAATCAGTGCATATATAAATGGGCGTATAACGTTTTACAAACCACCTGTCATGGGGGCGCCCTCTCTCGGTACATTCATCAGAATGCGATCACGTAACATGTGAAACCACGAATGTAGGTAGATATATTATCTATCATTTATTTATTTATTTATGTATTTTTAATTACAGTAGTAAACAATGGATTTTGCCACGGTATATTTCTAGGATTACTCACGTTTGACGCAAAAAAAAAATACATACATACACAGAGACATACAGTCATACAGACACACGTACTGTTTTCGGTAGTTCTCTTTTTGGAGGATGTGGTGGCCCTGAAAAGGGCCGTTTGGTTTGGATGCAGCGAAGTACATCATTTTATTTTTTGGTGGTGTGTTTCTTTGTTGTCGGCTTCTTTGGTTTTGAAGCCTTTTTGGGTGTTTTCTTTTGAGCCGGCTTTTTAGTGGTAGTTTTCTCTGATTTCTTTGTGGCGGTATTTTTAGCTTGTGGTTTCTTGTCCGACTTTGGCTTTTTCGTAACCTTCTTGTCCGACTTTGGCTTTTTCGTAACCTTCTTGTCCTTGGGTTTCTTGTCTTTCAGTGTTGGCTTCTTGGTCGACGTTTTCTTTGGTACAGCTTTCTTGGTTACTGCCTTCTTTTTTGGCTTCTCTGGGAGCTTGCCGATTCTGAGACGACCATTTACGCCATTAGCATTAGAATCTTTGGGACGAACTAACAACCCAGACTCGATGCCGGATTTAATTGCACGGCGTAGACTGGATGTGATATGAGCCGGGCTGACAGTAGAATGGTGAGTCAAAATGTATGACTTGATTGCTTGTACTGATGTCCCTTTCCGGTCTTTCAGTGCCTGAATAGCTTCAACTATCATATCCATTGTCTTAGGATGACTAGCTACAACTTTCGTCTTCTTCACAGACTTGTTTGAGGTCGATTCAACCATGGTGCAGGTTTAAGAATGTTTGCTGCTGAAGAGATACAGGCAGAATACAAAAATAGAGTGACGGGATTTGTCTTTTAACAGAGCGCCGATAGCAATCGAACGTCAGAGGAAACATAAGTGTGAACTGAGTGCCATTTCTCCATTTCGACCAGAGTTTGTTTTTGTTTTTGGCAATTAAACTCACATTACACCATGAAAAGTGACTTTAAATATATATCCAACTATCACACTGGGTGGAGCACGTCGTGTGCTTCGTTTTCATATACATATTATCATTCATATATCATTATTTACCGCATGTGTAACTACAGTATACATGCTGACTGTCATTTTCATTTTCAAAAATGCATACGTTCGTACTACTTCAAGGATTAACGCACGTAAATGACAAATCAAATGGAATGTGTAGCTCACTTCATTAATAAATATAGTACGTTGTGTGATTCATATACGACAAACCGATATTGTACGCGATATTGCACATTTCCCGTTCAAGGTGCGTAAGAGTGCTGTGGATCGTACCTTGCCCCTTGTAGCATTGTACTCGGCGCTTGGTCGTAAAAACAACATCGGGCAAAGTACGAAGCAATTTTAAGAATGTGAACGGTCATGTGAAATTATTCTACAAAACAATACCCTTAGTTTTCGTTTCAAAAATGATTTCGGTTGTTTTAGGACAATGTCTCGCAAAAATAAATACGTGCCGTTGTTGGCGTCACCAATCCACACATTATTACATAATTTTCCATTGTTTCGCACTCGCAGCTGGTCCAACCCTGTCTCCTTAACACCTTCACATATGGTATTGGTTAGAAAGAAACAAAGGACGTGAGATAATTGCTATCGTCAGAACAAACTGACACGCACTTACTTTATGTGTAAGTGGCTGTACGTATGTATGTATTTATTTATTTATTTGTGATCGTGATAATGTGGTATAGGTGCGTTCATTTGACGGTAGTTCTCTTTTTGGAGGATGTGGTGGCCCTGAAAAGGGCCGTTTTGGTTTGTGTATGCTAGGCATACGACTTATGCTCGCTCACCGCGGATGCGACGGGCAAGTTGGATATCTTTGGGCATGATGGTTACACGTTTGGCGTGAATGGCACACAGGTTGGTGTCTTCGAAAAGACCTACTAGGTATGCCTCGCTGGCTTCTTGTAGGGCCATCACGGCGGAGCTCTGGAATCGAAGGTCGGTCTTGAAATCTTGCGCAATTTCTCGAACCAGACGCTGGAATGGCAGCTTTCGGATCAGGAGCTCTGTACTTTTCTGGTAACGGCGGATCTCACGAAGAGCGACGGTGCCAGGCCTGTAACGATGTGGTTTCTTCACTCCGCCAGTAGCAGGTGCGCTCTTGCGAGCAGCCTTTGTTGCCAATTGTTTTCGTGGCGCTTTTCCACCAGTAGATTTACGTGCTGTTTGCTTGGTACGTGCCATGTCGAGTACAGAGTACGAGTACTTTTTTCGATGTCAGAATAAAGTAGAATATGTTTGAAAGGTGCAGTCTCTATTTTTATACTCTATTAGCCGGCGCTTCACGCCAGCTGATTGGTGAATGAATTAATATTGTGATTGGCCGGTATATGGTGGCCGTGATTGGTCGAAATTAACGAATTCTTATTGGCTGAGCGTAACCTTGTCAGAATCCCGATTTGTACTGAAGCTTGTCCAAACCAGTCACGTAAACAACAACAATATTCGAAACAATGTCGCATGAAGGCGCTGTCATCCCGCTTAAATCAGTGCATATATAAATGGGCGTATAACGTTTTACAAACCACCTGTCATGGGGGCGCCCTCTCTCGGTACATTCATCAGAATGCGATCACGTAACATGTGAAACCACGAATGTAGGTAGATATATTATCTATCATTTATTTATTTATTTATTTATTTATTTATTTATTTATTTATGTATTTTTAATTACAGTAGTAAACAATGGATTTTGCCACGGTATATTTCTAGGATTACTCACGTTTGACGCAAAAAAAAATACATACATACACAGAGACATACAGTCATACAGACACACGTACTGTTTTCGGTAGTTCTCTTTTTGGAGGATGTGGTGGCCCTGAAAAGGGCCGTTTGGTTTGGATGCAGCGAAGTACATCATTTTATTTTTTGGTGGTGTGTTTCTTTGTTGTCGGCTTCTTTGGTTTTGAAGCCTTTTTGGGTGTTTTCTTTTGAGCCGGCTTTTTAGTGGTAGTTTTCTCTGATTTCTTTGTGGCGGTATTTTTAGCTTGTGGTTTCTTGTCCGACTTTGGCTTTTTCGTAACCTTCTTGTCCGACTTTGGCTTTTTCGTAACCTTCTTGTCCTTGGGTTTCTTGTCTTTCAGTGTTGGCTTCTTGGTCGACGTTTTCTTTGGTACAGCTTTCTTGGGGACTGCCTTCTTTTTTGGCTTCTCTGGGAGCTTGCCGATTCTGAGACGACCATTTACGCCATTAGCATTAGAATCTTTGGGACGAACTAACAACCCAGACTCGATGCCGGATTTAATTGCACGGCGTAGACTGGATGTGATATGAGCCGGGCTGACAGTAGAATGGTGAGTCAAAATGTATGACTTGATTGCTTGTACTGATGTCCCTTTCCGGTCTTTCAGTGCCTGAATAGCTTCAACTATCATATCCATTGTCTTAGGATGACTAGCTACAACTTTCGTCTTCTTCACAGACTTGTTTGAGGTCGATTCAACCATGGTGCAGGTTTAAGAATGTTTGCTGCTGAAGAGATACAGGCAGAATACAAAAATAGAGTGACGGGATTTGTCTTTTAACAGAGCGCCGATAGCAATCGAACGTCAGAGGAAACATAAGTGTGAACTGAGTGCCATTTCTCCATTTCGACCAGAGTTTGTTTTTGTTTTTGGCAATTAAACTCACATTACACCATGAAAAGTGACTTTAAATATATATCCAACTATCACACTGGGTGGAGCACGTCGTGTGCTTCGTTTTCATATACATATTATCATTCATATATCATTATTTACCGCATGTGTAACTACAGTATACATGCTGACTGTCATTTTCATTTTCAAAAATGCATACGTTCGTACTACTTCAAGGATTAACGCACGTAAATGACAAATCAAATGGAATGTGTAGCTCACTTCATTAATAAATATAGTACGTTGTGTGATTCATATACGACAAACCGATATTGTACGCGATATTGCACATTTCCCGTTCAAGGTGCGTAAGAGTGCTGTGGATCGTACCTTGCCCCTTGTAGCATTGTACTCGGCGCTTGGTCGTAAAAACAACATCGGGCAAAGTACGAAGCAATTTTAAGAATGTGAACGGTCATGTGAAATTATTCTACAAAACAATACCCTTAGTTTTCGTTTCAAAAATGATTTCGGTTATTTTAGGACAATGTCTCGCAAAAATAAATACGTGCCGTTGTTGGCGTCACCAATCCACACATTATTACATAATTTTCCATTGTTTCGCACTCGCAGCTGGTCCAACCCTGCCTCCTTAACACCTTCACATATGGTATTGGTTAGAAAGAAACAAAGGACGTGAGATAATTGCTATCGTCAGAACAAACTGACACGCACTTACTTTATGTGTAAGTGGCTGTATGTATGTATGTATTTATTTGTGATCGTGATAATGTGGTATAGGTGCGTTCATTTGACGGTAGTTCTCTTTTTGGAGGATGTGGTGGCCCTGAAAAGGGCCGTTTTGGTTTGTGTATGCTAGGCATACGACTTATGCTCGCTCACCGCGGATGCGACGGGCAAGTTGGATATCTTTGGGCATGATGGTTACACGTTTGGCGTGAATGGCACACAGGTTGCTGTCTTCGAAAAGACCTACTAGGTATGCCTCGCTGGCTTCTTGTAGGGCCATCACGGCGGAGCTCTGGAATCGAAGGTCGGTCTTGAAATCTTGCGCAATTTCTCGAACCAGACGCTGGAATGGCAGCTTTCGGATCAGGAGCTCTGTACTTTTCTGGTAACGGCGGATCTCACGAAGAGCGACGGTGCCAGGCCTGTAACGATGTGGTTTCTTCACTCCGCCAGTAGCAGGTGCGCTCTTGCGAGCAGCCTTTGTTGCCAATTGTTTTCGTGGCGCTTTTCCACCAGTAGATTTACGTGCTGTTTGCTTGGTACGTGCCATGTCGAGTACAGAGTACGAGTACTTTTTTCGATGTCAGAATAAAGTAGAATATGTTTGAAAGGTGCAGTCTCTATTTTTATACTCTATTAGCCGGCGCTTCACGCCAGCTGATTGGTGAATGAATTAATATTGTGATTGGCCGGTATATGGTGGCCGTGATTGGTCGAAATTAACGAATTCTTATTGGCTGAGCGTAACCTTGTCAGAATCCCGATTTGTACTGAAGCTTGTCCAAACCAGTCACGTAAACAACAACAATATTCGAAACAATGTCGCATGAAGGCGCTGTCATCCCGCTTAAATCAGTGCATATATAAATGGGCGTATAACGTTTTACAAACCACCTGTCATGGGGGCGCCCTCTCTCGGTACATTCATCAGAATGCGATCACGTAACATGTGAAACCACGAATGTAGGTAGATATATTATCTATCATTTATTTATTTATTTATGTATTTTTAATTACAGTAGTAAACAATGGATTTTGCCACGGTATATTTCTAGGATTACTCACGTTTGACGCAAAAAAAAAATACATACATACACAGAGACATACAGTCATACAGACACACGTACTGTTTTCGGTAGTTCTCTTTTTGGAGGATGTGGTGGCCCTGAAAAGGGCCGTTTGGTTTGGATGCAGCGAAGTACATCATTTTATTTTTTGGTGGTGTGTTTCTTTGTTGTCGGCTTCTTTGGTTTTGAAGCCTTTTTGGGTGTTTTCTTTTGAGCCGGCTTTTTAGTGGTAGTTTTCTCTGATTTCTTTGTGGCGGTATTTTTAGCTTGTGGTTTCTTGTCCGACTTTGGCTTTTTCGTAACCTTCTTGTCCGACTTTGGCTTTTTCGTAACCTTCTTGTCCTTGGGTTTCTTGTCTTTCAGTGTTGGCTTCTTGGTCGACGTTTTCTTTGGTACAGCTTTCTTGGTTACTGCCTTCTTTTTTGGCTTCTCTGGGAGCTTGCCGATTCTGAGACGACCATTTACGCCATTAGCATTAGAATCTTTGGGACGAACTAACAACCCAGACTCGATGCCGGATTTAATTGCACGGCGTAGACTGGATGTGATATGAGCCGGGCTGACAGTAGAATGGTGAGTCAAAATGTATGACTTGATTGCTTGTACTGATGTCCCTTTCCGGTCTTTCAGTGCCTGAATAGCTTCAACTATCATATCCATTGTCTTAGGATGACTAGCTACAACTTTCGTCTTCTTCACAGACTTGTTTGAGGTCGATTCAACCATGGTGCAGGTTTAAGAATGTTTGCTGCTGAAGAGATACAGGCAGAATACAAAAATAGAGTGACGGGATTTGTCTTTTAACAGAGCGCCGATAGCAATCGAACGTCAGAGGAAACATAAGTGTGAACTGAGTGCCATTTCTCCATTTCGACCAGAGTTTGTTTTTGTTTTTGGCAATTAAACTCACATTACACCATGAAAAGTGACTTTAAATATATATCCAACTATCACACTGGGTGGAGCACGTCGTGTGCTTCGTTTTCATATACATATTATCATTCATATATCATTATTTACCGCATGTGTAACTACAGTATACATGCTGACTGTCATTTTCATTTTCAAAAATGCATACGTTCGTACTACTTCAAGGATTAACGCACGTAAATGACAAATCAAATGGAATGTGTAGCTCACTTCATTAATAAATATAGTACGTTGTGTGATTCATATACGACAAACCGATATTGTACGCGATATTGCACATTTCCCGTTCAAGGTGCGTAAGAGTGCTGTGGATCGTACCTTGCCCCTTGTAGCATTGTACTCGGCGCTTGGTCGTAAAAACAACATCGGGCAAAGTACGAAGCAATTTTAAGAATGTGAACGGTCATGTGAAATTATTCTACAAAACAATACCCTTAGTTTTCGTTTCAAAAATGATTTCGGTTGTTTTAGGACAATGTCTCGCAAAAATAAATACGTGCCGTTGTCGGCGTCACCAATCCACACATTATTACATAATTTTCCATTGTTTCGCACTCGCAGCTGGTCCAACCCTGTCTCCTTAACACCTTCACATATGGTATTGGTTAGAAAGAAACAAAGGACGTGAGATAATTGCTATCGTCAGAACAAACTGACACGCACTTACTTTATGTGTAAGTGGCTGTATGTATATATGTATTTATTTATTTATTTGTGATCGTGATAATGTGGTATAGGTGCGTTCATTTGACGGTAGTTCTCTTTTTGGAGGATGTGGTGGCCCTGAAAAGGGCCGTTTTGGTTTGTGTATGCTAGGCATACGACTTATGCTCGCTCACCGCGGATGCGACGGGCAAGTTGGATATCTTTGGGCATGATGGTTACACGTTTGGCGTGAATGGCACACAGGTTGGTGTCTTCGAAAAGACCTACTAGGTATGCCTCGCTGGCTTCTTGTAGGGCCATCACGGCGGAGCTCTGGAATCGAAGGTCGGTCTTGAAATCTTGCGCAATTTCTCGAACCAGACGCTGGAATGGCAGCTTTCGGATCAGGAGCTCTGTACTTTTCTGGTAACGGCGGATCTCACGAAGAGCGACGGTGCCAGGCCTGTAACGATGTGGTTTCTTCACTCCGCCAGTAGCAGGTGCGCTCTTGCGAGCAGCCTTTGTTGCCAATTGTTTTCGTGGCGCTTTTCCACCAGTAGATTTACGTGCTGTTTGCTTGGTACGTGCCATGTCGAGTACAGAGTACGAGTACTTTTTTCGATGTCAGAATAAAGTAGAATATGTTTGAAAGGTGCAGTCTCTATTTTTATACTCTATTAGCCGGCGCTTCACGCCAGCTGATTGGTGAATGAATTAATATTGTGATTGGCCGGTATATGGTGGCCGTGATTGGTCGAAATTAACGAATTCTTATTGGCTGAGCGTAACCTTGTCAGAATCCCGATTTGTACTGAAGCTTGTCCAAACCAGTCACGTAAACAACAACAATATTCGAAACAATGTCGCATGAAGGCGCTGTCATCCCGCTTAAATCAGTGCATATATAAATGGGCGTATAACGTTTTACAAACCACCTGTCATGGGGGCGCCCTCTCTCGGTACATTCATCAGAATGCGATCACGTAACATGTGAAACCACGAATGTAGGTAGATATATTATCTATCATTTATTTATTTATTTATGTATTTTTAATTACAGTAGTAAACAATGGATTTTGCCACGGTATATTTCTAGGATTACTCACGTTTGACGCAAAAAAAAAATACATACATACACAGAGACATACAGTCATACAGACACACGTACTGTTTTCGGTAGTTCTCTTTTTGGAGGATGTGGTGGCCCTGAAAAGGGCCGTTTGGTTTGGATGCAGCGAAGTACATCATTTTATTTTTTGGTGGTGTGTTTCTTTGTTGTCGGCTTCTTTGGTTTTGAAGCCTTTTTGGGTGTTTTCTTTTGAGCCGGCTTTTTAGTGGTAGTTTTCTCTGATTTCTTTGTGGCGGTATTTTTAGCTTGTGGTTTCTTGTCCGACTTTGGCTTTTTCGTAACCTTCTTGTCCGACTTTGGCTTTTTCGTAACCTTCTTGTCCTTGGGTTTCTTGTCTTTCAGTGTTGGCTTCTTGGTCGACGTTTTCTTTGGTACAGCTTTCTTGGTTACTGCCTTCTTTTTTGGCTTCTCTGGGAGCTTGCCGATTCTGAGACGACCATTTACGCCATTAGCATTAGAATCTTTGGGACGAACTAACAACCCAGACTCGATGCCGGATTTAATTGCACGGCGTAGACTGGATGTGATATGAGCCGGGCTGACAGTAGAATGGTGAGTCAAAATGTATGACTTGATTGCTTGTACTGATGTCCCTTTCCGGTCTTTCAGTGCCTGAATAGCTTCAACTATCATATCCATTGTCTTAGGATGACTAGCTACAACTTTCGTCTTCTTCACAGACTTGTTTGAGGTCGATTCAACCATGGTGCAGGTTTAAGAATGTTTGCTGCTGAAGAGATACAGGCAGAATACAAAAATAGAGTGACGGGATTTGTCTTTTAACAGAGCGCCGATAGCAATCGAACGTCAGAGGAAACATAAGTGTGAACTGAGTGCCATTTCTCCATTTCGACCAGAGTTTGTTTTTGTTTTTGGCAATTAAACTCACATTACACCATGAAAAGTGACTTTAAATATATATCCAACTATCACACTGGGTGGAGCACGTCGTGTGCTTCGTTTTCATATACATATTATCATTCATATATCATTATTTACCGCATGTGTAACTACAGTATACATGCTGACTGTCATTTTCATTTTCAATAATGCATACGTTCGTACTACTTCAAGGATTAACGCACGTAAATGACAAATCAAATGGAATGTGTAGCTCACTTCATTAATAAATATAGTACGTTGTGTGATTCATATACGACAAACCGATATTGTACGCGATATTGCACATTTCCCGTTCAAGGTGCGTAAGAGTGCTGTGGATCGTACCTTGCCCCTTGTAGCATTGTACTCGGCGCTTGGTCGTAAAAACAACATCGGGCAAAGTACGAAGCAATTTTAAGAATGTGAACGGTCATGTGAAATTATTCTACAAAACAATACCCTTAGTTTTCGTTTCAAAAATGATTTCGGTTGTTTTAGGACAATGTCTCGCAAAAATAAATACGTGCCGTTGTTGGCGTCACCAATCCACACATTATTACATAATTTTCCATTGTTTCGCACTCGCAGCTGGTCCAACCCTGTCTCCTTAACACCTTCACATATGGTATTGGTTAGAAAGAAACAAAGGACGTGAGATAATTGCTATCGTCAGAACAAACTAGACACGCACTTACTTTATGTGTAAGTGGCTGTATGTATGTATGTATTTATTTATTTATTTATTTGTGATCGTGATAATGTGGTATAGGTGCGTTCATTTGACGGTAGTTCTCTTTTTGGAGGATGTGGTGGCCCTGAAAAGGGCCGTTTTGGTTTGTGTATGCTAGGCATACGACTTATGCTCGCTCACCGCGGATGCGACGGGCAAGTTGGATATCTTTGGGCATGATGGTTACACGTTTGGCGTGAATGGCACACAGGTTGGTGTCTTCGAAAAGACCTACTAGGTATGCCTCGCTGGCTTCTTGTAGGGCCATCACGGCGGAGCTCTGGAATCGAAGGTCGGTCTTGAAATCTTGCGCAATTTCTCGAACCAGACGCTGGAATGGCAGCTTTCGGATCAGGAGCTCTGTACTTTTCTGGTAACGGCGGATCTCACGAAGAGCGACGGTGCCAGGCCTGTAACGATGTGGTTTCTTCACTCCGCCAGTAGCAGGTGCGCTCTTGCGAGCAGCCTTTGTTGCCAATTGTTTTCGTGGCGCTTTTCCACCAGTAGATTTACGTGCTGTTTGCTTGGTACGTGCCATGTCGAGTACAGAGTACGAGTACTTTTTTCGATGTCAGAATAAAGTAGAATATGTTTGAAAGGTGCAGTCTCTATTTTTATACTCTATTAGCCGGCGCTTCACGCCAGCTGATTGGTGAATGAATTAATATTGTGATTGGCCGGTATATGGTGGCCGTGATTGGTCGAAATTAACGAATTCTTATTGGCTGAGCGTAACCTTGTCAGAATCCCGATTTGTACTGAAGCTTGTCCAAACCAGTCACGTAAACAACAACAATATTCGAAACAATGTCGCATGAAGGCGCTGTCGTCCCGCTTAAATCAGTGCATATATAAATGGGCGTATAACGTTTTACAAACCACCTGTCATGGGGGCGCCCTCTCTCGGTACATTCATCAGAATGCGATCACGTAACATGTGAAACCACGAATGTAGGTAGATATATTATCTATCATTTATTTATTTATTTATTTATTTATGTATTTTTAATTACAGTTGTAAACAATGGATTTTGCCACGGTATATTTCTAGGATTACTCACGTTTGACGCAAAAAAAAATACATACATACACAGAGACATACAGTCATACAGACACACGTACTGTTTTCGGTAGTTCTCTTTTTGGAGGATGTGGTGGCCCTGAAAAGGGCCGTTTGGTTTGGATGCAGCGAAGTACATCATTTTATTTTTTGGTGGTGTGTTTCTTTGTTGTCGGCTTCTTTGGTTTTGAAGCCTTTTTGGGTGTTTTCTTTTGAGCCGGCTTTTTAGTGGTAGTTTTCTCTGATTTCTTTGTGGCGGTATTTTTAGCTTGTGGTTTCTTGTCCGACTTTGGCTTTTTCGTAACCTTCTTGTCCTTGGGTTTCTTGTCTTTCAGTGTTGGCTTCTTGGTCGACGTTTTCTTTGGTACAGCTTTCTTGGTTACTGCCTTCTTTTTTGGCTTCTCTGGGAGCTTGCCGATTCTGAGACGACCATTTACGCCATTAGCATTAGAATCTTTGGGACGAACTAACAACCCAGACTCGATGCCGGATTTAATTGCACGGCGTAGACTGGATGTGATATGAGCCGGGCTGACAGTAGAATGGTGAGTCAAAATGTATGACTTGATTGCTTGTACTGATGTCCCTTTCCGGTCTTTCAGTGCCTGAATAGCTTCAACTATCATATCCATTGTCTTAGGATGACTAGCTACAACTTTCGTCTTCTTCACAGACTTGTTTGAGGTCGATTCAACCATGGTGCAGGTTTAAGAATGTTTGCTGCTGAAGAGATACAGGCAGAATACAAAAATAGAGTGACGGGATTTGTCTTTTAACAGAGCGCCGATAGCAATCGAACGTCAGAGGAAACATAAGTGTGAACTGAGTGCCATTTCTCCATTTCGACCAGAGTTTGTTTTTGTTTTTGGCAATTAAACTCACATTACACCATGAAAAGTGACTTTAAATATATATCCAACTATCACACTGGGTGGAGCACGTCGTGTGCTTCGTTTTCATATACATATTATCATTCATATATCATTATTTACCGCATGTGTAACTACAGTATACATGCTGACTGTCATTTTCATTTTCAAAAATGCATACGTTCGTACTACTTCAAGGATTAACGCACGTAAATGACAAATCAAATGGAATGTGTAGCTCACTTCATTAATAAATATAGTACGTTGTGTGATTCATATACGACAAACCGATATTGTACGCGATATTGCACATTTCCCGTTCAAGGTGCGTAAGAGTGCTGTGGATCGTACCTTGCCCCTTGTAGCATTGTACTCGGCGCTTGGTCGTAAAAACAACATCGGGCAAAGTACGAAGCAATTTTAAGAATGTGAACGGTCATGTGAAATTATTCTACAAAACAATACCCTTAGTTTTCGTTTCAAAAATGATTTCGGTTATTTTAGGACAATGTCTCGCAAAAATAAATACGTGCCGTTGTTGGCGTCACCAATCCACACATTATTACATAATTTTCCATTGTTTCGCACTCGCAGCTGGTCCAACCCTGTCTCCTTAACACCTTCACATATGGTATTGGTTAGAAAGAAACAAAGGACGTGAGATAATTGCTATCGTCAGAACAAACTGACACGCACTTACTTTATGTGTAAGTGGCTGTATGTATGTATGTATTTATTTGTGATCGTGATAATGTGGTATAGGTGCGTTCATTTGACGGTAGTTCTCTTTTTGGAGGATGTGGTGGCCCTGAAAAGGGCCGTTTTGGTTTGTGTATGCTAGGCATACGACTTATGCTCGCTCACCGCGGATGCGACGGGCAAGTTGGATATCTTTGGGCATGATGGTTACACGTTTGGCGTGAATGGCACACAGGTTGGTGTCTTCGAAAAGACCTACTAGGTATGCCTCGCTGGCTTCTTGTAGGGCCATCACGGCGGAGCTCTGGAATCGAAGGTCGGTCTTGAAATCTTGCGCAATTTCTCGAACCAGACGCTGGAATGGCAGCTTTCGGATCAGGAGCTCTGTACTTTTCTGGTAACGGCGGATCTCACGAAGAGCGACGGTGCCAGGCCTGTAACGATGTGGTTTCTTCACTCCGCCAGTAGCAGGTGCGCTCTTGCGAGCAGCCTTTGTTGCCAATTGTTTTCGTGGCGCTTTTCCACCAGTAGATTTACGTGCTGTTTGCTTGGTACGTGCCATGTCGAGTACAGAGTACGAGTACTTTTTTCGATGTCAGAATAAAGTAGAATATGTTTGAAAGGTGCAGTCTCTATTTTTATACTCTATTAGCCGGCGCTTCACGCCAGCTGATTGGTGAATGAATTAATATTGTGATTGGCCGGTATATGGTGGCCGTGATTGGTCGAAATTAACGAATTCTTATTGGCTGAGCGTAACCTTGTCAGAATCCCGATTTGTACTGAAGCTTGTCCAAACCAGTCACGTAAACAACAACAATATTCGAAACAATGTCGCATGAAGGCGCTGTCGTCCCGCTTAAATCAGTGCATATATAAATGGGCGTATAACGTTTTACAAACCACCTGTCATGGGGGCGCCCTCTCTCGGTACATTCATCAGAATGCGATCACGTAACATGTGAAACCACGAATGTAGGTAGATATATTATCTATCATTTATTTATTTATTTATTTATTTATTTATTTATTTATTTATTTATTTATTTATTTATTTATTTATTTATTTATTTATTTATTTATTTATTTATTTATTTATTTATTTATTTATTTATTTATTTATTTATTTATTTATTTATTTATTTATTTATTTATTTATTTATTTATGTATTTATGTATTTTTAATTACAGTAGTAAACAATGGATTTTGCCACGGTATATTTCTAGGATTACTCACGTTTGACGCAAAAAAAAAATACATACATACACAGAGACATACAGTCATACAGACACACGTACTGTTTTCGGTAGTTCTCTTTTTGGAGGATGTGGTGGCCCTGAAAAGGGCCGTTTGGTTTGGATGCAGCGAAGTACATCATTTTATTTTTTGGTGGTGTGTTTCTTTGTTGTCGGCTTCTTTGGTTTTGAAGCCTTTTTGGGTGTTTTCTTTTGAGCCGGCTTTTTAGTGGTAGTTTTCTCTGATTTCTTTGTGGCGGTATTTTTAGCTTGTGGTTTCTTGTCCGACTTTGGCTTTTTCGTAACCTTCTTGTCCGACTTTGGCTTTTTCGTAACCTTCTTGTCCTTGGGTTTCTTGTCTTTCAGTGTTGGCTTCTTGGTCGACGTTTTCTTTGGTACAGCTTTCTTGGGGACTGCCTTCTTTTTTGGCTTCTCTGGGAGCTTGCCGATTCTGAGACGACCATTTACGCCATTAGCATTAGAATCTTTGGGACGAACTAACAACCCAGACTCGATGCCGGATTTAATTGCACGGCGTAGACTGGATGTGATATGAGCCGGGCTGACAGTAGAATGGTGAGTCAAAATGTATGACTTGATTGCTTGTACTGATGTCCCTTTCCGGTCTTTCAGTGCCTGAATAGCTTCAACTATCATATCCATTGTCTTAGGATGACTAGCTACAACTTTCGTCTTCTTCACAGACTTGTTTGAGGTCGATTCAACCATGGTGCAGGTTTAAGAATGTTTGCTGCTGAAGAGATACAGGCAGAATACAAAAATAGAGTGACGGGATTTGTCTTTTAACAGAGCGCCGATAGCAATCGAACGTCAGAGGAAACATAAGTGTGAACTGAGTGCCATTTCTCCATTTCGACCAGAGTTTGTTTTTGTTTTTGGCAATTAAACTCACATTACACCATGAAAAGTGACTTTAAATATATATCCAACTATCACACTGGGTGGAGCACGTCGTGTGCTTCGTTTTCATATACATATTATCATTCATATATCATTATTTACCGCATGTGTAACTACAGTATACATGCTGACTGTCATTTTCATTTTCAAAAATGCATACGTTCGTACTACTTCAAGGATTAACGCACGTAAATGACAAATCAAATGGAATGTGTAGCTCACTTCATTAATAAATATAGTACGTTGTGTGATTCATATACGACAAACCGATATTGTACGCGATATTGCACATTTCCCGTTCAAGGTGCGTAAGAGTGCTGTGGATCGTACCTTGCCCCTTGTAGCATTGTACTCGGCGCTTGGTCGTAAAAACAACATCGGGCAAAGTACGAAGCAATTTTAAGAATGTGAACGGTCATGTGAAATTATTCTACAAAACAATACCCTTAGTTTTCGTTTCAAAAATGATTTCGGTTGTTTTAGGACAATGTCTCGCAAAAATAAATACGTGCCGTTGTTGGCGTCACCAATCCACACATTATTACATAATTTTCCATTGTTTCGCACTCGCAGCTGGTCCAACCCTGTCTCCTTAACACCTTCACATATGGTATTGGTTAGAAAGAAACAAAGGACGTGAGATAATTGCTATCGTCAGAACAAACTGACACGCACTTACTTTATGTGTAAGTGGCTGTATGTATGTATTTATTTATTTATTTGTGATCGTGATAATGTGGTATAGGTGCGTTCATTTGACGGTAGTTCTCTTTTTGGAGGATGTGGTGGCCCTGAAAAGGGCCGTTTTGGTTTGTGTATGCTAGGCATACGACTTATGCTCGCTCACCGCGGATGCGACGGGCAAGTTGGATATCTTTGGGCATGATGGTTACACGTTTGGCGTGAATGGCACACAGGTTGGTGTCTTCGAAAAGACCTACTAGGTATGCCTCGCTGGCTTCTTGTAGGGCCATCACGGCGGAGCTCTGGAATCGAAGGTCGGTCTTGAAATCTTGCGCAATTTCTCGAACCAGACGCTGGAATGGCAGCTTTCGGATCAGGAGCTCTGTACTTTTCTGGTAACGGCGGATCTCACGAAGAGCGACGGTGCCAGGCCTGTAACGATGTGGTTTCTTCACTCCGCCAGTAGCAGGTGCGCTCTTGCGAGCAGCCTTTGTTGCCAATTGTTTTCGTGGCGCTTTTCCACCAGTAGATTTACGTGCTGTTTGCTTGGTACGTGCCATGTCGAGTACAGAGTACGAGTACTTTTTTCGATGTCAGAATAAAGTAGAATATGTTTGAAAGGTGCAGTCTCTATTTTTATACTCTATTAGCCGGCGCTTCACGCCAGCTGATTGGTGAATGAATTAATATTGTGATTGGCCGGTATATGGTGGCCGTGATTGGTCGAAATTAACGAATTCTTATTGGCTGAGCGTAACCTTGTCAGAATCCCGATTTGTACTGAAGCTTGTCCAAACCAGTCACGTAAACAACAACAATATTCGAAACAATGTCGCATGAAGGCGCTGTCGTCCCGCTTAAATCAGTGCATATATAAATGGGCGTATAACGTTTTACAAACCACCTGTCATGGGGGCGCCCTCTCTCGGTACATTCATCAGAATGCGATCACGTAACATGTGAAACCACGAATGTAGGTAGATATATTATCTATCATTTATTTATTTATTTATTTATGTATTTTTAATTACAGTAGTAAACAATGGATTTTGCCACGGTATATTTCTAGGATTACTCACGTTTGACGCAAAAAAAAAATACATACATACACAGAGACATACAGTCATACAGACACACGTACTGTTTTCGGTAGTTCTCTTTTTGGAGGATGTGGTGGCCCTGAAAAGGGCCGTTTGGTTTGGATGCAGCGAAGTACATCATTTTATTTTTTGGTGGTGTGTTTCTTTGTTGTCGGCTTCTTTGGTTTTGAAGCCTTTTTGGGTGTTTTCTTTTGAGCCGGCTTTTTAGTGGTAGTTTTCTCTGATTTCTTTGTGGCGGTATTTTTAGCTTGTGGTTTCTTGTCCGACTTTGGCTTTTTCGTAACCTTCTTGTCCGACTTTGGCTTTTTCGTAACCTTCTTGTCCTTGGGTTTCTTGTCTTTCAGTGTTGGCTTCTTGGTCGACGTTTTCTTTGGTACAGCTTTCTTGGTTACTGCCTTCTTTTTTGGCTTCTCTGGGAGCTTGCCGATTCTGAGACGACCATTTACGCCATTAGCATTAGAATCTTTGGGACGAACTAACAACCCAGACTCGATGCCGGATTTAATTGCACGGCGTAGACTGGATGTGATATGAGCCGGGCTGACAGTAGAATGGTGAGTCAAAATGTATGACTTGATTGCTTGTACTGATGTCCCTTTCCGGTCTTTCAGTGCCTGAATAGCTTCAACTATCATATCCATTGTCTTAGGATGACTAGCTACAACTTTCGTCTTCTTCACAGACTTGTTTGAGGTCGATTCAACCATGGTGCAGGTTTAAGAATGTTTGCTGCTGAAGAGATACAGGCAGAATACAAAAATAGAGTGACGGGATTTGTCTTTTAACAGAGCGCCGATAGCAATCGAACGTCAGAGGAAACATAAGTGTGAACTGAGTGCCATTTCTCCATTTCGACCAGAGTTTGTTTTTGTTTTTGGCAATTAAACTCACATTACACCATGAAAAGTGACTTTAAATATATATCCAACTATCACACTGGGTGGAGCACGTCGTGTGCTTCGTTTTCATATACATATTATCATTCATATATCATTATTTACCGCATGTGTAACTACAGTATACATGCTGACTGTCATTTTCATTTTCAAAAATGCATACGTTCGTACTACTTCAAGGATTAACGCACGTAAATGACAAATCAAATGGAATGTGTAGCTCACTTCATTAATAAATATAGTACGTTGTGTGATTCATATACGACAAACCGATATTGTACGCGATATTGCACATTTCCCGTTCAAGGTGCGTAAGAGTGCTGTGGATCGTACCTTGCCCCTTGTAGCATTGTACTCGGCGCTTGGTCGTAAAAACAACATCGGGCAAAGTACGAAGCAATTTTAAGAATGTGAACGGTCATGTGAAATTATTCTACAAAACAATACCCTTAGTTTTCGTTTCAAAAATGATTTCGGTTGTTTTAGGACAATGTCTCGCAAAAATAAATACGTGCCGTTGTTGGCGTCACCAATCCACACATTATTACATAATTTTCCATTGTTTCGCAATCGCAGCTGGTCCAACCCTGTCTCCTTAACACCTTCACATATGGTATTGGTTAGAAAGAAACAAAGGACGTGAGATAATTGCTATCGTCAGAACAAACTGACACGCACTTACTTTATGTGTAAGTGGCTGTATGTATGTATGTATGTATTTATTTATTTGTGATCGTGATAATGTGGTATAGGTGCGTTCATTTGACGGTAGTTCTCTTTTTGGAGGATGTGGTGGCCCTGAAAAGGGCCGTTTTGGTTTGTGTATGCTAGGCATACGACTTATGCTCGCTCACCGCGGATGCGACGGGCAAGTTGGATATTTTTGGGCATGATGGTTACACGTTTGGCGTGAATGGCACACAGGTTGGTGTCTTCGAAAAGACCTACTAGGTATGCCTCGCTGGCTTCTTGTAGGGCCATCACGGCGGAGCTCTGGAATCGAAGGTCGGTCTTGAAATCTTGCGCAATTTCTCGAACCAGACGCTGGAATGGCAGCTTTCGGATCAGGAGCTCTGTACTTTTCTGGTAACGGCGGATCTCACGAAGAGCGACGGTGCCAGGCCTGTAACGATGTGGTTTCTTCACTCCGCCAGTAGCAGGTGCGCTCTTGCGAGCAGCCTTTGTTGCCAATTGTTTTCGTGGCGCTTTTCCACCAGTAGATTTACGTGCTGTTTGCTTGGTACGTGCCATGTCGAGTACAGAGTACGAGTACTTTTTTCGATGTCAGAATAAAGTAGAATATGTTTGAAAGGTGCAGTCTCTATTTTTATACTCTATTAGCCGGCGCTTCACGCCAGCTGATTGGTGAATGAATTAATATTGTGATTGGCCGGTATATGGTGGCCGTGATTGGTCGAAATTAACGAATTCTTATTGGCTGAGCGTAACCTTGTCAGAATCCCGATTTGTACTGAAGCTTGTCCAAACCAGTCACGTAAACAACAACAATATTCGAAACAATGTCGCATGAAGGCGCTGTCATCCCGCTTAAATCAGTGCATATATAAATGGGCGTATAACGTTTTACAAACCACCTGTCATGGGGGCGCCCTCTCTCGGTACATTCATCAGAATGCGATCACGTAACATGTGAAACCACGAATGTAGGTAGATATATTATCTATCATTTATTTATTTATTTATTTATTTATGTATTTTTAATTACAGTAGTAAACAATGGATTTTGCCACGGTATATTTCTAGGATTACTCACGTTTGACGCAAAAAAAAATACATACATACACAGAGACATACAGTCATACAGACACACGTACTGTTTTCGGTAGTTCTCTTTTTGGAGGATGTGGTGGCCCTGAAAAGGGCCGTTTGGTTTGGATGCAGCGAAGTACATCATTTTATTTTTTGGTGGTGTGTTTCTTTGTTGTCGGCTTCTTTGGTTTTGAAGCCTTTTTGGGTGTTTTCTTTTGAGCCGGCTTTTTAGTGGTAGTTTTCTCTGATTTCTTTGTGGCGGTATTTTTAGCTTGTGGTTTCTTGTCCGACTTTGGCTTTTTCGTAACCTTCTTGTCCGACTTTGGCTTTTTCGTAACCTTCTTGTCCTTGGGTTTCTTGTCTTTCAGTGTTGGCTTCTTGGTCGACGTTTTCTTTGGTACAGCTTTCTTGGTTACTGCCTTCTTTTTTGGCTTCTCTGGGAGCTTGCCGATTCTGAGACGACCATTTACGCCATTAGCATTAGAATCTTTGGGACGAACTAACAACCCAGACTCGATGGCGTATTTAATTGCACGGCGTAGACTGGATGTGATATGAGCCGGGCTGACAGTAGAATGGTGAGTCAAAATGTATGACTTGATTGCTTGTACTGATGTCCCTTTCCGGTCTTTCAGTGCCTGAATAGCTTCAACTATCATATCCATTGTCTTAGGATGACTAGCTACAACTTTCGTCTTCTTCACAGACTTGTTTGAGGTCGATTCAACCATGGTGCAGGTTTAAGAATGTTTGCTGCTGAAGAGATACAGGCAGAATACAAAAATAGAGTGACGGGATTTGTCTTTTAACAGAGCGCCGATAGCAATCGAACGTCAGAGGAAACATAAGTGTGAACTGAGTGCCATTTCTCCATTTCGACCAGAGTTTGTTTTTGTTTTTGGCAATTAAACTCACATTACACCATGAAAAGTGACTTTAAATATATATCCAACTATCACACTGGGTAGAGCACGTCGTGTGCTTCGTTTTCATATACATATTATCATTCATATATCATTATTTACCGCATGTGTAACTACAGTATACATGCTGACTGTCATTTTCATTTTCAAAAATGCATACGTTCGTACTACTTCAAGGATTAACGCACGTAAATGACAAATCAAATGGAATGTGTAGCTCACTTCATTAATAAATATAGTACGTTGTGTGATTCATATACGACAAACCGATATTGTACGCGATATTGCACATTTCCCGTTCAAGGTGCGTAAGAGTGCTGTGGATCGTACCTTGCCCCTTGTAGCATTGTACTCGGCGCTTGGTCGTAAAAACAACATCGGGCAAAGTACGAAGCAATTTTAAGAATGTGAACGGTCATGTGAAATTATTCTACAAAACAATACCCTTAGTTTTCGTTTCAAAAATGATTTCGGTTGTTTTAGGACAATGTCTCGCAAAAATAAATACGTGCCGTTGTTGGCGTCACCAATCCACACATTATTACATAATTTTCCATTGTTTCGCACTCGCAGCTGGTCCAACCCTGTCTCCTTAACACCTTCACATATGGTATTGGTTAGAAAGAAACAAAGGACGTGAGATAATTGCTATCGTCAGAACAAACTGACACGCACTTACTTTATGTGTAAGTGGCTGTATGTATGTATGTATTTATTTATTTATTTATTTGTGATCGTGATAATGTGGTATAGGTGCGTTCATTTGACGGTAGTTCTCTTTTTGGAGGATGTGGTGGCCCTGAAAAGGGCCGTTTTGGTTTGTGTATGCTAGGCATACGACTTATGCTCGCTCACCGCGGATGCGACGGGCAAGTTGGATATCTTTGGGCATGATGGTTACACGTTTGGCGTGAATGGCACACAGGTTGGTGTCTTCGAAAAGACCTACTAGGTATGCCTCGCTGGCTTCTTGTAGGGCCATCACGGCGGAGCTCTGGAATCGAAGGTCGGTCTTGAAATCTTGCGCAATTTCTCGAACCAGACGCTGGAATGGCAGCTTTCGGATCAGGAGCTCTGTACTTTTCTGGTAACGGCGGATCTCACGAAGAGCGACGGTGCCAGGCCTGTAACGATGTGGTTTCTTCACTCCGCCAGTAGCAGGTGCGCTCTTGCGAGCAGCCTTTGTTGCCAATTGTTTTCGTGGCGCTTTTCCACCAGTAGATTTACGTGCTGTTTGCTTGGTACGTGCCATGTCGAGTACAGAGTACGAGTACTTTTTTCGATGTCAGAATAAAGTAGAATATGTTTGAAAGGTGCAGTCTCTATTTTTATACTCTATTAGCCGGCGCTTCACGCCAGCTGATTGGTGAATGAATTAATATTGTGATTGGCCGGTATATGGTGGCCGTGATTGGTCGAAATTAACGAATTCTTATTGGCTGAGCGTAACCTTGTCAGAATCCCGATTTGTACTGAAGCTTGTCCAAACCAGTCACGTAAACAACAACAATATTCGAAACAATGTCGCATGAAGGCGCTGTCGTCCCGCTTAAATCAGTGCATATATAAATGGGCGTATAACGTTTTACAAACCACCTGTCATGGGGGCGCCCTCTCTCGGTACATTCATCAGAATGCGATCACGTAACATGTGAAACCACGAATGTAGGTAGATATATTATCTATCATTTATTTATTTATTTATTTATTTATTTATTTATTTATTTATGTATTTATGTATTTTTAATTACAGTAGTAAACAATGGATTTTGCCACGGTATATTTCTAGGATTACTCACGTTTGACGCAAAGAAAAAAATACATACATACACAGAGACATACAGTCATACAGACACATGTACTGTTTTCGGTAGTTCTCTTTTTGGAGGATGTGGTGGCCCTGAAAAGGGCCGTTTGGTTTGGATGCAGCGAAGTACATCATTTTATTTTTTGGTGGTGTGTTTCTTTGTTGTCGGCTTCTTTGGTTTTGAAGCCTTTTTGGGTGTTTTCTTTTGAGCCGGCTTTTTAGTGGTAGTTTTCTCTGATTTCTTTGTGGCGGTATTTTTAGCTTGTGGTTTCTTGTCCGACTTTGGCTTTTTCGTAACCTTCTTGTCCGACTTTGGCTTTTTCGTAACCTTCTTGTCCTTGGGTTTCTTGTCTTTCAGTGTTGGCTTCTTGGTCGACGTTTTCTTTGGTACAGCTTTCTTGGTTACTGCCTTCTTTTTTGGCTTCTCTGGGAGCTTGCCGATTCTGAGACGACCATTTACGCCATTAGCATTAGAATCTTTGGGACGAACTAACAACCCAGACTCGATGCCGGATTTAATTGCACGGCGTAGACTGGATGTGATATGAGCCGGGCTGACAGTAGAATGGTGAGTCAAAATGTATGACTTGATTGCTTGTACTGATGTCCCTTTCCGGTCTTTCAGTGCCTGAATAGCTTCAACTATCATATCCATTGTCTTAGGATGACTAGCTACAACTTTCGTCTTCTTCACAGACTTGTTTGAGGTCGATTCAACCATGGTGCAGGTTTAAGAATGTTTGCTGCTGAAGAGATACAGGCAGAATACAAAAATAGAGTGACGGGATTTGTCTTTTAACAGAGCGCCGATAGCAATCGAACGTCAGAGGAAACATAAGTGTGAACTGAGTGCCATTTCTCCATTTCGACCAGAGTTTGTTTTTGTTTTTGGCAATTAAACTCACATTACACCATGAAAAGTGACTTTAAATATATATCCAACTATCACACTGGGTGGAGCACGTCGTGTGCTTCGTTTTCATATACATATTATCATTCATATATCATTATTTACCGCATGTGTAACTACAGTATACATGCTGACTGTCATTTTCATTTTCAAAAATGCATACGTTCGTACTACTTCAAGGATTAACGCACGTAAATGACAAATCAAATGGAATGTGTAGCTCACTTCATTAATAAATATAGTACGTTGTGTGATTCATATACGACAAACCGATATTGTACGCGATATTGCACATTTCCCGTTCAAGGTGCGTAAGAGTGCTGTGGATCGTACCTTGCCCCTTGTAGCATTGTACTCGGCGCTTGGTCGTAAAAACAACATCGGGCAAAGTACGAAGCAATTTTAAGAATGTGAACGGTCATGTGAAATTATTCTACAAAACAATACCCTTAGTTTTCGTTTCAAAAATGATTTCGGTTGTTTTAGGACAATGTCTCGCAAAAATAAATACGTGCCGTTGTTGGCGTCACCAATCCACACATTATTACATAATTTTCCATTGTTTCGCACTCGCAGCTGGTCCAACCCTGTCTCCTTAACACCTTCACATATGGTATTGGTTAGAAAGAAACAAAGGACGTGAGATAATTGCTATCGTCAGAACAAACTGACACGCACTTACTTTATGTGTAAGTGGCTGTATGTATGTATGTATGTATTTATTTATTTATTTGTGATCGTGATAATGTGGTATAGGTGCGTTCATTTGACGGTAGTTCTCTTTTTGGAGGATGTGGTGGCCCTGAAAAGGGCCGTTTTGGTTTGTGTATGCTAGGCATACGACTTATGCTCGCTCACCGCGGATGCGACGGGCAAGTTGGATATCTTTGGGCATGATGGTTACACGTTTGGCGTGAATGGCACACAGGTTGGTGTCTTCGAAAAGACCTACTAGGTATGCCTCGCTGGCTTCTTGTAGGGCCATCACGGCGGAGCTCTGGAATCGAAGGTCGGTCTTGAAATCTTGCGCAATTTCTCGAACCAGACGCTGGAATGGCAGCTTTCGGATCAGGAGCTCTGTACTTTTCTGGTAACGGCGGATCTCACGAAGAGCGACGGTGCCAGGCCTGTAACGATGTGGTTTCTTCACTCCGCCAGTAGCAGGTGCGCTCTTGCGAGCAGCCTTTGTTGCCAATTGTTTTCGTGGCGCTTTTCCACCAGTAGATTTACGTGCTGTTTGCTTGGTACGTGCCATGTCGAGTACAGAGTACGAGTACTTTTTTCGATGTCAGAATAAAGTAGAATATGTTTGAAAGGTGCAGTCTCTATTTTTATACTCTATTAGCCGGCGCTTCACGTCAGCTGATTGGTGAATGAATTAATATTGTGATTGGCCGGTATATGGTGGCCGTGATTGGTCGAAATTAACGAATTTTTTATTGGCTGAGCGTAACCTTGTCAGAATCCCGATTTGTACTGAAGCTTGTCCAAACCAGTCACGTAAACAACAACAATATTCGAAACAATGTCGCATGAAGGCGCTGTCGTCCCGCTTAAATCAGTGCATATATAAATGGGCGTATAACGTTTTACAAACCACCTGTCATGGGGGCGCCCTCTCTCGGTACATTCATCAGAATGCGATCACGTAACATGTGAAACCACGAATGTAGGTAGATATATTATCTATCATTTATTTATTTATTTATGTATTTTTAATTACAGTAGTAAACAATGGATTTTGCCACGGTATATTTCTAGGATTACTCACGTTTGACGCAAAAAAAAAATACATACATACACAGAGACATACAGTCATACAGACACACGTACTGTTTTCGGTAGTTCTCTTTTTGGAGGATGTGGTGGCCCTGAAAAGGGCCGTTTGGTTTGGATGCAGCGAAGTACATCATTTTATTTTTTGGTGGTGTGTTTCTTTGTTGTCGGCTTCTTTGGTTTTGAAGCCTTTTTGGGTGTTTTCTTTTGAGCCGGCTTTTTAGTGGTAGTTTTCTCTGATTTCTTTGTGGCGGTATTTTTAGCTTGTGGTTTCTTGTCCGACTTTGGCTTTTTCGTAACCTTCTTGTCCGACTTTGGCTTTTTCGTAACCTTCTTGTCCTTGGGTTTCTTGTCTTTCAGTGTTGGCTTCTTGGTCGACGTTTTCTTTGGTACAGCTTTCTTGGTTACTGCCTTCTTTTTTGGCTTCTCTGGGAGCTTGCCGATTCTGAGACGACCATTTACGCCATTAGCATTAGAATCTTTGGGACGAACTAACAACCCAGACTCGATGCCGGATTTAATTGCACGGCGTAGACTGGATGTGATATGAGCCGGGCTGACAGTAGAATGGTGAGTCAAAATGTATGACTTGATTGCTTGTACTGATGTCCCTTTCCGGTCTTTCAGTGCCTGAATAGCTTCAACTATCATATCCATTGTCTTAGGATGACTAGCTACAACTTTCGTCTTCTTCACAGACTTGTTTGAGGTCGATTCAACCATGGTGCAGGTTTAAGAATGTTTGCTGCTGAAGAGATACAGGCAGAATACAAAAATAGAGTGACGGGATTTGTCTTTTAACAGAGCGCCGATAGCAATCGAACGTCAGAGGAAACATAAGTGTGAACTGAGTGCCATTTCTCCATTTCGACCAGAGTTTGTTTTTGTTTTTGGCAATTAAACTCACATTACACCATGAAAAGTGACTTTAAATATATATCCAACTATCACACTGGGTGGAGCACGTCGTGTGCTTCGTTTTCATATACATATTATCATTCATATATCATTATTTACCGCATGTGTAACTACAGTATACATGCTGACTGTCATTTTCATTTTCAAAAATGCATACGTTCGTACTACTTCAAGGATTAACGCACGTAAATGACAAATCAAATGGAATGTGTAGCTCACTTCATTAATAAATATAGTACGTTGTGTGATTCATATACGACAAACCGATATTGTACGCGATATTGCACATTTCCCGTTCAAGGTGCGTAAGAGTGCTGTGGATCGTACCTTGCCCCTTGTAGCATTGTACTCGGCGCTTGGTCGTAAAAACAACATCGGGCAAAGTACGAAGCAATTTTAAGAATGTGAACGGTCATGTGAAATTATTCTACAAAACAATACCCTTAGTTTTCGTTTCAAAAATGATTTCGGTTGTTTTAGGACAATGTCTCGCAAAAATAAATACGTGCCGTTGTTGGCGTCACCAATCCACACATTATTACATAATTTTCCATTGTTTCGCACTCGCAGCTGGTCCAACCCTGTCTCCTTAACACCTTCACATATGGTATTGGTTAGAAAGAAACAAAGGACGTGAGATAATTGCTATCGTCAGAACAAACTGACACGCACTTACTTTATGTGTAAGTGGCTGTACGTATGTATGTATTTATTTATTTATTTGTGATCGTGATAATGTGGTATAGGTGCGTTCATTTGACGGTAGTTCTCTTTTTGGAGGATGTGGTGGCCCTGAAAAGGGCCGTTTTGGTTTGTGTATGCTAGGCATACGACTTATGCTCGCTCACCGCGGATGCGACGGGCAAGTTGGATATCTTTGGGCATGATGGTTACACGTTTGGCGTGAATGGCACACAGGTTGGTGTCTTCGAAAAGACCTACTAGGTATGCCTCGCTGGCTTCTTGTAGGGCCATCACGGCGGAGCTCTGGAATCGAAGGTCGGTCTTGAAATCTTGCGCAATTTCTCGAACCAGACGCTGGAATGGCAGCTTTCGGATCAGGAGCTCTGTACTTTTCTGGTAACGGCGGATCTCACGAAGAGCGACGGTGCCAGGCCTGTAACGATGTGGTTTCTTCACTCCGCCAGTAGCAGGTGCGCTCTTGCGAGCAGCCTTTGTTGCCAATTGTTTTCGTGGCGCTTTTCCACCAGTAGATTTACGTGCTGTTTGCTTGGTACGTGCCATGTCGAGTACAGAGTACGAGTACTTTTTTCGATGTCAGAATAAAGTAGAATATGTTTGAAAGGTGCAGTCTCTATTTTTATACTCTATTAGCCGGCGCTTCACGTCAGCTGATTGGTGAATGAATTAATATTGTGATTGGCCGGTATATGGTGGCCGTGATTGGTCGAAATTAACGAATTTTTTATTGGCTGAGCGTAACCTTGTCAGAATCCCGATTTGTACTGAAGCTTGTCCAAACCAGTCACGTAAACAACAACAATATTCGAAACAATGTCGCATGAAGGCGCTGTCGTCCCGCTTAAATCAGTGCATATATAAATGGGCGTATAACGTTTTACAAACCACCTGTCATGGGGGCGCCCTCTCTCGGTACATTCATCAGAATGCGATCACGTAACATGTGAAACCACGAATGTAGGTAGATATATTATCTATCATTTATTTATTTATTTATGTATTTTTAATTACAGTAGTAAACAATGGATTTTGCCACGGTATATTTCTAGGATTACTCACGTTTGACGCAAAAAAAAAATACATACATACACAGAGACATACAGTCATACAGACACACGTACTGTTTTCGGTAGTTCTCTTTTTGGAGGATGTGGTGGCCCTGAAAAGGGCCGTTTGGTTTGGATGCAGCGAAGTACATCATTTTATTTTTTGGTGGTGTGTTTCTTTGTTGTCGGCTTCTTTGGTTTTGAAGCCTTTTTGGGTGTTTTCTTTTGAGCCGGCTTTTTAGTGGTAGTTTTCTCTGATTTCTTTGTGGCGGTATTTTTAGCTTGTGGTTTCTTGTCCGACTTTGGCTTTTTCGTAACCTTCTTGTCCGACTTTGGCTTTTTCGTAACCTTCTTGTCCTTGGGTTTCTTGTCTTTCAGTGTTGGCTTCTTGGTCGACGTTTTCTTTGGTAAAGCTTTCTTGGTTACTGCCTTCTTTTTTGGCTTCTCTGGGAGCTTGCCGATTCTGAGACGACCATTTACGCCATTAGCATTAGAATCTTTGGGACGAACTAACAACCCAGACTCGATGCCGGATTTAATTGCACGGCGTAGACTGGATGTGATATGAGCCGGGCTGACAGTAGAATGGTGAGTCAAAATGTATGACTTGATTGCTTGTACTGATGTCCCTTTCCGGTCTTTCAGTGCCTGAATAGCTTCAACTATCATATCCATTGTCTTAGGATGACTAGCTACAACTTTCGTCTTCTTCACAGACTTGTTTGAGGTCGATTCAACCATGGTGCAGGTTTAAGAATGTTTGCTGCTGAAGAGATACAGGCAGAATACAAAAATAGAGTGACGGGATTTGTCTTTTAACAGAGCGCCGATAGCAATCGAACGTCAGAGGAAACATAAGTGTGAACTGAGTGCCATTTCTCCATTTCGACCAGAGTTTGTTTTTGTTTTTGGCAATTAAACTCACATTACACCATGAAAAGTGACTTTAAATATATATCCAACTATCACACTGGGTGGAGCACGTCGTGTGCTTCGTTTTCATATACATATTATCATTCATATATCATTATTTACCGCATGTGTAACTACAGTATACATGCTGACTGTCATTTTCATTTTCAAAAATGCATACGTTCGTACTACTTCAAGGATTAACGCACGTAAATGACAAATCAAATGGAATGTGTAGCTCACTTCATTAATAAATATAGTACGTTGTGTGATTCATATACGACAAACCGATATTGTACGCGATATTGCACATTTCCCGTTCAAGGTGCGTAAGAGTGCTGTGGATCGTACCTTGCCCCTTGTAGCATTGTACTCGGCGCTTGGTCGTAAAAACAACATCGGGCAAAGTACGAAGCAATTTTAAGAATGTGAACGGTCATGTGAAATTATTCTACAAAACAATACCCTTAGTTTTCGTTTCAAAAATGATTTCGGTTGTTTTAGGACAATGTCTCGCAAAAATAAATACGTGCCGTTGTTGGCGTCACCAATCCACACATTATTACATAATTTTCCATTGTTTCGCACTCGCAGCTGGTCCAACCCTGTCTCCTTAACACCTTCACATATGGTATTGGTTAGAAAGAAACAAAGGACGTGAGATAATTGCTATCGTCAGAACAAACTGACACGCACTTACTTTATGTGTAAGTGGCTGTACGTATGTATGTATTTATTTATTTATTTGTGATCGTGATAATGTGGTATAGGTGCGTTCATTTGACGGTAGTTCTCTTTTTGGAGGATGTGGTGGCCCTGAAAAGGGCCGTTTTGGTTTGTGTATGCTAGGCATACGACTTATGCTCGCTCACCGCGGATGCGACGGGCAAGTTGGATATCTTTGGGCATGATGGTTACACGTTTGGCGTGAATGGCACACAGGTTGGTGTCTTCGAAAAGACCTACTAGGTATGCCTCGCTGGCTTCTTGTAGGGCCATCACGGCGGAGCTCTGGAATCGAAGGTCGGTCTTGAAATCTTGCGCAATTTCTCGAACCAGACGCTGGAATGGCAGCTTTCGGATCAGGAGCTCTGTACTTTTCTGGTAACGGCGGATCTCACGAAGAGCGACGGTGCCAGGCCTGTAACGATGTGGTTTCTTCACTCCGCCAGTAGCAGGTGCGCTCTTGCGAGCAGCCTTTGTTGCCAATTGTTTTCGTGGCGCTTTTCCACCAGTAGATTTACGTGCTGTTTGCTTGGTACGTGCCATGTCGAGTACAGAGTACGAGTACTTTTTTCGATGTCAGAATAAAGTAGAATATGTTTGAAAGGTGCAGTCTCTATTTTTATACTCTATTAGCCGGCGCTTCACGCCAGCTGATTGGTGAATGAATTAATATTGTGATTGGCCGGTATATGGTGGCCGTGATTGGTCGAAATTAACGAATTCTTATTGGCTGAGCGTAACCTTGTCAGAATCCCGATTTGTACTGAAGCTTGTCCAAACCAGTCACGTAAACAACAACAATATTCGAAACAATGTCGCATGAAGGCGCTGTCGTCCCGCTTAAATCAGTGCATATATAAATGGGCGTATAACGTTTTACAAACCACCTGTCATGGGGGCGCCCTCTCTCGGTACATTCATCAGAATGCGATCACGTAACATGTGAAACCACGAATGTAGGTAGATATATTATCTATCATTTATTTATTTATTTATTTATGTATTTTTAATTACAGTAGTAAACAATGGATTTTGCCACGGTATATTTCTAGGATTACTCACGTTTGACGCAAAAAAAAAATACATACATACACAGAGACATACAGTCATACAGACACACGTACTGTTTTCGGTAGTTCTCTTTTTGGAGGATGTGGTGGCCCTGAAAAGGGCCGTTTGGTTTGGATGCAGCGAAGTACATCATTTTATTTTTTGGTGGTGTGTTTCTTTGTTGTCGGCTTCTTTGGTTTTGAAGCCTTTTTGGGTGTTTTCTTTTGAGCCGGCTTTTTAGTGGTAGTTTTCTCTGATTTCTTTGTGGCGGTATTTTTAGCTTGTGGTTTCTTGTCCGACTTTGGCTTTTTCGTAACCTTCTTGTCCGACTTTGGCTTTTTCGTAACCTTCTTGTCCTTGGGTTTCTTGTCTTTCAGTGTTGGCTTCTTGGTCGACGTTTTCTTTGGTACAGCTTTCTTGGTTACTGCCTTCTTTTTTGGCTTCTCTGGGAGCTTGCCGATTCTGAGACGACCATTTACGCCATTAGCATTAGAATCTTTGGGACGAACTAACAACCCAGACTCGATGCCGGATTTAATTGCACGGCGTAGACTGGATGTGATATGAGCCGGGCTGACAGTAGAATGGTGAGTCAAAATGTATGACTTGATTGCTTGTACTGATGTCCCTTTCCGGTCTTTCAGTGCCTGAATAGCTTCAACTATCATATCCATTGTCTTAGGATGACTAGCTACAACTTTCGTCTTCTTCACAGACTTGTTTGAGGTCGATTCAACCATGGTGCAGGTTTAAGAATGTTTGCTGCTGAAGAGATACAGGCAGAATACAAAAATAGAGTGACGGGATTTGTCTTTTAACAGAGCGCCGATAGCAATCGAACGTCAGAGGAAACATAAGTGTGAACTGAGTGCCATTTCTCCATTTCGACCAGAGTTTGTTTTTGTTTTTGGCAATTAAACTCACATTACACCATGAAAAGTGACTTTAAATATATATCCAACTATCACACTGGGTGGAGCACGTCGTGTGCTTCGTTTTCATATACATATTATCATTCATATATCATTATTTACCGCATGTGTAACTACAGTATACATGCTGACTGTCATTTTCATTTTCAAAAATGCATACGTTCGTACTACTTCAAGGATTAACGCACGTAAATGACAAATCAAATGGAATGTGTAGCTCACTTCATTAATAAATATAGTACGTTGTGTGATTCATATACGACAAACCGATATTGTACGCGATATTGCACATTTCCCGTTCAAGGTGCGTAAGAGTGCTGTGGATCGTACCTTGCCCCTTGTAGCATTGTACTCGGCGCTTGGTCGTAAAAACAACATCGGGCAAAGTACGAAGCAATTTTAAGAATGTGAACGGTCATGTGAAATTATTCTACAAAACAATACCCTTAGTTTTCGTTTCAAAAATGATTTCGGTTGTTTTAGGACAATGTCTCGCAAAAATAAATACGTGCCGTTGTTGGCGTCACCAATCCACACATTATTACATAATTTTCCATTGTTTCGCACTCGCAGCTGGTCCAACCCTGTCTCCTTAACACCTTCACATATGGTATTGGTTAGAAAGAAACAAAGGACGTGAGATAATTGCTATCGTCAGAACAAACTGACACGCACTTACTTTATGTGTAAGTGGCTGTATGTATGTATGTATTTATTTATTTATTTGTGATCGTGATAATGTGGTATAGGTGCGTTCATTTGACGGTAGTTCTCTTTTTGGAGGATGTGGTGGCCCTGAAAAGGGCCGTTTTGGTTTGTGTATGCTAGGCATACGACTTATGCTCGCTCACCGCGGATGCGACGGGCAAGTTGGATATCTTTGGGCATGATGGTTACACGTTTGGCGTGAATGGCACACAGGTTGGTGTCTTCGAAAAGACCTACTAGGTATGCCTCGCTGGCTTCTTGTAGGGCCATCACGGCGGAGCTCTGGAATCGAAGGTCGGTCTTGAAATCTTGCGCAATTTCTCGAACCAGACGCTGGAATGGCAGCTTTCGGATCAGGAGCTCTGTACTTTTCTGGTAACGGCGGATCTCACGAAGAGCGACGGTGCCAGGCCTGTAACGATGTGGTTTCTTCACTCCGCCAGTAGCAGGTGCGCTCTTGCGAGCAGCCTTTGTTGCCAATTGTTTTCGTGGCGCTTTTCCACCAGTAGATTTACGTGCTGTTTGCTTGGTACGTGCCATGTCGAGTACAGAGTACGAGTACTTTTTTCGATGTCAGAATAAAGTAGAATATGTTTGAAAGGTGCAGTCTCTATTTTTATACTCTATTAGCCGGCGCTTCACGCCAGCTGATTGGTGAATGAATTAATATTGTGATTGGCCGGTATATGGTGGCCGTGATTGGTCGAAATTAACGAATTCTTATTGGCTGAGCGTAACCTTGTCAGAATCCCGATTTGTACTGAAGCTTGTCCAAACCAGTCACGTAAACAACAACAATATTCGAAACAATGTCGCATGAAGGCGCTGTCATCCCGCTTAAATCAGTGCATATATAAATGGGCGTATAACGTTTTACAAACCACCTGTCATGGGGGCGCCCTCTCTCGGTACATTCATCAGAATGCGATCACGTAACATGTGAAACCACGAATGTAGGTAGATATATTATCTATCATTTATTTATTTATTTATTTATGTATTTTTAATTACAGTAGTAAACAATGGATTTTGCCACGGTATATTTCTAGGATTACTCACGTTTGACGCAAAAAAAAATACATACATACACAGAGACATACAGTCATACAGACACACGTACTGTTTTCGGTAGTTCTCTTTTTGGAGGATGTGGTGGCCCTGAAAAGGGCCGTTTGGTTTGGATGCAGCGAAGTACATCATTTTATTTTTTGGTGGTGTGTTTCTTTGTTGTCGGCTTCTTTGGTTTTGAAGCCTTTTTGGGTGTTTTCTTTTGAGCCGGCTTTTTAGTGGTAGTTTTCTCTGATTTCTTTGTGGCGGTATTTTTAGCTTGTGGTTTCTTGTCCGACTTTGGCTTTTTCGTAACCTTCTTGTCCGACTTTGGCTTTTTCGTAACCTTCTTGTCCTTGGGTTTCTTGTCTTTCAGTGTTGGCTTCTTGGTCGACGTTTTCTTTGGTACAGCTTCCTTGGTTACTGCCTTCTTTTTTGGCTTCTCTGGGAGCTTGCCGATTCTGAGACGACCATTTACGCCATTAGCATTAGAATCTTTGGGACGAACTAACAACCCAGACTCGATGCCGGATTTAATTGCACGGCGTAGACTGGATGTGATATGAGCCGGGCTGACAGTAGAATGGTGAGTCAAAATGTATGACTTGATTGCTTGTACTGATGTCCCTTTCCGGTCTTTCAGTGCCTGAATAGCTTCAACTATCATATCCATTGTCTTAGGATGACTAGCTACAACTTTCGTCTTCTTCACAGACTTGTTTGAGGTCGATTCAACCATGGTGCAGGTTTAAGAATGTTTGCTGCTGAAGAGATACAGGCAGAATACAAAAATAGAGTGACGGGATTTGTCTTTTAACAGAGCGCCGATAGCAATCGAACGTCAGAGGAAACATAAGTGTGAACTGAGTGCCATTTCTCCATTTCGACCAGAGTTTGTTTTTGTTTTTGGCAATTAAACTCACATTACACCATGAAAAGTGACTTTAAATATATATCCAACTATCACACTGGGTGGAGCACGTCGTGTGCTTCGTTTTCATATACATATTATCATTCATATATCATTATTTACCGCATGTGTAACTACAGTATACATGCTGACTGTCATTTTCATTTTCAAAAATGCATACGTTCGTACTACTTCAAGGATTAACGCACGTAAATGACAAATCAAATGGAATGTGTAGCTCACTTCATTAATAAATATAGTACGTTGTGTGATTCATATACGACAAACCGATATTGTACGCGATATTGCACATTTCCCGTTCAAGGTGCGTAAGAGTGCTGTGGATCGTACCTTGCCCCTTGTAGCATTGTACTCGGCGCTTGGTCGTAAAAACAACATCGGGCAAAGTACGAAGCAATTTTAAGAATGTGAACGGTCATGTGAAATTATTCTACAAAACAATACCCTTAGTTTTCGTTTCAAAAATGATTTCGGTTGTTTTAGGACAATGTCTCGCAAAAATAAATACGTGCCGTTGTTGGCGTCACCAATCCACACATTATTACATAATTTTCCATTGTTTCGCACTCGCAGCTGGTCCAACCCTGTCTCCTTAACACCTTCACATATGGTATTGGTTAGAAAGAAACAAAGGACGTGAGATAATTGCTATCGTCAGAACAAACTGACACGCACTTACTTTATGTGTAAGTGGCTGTATGTATGTATTTATTTATTTGTGATCGTGATAATGTGGTATAGGTGCGTTCATTTGACGGTAGTTCTCTTTTTGGAGGATGTGGTGGCCCTGAGAAGGGCCGTTTTGGTTTGTGTATGCTAGGCATACGACTTATGCTCGCTCACCGCGGATGCGACGGGCAAGTTGGATATCTTTGGGCATGATGGTTACACGTTTGGCGTGAATGGCACACAGGTTGGTGTCTTCGAAAAGACCTACTAGGTATGCCTCGCTGGCTTCTTGTAGGGCCATCACGGCGGAGCTCTGGAATCGAAGGTCGGTCTTGAAATCTTGCGCAATTTCTCGAACCAGACGCTGGAATGGCAGCTTTCGGATCAGGAGCTCTGTACTTTTCTGGTAACGGCGGATCTCACGAAGAGCGACGGTGCCAGGCCTGTAACGATGTGGTTTCTTCACTCCGCCAGTAGCAGGTGCGCTCTTGCGAGCAGCCTTTGTTGCCAATTGTTTTCGTGGCGCTTTTCCACCAGTAGATTTACGTGCTGTTTGCTTGGTACGTGCCATGTCGAGTACAGAGTACGAGTACTTTTTTCGATGTCAGAATAAAGTAGAATATGTTTGAAAGGTGCAGTCTCTATTTTTATACTCTATTAGCCGGCGCTTCACGCCAGCTGATTGGTGAATGAATTAATATTGTGATTGGCCGGTATATGGTGGCCGTGATTGGTCGAAATTAACGAATTCTTATTGGCTGAGCGTAACCTTGTCAGAATCCCGATTTGTACTGAAGCTTGTCCAAACCAGTCACGTAAACAACAACAATATTCGAAACAATGTCGCATGAAGGCGCTGTCATCCCGCTTAAATCAGTGCATATATAAATGGGCGTATAACGTTTTACAAACCACCTGTCATGGGGGCGCCCTCTCTCGGTACATTCATCAGAATGCGATCACGTAACATGTGAAACCACGAATGTAGGTAGATATATTATCTATCATTTATTTATTTATTTATGTATTTTTAATTACAGTAGTAAACAATGGATTTTGCCACGGTATATTTCTAGGATTACTCACGTTTGACGCAAAAAAAAATACATACATACACAGAGACATACAGTCATACAGACACACGTACTGTTTTCGGTAGTTCTCTTTTTGGAGGATGTGGTGGCCCTGAAAAGGGCCGTTTGGTTTGGATGCAGCGAAGTACATCATTTTATTTTTTGGTGGTGTGTTTCTTTGTTGTCGGCTTCTTTGGTTTTGAAGCCTTTTTGGGTGTTTTCTTTTGAGCCGGCTTTTTAGTGGTAGTTTTCTCTGATTTCTTTGTGGCGGTATTTTTAGCTTGTGGTTTCTTGTCCGACTTTGGCTTTTTCGTAACCTTCTTGTCCGACTTTGGCTTTTTCGTAACCTTCTTGTCCTTGGGTTTCTTGTCTTTCAGTGTTGGCTTCTTGGTCGACGTTTTCTTTGGTACAGCTTTCTTGGTTACTGCCTTCTTTTTTGGCTTCTCTGGGAGCTTGCCGATTCTGAGACGACCATTTACGCCATTAGCATTAGAATCTTTGGGACGAACTAACAACCCAGACTCGATGCCGGATTTAATTGCACGGCGTAGACTGGATGTGATATGAGCCGGGCTGACAGTAGAATGGTGAGTCAAAATGTATGACTTGATTGCTTGTACTGATGTCCCTTTCCGGTCTTTCAGTGCCTGAATAGCTTCAACTATCATATCCATTGTCTTAGGATGACTAGCTACAACTTTCGTCTTCTTCACAGACTTGTTTGAGGTCGATTCAACCATGGTGCAGGTTTAAGAATGTTTGCTGCTGAAGAGATACAGGCAGAATACAAAAATAGAGTGACGGGATTTGTCTTTTAACAGAGCGCCGATAGCAATCGAACGTCAGAGGAAACATAAGTGTGAACTGAGTGCCATTTCTCCATTTCGACCAGAGTTTGTTTTTGTTTTTGGCAATTAAACTCACATTACACCATGAAAAGTGACTTTAAATATATATCCAACTATCACACTGGGTGGAGCACGTCGTGTGCTTCGTTTTCATATACATATTATCATTCATATATCATTATTTACCGCATGTGTAACTACAGTATACATGCTGACTGTCATTTTCATTTTCAAAAATGCATACGTTCGTACTACTTCAAGGATTAACGCACGTAAATGACAAATCAAATGGAATGTGTAGCTCACTTCATTAATAAATATAGTACGTTGTGTGATTCATATACGACAAACCGATATTGTACGCGATATTGCACATTTCCCGTTCAAGGTGCGTAAGAGTGCTGTGGATCGTACCTTGCCCCTTGTAGCATTGTACTCGGCGCTTGGTCGTAAAAACAACATCGGGCAAAGTACGAAGCAATTTTAAGAATGTGAACGGTCATGTGAAATTATTCTACAAAACAATACCCTTAGTTTTCGTTTCAAAAATGATTTCGGTTGTTTTAGGACAATGTCTCGCAAAAATAAATACGTGCCGTTGTTGGCGTCACCAATCCACACATTATTACATAATTTTCCATTGTTTCGCACTCGCAGCTGGTCCAACCCTGTCTCCTTAACACCTTCACATATGGTATTGGTTAGAAAGAAACAAAGGACGTGAGATAATTGCTATCGTCAGAACAAACTGACACGCACTTACTTTATGTGTAAGTGGCTGTATGTATGTATGTATTTATTTATTTATTTGTGATCGTGATAATGTGGTATAGGTGCGTTCATTTGACGGTAGTTCTCTTTTTGGAGGATGTGGTGGCCCTGAGAAGGGCCGTTTTGGTTTGTGTATGCTAGGCATACGACTTATGCTCGCTCACCGCGGATGCGACGGGCAAGTTGGATATCTTTGGGCATGATGGTTACACGTTTGGCGTGAATGGCACACAGGTTGGTGTCTTCGAAAAGACCTACTAGGTATGCCTCGCTGGCTTCTTGTAGGGCCATCACGGCGGAGCTCTGGAATCGAAGGTCGGTCTTGAAATCTTGCGCAATTTCTCGAACCAGACGCTGGAATGGCAGCTTTCGGATCAGGAGCTCTGTACTTTTCTGGTAACGGCGGATCTCACGAAGAGCGACGGTGCCAGGCCTGTAACGATGTGGTTTCTTCACTCCGCCAGTAGCAGGTGCGCTCTTGCGAGCAGCCTTTGTTGCCAATTGTTTTCGTGGCGCTTTTCCACCAGTAGATTTACGTGCTGTTTGCTTGGTACGTGCCATGTCGAGTACAGAGTACGAGTACTTTTTTCGATGTCAGAATAAAGTAGAATATGTTTGAAAGGTGCAGTCTCTATTTTTATACTCTATTAGCCGGCGCTTCACGCCAGCTGATTGGTGAATGAATTAATATTGTGATTGGCCGGTATATGGTGGCCGTGATTGGTCGAAATTAACGAATTCTTATTGGCTGAGCGTAACCTTGTCAGAATCCCGATTTGTACTGAAGCTTGTCCAAACCAGTCACGTAAACAACAACAATATTCGAAACAATGTCGCATGAAGGCGCTGTCATCCCGCTTAAATCAGTGCATATATAAATGGGCGTATAACGTTTTACAAACCACCTGTCATGGGGGCGCCCTCTCTCGGTACATTCATCAGAATGCGATCACGTAACATGTGAAACCACGAATGTAGGTAGATATATTATCTATCATTTATTTATTTATTTATTTATGTATTTTTAATTACAGTAGTAAACAATGGATTTTGCCACGGTATATTTCTAGGATTACTCACGTTTGACGCAAAAAAAAATACATACATACACAGAGACATACAGTCATACAGACACACGTACTGTTTTCGGTAGTTCTCTTTTTGGAGGATGTGGTGGCCCTGAAAAGGGCCGTTTGGTTTGGATGCAGCGAAGTACATCATTTTATTTTTTGGTGGTGTGTTTCTTTGTTGTCGGCTTCTTTGGTTTTGAAGCCTTTTTGGGTGTTTTCTTTTGAGCCGGCTTTTTAGTGGTAGTTTTCTCTGATTTCTTTGTGGCGGTATTTTTAGCTTGTGGTTTCTTGTCCGACTTTGGCTTTTTCGTAACCTTCTTGTCCGACTTTGGCTTTTTCGTAACCTTCTTGTCCTTGGGTTTCTTGTCTTTCAGTGTTGGCTTCTTGGTCGACGTTTTCTTTGGTACAGCTTTCTTGGTTACTGCCTTCTTTTTTGGCTTCTCTGGGAGCTTGCCGATTCTGAGACGACCATTTACGCCATTAGCATTAGAATCTTTGGGACGAACTAACAACCCAGACTCGATGCCGGATTTAATTGCACGGCGTAGACTGGATGTGATATGAGCCGGGCTGACAGTAGAATGGTGAGTCAAAATGTATGACTTGATTGCTTGTACTGATGTCCCTTTCCGGTCTTTCAGTGCCTGAATAGCTTCAACTATCATATCCATTGTCTTAGGATGACTAGCTACAACTTTCGTCTTCTTCACAGACTTGTTTGAGGTCGATTCAACCATGGTGCAGGTTTAAGAATGTTTGCTGCTGAAGAGATACAGGCAGAATACAAAAATAGAGTGACGGGATTTGTCTTTTAACAGAGCGCCGATAGCAATCGAACGTCAGAGGAAACATAAGTGTGAACTGAGTGCCATTTCTCCATTTCGACCAGAGTTTGTTTTTGTTTTTGGCAATTAAACTCACATTACACCATGAAAAGTGACTTTAAATATATATCCAACTATCACACTGGGTGGAGCACGTCGTGTGCTTCGTTTTCATATACATATTATCATTCATATATCATTATTTACCGCATGTGTAACTACAGTATACATGCTGACTGTCATTTTCATTTTCAAAAATGCATACGTTCGTACTACTTCAAGGATTAACGCACGTAAATGACAAATCAAATGGAATGTGTAGCTCACTTCATTAATAAATATAGTACGTTGTGTGATTCATATACGACAAACCGATATTGTACGCGATATTGCACATTTCCCGTTCAAGGTGCGTAAGAGTGCTGTGGATCGTACCTTGCCCCTTGTAGCATTGTACTCGGCGCTTGGTCGTAAAAACAACATCGGGCAAAGTACGAAGCAATTTTAAGAATGTGAACGGTCATGTGAAATTATTCTACAAAACAATACCCTTAGTTTTCGTTTCAAAAATGATTTCGGTTGTTTTAGGACAATGTCTCGCAAAAATAAATACGTGCCGTTGTTGGCGTCACCAATCCACACATTATTACATAATTTTCCATTGTTTCGCACTCGCAGCTGGTCCAACCCTGTCTCCTTAACACCTTCACATATGGTATTGGTTAGAAAGAAACAAAGGACGTGAGATAATTGCTATTGTCAGAACAAACTGACACGCACTTACTTTATGTGTAAGTGGCTGTATGTATGTATGTATTTATTTATTTATTTGTGATCGTGATAATGTGGTATAGGTGCGTTCATTTGACGGTAGTTCTCTTTTTGGAGGATGTGGTGGCCCTGAGAAGGGCCGTTTTGGTTTGTGTATGCTAGGCATACGACTTATGCTCGCTCACCGCGGATGCGACGGGCAAGTTGGATATCTTTGGGCATGATGGTTACACGTTTGGCGTGAATGGCACACAGGTTGGTGTCTTCGAAAAGACCTACTAGGTATGCCTCGCTGGCTTCTTGTAGGGCCATCACGGCGGAGCTCTGGAATCGAAGGTCGGTCTTGAAATCTTGCGCAATTTCTCGAACCAGACGCTGGAATGGCAGCTTTCGGATCAGGAGCTCTGTACTTTTCTGGTAACGGCGGATCTCACGAAGAGCGACTGTGCCAGGCCTGTAACGATGTGGTTTCTTCACTCCGCCAGTAGCAGGTGCGCTCTTGCGAGCAGCCTTTGTTGCCAATTGTTTTCGTGGCGCTTTTCCACCAGTAGATTTACGTGCTGTTTGCTTGGTACGTGCCATGTCGAGTACAGAGTACGAGTACTTTTTTCGATGTCAGAATAAAGTAGAATATGTTTGAAAGGTGCAGTCTCTATTTTTATACTCTATTAGCCGGCGCTTCACGCCAGCTGATTGGTGAATGAATTAATATTGTGATTGGCCGGTATATGGTGGCCGTGATTGGTCGAAATTAACGAATTCTTATTGGCTGAGCGTAACCTTGTCAGAATCCCGATTTGTACTGAAGCTTGTCCAAACCAGTCACGTAAACAACAACAATATTCGAAACAATGTCGCATGAAGGCGCTGTCATCCCGCTTAAATCAGTGCATATATAAATGGGCGTATAACGTTTTACAAACCACCTGTCATGGGGGCGCCCTCTCTCGGTACATTCATCAGAATGCGATCACGTAACATGTGAAACCACGAATGTAGGTAGATATATTATCTATCATTTATTTATTTATTTATTTATTTATTTTTAATTACAGTAGTAAACAATGGATTTTGCCACGGTATATTTCTAGAATTACTCACGTTTGACGCAAAAAAAAAATACATACATACACAGAGACATACAGTCATACAGACACACGTACTGTTTTCGGTAGTTCTCTTTTTGGAGGATGTGGTGGCCCTGAAAAGGGCCGTTTGGTTTGGATGCAGCGAAGTACATCATTTTATTTTTTGGTGGTGTGTTTCTTTGTTGTCGGCTTCTTTGGTTTTGAAGCCTTTTTGGGTGTTTTCTTTTGAGCCGGCTTTTTAGTGGTAGTTTTCTCTGATTTCTTTGTGGCGGTATTTTTAGCTTGTGGTTTCTTGTCCGACTTTGGCTTTTTCGTAACCTTCTTGTCCGACTTTGGCTTTTTCGTAACCTTCTTGTCCTTGGGTTTCTTGTCTTTCAGTGTTGGCTTCTTGGTCGACGTTTTCTTTGGTACAGCTTTCTTGGTTACTGCCTTCTTTTTTGGCTTCTCTGGGAGCTTGCCGATTCTGAGACGACCATTTACGCCATTAGCATTAGAATCTTTGGGACGAACTAACAACCCAGACTCGATGCCGGATTTAATTGCACGGCGTAGACTGGATGTGATATGAGCCGGGCTGACAGTAGAATGGTGAGTCAAAATGTATGACTTGATTGCTTGTACTGATGTCCCTTTCCGGTCTTTCAGTGCCTGAATAGCTTCAACTATCATATCCATTGTCTTAGGATGACTAGCTACAACTTTCGTCTTCTTCACAGACTTGTTTGAGGTCGATTCAACCATGGTGCAGGTTTAAGAATGTTTGCTGCTGAAGAGATACAGGCAGAATACAAAAATAGAGTGACGGGATTTGTCTTTTAACAGAGCGCCGATAGCAATCGAACGTCAGAGGAAACATAAGTGTGAACTGAGTGCCATTTCTCCATTTCGACCAGAGTTTGTTTTTGTTTTTGGCAATTAAACTCACATTACACCATGAAAAGTGACTTTAAATATATATCCAACTATCACACTGGGTGGAGCACGTCGTGTGCTTCGTTTTCATATACATATTATCATTCATATATCATTATTTACCGCATGTGTAACTACAGTATACATGCTGACTGTCATTATCATTTTCAAAAATGCATACGTTCGTACTACTTCAAGGATTAACGCACGTAAATGACAAATCAAATGGAATGTGTAGCTCACTTCATTAATAAATATAGTACGTTGTGTGATTCATATACGACAAACCGATATTGTACGCGATATTGCACATTTCCCGTTCAAGGTGCGTAAGAGTGCTGTGGATCGTACCTTGCCCCTTGTAGCATTGTACTCGGCGCTTGGTCGTAAAAACAACATCGGGCAAAGTACGAAGCAATTTTAAGAATGTGAACGGTCATGTGAAATTATTCTACAAAACAATACCCTTAGTTTTCGTTTCAAAAATGATTTCGGTTGTTTTAGGACAATGTCTCGCAAAAATAAATACGTGCCGTTGTTGGCGTCACCAATCCACACATTATTACATAATTTTCCATTGTTTCGCACTCGCAGCTGGTCCAACCCTGTCTCCTTAACACCTTCACATATTGTATTGGTTAGAAAGAAACAAAGGACGTGAGATAATTGCTATCGTCAGAACAAACTGACACGCACTTACTTTATGTGTAAGTGGCTGTATGTATGTATGTATTTATTTATTTATTTGTGATCATGATAATGTGGTATAGGTGCGTTCATTTGACGGTAGTTCTCTTCTTGGAGGATGTGGTGGCCCTGAAAAGGGCCGTTTTGGTTTGTGTATGCTAGGCATACGACTTATGCTCGCTCACCACGGATGCGACGGGCAAGTTGGATATCTTTGGGCATGATGGTTACACGTTTGGCGTGAATGGCACACAGGTTGGTGTCTTCGAAAAGACCTACTAGGTATGCCTCGCTGGCTTCTTGTAGGGCCATCACGGCGGAGCTCTGGAATCGAAGGTCGGTCTTGAAATCTTGCGCAATTTCTCGAACCAGACGCTGGAATGGCAGCTTTCGGATCAGGAGCTCTGTACTTTTCTGGTAACGGCGGATCTCACGAAGAGCGACGGTGCCAGGCCTGTAACGATGTGGTTTCTTCACTCCGCCAATAGCAGGTGCGCTCTTGCGAGCAGCCTTTGTTGCCAATTGTTTTCGTGGCGCTTTTCCACCAGTAGATTTACGTGCTGTTTGCTTGGTACGTGCCATGTCGAGTACAGAGTACGAGTACTTTTTTCGATGTCAGAATAAAGTAGAATATGTTTGAAAGGTGCAGTCTCTATTTTTATACTCTATTAGCCGGCGCTTCACGCCAGCTGATTGGTGAATGAATTAATATTGTGATTGGCCGGTATATGGTGGCCGTGATTGGTCGAAATTAACGAATTCTTATTGGCTGAGCGTAACCTTGTCAGAATCCCGATTTGTACTGAAGCTTGTCCAAACCAGTCACGTAAACAACAACAATATTCGAAACAATGTCGCATGAAGGCGCTGTCATCCCGCTTAAATCAGTGCATATATAAATGGGCGTATAACGTTTTACAAACCACCTGTCATGGGGGCGCCCTCTCTCGGTACATTCATCAGAATGCGATCACGTAACATGTGAAACCACGAATGTAGGTAGATATATTATCTATCATTTATTTATTTATTTATTTATGTATTTTTAATTACAGTAGTAAACAATGGATTTTGCCACGGTATATTTCTAGGATTACTCACGTTTGACGCAAAAAAAAATACATACATACACAGAGACATACAGTCATACAGACACACGTACTGTTTTCGGTAGTTCTCTTTTTGGAGGATGTGGTGGCCCTGAAAAGGGCCGTTTGGTTTGGATGCAGCGAAGTACATCATTTTATTTTTTGGTGGTGTGTTTCTTTGTTGTCGGCTTCTTTGGTTTTGAAGCCTTTTTGGGTGTTTTCTTTTGAGCCGGCTTTTTAGTGGTAGTTTTCTCTGATTTCTTTGTGGCGGTATTTTTAGCTTGTGGTTTCTTGTCCGACTTTGGCTTTTTCGTAACCTTCTTGTCCGACTTTGGCTTTTTCGTAACCTTCTTGTCCTTGGGTTTCTTGTCTTTCAGTTGGCTTCTTGTCGACGTTTTCTTTGGACAAGCTTTCGGTTAGGTTACTGCCTTCTTTTTTGGCTTCTCTGGGAGCTTGCCGATTCTGAGACGACCATTTACGCCATTAGCATTAGAATCTTTGGGACGAACTAACAACCCAGACTCGATGCCGGATTTAATTGCACGGCGTAGACTGGATGTGATATGAGCCGGGCTGACAGTAGAATGGTGAGTCAAAATGTATGACTTGATTGCTTGTACTGATGTCCCTTTCCGGTCTTTCAGTGCCTGAATAGCTTCAACTATCATATCCATTGTCTTAGGATGACTAGCTACAACTTTCGTCTTCTTCACAGACTTGTTTGAGGTCGATTCAACCATGGTGCAGGTTTAAGAATGTTTGCTGCTGAAGAGATACAGGCAGAATACAAAAATAGAGTGACGGGATTTGTCTTTTAACAGAGCGCCGATAGCAATCGAACGTCAGAGGAAACATAAGTGTGAACTGAGTGCCATTTCTCCATTTCGACCAGAGTTTGTTTTTGTTTTTGGCAATTAAACTCACATTACACCATGAAAAGTGACTTTAAATATATATCCAACTATCACACTGGGTGGAGCACGTCGTGTGCTTCGTTTTCATATACATATTATCATTCATATATCATTATTTACCGCATGTGTAACTACAGTATACATGCTGACTGTCATTTTCATTTTCAAAAATGCATACGTTCGTACTACTTCAAGGATTAACGCACGTAAATGACAAATCAAATGGAATGTGTAGCTCACTTCATTAATAAATATAGTACGTTGTGTGATTCATATACGACAAACCGATATTGTACGCGATATTGCACATTTCCCGTTCAAGGTGCGTAAGAGTGCTGTGGATCGTACCTTGCCCCTTGTAGCATTGTACTCGGCGCTTGGTCGTAAAAACAACATCGGGCAAAGTACGAAGCAATTTTAAGAATGTGAACGGTCATGTGAAATTATTCTACAAAACAATACCCTTAGTTTTCGTTTCAAAAATGATTTCGGTTGTTTTAGGACAATGTCTCGCAAAAATAAATACGTGCCGTTGTTGGCGTCACCAATCCACACATTATTACATAATTTTCCATTGTTTCGCACTCGCAGCTGGTCCAACCCTGTCTCCTTAACACCTTCACATATGGTATTGGTTAGAAAGAAACAAAGGACGTGAGATAATTGCTATCGTCAGAACAAACTGACACGCACTTACTTTATGTGTAAGTGGCTGTATGTATGTATGTATTTATTTATTTATTTGTGATCATGATAATGTGGTATAGGTGCGTTCATTTGACGGTAGTTCTCTTCTTGGAGGATGTGGTGGCCCTGAAAAGGGCCGTTTTGGTTTGTGTATGCTAGGCATACGACTTATGCTCGCTCACCACGGATGCGACGGGCAAGTTGGATATCTTTGGGCATGATGGTTACACGTTTGGCGTGAATGGCACACAGGTTGGTGTCTTCGAAAAGACCTACTAGGTATGCCTCGCTGGCTTCTTGTAGGGCCATCACGGCGGAGCTCTGGAATCGAAGGTCGGTCTTGAAATCTTGCGCAATTTCTCGAACCAGACGCTGGAATGGCAGCTTTCGGATCAGGAGCTCTGTACTTTTCTGGTAACGGCGGATCTCACGAAGAGCGACGGTGCCAGGCCTGTAACGATGTGGTTTCTTCACTCCGCCAATAGCAGGTGCGCTCTTGCGAGCAGCCTTTGTTGCCAATTGTTTTCGTGGCGCTTTTCCACCAGTAGATTTACGTGCTGTTTGCTTGGTACGTGCCATGTCGAGTACAGAGTACGAGTACTTTTTTCGATGTCAGAATAAAGTAGAATATGTTTGAAAGGTGCAGTCTCTATTTTTATACTCTATTAGCCGGCGCTTCACGCCAGCTGATTGGTGAATGAATTAATATTGTGATTGGCCGGTATATGGTGGCCGTGATTGGTCGAAATTAACGAATTCTTATTGGCTGAGCGTAACCTTGTCAGAATCCCGATTTGTACTGAAGCTTGTCCAAACCAGTCACGTAAACAACAACAATATTCGAAACAATGTCGCATGAAGGCGCTGTCATCCCGCTTAAATCAGTGCATATATAAATGGGCGTATAACGTTTTACAAACCACCTGTCATGGGGGCGCCCTCTCTCGTACATTCATCAGAATGCGATCACGTAACATGTGAAACCACGAATGTAGGTAGATATATTATCTATCATTTATTTATTTATTTATTTATGTATTTTTAATTACAGTAGTAAACAATGGATTTTGCCACGGTATATTTCTAGGATTACTCACGTTTGACGCAAAAAAAAAATACATACATACACAGAGACATACAGTCATACAGACACACGTACTGTTTTCGGTAGTTCTCTTTTTGGAGGATGTGGTGGCCCTGAAAAGGGCCGTTTGGTTTGGATGCAGCGAAGTACATCATTTTATTTTTTGGTGGTGTGTTTCTTTGTTGTCGGCTTCTTTGGTTTTGAAGCCTTTTTGGGTGTTTTCTTTTGAGCCGGCTTTTTAGTGGTAGTTTTCTCTGATTTCTTTGTGGCGGTATTTTTAGCTTGTGGTTTCTTGTCCGACTTTGGCTTTTTCGTAACCTTCTTGTCCGACTTTGGCTTTTTCGTAACCTTCTTGTCCTTGGGTTTCTTGTCTTTCAGTGTTGGCTTCTTGGTCGACGTTTTCTTTGGTACAGCTTTCTTGGTTACTGCCTTCTTTTTTGGCTTCTCTGGGAGCTTGCCGATTCTGAGACGACCATTTACGCCATTAGCATTAGAATCTTTGGGACGAACTAACAACCCAGACTCGATGCCGGATTTAATTGCACGGCGTAGACTGGATGTGATATGAGCCGGGCTGACAGTAGAATGGTGAGTCAAAATGTATGACTTGATTGCTTGTACTGATGTCCCTTTCCGGTCTTTCAGTGCCTGAATAGCTTCAACTATCATATCCATTGTCTTAGGATGACTAGCTACAACTTTCGTCTTCTTCACAGACTTGTTTGAGGTCGATTCAACCATGGTGCAGGTTTAAGAATGTTTGCTGCTGAAGAGATACAGGCAGAATACAAAAATAGAGTGACGGGATTTGTCTTTTAACAGAGCGCCGATAGCAATCGAACGTCAGAGGAAACATAAGTGTGAACTGAGTGCCATTTCTCCATTTCGACCAGAGTTTGTTTTTGTTTTTGGCAATTAAACTCACATTACACCATGAAAAGTGACTTTAAATATATATCCAACTATCACACTGGGTGGAGCACGTCGTGTGCTTCGTTTTCATATACATATTATCATTCATATATCATTATTTACCGCATGTGTAACTACAGTATACATGCTGACTGTCATTTTCATTTTCAAAAATGCATACGTTCGTACTACTTCAAGGATTAACGCACGTAAATGACAAATCAAATGGAATGTGTAGCTCACTTCATTAATAAATATAGTACGTTGTGTGATTCATATACGACAAACCGATATTGTACGCGATATTGCACATTTCCCGTTCAAGGTGCGTAAGAGTGCTGTGGATCGTACCTTGCCCCTTGTAGCATTGTACTCGGCGCTTGGTCGTAAAAACAACATCGGGCAAAGTACGAAGCAATTTTAAGAATGTGAACGGTCATGTGAAATTATTCTACAAAACAATACCCTTAGTTTTCGTTTCAAAAATGATTTCGGTTGTTTTAGGACAATGTCTCGCAAAAATAAATACGTGCCGTTGTCGGCGTCACCAATCCACACATTATTACATAATTTTCCATTGTTTCGCACTCGCAGCTGGTCCAACCCTGTCTCCTTAACACCTTCACATATGGTATTGGTTAGAAAGAAACAAAGGACGTGAGATAATTGCTATCGTCAGAACAAACTGACACGCACTTACTTTATGTGTAAGTGGCTGTATGTATATATGTATTTATTTATTTATTTGTGATCGTGATAATGTGGTATAGGTGCGTTCATTTGACGGTAGTTCTCTTTTTGGAGGATGTGGTGGCCCTGAAAAGGGCCGTTTTGGTTTGTGTATGCTAGGCATACGACTTATGCTCGCTCACCGCGGATGCGACGGGCAAGTTGGATATCTTTGGGCATGATGGTTACACGTTTGGCGTGAATGGCACACAGGTTGGTGTCTTCGAAAAGACCTACTAGGTATGCCTCGCTGGCTTCTTGTAGGGCCATCACGGCGGAGCTCTGGAATCGAAGGTCGGTCTTGAAATCTTGCGCAATTTCTCGAACCAGACGCTGGAATGGCAGCTTTCGGATCAGGAGCTCTGTACTTTTCTGGTAACGGCGGATCTCACGAAGAGCGACGGTGCCAGGCCTGTAACGATGTGGTTTCTTCACTCCGCCAGTAGCAGGTGCGCTCTTGCGAGCAGCCTTTGTTGCCAATTGTTTTCGTGGCGCTTTTCCACCAGTAGATTTACGTGCTGTTTGCTTGGTACGTGCCATGTCGAGTACAGAGTACGAGTACTTTTTTCGATGTCAGAATAAAGTAGAATATGTTTGAAAGGTGCAGTCTCTATTTTTATACTCTATTAGCCGGCGCTTCACGCCAGCTGATTGGTGAATGAATTAATATTGTGATTGGCCGGTATATGGTGGCCGTGATTGGTCGAAATTAACGAATTCTTATTGGCTGAGCGTAACCTTGTCAGAATCCCGATTTGTACTGAAGCTTGTCCAAACCAGTCACGTAAACAACAACAATATTCGAAACAATGTCGCATGAAGGCGCTGTCATCCCGCATAAATCAGTGCATATATAAATGGGCGTATAACGTTTTACAAACCACCTGTCATGGGGGCGCCCTCTCTCGGTACATTCATCAGAATGCGATCACGTAACATGTGAAACCACGAATGTAGGTAGATATATTATCTATCATTTATTTATTTATGTATTTTTAATTACAGTAGTAAACAATGGATTTTGCCACGGTATATTTCTAGGATTACTCACGTTTGACGCAAAAAAAAATACATACATACACAGAGACATACAGTCATACAGACACACGTACTGTTTTCGGTAGTTCTCTTTTTGGAGGATGTGGTGGCCCTGAAAAGGGCCGTTTGGTTTGGATGCAGCGAAGTACATCATTTTATTTTTTGGTGGTGTGTTTCTTTGTTGTCGGCTTCTTTGGTTTTGAAGCCTTTTTGGGTGTTTTCTTTTGAGCCGGCTTTTTAGTGGTAGTTTTCTCTGATTTCTTTGTGGCGGTATTTTTAGCTTGTGGTTTCTTGTCCGACTTTGGCTTTTTCGTAACCTTCTTGTCCGACTTTGGCTTTTTCGTAACCTTCTTGTCCTTGGGTTTCTTGTCTTTCAGTGTTGGCTTCTTGGTCGACGTTTTCTTTGGTACAGCTTTCTTGGTTACTGCCTTCTTTTTTGGCTTCTCTGGGAGCTTGCCGATTCTGAGACGACCATTTACGCCATTAGCATTAGAATCTTTGGGACGAACTAACAACCCAGACTCGATGCCGGATTTAATTGCACGGCGTAGACTGGATGTGATATGAGCCGGGCTGACAGTAGAATGGTGAGTCAAAATGTATGACTTGATTGCTTGTACTGATGTCCCTTTCCGGTCTTTCAGTGCCTGAATAGCTTCAACTATCATATCCATTGTCTTAGGATGACTAGCTACAACTTTCGTCTTCTTCACAGACTTGTTTGAGGTCGATTCAACCATGGTGCAGGTTTAAGAATGTTTGCTGCTGAAGAGATACAGGCAGAATACAAAAATAGAGTGACGGGATTTGTCTTTTAACAGAGCGCCGATAGCAATCGAACGTCAGAGGAAACATAAGTGTGAACTGAGTGCCATTTCTCCATTTCGACCAGAGTTTGTTTTTGTTTTTGGCAATTAAACTCACATTACACCATGAAAAGTGACTTTAAATATATATCCAACTATCACACTGGGTGGAGCACGTCGTGTGCTTCGTTTTCATATACATATTATCATTCATATATCATTATTTACCGCATGTGTAACTACAGTATACATGCTGACTGTCATTTTCATTTTCAAAAATGCATACGTTCGTACTACTTCAAGGATTAACGCACGTAAATGACAAATCAAATGGAATGTGTAGCTCACTTCATTAATAAATATAGTACGTTGTGTGATTCATATACGACAAACCGATATTGTACGCGATATTGCACATTTCCCGTTCAAGGTGCGTAAGAGTGCTGTGGATCGTACCTTGCCCCTTGTAGCATTGTACTCGGCGCTTGGTCGTAAAAACAACATCGGGCAAAGTACGAAGCAATTTTAAGAATGTGAACGGTCATGTGAAATTATTCTACAAAACAATACCCTTAGTTTTCGTTTCAAAAATGATTTCGGTTGTTTTAGGACAATGTCTCGCAAAAATAAATACGTGCCGTTGTCGGCGTCACCAATCCACACATTATTACATAATTTTCCATTGTTTCGCACTCGCAGCTGGTCCAACCCTGTCTCCTTAACACCTTCACATATGGTATTGGTTAGAAAGAAACAAAGGACGTGAGATAATTGCTATCGTCAGAACAAACTGACACGCACTTACTTTATGTGTAAGTGGCTGTATGTATATATGTATTTATTTATTTATTTGTGATCGTGATAATGTGGTATAGGTGCGTTCATTTGACGGTAGTTCTCTTTTTGGAGGATGTGGTGGCCCTGAAAAGGGCCGTTTTGGTTTGTGTATGCTAGGCATACGACTTATGCTCGCTCACCGCGGATGCGACGGGCAAGTTGGATATCTTTGGGCATGATGGTTACACGTTTGGCGTGAATGGCACACAGGTTGGTGTCTTCGAAAAGACCTACTAGGTATGCCTCGCTGGCTTCTTGTAGGGCCATCACGGCGGAGCTCTGGAATCGAAGGTCGGTCTTGAAATCTTGCGCAATTTCTCGAACCAGACGCTGGAATGGCAGCTTTCGGATCAGGAGCTCTGTACTTTTCTGGTAACGGCGGATCTCACGAAGAGCGACGGTGCCAGGCCTGTAACGATGTGGTTTCTTCACTCCGCCAGTAGCAGGTGCGCTCTTGCGAGCAGCCTTTGTTGCCAATTGTTTTCGTGGCGCTTTTCCACCAGTAGATTTACGTGCTGTTTGCTTGGTACGTGCCATGTCGAGTACAGAGTACGAGTACTTTTTTCGATGTCAGAATAAAGTAGAATATGTTTGAAAGGTGCAGTCTCTATTTTTATACTCTATTAGCCGGCGCTTCACGCCAGCTGATTGGTGAATGAATTAATATTGTGATTGGCCGGTATATGGTGGCCGTGATTGGTCGAAATTAACGAATTCTTATTGGCTGAGCGTAACCTTGTCAGAATCCCGATTTGTACTGAAGCTTGTCCAAACCAGTCACGTAAACAACAACAATATTCGAAACAATGTCGCATGAAGGCGCTGTCATCCCGCATAAATCAGTGCATATATAAATGGGCGTATAACGTTTTACAAACCACCTGTCATGGGGGCGCCCTCTCTCGGTACATTCATCAGAATGCGATCACGTAACATGTGAAACCACGAATGTAGGTAGATATATTATCTATCATTTATTTATTTATGTATTTTTAATTACAGTAGTAAACAATGGATTTTGCCACGGTATATTTCTAGGATTACTCACGTTTGACGCAAAAAAAAATACATACATACACAGAGACATACAGTCATACAGACACACGTACTGTTTTCGGTAGTTCTCTTTTTGGAGGATGTGGTGGCCCTGAAAAGGGCCGTTTGGTTTGGATGCAGCGAAGTACATCATTTTATTTTTTGGTGGTGTGTTTCTTTGTTGTCGGCTTCTTTGGTTTTGAAGCCTTTTTGGGTGTTTTCTTTTGAGCCGGCTTTTTAGTGGTAGTTTTCTCTGATTTCTTTGTGGCGGTATTTTTAGCTTGTGGTTTCTTGTCCGACTTTGGCTTTTTCGTAACCTTCTTGTCCGACTTTGGCTTTTTCGTAACCTTCTTGTCCTTGGGTTTCTTGTCTTTCAGTGTTGGCTTCTTGGTCGACGTTTTCTTTGGTACAGCTTTCTTGGTTACTGCCTTCTTTTTTGGCTTCTCTGGGAGCTTGCCGATTCTGAGACGACCATTTACGCCATTAGCATTAGAATCTTTGGGACGAACTAACAACCCAGACTCGATGCCGGATTTAATTGCACGGCGTAGACTGGATGTGATATGAGCCGGGCTGACAGTAGAATGGTGAGTCAAAATGTATGACTTGATTGCTTGTACTGATGTCCCTTTCCGGTCTTTCAGTGCCTGAATAGCTTCAACTATCATATCCATTGTCTTAGGATGACTAGCTACAACTTTCGTCTTCTTCACAGACTTGTTTGAGGTCGATTCAACCATGGTGCAGGTTTAAGAATGTTTGCTGCTGAAGAGATACAGGCAGAATACAAAAATAGAGTGACGGGATTTGTCTTTTAACAGAGCGCCGATAGCAATCGAACGTCAGAGGAAACATAAGTGTGAACTGAGTGCCATTTCTCCATTTCGACCAGAGTTTGTTTTTGTTTTTGGCAATTAAACTCACATTACACGATGAAAAGTGACTTTAAATATATATCCAACTATCACACTGGGTGGAGCACGTCGTGTGCTTCGTTTTCATATACATATTATCATTCATATATCATTATTTACCGCATGTGTAACTACAGTATACATGCTGACTGTCATTATCATTTTCAAAAATGCATACGTTCGTACTACTTCAAGGATTAACGCACGTAAATGACAAATCAAATGGAATGTGTAGCTCACTTCATTAATAAATATAGTACGTTGTGTGATTCATATACGACAAACCGATATTGTACGCGATATTGCACATTTCCCGTTCAAGGTGCGTAAGAGTGCTGTGGATCGTACCTTGCCCCTTGTAGCATTGTACTCGGCGCTTGGTCGTAAAAACAACATCGGGCAAAGTACGAAGCAATTTTAAGAATGTGAACGGTCATGTGAAATTATTCTACAAAACAATACCCTTAGTTTTCGTTTCAAAAATGATTTCGGTTGTTTTAGGACAATGTCTCGCAAAAATAAATACGTGCCGTTGTTGGCGTCACCAATCCACACATTATTACATAATTTTCCATTGTTTCGCACTCGCAGCTGGTCCAACCCTGTCTCCTTAACACCTTCACATATTGTATTGGTTAGAAAGAAACAAAGGACGTGAGATAATTGCTATCGTCAGAACAAACTGACACGCACTTACTTTATGTGTAAGTGGCTGTATGTATGTATGTATTTATTTATTTATTTGTGATCATGATAATGTGGTATAGGTGCGTTCATTTGACGGTAGTTCTCTTCTTGGAGGATGTGGTGGCCCTGAAAAGGGCCGTTTTGGTTTGTGTATGCTAGGCATACGACTTATGCTCGCTCACCACGGATGCGACGGGCAAGTTGGATATCTTTGGGCATGATGGTTACACGTTTGGCGTGAATGGCACACAGGTTGGTGTCTTCGAAAAGACCTACTAGGTATGCCTCGCTGGCTTCTTGTAGGGCCATCACGGCGGAGCTCTGGAATCGAAGGTCGGTCTTGAAATCTTGCGCAATTTCTCGAACCAGACGCTGGAATGGCAGCTTTCGGATCAGGAGCTCTGTACTTTTCTGGTAACGGCGGATCTCACGAAGAGCGACGGTGCCAGGCCTGTAACGATGTGGTTTCTTCACTCCGCCAATAGCAGGTGCGCTCTTGCGAGCAGCCTTTGTTGCCAATTGTTTTCGTGGCGCTTTTCCACCAGTAGATTTACGTGCTGTTTGCTTGGTACGTGCCATGTCGAGTACAGAGTACGAGTACTTTTTTCGATGTCAGAATAAAGTAGAATATGTTTGAAAGGTGCAGTCTCTATTTTTATACTCTATTAGCCGGCGCTTCACGCCAGCTGATTGGTGAATGAATTAATATTGTGATTGGCCGGTATATGGTGGCCGTGATTGGTCGAAATTAACGAATTCTTATTGGCTGAGCGTAACCTTGTCAGAATCCCGATTTGTACTGAAGCTTGTCCAAACCAGTCACGTAAACAACAACAATATTCGAAACAATGTCGCATGAAGGCGCTGTCATCCCGCTTAAATCAGTGCATATATAAATGGGCGTATAACGTTTTACAAACCACCTGTCATGGGGGCGCCCTCTCTCGGTACATTCATCAGAATGCGATCACGTAACATGTGAAACCACGAATGTAGGTAGATATATTATCTATCATTTATTTATTTATTTATTTATGTATTTTTAATTACAGTAGTAAACAATGGATTTTGCCACGGTATATTTCTAGGATTACTCACGTTTGACGCAAAAAAAAATACATACATACACAGAGACATACAGTCATACAGACACACGTACTGTTTTCGGTAGTTCTCTTTTTGGAGGATGTGGTGGCCCTGAAAAGGGCCGTTTGGTTTGGATGCAGCGAAGTACATCATTTTATTTTTTGGTGGTGTGTTTCTTTGTTGTCGGCTTCTTTGGTTTTGAAGCCTTTTTGGGTGTTTTCTTTTGAGCCGGCTTTTTAGTGGTAGTTTTCTCTGATTTCTTTGTGGCGGTATTTTTAGCTTGTGGTTTCTTGTCCGACTTTGGCTTTTTCGTAACCTTCTTGTCCGACTTTGGCTTTTTCGTAACCTTCTTGTCCTTGGGTTTCTTGTCTTTCAGTGTTGGCTTCTTGGTCGACGTTTTCTTTGGTACAGCTTTCTTGGTTACTGCCTTCTTTTTTGGCTTCTCTGGGAGCTTGCCGATTCTGAGACGACCATTTACGCCATTAGCATTAGAATCTTTGGGACGAACTAACAACCCAGACTCGATGCCGGATTTAATTGCACGGCGTAGACTGGATGTGATATGAGCCGGGCTGACAGTAGAATGGTGAGTCAAAATGTATGACTTGATTGCTTGTACTGATGTCCCTTTCCGGTCTTTCAGTGCCTGAATAGCTTCAACTATCATATCCATTGTCTTAGGATGACTAGCTACAACTTTCGTCTTCTTCACAGACTTGTTTGAGGTCGATTCAACCATGGTGCAGGTTTAAGAATGTTTGCTGCTGAAGAGATACAGGCAGAATACAAAAATAGAGTGACGGGATTTGTCTTTTAACAGAGCGCCGATAGCAATCGAACGTCAGAGGAAACATAAGTGTGAACTGAGTGCCATTTCTCCATTTCGACCAGAGTTTGTTTTTGTTTTTGGCAATTAAACTCACATTACACCATGAAAAGTGACTTTAAATATATATCCAACTATCACACTGGGTGGAGCACGTCGTGTGCTTCGTTTTCATATACATATTATCATTCATATATCATTATTTACCGCATGTGTAACTACAGTATACATGCTGACTGTCATTTTCATTTTCAAAAATGCATACGTTCGTACTACTTCAAGGATTAACGCACGTAAATGACAAATCAAATGGAATGTGTAGCTCACTTCATTAATAAATATAGTACGTTGTGTGATTCATATACGACAAACCGATATTGTACGCGATATTGCACATTTCCCGTTCAAGGTGCGTAAGAGTGCTGTGGATCGTACCTTGCCCCTTGTAGCATTGTACTCGGCGCTTGGTCGTAAAAACAACATCGGGCAAAGTACGAAGCAATTTTAAGAATGTGAACGGTCATGTGAAATTATTCTACAAAACAATACCCTTAGTTTTCGTTTCAAAAATGATTTCGGTTGTTTTAGGACAATGTCTCGCAAAAATAAATACGTGCCGTTGTCGGCGTCACCAATCCACACATTATTACATAATTTTCCATTGTTTCGCACTCGCAGCTGGTCCAACCCTGTCTCCTTAACACCTTCACATATGGTATTGGTTAGAAAGAAACAAAGGACGTGAGATAATTGCTATCGTCAGAACAAACTGACACGCACTTACTTTATGTGTAAGTGGCTGTATGTATATATGTATTTATTTATTTATTTGTGATCGTGATAATGTGGTATAGGTGCGTTCATTTGACGGTAGTTCTCTTTTTGGAGGATGTGGTGGCCCTGAAAAGGGCCGTTTTGGTTTGTGTATGCTAGGCATACGACTTATGCTCGCTCACCGCGGATGCGACGGGCAAGTTGGATATCTTTGGGCATGATGGTTACACGTTTGGCGTGAATGGCACACAGGTTGGTGTCTTCGAAAAGACCTACTAGGTATGCCTCGCTGGCTTCTTGTAGGGCCATCACGGCGGAGCTCTGGAATCGAAGGTCGGTCTTGAAATCTTGCGCAATTTCTCGAACCAGACGCTGGAATGGCAGCTTTCGGATCAGGAGCTCTGTACTTTTCTGGTAACGGCGGATCTCACGAAGAGCGACGGTGCCAGGCCTGTAACGATGTGGTTTCTTCACTCCGCCAGTAGCAGGTGCGCTCTTGCGAGCAGCCTTTGTTGCCAATTGTTTTCGTGGCGCTTTTCCACCAGTAGATTTACGTGCTGTTTGCTTGGTACGTGCCATGTCGAGTACAGAGTACGAGTACTTTTTTCGATGTCAGAATAAAGTAGAATATGTTTGAAAGGTGCAGTCTCTATTTTTATACTCTATTAGCCGGCGCTTCACGCCAGCTGATTGGTGAATGAATTAATATTGTGATTGGCCGGTATATGGTGGCCGTGATTGGTCGAAATTAACGAATTCTTATTGGCTGAGCGTAACCTTGTCAGAATCCCGATTTGTACTGAAGCTTGTCCAAACCAGTCACGTAAACAACAACAATATTCGAAACAATGTCGCATGAAGGCGCTGTCATCCCGCTTAAATCAGTGCATATATAAATGGGCGTATAACGTTTTACAAACCACCTGTCATGGGGGCGCCCTCTCTCGGTACATTCATCAGAATGCGATCACGTAACATGTGAAACCACGAATGTAGGTAGATATATTATCTATCATTTATTTATTTATTTATTTATGTATTTTTAATTACAGTAGTAAACAATGGATTTTGCCACGGTATATTTCTAGGATTACTCACGTTTGACGCAAAAAAAAATACATACATACACAGAGACATACAGTCATACAGACACACGTACTGTTTTCGGTAGTTCTCTTTTTGGAGGATGTGGTGGCCCTGAAAAGGGCCGTTTGGTTTGGATGCAGCGAAGTACATCATTTTATTTTTTGGTGGTGTGTTTCTTTGTTGTCGGCTTCTTTGGTTTTGAAGCCTTTTTGGGTGTTTTCTTTTGAGCCGGCTTTTTAGTGGTAGTTTTCTCTGATTTCTTTGTGGCGGTATTTTTAGCTTGTGGTTTCTTGTCCGACTTTGGCTTTTTCGTAACCTTCTTGTCCGACTTTGGCTTTTTCGTAACCTTCTTGTCCTTGGGTTTCTTGTCTTTCAGTGTTGGCTTCTTGGTCGACGTTTTCTTTGGTACAGCTTTCTTGGTTACTGCCTTCTTTTTTGGCTTCTCTGGGAGCTTGCCGATTCTGAGACGACCATTTACGCCATTAGCATTAGAATCTTTGGGACGAACTAACAACCCAGACTCGATGCCGGATTTAATTGCACGGCGTAGACTGGATGTGATATGAGCCGGGCTGACAGTAGAATGGTGAGTCAAAATGTATGACTTGATTGCTTGTACTGATGTCCCTTTCCGGTCTTTCAGTGCCTGAATAGCTTCAACTATCATATCCATTGTCTTAGGATGACTAGCTACAACTTTCGTCTTCTTCACAGACTTGTTTGAGGTCGATTCAACCATGGTGCAGGTTTAAGAATGTTTGCTGCTGAAGAGATACAGGCAGAATACAAAAATAGAGTGACGGGATTTGTCTTTTAACAGAGCGCCGATAGCAATCGAACGTCAGAGGAAACATAAGTGTGAACTGAGTGCCATTTCTCCATTTCGACCAGAGTTTGTTTTTGTTTTTGGCAATTAAACTCACATTACACCATGAAAAGTGACTTTAAATATATATCCAACTATCACACTGGGTGGAGCACGTCGTGTGCTTCGTTTTCATATACATATTATCATTCATATATCATTATTTACCGCATGTGTAACTACAGTATACATGCTGACTGTCATTTTCATTTTCAAAAATGCATACGTTCGTACTACTTCAAGGATTAACGCACGTAAATGACAAATCAAATGGAATGTGTAGCTCACTTCATTAATAAATATAGTACGTTGTGTGATTCATATACGACAAACCGATATTGTACGCGATATTGCACATTTCCCGTTCAAGGTGCGTAAGAGTGCTGTGGATCGTACCTTGCCCCTTGTAGCATTGTACTCGGCGCTTGGTCGTAAAAACAACATCGGGCAAAGTACGAAGCAATTTTAAGAATGTGAACGGTCATGTGAAATTATTCTACAAAACAATACCCTTAGTTTTCGTTTCAAAAATGATTTCGGTTGTTTTAGGACAATGTCTCGCAAAAATAAATACGTGCCGTTGTCGGCGTCACCAATCCACACATTATTACATAATTTTCCATTGTTTCGCACTCGCAGCTGGTCCAACCCTGTCTCCTTAACACCTTCACATATGGTATTGGTTAGAAAGAAACAAAGGACGTGAGATAATTGCTATCGTCAGAACAAACTGACACGCACTTACTTTATGTGTAAGTGGCTGTATGTATATATGTATTTATTTATTTATTTGTGATCGTGATAATGTGGTATAGGTGCGTTCATTTGACGGTAGTTCTCTTTTTGGAGGATGTGGTGGCCCTGAAAAGGGCCGTTTTGGTTTGTGTATGCTAGGCATACGACTTATGCTCGCTCACCGCGGATGCGACGGGCAAGTTGGATATCTTTGGGCATGATGGTTACACGTTTGGCGTGAATGGCACACAGGTTGGTGTCTTCGAAAAGACCTACTAGGTATGCCTCGCTGGCTTCTTGTAGGGCCATCACGGCGGAGCTCTGGAATCGAAGGTCGGTCTTGAAATCTTGCGCAATTTCTCGAACCAGACGCTGGAATGGCAGCTTTCGGATCAGGAGCTCTGTACTTTTCTGGTAACGGCGGATCTCACGAAGAGCGACGGTGCCAGGCCTGTAACGATGTGGTTTCTTCACTCCGCCAGTAGCAGGTGCGCTCTTGCGAGCAGCCTTTGTTGCCAATTGTTTTCGTGGCGCTTTTCCACCAGTAGATTTACGTGCTGTTTGCTTGGTACGTGCCATGTCGAGTACAGAGTACGAGTACTTTTTTCGATGTCAGAATAAAGTAGAATATGTTTGAAAGGTGCAGTCTCTATTTTTATACTCTATTAGCCGGCGCTTCACGCCAGCTGATTGGTGAATGAATTAATATTGTGATTGGCCGGTATATGGTGGCCGTGATTGGTCGAAATTAACGAATTCTTATTGGCTGAGCGTAACCTTGTCAGAATCCCGATTTGTACTGAAGCTTGTCCAAACCAGTCACGTAAACAACAACAATATTCGAAACAATGTCGCATGAAGGCGCTGTCATCCCGCTTAAATCAGTGCATATATAAATGGGCGTATAACGTTTTACAAACCACCTGTCATGGGGGCGCCCTCTCTCGGTACATTCATCAGAATGCGATCACGTAACATGTGAAACCACGAATGTAGGTAGATATATTATCTATCATTTATTTATTTATTTATTTATGTATTTTTAATTACAGTAGTAAACAATGGATTTTGCCACGGTATATTTCTAGGATTACTCACGTTTGACGCAAAAAAAAATACATACATACACAGAGACATACAGTCATACAGACACACGTACTGTTTTCGGTAGTTCTCTTTTTGGAGGATGTGGTGGCCCTGAAAAGGGCCGTTTGGTTTGGATGCAGCGAAGTACATCATTTTATTTTTTGGTGGTGTGTTTCTTTGTTGTCGGCTTCTTTGGTTTTGAAGCCTTTTTGGGTGTTTTCTTTTGAGCCGGCTTTTTAGTGGTAGTTTTCTCTGATTTCTTTGTGGCGGTATTTTTAGCTTGTGGTTTCTTGTCCGACTTTGGCTTTTTCGTAACCTTCTTGTCCGACTTTGGCTTTTTCGTAACCTTCTTGTCCTTGGGTTTCTTGTCTTTCAGTGTTGGCTTCTTGGTCGACGTTTTCTTTGGTACAGCTTTCTTGGTTACTGCATTCTTTTTTGGCTTCTCTGGGAGCTTGCCGATTCTAAGACGACCATTTACGCCATTAGCATTAGAATCTTTGGGACGAACTAACAACCCAGACTCGATGCCGGATTTAATTGCACGGCGTAGACTGGATGTGATATGAGCCGGGCTGACAGTAGAATGGTGAGTCAAAATGTATGACTTGATTGCTTGTACTGATGTCCCTTTCCGGTCTTTCAGTGCCTGAATAGCTTCAACTATCATTTCCATTGTCTTAGGATGACTAGCTACAACTTTCGTCTTCTTCACAGACTTGTTTGAGGTCGATTCAACCATGGTGCAGGTTTAAGAATGTTTGCTGCTGAAGAGATACAGGCAGAATACAAAAATAGAGTGACGGGATTTGTCTTTTAACAGAGCGCCGATAGCAATCGAACGTCAGAGGAAACATAAGTGTGAACTGAGTGCCATTTCTCCATTTCGACCAGAGTTTGTTTTTGTTTTTGGCAATTAAACTCACATTACACCATGAAAAGTGACTTTAAATATATATCCAACTATCACACTGGGTGGAGCACGTCGTGTGCTTCGTTTTCATATACATATTATCATTCATATATCATTATTTACCGCATGTGTAACTACAGTATACATGCTGACTGTCATTTTCATTTTCAAAAATGCATACGTTCGTACTACTTCAAGGATTAACGCACGTAAATGACAAATCAAATGGAATGTGTAGCTCACTTCATTAATAAATATAGTACGTTGTGTGATTCATATACGACAAACCGATATTGTACGCGATATTGCACATTTCCCGTTCAAGGTGCGTAAGAGTGCTGTGGATCGTACCTTGCCCCTTGTAGCATTGTACTCGGCGCTTGGTCGTAAAAACAACATCGGGCAAAGTACGAAGCAATTTTAAGAATGTGAACGGTCATGTGAAATTATTCTACAAAACAATACCCTTAGTTTTCGTTTCAAAAATGATTTCGGTTGTTTTAGGACAATGTCTCGCAAAAATAAATACGTGCCGTTGTCGGCGTCACCAATCCACACATTATTACATAATTTTCCATTGTTTCGCACTCGCAGCTGGTCCAACCCTGTCTCCTTAACACCTTCACATATGGTATTGGTTAGAAAGAAACAAAGGACGTGAGATAATTGCTATCGTCAGAACAAACTGACACGCACTTACTTTATGTGTAAGTGGCTGTATGTATATATGTATTTATTTATTTATTTGTGATCGTGATAATGTGGTATAGGTGCGTTCATTTGACGGTAGTTCTCTTTTTGGAGGATGTGGTGGCCCTGAAAAGGGCCGTTTTGGTTTGTGTATGCTAGGCATACGACTTATGCTCGCTCACCGCGGATGCGACGGGCAAGTTGGATATCTTTGGGCATGATGGTTACACGTTTGGCGTGAATGGCACACAGGTTGGTGTCTTCGAAAAGACCTACTAGGTATGCCTCGCTGGCTTCTTGTAGGGCCATCACGGCGGAGCTCTGGAATCGAAGGTCGGTCTTGAAATCTTGCGCAATTTCTCGAACCAGACGCTGGAATGGCAGCTTTCGGATCAGGAGCTCTGTACTTTTCTGGTAACGGCGGATCTCACGAAGAGCGACGGTGCCAGGCCTGTAACGATGTGGTTTCTTCACTCCGCCAGTAGCAGGTGCGCTCTTGCGAGCAGCCTTTGTTGCCAATTGTTTTCGTGGCGCTTTTCCACCAGTAGATTTACGTGCTGTTTGCTTGGTACGTGCCATGTCGAGTACAGAGTACGAGTACTTTTTTCGATGTCAGAATAAAGTAGAATATGTTTGAAAGGTGCAGTCTCTATTTTTATACTCTATTAGCCGGCGCTTCACGCCAGCTGATTGGTGAATGAATTAATATTGTGATTGGCCGGTATATGGTGGCCGTGATTGGTCGAAATTAACGAATTCTTATTGGCTGAGCGTAACCTTGTCAGAATCCCGATTTGTACTGAAGCTTGTCCAAACCAGTCACGTAAACAACAACAATATTCGAAACAATGTCGCATGAAGGCGCTGTCATCCCGCTTAAATCAGTGCATATATAAATGGGCGTATAACGTTTTACAAACCACCTGTCATGGGGGCGCCCTCTCTCGGTACATTCATCAGAATGCGATCACGTAACATGTGAAACCACGAATGTAGGTAGATATATTATCTATCATTTATTTATTTATTTATTTATGTATTTTTAATTACAGTAGTAAACAATGGATTTTGCCACGGTATATTTCTAGGATTACTCACGTTTGACGCAAAAAAAAATACATACATACACAGAGACATACAGTCATACAGACACACGTACTGTTTTCGGTAGTTCTCTTTTTGGAGGATGTGGTGGCCCTGAAAAGGGCCGTTTGGTTTGGATGCAGCGAAGTACATCATTTTATTTTTTGGTGGTGTGTTTCTTTGTTGTCGGCTTCTTTGGTTTTGAAGCCTTTTTGGGTGTTTTCTTTTGAGCCGGCTTTTTAGTGGTAGTTTTCTCTGATTTCTTTGTGGCGGTATTTTTAGCTTGTGGTTTCTTGTCCGACTTTGGCTTTTTCGTAACCTTCTTGTCCGACTTTGGCTTTTTCGTAACCTTCTTGTCCTTGGGTTTCTTGTCTTTCAGTGTTGGCTTCTTGGTCGACGTTTTCTTTGGTACAGCTTTCTTGGTTACTGCATTCTTTTTTGGCTTCTCTGGGAGCTTGCCGATTCTGAGACGACCATTTACGCCATTAGCATTAGAATCTTTGGGACGAACTAACAACCCAGACTCGATGCCGGATTTAATTGCACGGCGTAGACTGGATGTGATATGAGCCGGGCTGACAGTAGAATGGTGAGTCAAAATGTATGACTTGATTGCTTGTACTGATGTCCCTTTCCGGTCTTTCAGTGCCTGAATAGCTTCAACTATCATTTCCATTGTCTTAGGATGACTAGCTACAACTTTCGTCTTCTTCACAGACTTGTTTGAGGTCGATTCAACCATGGTGCAGGTTTAAGAATGTTTGCTGCTGAAGAGATACAGACAGAATACAAAAATAGAGTGACGGGATTTGTCTTTTAACAGAGCGCCGATAGCAATCGAACGTCAGAGGAAACATAAGTGTGAACTGAGTGCCATTTCTCCATTTCGACCAGAGTTTGTTTTTGTTTTTGGCAATTAAACTCACATTACACCATGAAAAGTGACTTTAAATATATATCCAACTATCACACTGGGTGGAGCACGTCGTGTGCTTCGTTTTCATATACATATTATCATTCATATATCATTATTTACCGCATGTGTAACTACAGTATACATGCTGACTGTCATTTTCATTTTCAAAAATGCATACGTTCGTACTACTTCAAGGATTAACGCACGTAAATGACAAATCAAATGGAATGTGTAGCTCACTTCATTAATAAATATAGTACGTTGTGTGATTCATATACGACAAACCGATATTGTACGCGATATTGCACATTTCCCGTTCAAGGTGCGTAAGAGTGCTGTGGATCGTACCTTGCCCCTTGTAGCATTGTACTCGGCGCTTGGTCGTAAAAACAACATCGGGCAAAGTACGAAGCAATTTTAAGAATGTGAACGGTCATGTGAAATTATTCTACAAAACAATACCCTTAGTTTTCGTTTCAAAAATGATTTCGGTTGTTTTAGGACAATGTCTCGCAAAAATAAATACGTGCCGTTGTCGGCGTCACCAATCCACACATTATTACATAATTTTCCATTGTTTCGCACTCGCAGCTGGTCCAACCCTGTCTCCTTAACACCTTCACATATGGTATTGGTTAGAAAGAAACAAAGGACGTGAGATAATTGCTATCGTCAGAACAAACTGACACGCACTTACTTTATGTGTAAGTGGCTGTATGTATATATGTATTTATTTATTTATTTGTGATCGTGATAATGTGGTATAGGTGCGTTCATTTGACGGTAGTTCTCTTTTTGGAGGATGTGGTGGCCCTGAAAAGGGCCGTTTTGGTTTGTGTATGCTAGGCATACGACTTATGCTCGCTCACCGCGGATGCGACGGGCAAGTTGGATATCTTTGGGCATGATGGTTACACGTTTGGCGTGAATGGCACACAGGTTGGTGTCTTCGAAAAGACCTACTAGGTATGCCTCGCTGGCTTCTTGTAGGGCCATCACGGCGGAGCTCTGGAATCGAAGGTCGGTCTTGAAATCTTGCGCAATTTCTCGAACCAGACGCTGGAATGGCAGCTTTCGGATCAGGAGCTCTGTACTTTTCTGGTAACGGCGGATCTCACGAAGAGCGACGGTGCCAGGCCTGTAACGATGTGGTTTCTTCACTCCGCCAGTAGCAGGTGCGCTCTTGCGAGCAGCCTTTGTTGCCAATTGTTTTCGTGGCGCTTTTCCACCAGTAGATTTACGTGCTGTTTGCTTGGTACGTGCCATGTCGAGTACAGAGTACGAGTACTTTTTTCGATGTCAGAATAAAGTAGAATATGTTTGAAAGGTGCAGTCTCTATTTTTATACTCTATTAGCCGGCGCTTCACGCCAGCTGATTGGTGAATGAATTAATATTGTGATTGGCCGGTATATGGTGGCCGTGATTGGTCGAAATTAACGAATTCTTATTGGCTGAGCGTAACCTTGTCAGAATCCCGATTTGTACTGAAGCTTGTCCAAACCAGTCACGTAAACAACAACAATATTCGAAACAATGTCGCATGAAGGCGCTGTCATCCCGCTTAAATCAGTGCATATATAAATGGGCGTATAACGTTTTACAAACCACCTGTCATGGGGGCGCCCTCTCTCGGTACATTCATCAGAATGCGATCACGTAACATGTGAAACCACGAATGTAGGTAGATATATTATCTATCATTTATTTATTTATTTATTTATGTATTTTTAATTACAGTAGTAAACAATGGATTTTGCCACGGTATATTTCTAGGATTACTCACGTTTGACGCAAAAAAAAATACATACATACACAGAGACATACAGTCATACAGACACACGTACTGTTTTCGGTAGTTCTCTTTTTGGAGGATGTGGTGGCCCTGAAAAGGGCCGTTTGGTTTGGATGCAGCGAAGTACATCATTTTATTTTTTGGTGGTGTGTTTCTTTGTTGTCGGCTTCTTTGGTTTTGAAGCCTTTTTGGGTGTTTTCTTTTGAGCCGGCTTTTTAGTGGTAGTTTTCTCTGATTTCTTTGTGGCGGTATTTTTAGCTTGTGGTTTCTTGTCCGACTTTGGCTTTTTCGTAACCTTCTTGTCCGACTTTGGCTTTTTCGTAACCTTCTTGTCCTTGGGTTTCTTGTCTTTCAGTGTTGGCTTCTTGGTCGACGTTTTCTTTGGTACAGCTTTCTTGGTTACTGCATTCTTTTTTGGCTTCTCTGGGAGCTTGCCGATTCTGAGACGACCATTTACGCCATTAGCATTAGAATCTTTGGGACGAACTAACAACCCAGACTCGATGCCGGATTTAATTGCACGGCGTAGACTGGATGTGATATGAGCCGGGCTGACAGTAGAATGGTGAGTCAAAATGTATGACTTGATTGCTTGTACTGATGTCCCTTTCCGGTCTTTCAGTGCCTGAATAGCTTCAACTATCATTTCCATTGTCTTAGGATGACTAGCTACAACTTTCGTCTTCTTCACAGACTTGTTTGAGGTCGATTCAACCATGGTGCAGGTTTAAGAATGTTTGCTGCTGAAGAGATACAGGCAGAATACAAAAATAGAGTGACGGGATTTGTCTTTTAACAGAGCGCCGATAGCAATCGAACGTCAGAGGAAACATAAGTGTGAACTGAGTGCCATTTCTCCATTTCGACCAGAGTTTGTTTTTGTTTTTGGCAATTAAACTCACATTACACCATGAAAAGTGACTTTAAATATATATCCAACTATCACACTGGGTGGAGCACGTCGTGTGCTTCGTTTTCATATACATATTATCATTCATATATCATTATTTACCGCATGTGTAACTACAGTATACATGCTGACTGTCATTTTCATTTTCAAAAATGCATACGTTCGTACTACTTCAAGGATTAACGCACGTAAATGACAAATCAAATGGAATGTGTAGCTCACTTCATTAATAAATATAGTACGTTGTGTGATTCATATACGACAAACCGATATTGTACGCGATATTGCACATTTCCCGTTCAAGGTGCGTAAGAGTGCTGTGGATCGTACCTTGCCCCTTGTAGCATTGTACTCGGCGCTTGGTCGTAAAAACAACATCGGGCAAAGTACGAAGCAATTTTAAGAATGTGAACGGTCATGTGAAATTATTCTACAAAACAATACCCTTAGTTTTCGTTTCAAAAATGATTTCGGTTGTTTTAGGACAATGTCTCGCAAAAATAAATACGTGCCGTTGTCGGCGTCACCAATCCACACATTATTACATAATTTTCCATTGTTTCGCACTCGCAGCTGGTCCAACCCTGTCTCCTTAACACCTTCACATATGGTATTGGTTAGAAAGAAACAAAGGACGTGAGATAATTGCTATCGTCAGAACAAACTGACACGCACTTACTTTATGTGTAAGTGGCTGTATGTATATATGTATTTATTTATTTATTTGTGATCGTGATAATGTGGTATAGGTGCGTTCATTTGACGGTAGTTCTCTTTTTGGAGGATGTGGTGGCCCTGAAAAGGGCCGTTTTGGTTTGTGTATGCTAGGCATACGACTTATGCTCGCTCACCGCGGATGCGACGGGCAAGTTGGATATCTTTGGGCATGATGGTTACACGTTTGGCGTGAATGGCACACAGGTTGGTGTCTTCGAAAAGACCTACTAGGTATGCCTCGCTGGCTTCTTGTAGGGCCATCACGGCGGAGCTCTGGAATCGAAGGTCGGTCTTGAAATCTTGCGCAATTTCTCGAACCAGACGCTGGAATGGCAGCTTTCGGATCAGGAGCTCTGTACTTTTCTGGTAACGGCGGATCTCACGAAGAGCGACGGTGCCAGGCCTGTAACGATGTGGTTTCTTCACTCCGCCAGTAGCAGGTGCGCTCTTGCGAGCAGCCTTTGTTGCCAATTGTTTTCGTGGCGCTTTTCCACCAGTAGATTTACGTGCTGTTTGCTTGGTACGTGCCATGTCGAGTACAGAGTACGAGTACTTTTTTCGATGTCAGAATAAAGTAGAATATGTTTGTAAGGTGCAGTCTCTATTTTTATACTCTATTAGCCGGCGCTTCACGCCAGCTGATTGGTGAATGAATTAATATTGTGATTGGCCGGTATATGGTGGCCGTGATTGGTCGAAATTAACGAATTCTTATTGGCTGAGCGTAACCTTGTCAGAATCCCGATTTGTACTGAAGCTTGTCCAAACCAGTCACGTAAACAACAACAATATTCGAAACAATGTCGCATGAAGGCGCTGTCATCCCGCTTAAATCAGTGCATATATAAATGGGCGTATAACGTTTTACAAACCACCTGTCATGGGGGCGCCCTCTCTCGGTACATTCATCAGAATGCGATCACGTAACATGTGAAACCACGAATGTAGGTAGATATATTATCTATCATTTATTTATTTATGTATTTTTAATTACAGTAGTAAACAATGGATTTTGCCACGGTATATTTCTAGGATTACTCACGTTTGACGCAAAAAAAAAATACATACATACACAGAGACATACAGTCATACAGACACACGTACTGTTTTCGGTAGTTCTCTTTTTGGAGGATGTGGTGGCCCTGAAAAGGGCCGTTTGGTTTGGATGCAGCGAAGTACATCATTTTATTTTTTGGTGGTGTGTTTCTTTGTTGTCGGCTTCTTTGGTTTTGAAGCCTTTTTGGGTGTTTTCTTTTGAGCCGGCTTTTTAGTGGTAGTTTTCTCTGATTTCTTTGTGGCGGTATTTTTAGCTTGTGGTTTCTTGTCCGACTTTGGCTTTTTCGTAACCTTCTTGTCCGACTTTGGCTTTTTCGTAACCTTCTTGTCCTTGGGTTTCTTGTCTTTCAGTGTTGGCTTCTTGGTCGACGTTTTCTTTGGTACAGCTTTCTTGGTTACTGCCTTCTTTTTTGGCTTCTCTGGGAGCTTGCCGATTCTGAGACGACCATTTACGCCATTAGCATTAGAATCTTTGGGACGAACTAACAACCCAGACTCGATGCCGGATTTAATTGCACGGCGTAGACTGGATGTGATATGAGCCGGGCTGACAGTAGAATGGTGAGTCAAAATGTATGACTTGATTGCTTGTACTGATGTCCCTTTCCGGTCTTTCAGTGCCTGAATAGCTTCAACTATCATATCCATTGTCTTAGGATGACTAGCTACAACTTTCGTCTTCTTCACAGACTTGTTTGAGGTCGATTCAACCATGGTGCAGGTTTAAGAATGTTTGCTGCTGAAGAGATACAGGCAGAATACAAAAATAGAGTGACGGGATTTGTCTTTTAACAGAGCGCCGATAGCAATCGAACGTCAGAGGAAACATAAGTGTGAACTGAGTGCCATTTCTCCATTTCGACCAGAGTTTGTTTTTGTTTTTGGCAATTAAACTCACATTACACCATGAAAAGTGACTTTAAATATATATCCAACTATTACACTGGGTGGAGCACGTCGTGTGCTTCGTTTTCATATACATATTATCATTCATATATCATTATTTACCGCATGTGTAACTACAGTATACATGCTGACTGTCATTTTCATTTTCAAAAATGCATACGTTCGTACTACTTCAAGGATTAACGCACGTAAATGACAAATCAAATGGAATGTGTAGCTCACTTCATTAATAAATATAGTACGTTGTGTGATTCATATACGACAAACCGATATTGTACGCGATATTGCACATTTCCCGTTCAAGGTGCGTAAGAGTGCTGTGGATCGTACCTTGCCCCTTGTAGCATTGTACTCGGCGCTTGGTCGTAAAAACAACATCGGGCAAAGTACGAAGCAATTTTAAGAATGTGAACGGTCATGTGAAATTATTCTACAAAACAATACCCTTAGTTTTCGTTTCAAAAATGATTTCGGTTGTTTTAGGACAATGTCTCGCAAAAATAAATACGTGCCGTTGTCGGCGTCACCAATCCACACATTATTACATAATTTTCCATTGTTTCGCACTCGCAGCTGGTCCAACCCTGTCTCCTTAACACCTTCACATATGGTATTGGTTAGAAAGAAACAAAGGACGTGAGATAATTGCTATCGTCAGAACAAACTGACACGCACTTACTTTATGTGTAAGTGGCTGTATGTATATATGTATTTATTTATTTATTTGTGATCGTGATAATGTGGTATAGGTGCGTTCATTTGACGGTAGTTCTCTTTTTGGAGGATGTGGTGGCCCTGATAAGGGCCGTTTTGGTTTGTGTATGCTAGGCATACGACTTATGCTCGCTCACCGCGGATGCGACGGGCAAGTTGGATATCTTTGGGCATGATGGTTACACGTTTGGCGTGAATGGCACACAGGTTGGTGTCTTCGAAAAGACCTACTAGGTATGCCTCGCTGGCTTCTTGTAGGGCCATCACGGCGGAGCTCTGGAATCGAAGGTCGGTCTTGAAATCTTGCGCAATTTCTCGAACCAGACGCTGGAATGGCAGCTTTCGGATCAGGAGCTCTGTACTTTTCTGGTAACGGCGGATCTCACGAAGAGCGACGGTGCCAGGCCTGTAACGATGTGGTTTCTTCACTCCGCCAGTAGCAGGTGCGCTCTTGCGAGCAGCCTTTGTTGCCAATTGTTTTCGTGGCGCTTTTCCACCAGTAGATTTACGTGCTGTTTGCTTGGTACGTGCCATGTCGAGTACAGAGTACGAGTACTTTTTTCGATGTCAGAATAAAGTAGAATATGTTTGAAAGGTGCAGTCTCTATTTTTATACTCTATTAGCCGGCGCTTCACGCCAGCTGATTGGTGAATGAATTAATATTGTGATTGGCCGGTATATGGTGGCCGTGATTGGTCGAAATTAACGAATTCTTATTGGCTGAGCGTAACCTTGTCAGAATCCCGATTTGTACTGAAGCTTGTCCAAACCAGTCACGTAAACAACAACAATATTCGAAACAATGTCGCATGAAGGCGCTGTCATCCCGCTTAAATCAGTGCATATATAAATGGGCGTATAACGTTTTACAAACCACCTGTCATGGGGGCGCCCTCTCTCGGTACATTCATCAGAATGCGATCACGTAACATGTGAAACCACGAATGTAGGTAGATATATTATCTATCATTTATTTATTTATTTATTTATGTATTTTTAATTACAGTAGTAAACAATGGATTTTGCCACGGTATATTTCTAGGATTACTCACGTTTGACGCAAAAAAAAATACATACATACACAGAGACATACAGTCATACAGACACACGTACTGTTTTCGGTAGTTCTCTTTTTGGAGGATGTGGTGGCCCTGAAAAGGGCCGTTTGGTTTGGATGCAGCGAAGTACATCATTTTATTTTTTGGTGGTGTGTTTCTTTGTTGTCGGCTTCTTTGGTTTTGAAGCCTTTTTGGGTGTTTTCTTTTGAGCCGGCTTTTTAGTGGTAGTTTTCTCTGATTTCTTTGTGGCGGTATTTTTAGCTTGTGGTTTCTTGTCCGACTTTGGCTTTTTCGTAACCTTCTTGTCCGACTTTGGCTTTTTCGTAACCTTCTTGTCCTTGGGTTTCTTGTCTTTCAGTGTTGGCTTCTTGGTCGACGTTTTCTTTGGTACAGCTTTCTTGGTTACTGCATTCTTTTTTGGCTTCTCTGGGAGCTTGCCGATTCTGAGACGACCATTTACGCCATTAGCATTAGAATCTTTGGGACGAACTAACAACCCAGACTCGATGCCGGATTTAATTGCACGGCGTAGACTGGATGTGATATGAGCCGGGCTGACAGTAGAATGGTGAGTCAAAATGTATGACTTGATTGCTTGTACTGATGTCCCTTTCCGGTCTTTCAGTGCCTGAATAGCTTCAACTATCATTTCCATTGTCTTAGGATGACTAGCTACAACTTTCGTCTTCTTCACAGACTTGTTTGAGGTCGATTCAACCATGGTGCAGGTTTAAGAATGTTTGCTGCTGAAGAGATACAGGCAGAATACAAAAATAGAGTGACGGGATTTGTCTTTTAACAGAGCGCCGATAGCAATCGAACGTCAGAGGAAACATAAGTGTGAACTGAGTGCCATTTCTCCATTTCGACCAGAGTTTGTTTTTGTTTTTGGCAATTAAACTCACATTACACCATGAAAAGTGACTTTAAATATATATCCAACTATCACACTGGGTGGAGCACGTCGTGTGCTTCGTTTTCATATACATATTATCATTCATATATCATTATTTACCGCATGTGTAACTACAGTATACATGCTGACTGTCATTTTCATTTTCAAAAATGCATACGTTCGTACTACTTCAAGGATTAACGCACGTAAATGACAAATCAAATGGAATGTGTAGCTCACTTCATTAATAAATATAGTACGTTGTGTGATTCATATACGACAAACCGATATTGTACGCGATATTGCACATTTCCCGTTCAAGGTGCGTAAGAGTGCTGTGGATCGTACCTTGCCCCTTGTAGCATTGTACTCGGCGCTTGGTCGTAAAAACAACATCGGGCAAAGTACGAAGCAATTTTAAGAATGTGAACGGTCATGTGAAATTATTCTACAAAACAATACCCTTAGTTTTCGTTTCAAAAATGATTTCGGTTGTTTTAGGACAATGTCTTGCAAAAATAAATACGTGCCGTTGTCGGCGTCACCAATCCACACATTATTACATAATTTTCCATTGTTTCGCACTCGCAGCTGGTCCAACCCTGTCTCCTTAACACCTTCACATATGGTATTGGTTAGAAAGAAACAAAGGACGTGAGATAATTGCTATCGTCAGAACAAACTGACACGCACTTACTTTATGTGTAAGTGGCTGTATGTATATATGTATTTATTTATTTATTTGTGATCGTGATAATGTGGTATAGGTGCGTTCATTTGACGGTAGTTCTCTTTTTGGAGGATGTGGTGGCCCTGAAAAGGGCCGTTTTGGTTTGTGTATGCTAGGCATACGACTTATGCTCGCTCACCGCGGATGCGACGGGCAAGTTGGATATCTTTGGGCATGATGGTTACACGTTTGGCGTGAATGGCACACAGGTTGGTGTCTTCGAAAAGACCTACTAGGTATGCCTCGCTGGCTTCTTGTAGGGCCATCACGGCGGAGCTCTGGAATCGAAGGTCGGTCTTGAAATCTTGCGCAATTTCTCGAACCAGACGCTGGAATGGCAGCTTTCGGATCAGGAGCTCTGTACTTTTCTGGTAACGGCGGATCTCACGAAGAGCGACGGTGCCAGGCCTGTAACGATGTGGTTTCTTCACTCCGCCAGTAGCAGGTGCGCTCTTGCGAGCAGCCTTTGTTGCCAATTGTTTTCGTGGCGCTTTTCCACCAGTAGATTTACGTGCTGTTTGCTTGGTACGTGCCATGTCGAGTACAGAGTACGAGTACTTTTTTCGATGTCAGAATAAAGTAGAATATGTTTGAAAGGTGCAGTCTCTATTTTTATACTCTATTAGCCGGCGCTTCACGCCAGCTGATTGGTGAATGAATTAATATTGTGATTGGCCGGTATATGGTGGCCGTGATTGGTCGAAATTAACGAATTCTTATTGGCTGAGCGTAACCTTGTCAGAATCCCGATTTGTACTGAAGCTTGTCCAAACCAGTCACGTAAACAACAACAATATTCGAAACAATGTCGCATGAAGGCGCTGTCATCCCGCTTAAATCAGTGCATATATAAATGGGCGTATAACGTTTTACAAACCACCTGTCATGGGGGCGCCCTCTCTCGGTACATTCATCAGAATGCGATCACGTAACATGTGAAACCACGAATGTAGGTAGATATATTATCTATCATTTATTTATTTATTTATTTATGTATTTTTAATTACAGTAGTAAACAATGGATTTTGCCACGGTATATTTCTAGGATTACTCACGTTTGACGCAAAAAAAAATACATACATACACAGAGACATACAGTCATACAGACACACGTACTGTTTTCGGTAGTTCTCTTTTTGGAGGATGTGGTGGCCCTGAAAAGGGCCGTTTGGTTTGGATGCAGCGAAGTACATCATTTTATTTTTTGGTGGTGTGTTTCTTTGTTGTCGGCTTCTTTGGTTTTGAAGCCTTTTTGGGTGTTTTCTTTTGAGCCGGCTTTTTAGTGGTAGTTTTCTCTGATTTCTTTGTGGCGGTATTTTTAGCTTGTGGTTTCTTGTCCGACTTTGGCTTTTTCGTAACCTTCTTGTCCGACTTTGGCTTTTCGTAACCTTCTTGTCCTTGGGTTTCTTGTCTTTCAGTGTTGGCTTCTTGGTCGACGTTTTCTTTGGTACAGCTTTCTTGGTTACTGCCTTCTTTTTTGGCTTCTCTGGGAGCTTGCCGATTCTGAGACGACCATTTACGCCATTAGCATTAGAATCTTTGGGACGAACTAACAACCCAGACTCGATGCCGGATTTAATTGCACGGCGTAGACTGGATGTGATATGAGCCGGGCTGACAGTAGAATGGTGAGTCAAAATGTATGACTTGATTGCTTGTACTGATGTCCCTTTCCGGTCTTTCAGTGCCTGAATAGCTTCAACTATCATATCCATTGTCTTAGGATGACTAGCTACAACTTTCGTCTTCTTCACAGACTTGTTTGAGGTCGATTCAACCATGGTGCAGGTTTAAGAATGTTTGCTGCTGAAGAGATACAGGCAGAATACAAAAATAGAGTGACGGGATTTGTCTTTTAACAGAGCGCCGATAGCAATCGAACGTCAGAGGAAACATAAGTGTGAACTGAGTGCCATTTCTCCATTTCGACCAGAGTTTGTTTTTGTTTTTGGCAATTAAACTCACATTACACCATGAAAAGTGACTTTAAATATATATCCAACTATCACACTGGGTGGAGCACGTCGTGTGCTTCGTTTTCATATACATATTATCATTCATATATCATTATTTACCGCATGTGTAACTACAGTATACATGCTGACTGTCATTTTCATTTTCAAAAATGCATACGTTCGTACTACTTCAAGGATTAACGCACGTAAATGACAAATCAAATGGAATGTGTAGCTCACTTCATTAATAAATATAGTACGTTGTGTGATTCATATACGACAAACCGATATTGTACGCGATATTGCACATTTCCCGTTCAAGGTGCGTAAGAGTGCTGTGGATCGTACCTTGCCCCTTGTAGCATTGTACTCGGCGCTTGGTCGTAAAAACAACATCGGGCAAAGTACGAAGCAATTTTAAGAATGTGAACGGTCATGTGAAATTATTCTACAAAACAATACCCTTAGTTTTCGTTTCAAAAATGATTTCGGTTATTTTAGGACAATGTCTCGCAAAAATAAATACGTGCCGTTGTTGGCGTCACCAATCCACACATTATTACATAATTTTCCATTGTTTCGCACTCGCAGCTGGTCCAACCCTGCCTCCTTAACACCTTCACATATGGTATTGGTTAGAAAGAAACAAAGGACGTGAGATAATTGCTATCGTCAGAACAAACTGACACGCACTTACTTTATGTGTAAGTGGCTGTATGTATGTATGTATTTATTTATTTGTGATCGTGATAATGTGGTATAGGTGCGTTCATTTGACGGTAGTTCTCTTTTTGGAGGATGTGGTGGCCCTGAAAAGGGCCGTTTTGGTTTGTGTATGCTAGGCATACGACTTATGCTCGCTCACCGCGGATGCGACGGGCAAGTTGGATATCTTTGGGCATGATGGTTACACGTTTGGCGTGAATGGCACACAGGTTGCTGTCTTCGAAAAGACCTACTAGGTATGCCTCGCTGGCTTCTTGTAGGGCCATCACGGCGGAGCTCTGGAATCGAAGGTCGGTCTTGAAATCTTGCGCAATTTCTCGAACCAGACGCTGGAATGGCAGCTTTCGGATCAGGAGCTCTGTACTTTTCTGGTAACGGCGGATCTCACGAAGAGCGACGGTGCCAGGCCTGTAACGATGTGGTTTCTTCACTCCGCCAGTAGCAGGTGCGCTCTTGCGAGCAGCCTTTGTTGCCAATTGTTTTCGTGGCGCTTTTCCACCAGTAGATTTACGTGCTGTTTGCTTGGTACGTGCCATGTCGAGTACAGAGTACGAGTACTTTTTTCGATGTCAGAATAAAGTAGAATATGTTTGAAAGGTGCAGTCTCTATTTTTATACTCTATTAGCCGGCGCTTCACGCCAGCTGATTGGTGAATGAATTAATATTGTGATTGGCCGGTATATGGTGGCCGTGATTGGTCGAAATTAACGAATTCTTATTGGCTGAGCGTAACCTTGTCAGAATCCCGATTTGTACTGAAGCTTGTCCAAACCAGTCACGTAAACAACAACAATATTCGAAACAATGTCGCATGAAGGCGCTGTCGTCCCGCTTAAATCAGTGCATATATAAATGGGCGTATAACGTTTTACAAACCACCTGTCATGGGGGCGCCCTCTCTCGGTACATTCATCAGAATGCGATCACGTAACATGTGAAACCACGAATGTAGGTAGATATATTATCTATCATTTATTTATTTATTTATGTATTTTTAATTACAGTAGTAAACAATGGATTTTGCCACGGTATATTTCTAGGATTACTCACGTTTGACGCAAAAAAAAATACATACATACACAGAGACATACAGTCATACAGACACACGTACTGTTTTCGGTAGTTCTCTTTTTGGAGGATGTGGTGGCCCTGAAAAGGGCCGTTTGGTTTGGATGCAGCGAAGTACATCATTTTATTTTTTGGTGGTGTGTTTCTTTGTTGTCGGCTTCTTTGGTTTTGAAGCCTTTTTGGGTGTTTTCTTTTGAGCCGGCTTTTTAGTGGTAGTTTTCTCTGATTTCTTTGTGGCGGTATTTTTAGCTTGTGGTTTCTTGTCCGACTTTGGCTTTTTCGTAACCTTCTTGTCCGACTTTGGCTTTTTCGTAACCTTCTTGTCCTTGGGTTTCTTGTCTTTCAGTGTTGGCTTCTTGGTCGACGTTTTCTTTGGTACAGCTTTCTTGGTTACTGCCTTCTTTTTTGGCTTCTCTGGGAGCTTGCCGATTCTGAGACGACCATTTACGCCATTAGCATTAGAATCTTTGGGACGAACTAACAACCCAGACTCGATGCCGGATTTAATTGCACGGCGTAGACTGGATGTGATATGAGCCGGGCTGACAGTAGAATGGTGAGTCAAAATGTATGACTTGATTGCTTGTACTGATGTCCCTTTCCGGTCTTTCAGTGCCTGAATAGCTTCAACTATCATATCCATTGTCTTAGGATGACTAGCTACAACTTTCGTCTTCTTCACAGACTTGTTTGAGGTCGATTCAACCATGGTGCAGGTTTAAGAATGTTTGCTGCTGAAGAGATACAGGCAGAATACAAAAATAGAGTGACGGGATTTGTCTTTTAACAGAGCGCCGATAGCAATCGAACGTCAGAGGAAACATAAGTGTGAACTGAGTGCCATTTCTCCATTTCGACCAGAGTTTGTTTTTGTTTTTGGCAATTAAACTCACATTACACCATGAAAAGTGACTTTAAATATATATCCAACTATCACACTGGGTGGAGCACGTCGTGTGCTTCGTTTTCATATACATATTATCATTCATATATCATTATTTACCGCATGTGTAACTACAGTATACATGCTGACTGTCATTTTCATTTTCAAAAATGCATACGTTCGTACTACTTCAAGGATTAACGCACGTAAATGACAAATCAAATGGAATGTGTAGCTCACTTCATTAATAAATATAGTACGTTGTGTGATTCATATACGACAAACCGATATTGTACGCGATATTGCACATTTCCCGTTCAAGGTGCGTAAGAGTGCTGTGGATCGTACCTTGCCCCTTGTAGCATTGTACTCGGCGCTTGGTCGTAAAAACAACATCGGGCAAAGTACGAAGCAATTTTAAGAATGTGAACGGTCATGTGAAATTATTCTACAAAACAATACCCTTAGTTTTCGTTTCAAAAATGATTTCGGTTGTTTTAGGACAATGTCTCGCAAAAATAAATACGTGCCGTTGTTGGCGTCACCAATCCACACATTATTACATAATTTTCCATTGTTTCGCACTCGCAGCTGGTCCAACCCTGTCTCCTTAACACCTTCACATATGGTATTGGTTAGAAAGAAACAAAGGACGTGAGATAATTGCTATCGTCAGAACAAACTGACACGCACTTACTTTATGTGTAAGTGGCTGTATGTATGTATGTATGTATGTATGTATATATGTATTTATTTATTTATTTGTGATCGTGATAATGTGGTATAGGTGCGTTCATTTGACGGTAGTTCTCTTTTTGGAGGATGTGGTGGCCCTGAAAAGGGCCGTTTTGGTTTGTGTATGCTAGGCATACGACTTATGCTCGCTCACCGCGGATGCGACGGGCAAGTTGGATATCTTTGGGCATGATGGTTACACGTTTGGCGTGAATGGCACACAGGTTGGTGTCTTCGAAAAGACCTACTAGGTATGCCTCGCTGGCTTCTTGTAGGGCCATCACGGCGGAGCTCTGGAATCGAAGGTCGGTCTTGAAATCTTGCGCAATTTCTCGAACCAGACGCTGGAATGGCAGCTTTCGGATCAGGAGCTCTGTACTTTTCTGGTAACGGCGGATCTCACGAAGAGCGACGGTGCCAGGCCTGTAACGATGTGGTTTCTTCACTCCGCCAGTAGCAGGTGCGCTCTTGCGAGCAGCCTTTGTTGCCAATTGTTTTCGTGGCGCTTTTCCACCAGTAGATTTACGTGCTGTTTGCTTGGTACGTGCCATGTCGAGTACAGAGTACGAGTACTTTTTTCGATGTCAGAATAAAGTAGAATATGTTTGAAAGGTGCAGTCTCTATTTTTATACTCTATTAGCCGGCGCTTCACGCCAGCTGATTGGTGAATGAATTAATATTGTGATTGGCCGGTATATGGTGGCCGTGATTGGTCGAAATTAACGAATTCTTATTGGCTGAGCGTAACCTTGTCAGAATCCCGATTTGTACTGAAGCTTGTCCAAACCAGTCACGTAAACAACAACAATATTCGAAACAATGTCGCATGAAGGCGCTGTCATCCCGCTTAAATCAGTGCATATATAAATGGGCGTATAACGTTTTACAAACCACCTGTCATGGGGGCGCCCTCTCTCGGTACATTCATCAGAATGCGATCACGTAACATGTGAAACCACGAATGTAGGTAGATATATTATCTATCATTTATTTATTTATTTATTTATGTATTTTTAATTACAGTAGTAAACAATGGATTTTGCCACGGTATATTTCTAGGATTACTCACGTTTGACGCAAAAAAAAATACATACATACACAGAGACATACAGTCATACAGACACACGTACTGTTTTCGGTAGTTCTCTTTTTGGAGGATGTGGTGGCCCTGAAAAGGGCCGTTTGGTTTGGATGCAGCGAAGTACATCATTTTATTTTTTGGTGGTGTGTTTCTTTGTTGTCGGCTTCTTTGGTTTTGAAGCCTTTTTGGGTGTTTTCTTTTGAGCCGGCTTTTTAGTGGTAGTTTTCTCTGATTTCTTTGTGGCGGTATTTTTAGCTTGTGGTTTCTTGTCCGACTTTGGCTTTTTCGTAACCTTCTTGTCCGACTTTGGCTTTTTCGTAACCTTCTTGTCCTTGGGTTTCTTGTCTTTCAGTGTTGGCTTCTTGGTCGACGTTTTCTTTGGTACAGCTTTCTTGGTTACTGCCTTCTTTTTTGGCTTCTCTGGGAGCTTGCCGATTCTGAGACGACCATTTACGCCATTAGCATTAGAATCTTTGGGACGAACTAACAACCCAGACTCGATGCCGGATTTAATTGCACGGCGTAGACTGGATGTGATATGAGCCGGGCTGACAGTAGAATGGTGAGTCAAAATGTATGACTTGATTGCTTGTACTGATGTCCCTTTCCGGTCTTTCAGTGCCTGAATAGCTTCAACTATCATATCCATTGTCTTAGGATGACTAGCTACAACTTTCGTCTTCTTCACAGACTTGTTTGAGGTCGATTCAACCATGGTGCAGGTTTAAGAATGTTTGCTGCTGAAGAGATACAGGCAGAATACAAAAATAGAGTGACGGGATTTGTCTTTTAACAGAGCGCCGATAGCAATCGAACGTCAGAGGAAACATAAGTGTGAACTGAGTGCCATTTCTCCATTTCGACCAGAGTTTGTTTTTGTTTTTGGCAATTAAACTCACATTACACCATGAAAAGTGACTTTAAATATATATCCAACTATCACACTGGGTGGAGCACGTCGTGTGCTTCGTTTTCATATACATATTATCATTCATATATCATTATTTACCGCATGTGTAACTACAGTATACATGCTGACTGTCATTTTCATTTTCAAAAATGCATACGTTCGTACTACTTCAAGGATTAACGCACGTAAATGACAAATCAAATGGAATGTGTAGCTCACTTCATTAATAAATATAGTACGTTGTGTGATTCATATACGACAAACCGATATTGTACGCGATATTGCACATTTCCCGTTCAAGGTGCGTAAGAGTGCTGTGGATCGTACCTTGCCCCTTGTAGCATTGTACTCGGCGCTTGGTCGTAAAAACAACATCGGGCAAAGTACGAAGCAATTTTAAGAATGTGAACGGTCATGTGAAATTATTCTACAAAACAATACCCTTAGTTTTCGTTTCAAAAATGATTTCGGTTATTTTAGGACAATGTCTCGCAAAAATAAATACGTGCCGTTGTTGGCGTCACCAATCCACACATTATTACATAATTTTCCATTGTTTCGCACTCGCAGCTGGTCCAACCCTGCCTCCTTAACACCTTCACATATGGTATTGGTTAGAAAGAAACAAAGGACGTGAGATAATTGCTATCGTCAGAACAAACTGACACGCACTTACTTTATGTGTAAGTGGCTGTATGTATGTATGTATTTATTTGTGATCGTGATAATGTGGTATAGGTGCGTTCATTTGACGGTAGTTCTCTTTTTGGAGGATGTGGTGGCCCTGAAAAGGGCCGTTTTGGTTTGTGTATGCTAGGCATACGACTTATGCTCGCTCACCGCGGATGCGACGGGCAAGTTGGATATCTTTGGGCATGATGGTTACACGTTTGGCGTGAATGGCACACAGGTTGCTGTCTTCGAAAAGACCTACTAGGTATGCCTCGCTGGCTTCTTGTAGGGCCATCACGGCGGAGCTCTGGAATCGAAGGTCGGTCTTGAAATCTTGCGCAATTTCTCGAACCAGACGCTGGAATGGCAGCTTTCGGATCAGGAGCTCTGTACTTTTCTGGTAACGGCGGATCTCACGAAGAGCGACGGTGCCAGGCCTGTAACGATGTGGTTTCTTCACTCCGCCAGTAGCAGGTGCGCTCTTGCGAGCAGCCTTTGTTGCCAATTGTTTTCGTGGCGCTTTTCCACCAGTAGATTTACGTGCTGTTTGCTTGGTACGTGCCATGTCGAGTACAGAGTACGAGTACTTTTTTCGATGTCAGAATAAAGTAGAATATGTTTGAAAGGTGCAGTCTCTATTTTTATACTCTATTAGCCGGCGCTTCACGCCAGCTGATTGGTGAATGAATTAATATTGTGATTGGCCGGTATATGGTGGCCGTGATTGGTCGAAATTAACGAATTCTTATTGGCTGAGCGTAACCTTGTCAGAATCCCGATTTGTACTGAAGCTTGTCCAAACCAGTCACGTAAACAACAACAATATTCGAAACAATGTCGCATGAAGGCGCTGTCATCCCGCTTAAATCAGTGCATATATAAATGGGCGTATAACGTTTTACAAACCACCTGTCATGGGGGCGCCCTCTCTCGGTACATTCATCAGAATGCGATCACGTAACATGTGAAACCACGAATGTAGGTAGATATATTATCTATCATTTATTTATTTATTTATGTATTTTTAATTACAGTAGTAAACAATGGATTTTGCCACGGTATATTTCTAGGATTACTCACGTTTGACGCAAAAAAAAAATACATACATACACAGAGACATACAGTCATACAGACACACGTACTGTTTTCGGTAGTTCTCTTTTTGGAGGATGTGGTGGCCCTGAAAAGGGCCGTTTGGTTTGGATGCAGCGAAGTACATCATTTTATTTTTTGGTGGTGTGTTTCTTTGTTGTCGGCTTCTTTGGTTTTGAAGCCTTTTTGGGTGTTTTCTTTTGAGCCGGCTTTTTAGTGGTAGTTTTCTCTGATTTCTTTGTGGCGGTATTTTTAGCTTGTGGTTTCTTGTCCGACTTTGGCTTTTTCGTAACCTTCTTGTCCGACTTTGGCTTTTTCGTAACCTTCTTGTCCTTGGGTTTCTTGTCTTTCAGTGTTGGCTTCTTGGTCGACGTTTTCTTTGGTACAGCTTTCTTGGTTACTGCCTTCTTTTTTGGCTTCTCTGGGAGCTTGCCGATTCTGAGACGACCATTTACGCCATTAGCATTAGAATCTTTGGGACGAACTAACAACCCAGACTCGATGCCGGATTTAATTGCACGGCGTAGACTGGATGTGATATGAGCCGGGCTGACAGTAGAATGGTGAGTCAAAATGTATGACTTGATTGCTTGTACTGATGTCCCTTTCCGGTCTTTCAGTGCCTGAATAGCTTCAACTATCATATCCATTGTCTTAGGATGACTAGCTACAACTTTCGTCTTCTTCACAGACTTGTTTGAGGTCGATTCAACCATGGTGCAGGTTTAAGAATGTTTGCTGCTGAAGAGATACAGGCAGAATACAAAAATAGAGTGACGGGATTTGTCTTTTAACAGAGCGCCGATAGCAATCGAACGTCAGAGGAAACATAAGTGTGAACTGAGTGCCATTTCTCCATTTCGACCAGAGTTTGTTTTTGTTTTTGGCAATTAAACTCACATTACACCATGAAAAGTGACTTTAAATATATATCCAACTATCACACTGGGTGGAGCACGTCGTGTGCTTCGTTTTCATATACATATTATCATTCATATATCATTATTTACCGCATGTGTAACTACAGTATACATGCTGACTGTCATTTTCATTTTCAAAAATGCATACGTTCGTACTACTTCAAGGATTAACGCACGTAAATGACAAATCAAATGGAATGTGTAGCTCACTTCATTAATAAATATAGTACGTTGTGTGATTCATATACGACAAACCGATATTGTACGCGATATTGCACATTTCCCGTTCAAGGTGCGTAAGAGTGCTGTGGATCGTACCTTGCCCCTTGTAGCATTGTACTCGGCGCTTGGTCGTAAAAACAACATCGGGCAAAGTACGAAGCAATTTTAAGAATGTGAACGGTCATGTGAAATTATTCTACAAAACAATACCCTTAGTTTTCGTTTCAAAAATGATTTCGGTTGTTTTAGGACAATGTCTCGCAAAAATAAATACGTGCCGTTGTTGGCGTCACCAATCCACACATTATTACATAATTTTCCATTGTTTCGCACTCGCAGCTGGTCCAACCCTGTCTCCTTAACACCTTCACATATGGTATTGGTTAGAAAGAAACAAAGGACGTGAGATAATTGCTATCGTCAGAACAAACTGACACGCACTTACTTTATGTGTAAGTGGCTGTATGTATGTATGTATGTATGTATGTATGTATGTATGTATGTATTTATTTGTGATCGTGATAATGTGGTATAGGTGCGTTCATTTGACGGTAGTTCTCTTTTTGGAGGATGTGGTGGCCCTGAAAAGGGCCGTTTTGGTTTGTGTATGCTAGACATACGACTTATGCTCGCTCACCGCGGATGCGACGGGCAAGTTGGATATCTTTGGGCATGATGGTTACACGTTTGGCGTGAATGGCACACAGGTTGGTGTCTTCGAAAAGACCTACTAGGTATGCCTCGCTGGCTTCTTGTAGGGCCATCACGGCGGAGCTCTGGAATCGAAGGTCGGTCTTGAAATCTTGCGCAATTTCTCGAACCAGACGCTGGAATGGCAGCTTTCGGATCAGGAGCTCTGTACTTTTCTGGTAACGGCGGATCTCACGAAGAGCGACGGTGCCAGGCCTGTAACGATGTGGTTTCTTCACTCCGCCAGTAGCAGGTGCGCTCTTGCGAGCAGCCTTTGTTGCCAATTGTTTTCGTGGCGCTTTTCCACCAGTAGATTTACGTGCTGTTTGCTTGGTACGTGCCATGTCGAGTACAGAGTACGAGTACTTTTTTCGATGTCAGAATAAAGTAGAATATGTTTGAAAGGTGCAGTCTCTATTTTTATACTCTATTAGCCGGCGCTTCACGCCAGCTGATTGGTGAATGAATTAATATTGTGATTGGCCGGTATATGGTGGTCGTGATTGGTCGAAATTAACGAATTCTTATTGGCTGAGCGTAACCTTGTCAGAATCCCGATTTGTACTGAAGCTTGTCCAAACCAGTCACGTAAACAACAACAATATTCGAAACAATGTCGCATGAAGGCGCTGTCATCCCGCTTAAATCAGTGCATATATAAATGGGCGTATAACGTTTTACAAACCACCTGTCATGGGGCGCCCTCTCTCGGTACATTCATCAGAATGCGATCACGTAACATGTGAAACCACGAATGTAGGTAGATATATTATCTATCATTTATTTATTTATTTATGTATTTTTAATTACAGTAGTAAACAATGGATTTTGCCACGGTATATTTCTAGGATTACTCACGTTTGACGCAAAAAAAAAATACATACATACACAGAGACATACAGTCATACAGACACACGTACTGTTTTCGGTAGTTCTCTTTTTGGAGGATGTGGTGGCCCTGAAAAGGGCCGTTTGGTTTGGATGCAGCGAAGTACATCATTTTATTTTTTGGTGGTGTGTTTCTTTGTTGTCGGCTTCTTTCGTTTTGAAGCCTTTTTGGGTGTTTTCTTTTGAGCCGGCTTTTTAGTGGTAGTTTTCTCTGATTTCTTTGTGGCGGTATTTTTAGCTTGTGGTTTCTTGTCCGACTTTGGCTTTTTCGTAACCTTCTTGTCTGACTTTGGCTTTTTCGTAACCTTCTTGTCCTTGGGTTTCTTGTCTTTCAGTGTTGGCTTCTTGGTCGACGTTTTCTTTGGTACAGCTTTCTTGGTTACTGCCTTCTTTTTTGGCTTCTCTGGGAGCTTGCCGATTCTGAGACGACCATTTACGCCATTAGCATTAGAATCTTTGGGACGAACTAACAACCCAGACTCGATGCCGGATTTAATTGCACGGCGTAGACTGGATGTGATATGAGCCGGGCTGACAGTAGAATGGTGAGTCAAAATGTATGACTTGATTGCTTGTACTGATGTCCCTTTCCGGTCTTTCAGTGCCTGAATAGCTTCAACTATCATATCCATTGTCTTAGGATGACTAGCTACAACTTTCGTCTTCTTCACAGACTTGTTTGAGGTCGATTCAACCATGGTGCAGGTTTAAGAATGTTTGCTGCTGAAGAGATACAGGCAGAATACAAAAATAGAGTGACGGGATTTGTCTTTTAACAGAGCGCCGATAGCAATCGAACGTCAGAGGAAACATAAGTGTGAACTGAGTGCCATTTCTCCATTTCGACCAGAGTTTGTTTTTGTTTTTGGCAATTAAACTCACATTACACCATGAAAAGTGACTTTAAATATATATCCAACTATCACACTGGGTGGAGCACGTCGTGTGCTTCGTTTTCATATACATATTATCATTCATATATCATTATTTACCGCATGTGTAACTACAGTATACATGCTGACTGTCATTTTCATTTTCAAAAATGCATACGTTCGTACTACTTCAAGGATTAACGCACGTAAATGACAAATCAAATGGAATGTGTAGCTCACTTCATTAATAAATATAGTACGTTGTGTGATTCATATACGACAAACCGATATTGTACGCGATATTGCACATTTCCCGTTCAAGGTGCGTAAGAGTGCTGTGGATCGTACCTTGCCCCTTGTAGCATTGTACTCGGCTCTTGGTCGTAAAAACAACATCGGGCAAAGTACGAAGCAATTTTAAGAATGTGAACGGTCATGTGAAATTATTCTACAAAACAATACCCTTAGTTTTCGTTTCAAAAATGATTTCGGTTGTTTTAGGACAATGTCTCGCAAAAATAAATACGTGCCGTTGTTGGCGTCACCAATCCACACATTATTACATAATTTTCCATTGTTTCGCACTCGCAGCTGGTCCAACCCTGTCTCCTTAACACCTTCACATATGGTATTGGTTAGAAAGAAACAAAGGACGTGAGATAATTGCTATCGTCAGAACAAACTAGACACGCACTTACTTTATGTGTAAGTGGCTGTATGTATGTATGTATGTATTTATTTATTTATTTATTTGTGATCGTGATAATGTGGTATAGGTGCGTTCATTGGACGGTAGTTCTCTTTTTGGAGGATGTGGTGGCCCTGAAAAGGGCCGTTTTGGTTTGTGTATGCTAGGCATACGACTTATGCTCGCTCACCGCGGATGCGACGGGCAAGTTGGATATCTTTGGGCATGATGGTTACACGTTTGGCGTGAATGGCACACAGGTTGGTGTCTTCGAAAAGACCTACTAGGTATGCCTCGCTGGCTTCTTGTAGGGCCATCACGGCGGAGCTCTGGAATCGAAGGTCGGTCTTGAAATCTTGCGCAATTTCTCGAACCAGACGCTGGAATGGCAGCTTTCGGATCAGGAGCTCTGTACTTTTCTGGTAACGGCGGATCTCACGAAGAGCGACGGTGCCAGGCCTGTAACGATGTGGTTTCTTCACTCCGCCAGTAGCAGGTGCGCTCTTGCGAGCAGCCTTTGTTGCCAATTGTTTTCGTGGCGCTTTTCCACCAGTAGATTTACGTGCTGTTTGCTTGGTACGTGCCATGTCGAGTACAGAGTACGAGTACTTTTTTCGATGTCAGAATAAAGTAGAATATGTTTGAAAGGTGCAGTCTCTATTTTTATACTCTATTAGCCGGCGCTTCACGCCAGCTGATTGGTGAATGAATTAATATTGTGATTGGCCGGTATATGGTGGCCGTGATTGGTCGAAATTAACGAATTCTTATTGGCTGAGCGTAACCTTGTCAGAATCCCGATTTGTACTGAAGCTTGTCCAAACCAGTCACGTAAACAACAACAATATTCGAAACAATGTCGCATGAAGGCGCTGTCGTCCCGCTTAAATCAGTGCATATATAAATGGGCGTATAACGTTTTACAAACCACCTGTCATGGGGGCGCCCTCTCTCGGTACATTCATCAGAATGCGATCACGTAACATGTGAAACCACGAATGTAGGTAGATATATTATCTATCATTTATTTATTTATTTATTTATTTATGTATTTTTAATTACAGTAGTAAACAATGGATTTTGCCACGGTATATTTCTAGGATTACTCACGTTTGACGCAAAAAAAAATACATACATACACAGAGACATACAGTCATACAGACACACGTACTGTTTTCGGTAGTTCTCTTTTTGGAGGATGTGGTGGCCCTGAAAAGGGCCGTTTGGTTTGGATGCAGCGAAGTACATCATTTTATTTTTTGGTGGTGTGTTTCTTTGTTGTCGGCTTCTTTGGTTTTGAAGCCTTTTTGGGTGTTTTCTTTTGAGCCGGCTTTTTAGTGGTAGTTTTCTCTGATTTCTTTGTGGCGGTATTTTTAGCTTGTGGTTTCTTGTCCGACTTTGGCTTTTTCGTAACCTTCTTGTCCGACTTTGGCTTTTTCGTAACCTTCTTGTCCTTGGGTTTCTTGTCTTTCAGTGTTGGCTTCTTGGTCGACGTTTTCTTTGGTACAGCTTTCTTGGTTACTGCCTTCTTTTTTGGCTTCTCTGGGAGCTTGCCGATTCTGAGACGACCATTTACGCCATTAGCATTAGAATCTTTGGGACGAACTAACAACCCAGACTCGATGCCGGATTTAATTGCACGGCGTAGACTGGATGTGATATGAGCCGGGCTGACAGTAGAATGGTGAGTCAAAATGTATGACTTGATTGCTTGTACTGATGTCCCTTTCCGGTCTTTCAGTGCCTGAATAGCTTCAACTATCATATCCATTGTCTTAGGATGACTAGCTACAACTTTCGTCTTCTTCACAGACTTGTTTGAGGTCGATTCAACCATGGTGCAGGTTTAAGAATGTTTGCTGCTGAAGAGATACAGGCAGAATACAAAAATAGAGTGACGGGATTTGTCTTTTAACAGAGCGCCGATAGCAATCGAACGTCAGAGGAAACATAAGTGTGAACTGAGTGCCATTTCTCCATTTCGACCAGAGTTTGTTTTTGTTTTTGGCAATTAAACTCACATTACACCATGAAAAGTGACTTTAAATATATATCCAACTATCACACTGGGTGGAGCACGTCGTGTGCTTCGTTTTCATATACATATTATCATTCATATATCATTATTTACCGCATGTGTAACTACAGTATACATGCTGACTGTCATTTTCATTTTCAAAAATGCATACGTTCGTACTACTTCAAGGATTAACGCACGTAAATGACAAATCAAATGGAATGTGTAGCTCACTTCATTAATAAATATAGTACGTTGTGTGATTCATATACGACAAACCGATATTGTACGCGATATTGCACATTTCCCGTTCAAGGTGCGTAAGAGTGCTGTGGATCGTACCTTGCCCCTTGTAGCATTGTACTCGGCTCTTGGTCGTAAAAACAACATCGGGCAAAGTACGAAGCAATTTTAAGAATGTGAACGGTCATGTGAAATTATTCTACAAAACAATACCCTTAGTTTTCGTTTCAAAAATGATTTCGGTTGTTTTAGGACAATGTCTCGCAAAAATAAATACGTGCCGTTGTTGGCGTCACCAATCCACACATTATTACATAATTTTCCATTGTTTCGCACTCGCAGCTGGTCCAACCCTGTCTCCTTAACACCTTCACATATGGTATTGGTTAGAAAGAAACAAAGGACGTGAGATAATTGCTATCGTCAGAACAAACTAGACACGCACTTACTTTATGTGTAAGTGGCTGTATGTATGTATGTATGTATTTATTTATTTATTTATTTGTGATCGTGATAATGTGGTATAGGTGCGTTCATTGGACGGTAGTTCTCTTTTTGGAGGATGTGGTGGCCCTGAAAAGGGCCGTTTTGGTTTGTGTATGCTAGGCATACGACTTATGCTCGCTCACCGCGGATGCGACGGGCAAGTTGGATATCTTTGGGCATGATGGTTACACGTTTGGCGTGAATGGCACACAGGTTGGTGTCTTCGAAAAGACCTACTAGGTATGCCTCGCTGGCTTCTTGTAGGGCCATCACGGCGGAGCTCTGGAATCGAAGGTCGGTCTTGAAATCTTGCGCAATTTCTCGAACCAGACGCTGGAATGGCAGCTTTCGGATCAGGAGCTCTGTACTTTTCTGGTAACGGCGGATCTCACGAAGAGCGACGGTGCCAGGCCTGTAACGATGTGGTTTCTTCACTCCGCCAGTAGCAGGTGCGCTCTTGCGAGCAGCCTTTGTTGCCAATTGTTTTCGTGGCGCTTTTCCACCAGTAGATTTACGTGCTGTTTGCTTGGTACGTGCCATGTCGAGTACAGAGTACGAGTACTTTTTTCGATGTCAGAATAAAGTAGAATATGTTTGAAAGGTGCAGTCTCTATTTTTATACTCTATTAGCCGGCGCTTCACGCCAGCTGATTGGTGAATGAATTAATATTGTGATTGGCCGGTATATGGTGGCCGTGATTGGTCGAAATTAACGAATTCTTATTGGCTGAGCGTAACCTTGTCAGAATCCCGATTTGTACTGAAGCTTGTCCAAACCAGTCACGTAAACAACAACAATATTCGAAACAATGTCGCATGAAGGCGCTGTCGTCCCGCTTAAATCAGTGCATATATAAATGGGCGTATAACGTTTTACAAACCACCTGTCATGGGGGCGCCCTCTCTCGGTACATTCATCAGAATGCGATCACGTAACATGTGAAACCACGAATGTAGGTAGATATATTATCTATCATTTATTTATTTATTTATTTATTTATGTATTTTTAATTACAGTAGTAAACAATGGATTTTGCCACGGTATATTTCTAGGATTACTCACGTTTGACGCAAAAAAAAATACATACATACACAGAGACATACAGTCATACAGACACACGTACTGTTTTCGGTAGTTCTCTTTTTGGAGGATGTGGTGGCCCTGAAAAGGGCCGTTTGGTTTGGATGCAGCGAAGTACATCATTTTATTTTTTGGTGGTGTGTTTCTTTGTTGTCGGCTTCTTTGGTTTTGAAGCCTTTTTGGGTGTTTTCTTTTGAGCCGGCTTTTTAGTGGTAGTTTTCTCTGATTTCTTTGTGGCGGTATTTTTAGCTTGTGGTTTCTTGTCCGACTTTGGCTTTTTCGTAACCTTCTTGTCCGACTTTGGCTTTTTCGTAACCTTCTTGTCCTTGGGTTTCTTGTCTTTCAGTGTTGGCTTCTTGGTCGACGTTTTCTTTGGTACAGCTTTCTTGGTTACTGCCTTCTTTTTTGGCTTCTCTGGGAGCTTGCCGATTCTGAGACGACCATTTACGCCATTAGCATTAGAATCTTTGGGACGAACTAACAACCCAGACTCGATGCCGGATTTAATTGCACGGCGTAGACTGGATGTGATATGAGCCGGGCTGACAGTAGAATGGTGAGTCAAAATGTATGACTTGATTGCTTGTACTGATGTCCCTTTCCGGTCTTTCAGTGCCTGAATAGCTTCAACTATCATATCCATTGTCTTAGGATGACTAGCTACAACTTTCGTCTTCTTCACAGACTTGTTTGAGGTCGATTCAACCATGGTGCAGGTTTAAGAATGTTTGCTGCTGAAGAGATACAGGCAGAATACAAAAATAGAGTGACGGGATTTGTCTTTTAACAGAGCGCCGATAGCAATCGAACGTCAGAGGAAACATAAGTGTGAACTGAGTGCCATTTCTCCATTTCGACCAGAGTTTGTTTTTGTTTTTGGCAATTAAACTCACATTACACCATGAAAAGTGACTTTAAATATATATCCAACTATCACACTGGGTGGAGCACGTCGTGTGCTTCGTTTTCATATACATATTATCATTCATATATCATTATTTACCGCATGTGTAACTACAGTATACATGCTGACTGTCATTTTCATTTTCAAAAATGCATACGTTCGTACTACTTCAAGGATTAACGCACGTAAATGACAAATCAAATGGAATGTGTAGCTCACTTCATTAATAAATATAGTACGTTGTGTGATTCATATACGACAAACCGATATTGTACGCGATATTGCACATTTCCCGTTCAAGGTGCGTAAGAGTGCTGTGGATCGTACCTTGCCCCTTGTAGCATTGTACTCGGCGCTTGGTCGTAAAAACAACATCGGGCAAAGTACGAAGCAATTTTAAGAATGTGAACGGTCATGTGAAATTATTCTACAAAACAATACCCTTAGTTTTCGTTTCAAAAATGATTTCGGTTGTTTTAGGACAATGTCTCGCAAAAATAAATACGTGCCGTTGTTGGCGTCACCAATCCACACATTATTACATAATTTTCCATTGTTTCGCACTCGCAGCTGGTCCAACCCTGTCTCCTTAACACCTTCACATATGGTATTGGTTAGAAAGAAACAAAGGACGTGAGATAATTGCTATCGTCAGAACAAACTGACACGCACTTACTTTATGTGTAAGTGGCTGTATGTATGTATGTATTTATTTATTTATTTATTTATTTGTGATCGTGATAATGTGGTATAGGTGCGTTCATTTGACGGTAGTTCTCTTTTTGGAGGATGTGGTGGCCCTGAAAAGGGCCGTTTTGGTTTGTGTATGCTAGGCATACGACTTATGCTCGCTCACCGCGGATGCGACGGGCAAGTTGGATATCTTTGGGCATGATGGTTACACGTTTGGCGTGAATGGCACACAGGTTGGTGTCTTCGAAAAGACCTACTAGGTATGCCTCGCTGGCTTCTTGTAGGGCCATCACGGCGGAGCTCTGGAATCGAAGGTCGGTCTTGAAATCTTGCGCAATTTCTCGAACCAGACGCTGGAATGGCAGCTTTCGGATCAGGAGCTCTGTACTTTTCTGGTAACGGCGGATCTCACGAAGAGCGACGGTGCCAGGCCTGTAACGATGTGGTTTCTTCACTCCGCCAGTAGCAGGTGCGCTCTTGCGAGCAGCCTTTGTTGCCAATTGTTTTCGTGGCGCTTTTCCACCAGTAGATTTACGTGCTGTTTGCTTGGTACGTGCCATGTCGAGTACAGAGTACGAGTACTTTTTTCGATGTCAGAATAAAGTAGAATATGTTTGAAAGGTGCAGTCTCTATTTTTATACTCTATTAGCCGGCGCTTCACGCCAGCTGATTGGTGAATGAATTAATATTGTGATTGGCCGGTATATGGTGGCCGTGATTGGTCGAAATTAACGAATTCTTATTGGCTGAGCGTAACCTTGTCAGAATCCCGATTTGTACTGAAGCTTGTCCAAACCAGTCACGTAAACAACAACAATATTCGAAACAATGTCGCATGAAGGCGCTGTCGTCCCGCTTAAATCAGTGCATATATAAATGGGCGTATAACGTTTTACAAACCACCTGTCATGGGGGCGCCCTCTCTCGGTACATTCATCAGAATGCGATCACGTAACATGTGAAACCACGAATGTAGGTAGATATATTATCTATCATTTATTTATTTATTTATTTATTTATTTATGTATTTATGTATTTTTAATTACAGTAGTAAACAATGGATTTTGCCACGGTATATTTCTAGGATTACTCACGTTTGACGCAAAGAAAAAAATACATACATACACAGAGACATACAGTCATACAGACACATGTACTGTTTTCGGTAGTTCTCTTTTTGGAGGATGTGGTGGCCCTGAAAAGGGCCGTTTGGTTTGGATGCAGCGAAGTACATCATTTTATTTTTTGGTGGTGTGTTTCTTTGTTGTCGGCTTCTTTGGTTTTGAAGCCTTTTTGGGTGTTTTCTTTTGAGCCGGCTTTTTAGTGGTAGTTTTCTCTGATTTCTTTGTGGCGGTATTTTTAGCTTGTGGTTTCTTGTCCGACTTTGGCTTTTTCGTAACCTTCTTGTCCGACTTTGGCTTTTTCGTAACCTTCTTGTCCTTGGGTTTCTTGTCTTTCAGTGTTGGCTTCTTGGTCGACGTTTTCTTTGGTACAGCTTTCTTGGTTACTGCCTTCTTTTTTGGCTTCTCTGGGAGCTTGCCGATTCTGAGACGACCATTTACGCCATTAGCATTAGAATCTTTGGGACGAACTAACAACCCAGACTCGATGCCGGATTTAATTGCACGGCGTAGACTGGATGTGATATGAGCCGGGCTGACAGTAGAATGGTGAGTCAAAATGTATGACTTGATTGCTTGTACTGATGTCCCTTTCCGGTCTTTCAGTGCCTGAATAGCTTCAACTATCATATCCATTGTCTTAGGATGACTAGCTACAACTTTCGTCTTCTTCACAGACTTGTTTGAGGTCGATTCAACCATGGTGCAGGTTTAAGAATGTTTGCTGCTGAAGAGATACAGGCAGAATACAAAAATAGAGTGACGGGATTTGTCTTTTAACAGAGCGCCGATAGCAATCGAACGTCAGAGGAAACATAAGTGTGAACTGAGTGCCATTTCTCCATTTCGACCAGAGTTTGTTTTTGTTTTTGGCAATTAAACTCACATTACACCATGAAAAGTGACTTTAAATATATATCCAACTATCACACTGGGTGGAGCACGTCGTGTGCTTCGTTTTCATATACATATTATCATTCATATATCATTATTTACCGCATGTGTAACTACAGTATACATGCTGACTGTCATTTTCATTTTCAAAAATGCATACGTTCGTACTACTTCAAGGATTAACGCACGTAAATGACAAATCAAATGGAATGTGTAGCTCACTTCATTAATAAATATAGTACGTTGTGTGATTCATATACGACAAACCGATATTGTACGCGATATTGCACATTTCCCGTTCAAGGTGCGTAAGAGTGCTGTGGATCGTACCTTGCCCCTTGTAGCATTGTACTCGGCGCTTGGTCGTAAAAACAACATCGGGCAAAGTACGAAGCAATTTTAAGAATGTGAACGGTCATGTGAAATTATTCTACAAAACAATACCCTTAGTTTTCGTTTCAAAAATGATTTCGGTTATTTTAGGACAATGTCTCGCAAAAATAAATACGTGCCGTTGTTGGCGTCACCAATCCACACATTATTACACAATTTTCCATTGTTTCGCACTCGCAGCTGGTCCAACCCTGTCTCCTTAACACCTTCACATATGGTATTGGTTAGAAAGAAACAAAGGACGTGAGATAATTGCTATCGTCAGAACAAACTGACACGCACTTACTTTATGTGTAAGTGGCTGTATGTATGTATGTATTTATTTATTTGTGATCGTGATAATGTGGTATAGGTGCGTTCATTTGACGGTAGTTCTCTTTTTGGAGGATGTGGTGGCCCTGAAAAGGGCCGTTTTGGTTTGTGTATGCTAGGCATACGACTTATGCTCGCTCACCGCGGATGCGACGGGCAAGTTGGATATCTTTGGGCATGATGGTTACACGTTTGGCGTGAATGGCACACAGGTTGGTGTCTTCGAAAAGACCTACTAGGTATGCCTCGCTGGCTTCTTGTAGGGCCATCACGGCGGAGCTCTGGAATCGAAGGTCGGTCTTGAAATCTTGCGCAATTTCTCGAACCAGACGCTGGAATGGCAGCTTTCGGATCAGGAGCTCTGTACTTTTCTGGTAACGGCGGATCTCACGAAGAGCGACGGTGCCAGGCCTGTAACGATGTGGTTTCTTCACTCCGCCAGTAGCAGGTGCGCTCTTGCGAGCAGCCTTTGTTGCCAATTGTTTTCGTGGCGCTTTTCCACCAGTAGATTTACGTGCTGTTTGCTTGGTACGTGCCATGTCGAGTACAGAGTACGAGTACTTTTTTCGATGTCAGAATAAAGTAGAATATGTTTGAAAGGTGCAGTCTCTATTTTTATACTCTATTAGCCGGCGCTTCACGTCAGCTGATTGGTGAATGAATTAATATTGTGATTGGCCGGTATATGGTGGCCGTGATTGGTCGAAATTAACGAATTTTTTATTGGCTGAGCGTAACCTTGTCAGAATCCCGATTTGTACTGAAGCTTGTCCAAACCAGTCACGTAAACAACAACAATATTCGAAACAATGTCGCATGAAGGCGCTGTCGTCCCGCTTAAATCAGTGCATATATAAATGGGCGTATAACGTTTTACAAACCACCTGTCATGGGGGCGCCCTCTCTCGGTACATTCATCAGAATGCGATCACGTAACATGTGAAACCACGAATGTAGGTAGATATATTATCTATCATTTATTTATTTATTTATGTATTTTTAATTACAGTAGTAAACAATGGATTTTGCCACGGTATATTTCTAGGATTACTCACGTTTGACGCAAAAAAAAAATACATACATACACAGAGACATACAGTCATACAGACACACGTACTGTTTTCGGTAGTTCTCTTTTTGGAGGATGTGGTGGCCCTGAAAAGGGCCGTTTGGTTTGGATGCAGCGAAGTACATCATTTTATTTTTTGGTGGTGTGTTTCTTTGTTGTCGGCTTCTTTGGTTTTGAAGCCTTTTTGGGTGTTTTCTTTTGAGCCGGCTTTTTAGTGGTAGTTTTCTCTGATTTCTTTGTGGCGGTATTTTTAGCTTGTGGTTTCTTGTCCGACTTTGGCTTTTTCGTAACCTTCTTGTCCGACTTTGGCTTTTTCGTAACCTTCTTGTCCTTGGGTTTCTTGTCTTTCAGTGTTGGCTTCTTGGTCGACGTTTTCTTTGGTACAGCTTTCTTGGTTACTGCCTTCTTTTTTGGCTTCTCTGGGAGCTTGCCGATTCTGAGACGACCATTTACGCCATTAGCATTAGAATCTTTGGGACGAACTAACAACCCAGACTCGATGCCGGATTTAATTGCACGGCGTAGACTGGATGTGATATGAGCCGGGCTGACAGTAGAATGGTGAGTCAAAATGTATGACTTGATTGCTTGTACTGATGTCCCTTTCCGGTCTTTCAGTGCCTGAATAGCTTCAACTATCATATCCATTGTCTTAGGATGACTAGCTACAACTTTCGTCTTCTTCACAGACTTGTTTGAGGTCGATTCAACCATGGTGCAGGTTTAAGAATGTTTGCTGCTGAAGAGATACAGGCAGAATACAAAAATAGAGTGACGGGATTTGTCTTTTAACAGAGCGCCGATAGCAATCGAACGTCAGAGGAAACATAAGTGTGAACTGAGTGCCATTTCTCCATTTCGACCAGAGTTTGTTTTTGTTTTTGGCAATTAAACTCACATTACACCATGAAAAGTGACTTTAAATATATATCCAACTATCACACTGGGTGGAGCACGTCGTGTGCTTCGTTTTCATATACATATTATCATTCATATATCATTATTTACCGCATGTGTAACTACAGTATACATGCTGACTGTCATTTTCATTTTCAAAAATGCATACGTTCGTACTACTTCAAGGATTAACGCACGTAAATGACAAATCAAATGGAATGTGTAGCTCACTTCATTAATAAATATAGTACGTTGTGTGATTCATATACGACAAACCGATATTGTACGCGATATTGCACATTTCCCGTTCAAGGTGCGTAAGAGTGCTGTGGATCGTACCTTGCCCCTTGTAGCATTGTACTCGGCGCTTGGTCGTAAAAACAACATCGGGCAAAGTACGAAGCAATTTTAAGAATGTGAACGGTCATGTGAAATTATTCTACAAAACAATACCCTTAGTTTTCGTTTCAAAAATGATTTCGGTTGTTTTAGGACAATGTCTCGCAAAAATAAATACGTGCCGTTGTTGGCGTCACCAATCCACACATTATTACATAATTTTCCATTGTTTCGCACTCGCAGCTGGTCCAACCCTGTCTCCTTAACACCTTCACATATGGTATTGGTTAGAAAGAAACAAAGGACGTGAGATAATTGCTATCGTCAGAACAAACTGACACGCACTTACTTTATGTGTAAGTGGCTGTATGTATGTATGTATTTATTTATTTATTTGTGATCGTGATAATGTGGTATAGGTGCGTTCATTTGACGGTAGTTCTCTTTTTGGAGGATGTGGTGGCCCTGAAAAGGGCCGTTTTGGTTTGTGTATGCTAGGCATACGACTTATGCTCGCTCACCGCGGATGCGACGGGCAAGTTGGATATCTTTGGGCATGATGGTTACACGTTTGGCGTGAATGGCACACAGGTTGGTGTCTTCGAAAAGACCTACTAGGTATGCATCGCTGGCTTCTTGTAGGGCCATCACGGCGGAGCTCTGGAATCGAAGGTCGGTCTTGAAATGTTGCGCAATTTCTCGAACCAGACGCTGGAATGGCAGCTTTCGGATCAGGAGCTCTGTACTTTTCTGGTAACGGCGGATCTCACGAAGAGCGACGGTGCCAGGCCTGTAACGATGTGGTTTCTTCACTCCGCCAGTAGCAGGTGCGCTCTTGCGAGCAGCCTTTGTTGCCAATTGTTTTCGTGGCGCTTTTCCACCAGTAGATTTACGTGCTGTTTGCTTGGTACGTGCCATGTCGAGTACAGAGTACGAGTACTTTTTTCGATGTCAGAATAAAGTAGAATATGTTTGAAAGGTGCAGTCTCTATTTTTATACTCTATTAGCCGGCGCTTCACGCCAGCTGATTGGTGAATGAATTAATATTGTGATTGGCCGGTATATGGTGGCCGTGATTGGTCGAAATTAACGAATTCTTATTGGCTGAGCGTAACCTTGTCAGAATCCCGATTTGTACTGAAGCTTGTCCAAACCAGTCACGTAAACAACAACAATATTCGAAACAATGTCGCATGAAGGCGCTGTCATCCCGCTTAAATCAGTGCATATATAAATGGGCGTATAACGTTTTACAAACCACCTGTCATGGGGGCGCCCTCTCTCGGTACATTCATCAGAATGCGATCACGTAACATGTGAAACCACGAATGTAGGTAGATATATTATCTATCATTTATTTATTTATTTATTTATGTATTTTTAATTACAGTAGTAAACAATGGATTTTGCCACGGTATATTTCTAGGATTACTCACGTTTGACGCAAAAAAAAAATACATACATACACAGAGACATACAGTCATACAGACACACGTACTGTTTTCGGTAGTTCTCTTTTTGGAGGATGTGGTGGCCCTGAAAAGGGCCGTTTGGTTTGGATGCAGCGAAGTACATCATTTTATTTTTTGGTGGTGTGTTTCTTTGTTGTCGGCTTCTTTGGTTTTGAAGCCTTTTTGGGTGTTTTCTTTTGAGCCGGCTTTTTAGTGGTAGTTTTCTCTGATTTCTTTGTGGCGGTATTTTTAGCTTGTGGTTTCTTGTCCGACTTTGGCTTTTTCGTAACCTTCTTGTCCGACTTTGGCTTTTTCGTAACCTTCTTGTCCTTGGGTTTCTTGTCTTTCAGTGTTGGCTTCTTGGTCGACGTTTTCTTTGGTACAGCTTTCTTGGTTACTGCCTTCTTTTTTGGCTTCTCTGGGAGCTTGCCGATTCTGAGACGACCATTTACGCCATTAGCATTAGAATCTTTGGGACGAACTAACAACCCAGACTCGATGGCGGATTTAATTGCACGGCGTAGACTGGATGTGATATGAGCCGGGCTGACAGTAGAATGGTGAGTCAAAATGTATGACTTGATTGCTTGTACTGATGTCCCTTTCCGGTCTTTCAGTGCCTGAATAGCTTCAACTATCATATCCATTGTCTTAGGATGACTAGCTACAACTTTCGTCTTCTTCACAGACTTGTTTGAGGTCGATTCAACCATGGTGCAGGTTTAAGAATGTTTGCTGCTGAAGAGATACAGGCAGAATACAAAAATAGAGTGACGGGATTTGTCTTTTAACAGAGCGCCGATAGCAATCGAACGTCAGAGGAAACATAAGTGTGAACTGAGTGCCATTTCTCCATTTCGACCAGAGTTTGTTTTTGTTTTTGGCAATTAAACTCACATTACACCATGAAAAGTGACTTTAAATATATATCCAACTATCACACTGGGTGGAGCACGTCGTGTGCTTCGTTTTCATATACATATTATCATTCATATATCATTATTTACCGCATGTGTAACTACAGTATACATGCTGACTGTCATTTTCATTTTCAAAAATGCATACGTTCGTACTACTTCAAGGATTAACGCACGTAAATGACAAATCAAATGGAATGTGTAGCTCACTTCATTAATAAATATAGTACGTTGTGTGATTCATATACGACAAACCGATATTGTACGCGATATTGCACATTTCCCGTTCAAGGTGCGTAAGAGTGCTGTGGATCGTACCTTGCCCCTTGTAGCATTGTACTCGGCGCTTGGTCGTAAAAACAACATCGGGCAAAGTACGAAGCAATTTTAAGAATGTGAACGGTCATGTGAAATTATTCTACAAAACAATACCCTTAGTTTTCGTTTCAAAAATGATTTCGGTTGTTTTAGGACAATGTCTCGCAAAAATAAATACGTGCCGTTGTTGGCGTCACCAATCCACACATTATTACATAATTTTCCATTGTTTCGCACTCGCAGCTGGTCCAACCCTGTCTCCTTAACACCTTCACATATGGTATTGGTTAGAAAGAAACAAAGGACGTGAGATAATTGCTATCGTCAGAACAAACTGACACGCACTTACTTTATGTGTAAGTGGCTGTATGTATGTATTTATTTATTTATTTGTGATCGTGATAATGTGGTATAGGTGCGTTCATTTGACGGTAGTTCTCTTTTTGGAGGATGTGGTGGCCCTGAAAAGGGCCGTTTTGGTTTGTGTATGCTAGGCATACGACTTATGCTCGCTCACCGCGGATGCGACGGGCAAGTTGGATATCTTTGGGCATGATGGTTACACGTTTGGCGTAAATGGCACACAGGTTGGTGTCTTCGAAAAGACCTACTAGGTATGCCTCGCTGGCTTCTTGTAGGGCCATCACGGCGGAGCTCTGGAATCGAAGGTCGGTCTTGAAATCTTGCGCAATTTCTCGAACCAGACGCTGGAATGGCAGCTTTCGGATCAGGAGCTCTGTACTTTTCTGGTAACGGCGGATCTCACGAAGAGCGACGGTGCCAGGCCTGTAACGATGTGGTTTCTTCACTCCGCCAGTAGCAGGTGCGCTCTTGCGAGCAGCCTTTGTTGCCAATTGTTTTCGTGGCGCTTTTCCACCAGTAGATTTACGTGCTGTTTGCTTGGTACGTGCCATGTCGAGTACAGAGTACGAGTACTTTTTTCGATGTCAGAATAAAGTAGAATATGTTTGAAAGGTGCAGTCTCTATTTTTATACTCTATTAGCCGGCGCTTCACGCCAGCTGATTGGTGAATGAATTAATATTGTGATTGGCCGGTATATGGTGGCCGTGATTGGTCGAAATTAACGAATTCTTATTGGCTGAGCGTAACCTTGTCAGAATCCCGATTTGTACTGAAGCTTGTCCAAACCAGTCACGTAAACAACAACAATATTCGAAACAATGTCGCATGAAGGCGCTGTCGTCCCGCTTAAATCAGTGCATATATAAATGGGCGTATAACGTTTTACAAACCACCTGTCATGGGGGCGCCCTCTCTCGGTACATTCATCAGAATGCGATCACGTAACATGTGAAACCACGAATGTAGGTAGATATATTATCTATCATTTATTTATTTATTTATCTATGTATTTTTAATTACAGTAGTAAACAATGGATTTTGCCACGGTATATTTCTAGGATTACTCACGTTTGACGCAAAAAAAAAAATACATACATACACAGAGACATACAGTCATACAGACACACGTACTGTTTTCGGTAGTTCTCTTTTTGGAGGATGTGGTGGCCCTAAAAAGGGCCGTTTGGTTTGGATGCAGCGAAGTACATCATTTTATTTTTTGGTGGTGTGTTTCTTTGTTGTCGGCTTCTTTGGTTTTGAAGCCTTTTTGGGTGTTTTCTTTTGAGCCGGCTTTTTAGTGGTAGTTTTCTCTGATTTCTTTGTGGCGGTATTTTTAGCTTGTGGTTTCTTGTCCGACTTTGGCTTTTTCGTAACCTTCTTGTCCGACTTTGGCTTTTTCGTAACCTTCTTGTCCTTGGGTTTCTTGTCTTTCAGTGTTGGCTTCTTGGTCGACGTTTTCTTTGGTACAGCTTTCTTGGTTACTGCCTTCTTTTTTGGCTTCTCTGGGAGCTTGCCGATTCTGAGACGACCATTTACGCCATTAGCATTAGAATCTTTGGGACGAACTAACAACCCAGACTCGATGCCGGATTTAATTGCACGGCGTAGACTGGATGTGATATGAGCCGGGCTGACAGTAGAATGGTGAGTCAAAATGTATGACTTGATTGCTTGTACTGATGTCCCTTTCCGGTCTTTCAGTGCCTGAATAGCTTCAACTATCATATCCATTGTCTTAGGATGACTAGCTACAACTTTCGTCTTCTTCACAGACTTGTTTGAGGTCGATTCAACCATGGTGCAGGTTTAAGAATGTTTGCTGCTGAAGAGATACAGGCAGAATACAAAAATAGAGTGACGGGATTTGTCTTTTAACAGAGCGCCGATAGCAATCGAACGTCAGAGGAAACATAAGTGTGAACTGAGTGCCATTTCTCCATTTCGACCAGAGTTTGTTTTTGTTTTTGGCAATTAAACTCACATTACACCATGAAAAGTGACTTTAAATATATATCCAACTATCACACTGGGTGGAGCACGTCGTGTGCTTCGTTTTCATATACATATTATCATTCATATATCATTATTTACCGCATGTGTAACTACAGTATACATGCTGACTGTCATTTTCATTTTCAAAAATGCATACGTTCGTACTACTTCAAGGATTAACGCACGTAAATGACAAATCAAATGGAATGTGTAGCTCACTTCATTAATAAATATAGTACGTTGTGTGATTCATATACGACAAACCGATATTGTACGCGATATTGCACATTTCCCGTTCAAGGTGCGTAAGAGTGCTGTGGATCGTACCTTGCCCCTTGTAGCATTGTACTCGGCGCTTGGTCGTAAAAACAACATCGGGCAAAGTACGAAGCAATTTTAAGAATGTGAACGGTCATGTGAAATTATTCTACAAAACAATACCCTTAGTTTTCGTTTCAAAAATGATTTCGGTTATTTTAGGACAATGTCTCGCAAAAATAAATACGTGCCGTTGTTGGCGTCACCAATCCACACATTATTACACAATTTTCCATTGTTTCGCACTCGCAGCTGGTCCAACCCTGTCTCCTTAACACCTTCACATATGGTATTGATTAGAAAGAAACAAAGGACGTGAGATAATTGCTATCGTCAGAACAAACTGACACGCACTTACTTTATGTGTAAGTGGCTGTATGTATGTATTTATTTATTTATTTGTGATCGTGATAATGTGGTATAGGTGCGTTCATTTGACGGTAGTTCTCTTTTTGGAGGATGTGGTGGCCCTGAAAAGGGCCGTTTTGGTTTGTGTATGCTAGGCATACGACTTATGCTCGCTCACCGCGGATGCGACGGGCAAGTTGGATATCTTTGGGCATGATGGTTACACGTTTGGCGTGAATGGCACACAGGTTGGTGTCTTCGAAAAGACCTACTAGGTATGCCTCGCTGGCTTCTTGTAGGGCCATCACGGCGGAGCTCTGGAATCGAAGGTCGGTCTTGAAATCTTGCGCAATTTCTCGAACCAGACGCTGGAATGGCAGCTTTCGGATCAGGAGCTCTGTACTTTTCTGGTAACGGCGGATCTCACGAAGAGCGACGGTGCCAGGCCTGTAACGATGTGGTTTCTTCACTCCGCCAGTAGCAGGTGCGCTCTTGCGAGCAGCCTTTGTTGCCAATTGTTTTCGTGGCGCTTTTCCACCAGTAGATTTACGTGCTGTTTGCTTGGTACGTGCCATGTCGAGTACAGAGTACGAGTACTTTTTTCGATGTCAGAATAAAGTAGAATATGTTTGAAAGGTGCAGTCTCTATTTTTATACTCTATTAGCCGGCGCTTCACGCCAGCTGATTGGTGAATGAATTAATATTGTGATTGGCCGGTATATGGTGGCCGTGATTGGTCGAAATTAACGAATTTTTTATTGGCTGAGCGTAACCTTGTCAGAATCCCGATTTGTACTGAAGCTTGTCCAAACCAGTCACGTAAACAACAACAATATTCGAAACAATGTCGCATGAAGGCGCTGTCGTCCCGCTTAAATCAGTGCATATATAAATGGGCGTATAACGTTTTACAAACCACCTGTCATGGGGGCGCCCTCTCTCGGTACATTCATCAGAATGCGATCACGTAACATGTGAAACCACGAATGTAGGTAGATATATTATCTATCATTTATTTATTTATGTATTTTTAATTACAGTAGTAAACAATGGATTTTGCCACGGTATATTTCTAGGATTACTCACGTTTGACGCAAAAAAAAAAAATACATACATACACAGAGACATACAGTCATACAGACACACGTACTGTTTTCGGTAGTTCTCTTTTTGGAGGATGTGGTGGCCCTAAAAAGGGCCGTTTGGTTTGGATGCAGCGAAGTACATCATTTTATTTTTTGGTGGTGTGTTTCTTTGTTGTCGGCTTCTTTGGTTTTGAAGCCTTTTTGGGTGTTTTCTTTTGAGCCGGCTTTTTAGTGGTAGTTTTCTCTGATTTCTTTGTGGCGGTATTTTTAGCTTGTGGTTTCTTGTCCGACTTTGGCTTTTTCGTAACCTTCTTGTCCGACTTTGGCTTTTTCGTAACCTTCTTGTCCTTGGGTTTCTTGTCTTTCAGTGTTGGCTTCTTGGTCGACGTTTTCTTTGGTACAGCTTTCTTGGTTACTGCCTTCTTTTTTGGCTTCTCTGGGAGCTTGCCGATTCTGAGACGACCATTTACGCCATTAGCATTAGAATCTTTGGGACGAACTAACAACCCAGACTCGATGCCGGATTTAATTGCACGGCGTAGACTGGATGTGATATGAGCCGGGCTGACAGTAGAATGGTGAGTCAAAATGTATGACTTGATTGCTTGTACTGATGTCCCTTTCCGGTCTTTCAGTGCCTGAATAGCTTCAACTATCATATCCATTGTCTTAGGATGACTAGCTACAACTTTCGTCTTCTTCACAGACTTGTTTGAGGTCGATTCAACCATGGTGCAGGTTTAAGAATGTTTGCTGCTGAAGAGATACAGGCAGAATACAAAAATAGAGTGACGGGATTTGTCTTTTAACAGAGCGCCGATAGCAATCGAACGTCAGAGGAAACATAAGTGTGAACTGAGTGCCATTTCTCCATTTCGACCAGAGTTTGTTTTTGTTTTTGGCAATTAAACTCACATTACACCATGAAAAGTGACTTTAAATATATATCCAACTATCACACTGGGTGGAGCACGTCGTGTGCTTCGTTTTCATATACATATTATCATTCATATATCATTATTTACCGCATGTGTAACTACAGTATACATGCTGACTGTCATTTTCATTTTCAAAAATGCATACGTTCGTACTACTTCAAGGATTAACGCACGTAAATGACAAATCAAATGGAATGTGTAGCTCACTTCATTAATAAATATAGTACGTTGTGTGATTCATATACGACAAACCGATATTGTACGCGATATTGCACATTTCCCGTTCAAGGTGCGTAAGAGTGCTGTGGATCGTACCTTGCCCCTTGTAGCATTGTACTCGGCGCTTGGTCGTAAAAACAACATCGGGCAAAGTACGAAGCAATTTTAAGAATGTGAACGGTCATGTGAAATTATTCTACAAAACAATACCCTTAGTTTTCGTTTCAAAAATGATTTCGGTTATTTTAGGACAATGTCTCGCAAAAATAAATACGTGCCGTTGTTGGCGTCACCAATCCACACATTATTACACAATTTTCCATTGTTTCGCACTCGCAGCTGGTCCAACCCTGTCTCCTTAACACCTTCACATATGGTATTGGTTAGAAAGAAACAAAGGACGTGAGATAATTGCTATCGTCAGAACAAACTGACACGCACTTACTTTATGTGTAAGTGGCTGTATGTATGTATGTATTTATTTGTGATCGTGATAATGTGGTATAGGTGCGTTCATTTGACGGTAGTTCTCTTTTTGGAGGATGTGGTGGCCCTGAAAAGGGCCGTTTTGGTTTGTGTATGCTAGGCATACGACTTATGCTCGCTCACCGCGGATGCGACGGGCAAGTTGGATATCTTTGGGCATGATGGTTACACGTTTGGCGTGAATGGCACACAGGTTGGTGTCTTCGAAAAGACCTACTAGGTATGCCTCGCTGGCTTCTTGTAGGGCCATCACGGCGGAGCTCTGGAATCGAAGGTCGGTCTTGAAATCTTGCGCAATTTCTCGAACCAGACGCTGGAATGGCAGCTTTCGGATCAGGAGCTCTGTACTTTTCTGGTAACGGCGGATCTCACGAAGAGCGACGGTGCCAGGCCTGTAACGATGTGGTTTCTTCACTCCGCCAGTAGCAGGTGCGCTCTTGCGAGCAGCCTTTGTTGCCAATTGTTTTCGTGGCGCTTTTCCACCAGTAGATTTACGTGCTGTTTGCTTGGTACGTGCCATGTCGAGTACAGAGTACGAGTACTTTTTTCGATGTCAGAATAAAGTAGAATATGTTTGAAAGGTGCAGTCTCTATTTTTATACTCTATTAGCCGGCGCTTCACGCCAGCTGATTGGTGAATGAATTAATATTGTGATTGGCCGGTATATGGTGGCCGTGATTTGTCGAAATTAACGAATTCTTATTGGCTGAGCGTAACCTTGTCAGAATCCCGATTTGTACTGAAGCTTGTCCAAACCAGTCACGTAAACAACAACAATATTCGAAACAATGTCGCATGAAGGCGCTGTCGTCCCGCTTAAATCAGTGCATATATAAATGGGCGTATAACGTTTTACAAACCACCTGTCATGGGGGCGCCCTCTCTCGGTACATTCATCAGAATGCGATCACGTAACATGTGAAACCACGAATGTAGGTAGATATATTATCTATCATTTATTTATTTATTTATTTATTTATTTATGTATTTTTAATTACAGTAGTAAACAATGGATTTTGCCACGGTATATTTCTAGGATTACTCACGTTTGACGCAAAAAAAAAATACATACATACACAGAGACATACAGTCATACAGACACACGTACTGTTTTCGGTAGTTCTCTTTTTGGAGGATGTGGTGGCCCTGAAAAGGGCCGTTTGGTTTGGATGCAGCGAAGTACATCATTTTATTTTTTGGTGGTGTGTTTCTTTGTTGTCGGCTTCTTTGGTTTTGAAGCCTTTTTGGGTGTTTTCTTTTGAGCCGGCTTTTTAGTGGTAGTTTTCTCTGATTTCTTTGTGGCGGTATTTTTAGCTTGTGGTTTCTTGTCCGACTTTGGCTTTTTCGTAACCTTCTTGTCCGACTTTGGCTTTTTCGTAACCTTCTTGTCCTTGGGTTTCTTGTCTTTCAGTGTTGGCTTCTTGGTCGACGTTTTCTTTGGTACAGCTTTCTTGGTTACTGCCTTCTTTTTTGGCTTCTCTGGGAGCTTGCCGATTCTGAGACGACCATTTACGCCATTAGCATTAGAATCTTTGGGACGAACTAACAACCCAGACTCGATGGCGGATTTAATTGCACGGCGTAGACTGGATGTGATATGAGCCGGGCTGACAGTAGAATGGTGAGTCAAAATGTATGACTTGATTGCTTGTACTGATGTCCCTTTCCGGTCTTTCAGTGCCTGAATAGCTTCAACTATCATATCCATTGTCTTAGGATGACTAGCTACAACTTTCGTCTTCTTCACAGACTTGTTTGAGGTCGATTCAACCATGGTGCAGGTTTAAGAATGTTTGCTGCTGAAGAGATACAGGCAGAATACAAAAATAGATTGACGGGATTTGTCTTTTAACAGAGCGCCGATAGCAATCGAACGTCAGATGAAACATAAGTGTGAACTGAGTGCCATTTCTCCATTTCGACCAGAGTTTGTTTTTGTTTTTGGCAATTAAACTCACATTACACCATGAAAAGTGACTTTAAATATATATCCAACTATCACACTGGGTGGAGCACGTCGTGTGCTTCGTTTTCATATACATATTATCATTCATATATCATTATTTACCGCATGTGTAACTACAGTATACATGCTGACTGTCATTTTCATTTTCAAAAATGCATACGTTCGTACTACTTCAAGGATTAACGCACGTAAATGACAAATCAAATGGAATGTGTAGCTCACTTCATTAATAAATATAGTACGTTGTGTGATTCATATACGACAAACCGATATTGTACGCGATATTGCACATTTCCCGTTCAAGGTGCGTAAGAGTGCTGTGGATCGTACCTTGCCCCTTGTAGCATTGTACTCGGCGCTTGGTCGTAAAAACAACATCGGGCAAAGTACGAAGCAATTTTAAGAATGTGAACGGTCATGTGAAATTATTCTACAAAACAATACCCTTAGTTTTCGTTTCAAAAATGATTTCGGTTATTTTAGGACAATGTCTCGCAAAAATAAATACGTGCCGTTGTTGGCGTCACCAATCCACACATTATTACACAATTTTCCATTGTTTCGCACTCGCAGCTGGTCCAACCCTGTCTCCTTAACACCTTCACATATGGTATTGGTTAGAAAGAAACAAAGGACGTGAGATAATTGCTATCGTCAGAACAAACTGACACGCACTTACTTTATGTGTAAGTGGCTGTATGTATGTATTTATTTATTTATTTGTGATCGTGATAATGTGGTATAGGTGCGTTCATTTGACGGTAGTTCTCTTTTTGGAGGATGTGGTGGCCCTGAAAAGGGCCGTTTTGGTTTGTGTATGCTAGGCATACGACTTATGCTCGCTCACCGCGGATGCGACGGGCAAGTTGGATATCTTTGGGCATGATGGTTACACGTTTGGCGTGAATGGCACACAGGTTGGTGTCTTCGAAAAGACCTACTAGGTATGCCTCGCTGGCTTCTTGTAGGGCCATCACGGCGGAGCTCTGGAATCGAAGGTCGGTCTTGAAATCTTGCGCAATTTCTCGAACCAGACGCTGGAATGGCAGCTTTCGGATCAGGAGCTCTGTACTTTTCTGGTAACGGCGGATCTCACGAAGAGCGACGGTGCCAGGCCTGTAACGATGTGGTTTCTTCACTCCGCCAGTAGCAGGTGCGCTCTTGCGAGCAGCCTTTGTTGCCAATTGTTTTCGTGGCGCTTTTCCACCAGTAGATTTACGTGCTGTTTGCTTGGTACGTGCCATGTCGAGTACAGAGTACGAGTACTTTTTTCGATGTCAGAATAAAGTAGAATATGTTTGAAAGGTGCAGTCTCTATTTTTATACTCTATTAGCCGGCGCTTCACGCCAGCTGATTGGTGAATGAATTAATATTGTGATTGGCCGGTATATGGTGGCCGTGATTGGTCGAAATTAACGAATTCTTATTGGCTGAGCGTAACCTTGTCAGAATCCCGATTTGTACTGAAGCTTGTCCAAACCAGTCACGTAAACAACAACAATATTCGAAACAATGTCGCATGAAGGCGCTGTCGTCCCGCTTAAATCAGTGCATATATAAATGGGCGTATAACGTTTTACAAACCACCTGTCATGGGGGCGCCCTCTCTCGGTACATTCATCAGAATGCGATCACGTAACATGTGAAACCACGAATGTAGGTAGATATATTATCTATCATTTATTTATTTATGTATTTTTAATTACAGTAGTAAACAATGGATTTTGCCACGGTATATTTCTAGGATTACTCACGTTTGACGCAAAAAAAAAAAATACATACATACACAGAGACATACAGTCATACAGACACACGTACTGTTTTCGGTAGTTCTCTTTTTGGAGGATGTGGTGGCCCTAAAAAGGGCCGTTTGGTTTGGATGCAGCGAAGTACATCATTTTATTTTTTGGTGGTGTGTTTCTTTGTTGTCGGCTTCTTTGGTTTTGAAGCCTTTTTGGGTGTTTTCTTTTGAGCCGGCTTTTTAGTGGTAGTTTTCTCTGATTTCTTTGTGGCGGTATTTTTAGCTTGTGGTTTCTTGTCCGACTTTGGCTTTTTCGTAACCTTCTTGTCCGACTTTGGCTTTTTCGTAACCTTCTTGTCCTTGGGTTTCTTGTCTTTCAGTGTTGGCTTCTTGGTCGACGTTTTCTTTGGTACAGCTTTCTTGGTTACTGCCTTCTTTTTTGGCTTCTCTGGGAGCTTGCCGATTCTGAGACGACCATTTACGCCATTAGCATTAGAATCTTTGGGACGAACTAACAACCCAGACTCGATGCCGGATTTAATTGCACGGCGTAGACTGGATGTGATATGAGCCGGGCTGACAGTAGAATGGTGAGTCAAAATGTATGACTTGATTGCTTGTACTGATGTCCCTTTCCGGTCTTTCAGTGCCTGAATAGCTTCAACTATCATATCCATTGTCTTAGGATGACTAGCTACAACTTTCGTCTTCTTCACAGACTTGTTTGAGGTCGATTCAACCATGGTGCAGGTTTAAGAATGTTTGCTGCTGAAGAGATACAGGCAGAATACAAAAATAGAGTGACGGGATTTGTCTTTTAACAGAGCGCCGATAGCAATCGAACGTCAGAGGAAACATAAGTGTGAACTGAGTGCCATTTCTCCATTTCGACCAGAGTTTGTTTTTGTTTTTGGCAATTAAACTCACATTACACCATGAAAAGTGACTTTAAATATATATCCAACTATCACACTGGGTGGAGCACGTCGTGTGCTTCGTTTTCATATACATATTATCATTCATATATCATTATTTACCGCATGTGTAACTACAGTATACATGCTGACTGTCATTTTCATTTTCAAAAATGCATACGTTCGTACTACTTCAAGGATTAACGCACGTAAATGACAAATCAAATGGAATGTGTAGCTCACTTCATTAATAAATATAGTACGTTGTGTGATTCATATACGACAAACCGATATTGTACGCGATATTGCACATTTCCCGTTCAAGGTGCGTAAGAGTGCTGTGGATCGTACCTTGCCCCTTGTAGCATTGTACTCGGCGCTTGGTCGTAAAAACAACATCGGGCAAAGTACGAAGCAATTTTAAGAATGTGAACGGTCATGTGAAATTATTCTACAAAACAATACCCTTAGTTTTCGTTTCAAAAATGATTTCGGTTATTTTAGGACAATGTCTCGCAAAAATAAATACGTGCCGTTGTTGGCGTCACCAATCCACACATTATTACACAATTTTCCATTGTTTCGCACTCGCAGCTGGTCCAACCCTGTCTCCTTAACACCTTCACATATGGTATTGGTTAGAAAGAAACAAAGGACGTGAGATAATTGCTATCGTCAGAACAAACTGACACGCACTTACTTTATGTGTAAGTGGCTGTATGTATGTATTTATTTATTTATTTGTGATCGTGATAATGTGGTATAGGTGCGTTCATTTGACGGTAGTTCTCTTTTTGGAGGATGTGGTGGCCCTGAAAAGGGCCGTTTTGGTTTGTGTATGCTAGGCATACGACTTATGCTCGCTCACCGCGGATGCGACGGGCAAGTTGGATATCTTTGGGCATGATGGTTACACGTTTGGCGTGAATGGCACACAGGTTGGTGTCTTCGAAAAGACCTACTAGGTATGCCTCGCTGGCTTCTTGTAGGGCCATCACGGCGGAGCTCTGGAATCGAAGGTCGGTCTTGAAATCTTGCGCAATTTCTCGAACCAGACGCTGGAATGGCAGCTTTCGGATCAGGAGCTCTGTACTTTTCTGGTAACGGCGGATCTCACGAAGAGCGACGGTGCCAGGCCTGTAACGATGTGGTTTCTTCACTCCGCCAGTAGCAGGTGCGCTCTTGCGAGCAGCCTTTGTTGCCAATTGTTTTCGTGGCGCTTTTCCACCAGTAGATTTACGTGCTGTTTGCTTGGTACGTGCCATGTCGAGTACAGAGTACGAGTACTTTTTTCGATGTCAGAATAAAGTAGAATATGTTTGAAAGGTGCAGTCTCTATTTTTATACTCTATTAGCCGGCGCTTCACGCCAGCTGATTGGTGAATGAATTAATATTGTGATTGGCCGGTATATGGTGGCCGTGATTGGTCGAAATTAACGAATTCTTATTGGCTGAGCGTAACCTTGTCAGAATCCCGATTTGTACTGAAGCTTGTCCAAACCAGTCACGTAAACAACAACAATATTCGAAACAATGTCGCATGAAGGCGCTGTCGTCCCGCTTAAATCAGTGCATATATAAATGGGCGTATAACGTTTTACAAACCACCTGTCATGGGGGCGCCCTCTCTCGGTACATTCATCAGAATGCGATCACGTAACATGTGAAACCACGAATGTAGGTAGATATATTATCTATCATTTATTTATTTATGTATTTTTAATTACAGTAGTAAACAATGGATTTTGCCACGGTATATTTCTAGGATTACTCACGTTTGACGCAAAAAAAAAAAATACATACATACACAGAGACATACAGTCATACAGACACACGTACTGTTTTCGGTAGTTCTCTTTTTGGAGGATGTGGTGGCCCTAAAAAGGGCCGTTTGGTTTGGATGCAGCGAAGTACATCATTTTATTTTTTGGTGGTGTGTTTCTTTGTTGTCGGCTTCTTTGGTTTTGAAGCCTTTTTGGGTGTTTTCTTTTGAGCCGGCTTTTTAGTGGTAGTTTTCTCTGATTTCTTTGTGGCGGTATTTTTAGCTTGTGGTTTCTTGTCCGACTTTGGCTTTTTCGTAACCTTCTTGTCCGACTTTGGCTTTTTCGTAACCTTCTTGTCCTTGGGTTTCTTGTCTTTCAGTGTTGGCTTCTTGGTCGACGTTTTCTTTGGTACAGCTTTCTTGGTTACTGCCTTCTTTTTTGGCTTCTCTGGGAGCTTGCCGATTCTGAGACGACCATTTACGCCATTAGCATTAGAATCTTTGGGACGAACTAACAACCCAGACTCGATGCCGGATTTAATTGCACGGCGTAGACTGGATGTGATATGAGCCGGGCTGACAGTAGAATGGTGAGTCAAAATGTATGACTTGATTGCTTGTACTGATGTCCCTTTCCGGTCTTTCAGTGCCTGAATAGCTTCAACTATCATATCCATTGTCTTAGGATGACTAGCTACAACTTTCGTCTTCTTCACAGACTTGTTTGAGGTCGATTCAACCATGGTGCAGGTTTAAGAATGTTTGCTGCTGAAGAGATACAGGCAGAATACAAAAATAGAGTGACGGGATTTGTCTTTTAACAGAGCGCCGATAGCAATCGAACGTCAGAGGAAACATAAGTGTGAACTGAGTGCCATTTCTCCATTTCGACCAGAGTTTGTTTTTGTTTTTGGCAATTAAACTCACATTACACCATGAAAAGTGACTTTAAATATATATCCAACTATCACACTGGGTGGAGCACGTCGTGTGCTTCGTTTTCATATACATATTATCATTCATATATCATTATTTACCGCATGTGTAACTACAGTATACATGCTGACTGTCATTTTCATTTTCAAAAATGCATACGTTCGTACTACTTCAAGGATTAACGCACGTAAATGACAAATCAAATGGAATGTGTAGCTCACTTCATTAATAAATATAGTACGTTGTGTGATTCATATACGACAAACCGATATTGTACGCGATATTGCACATTTCCCGTTCAAGGTGCGTAAGAGTGCTGTGGATCGTACCTTGCCCCTTGTAGCATTGTACTCGGCGCTTGGTCGTAAAAACAACATCGGGCAAAGTACGAAGCAATTTTAAGAATGTGAACGGTCATGTGAAATTATTCTACAAAACAATACCCTTAGTTTTCGTTTCAAAAATGATTTCGGTTATTTTAGGACAATGTCTCGCAAAAATAAATACGTGCCGTTGTTGGCGTCACCAATCCACACATTATTACACAATTTTCCATTGTTTCGCACTCGCAGCTGGTCCAACCCTGTCTCCTTAACACCTTCACATATGGTATTGGTTAGAAAGAAACAAAGGACGTGAGATAATTGCTATCGTCAGAACAAACTGACACGCACTTACTTTATGTGTAAGTGGCTGTATGTATGTATTTATTTATTTATTTGTGATCGTGATAATGTGGTATAGGTGCGTTCATTTGACGGTAGTTCTCTTTTTGGAGGATGTGGTGGCCCTGAAAAGGGCCGTTTTGGTTTGTGTATGCTAGGCATACGACTTATGCTCGCTCACCGCGGATGCGACGGGCAAGTTGGATATCTTTGGGCATGATGGTTACACGTTTGGCGTGAATGGCACACAGGTTGGTGTCTTCGAAAAGACCTACTAGGTATGCCTCGCTGGCTTCTTGTAGGGCCATCACGGCGGAGCTCTGGAATCGAAGGTCGGTCTTGAAATCTTGCGCAATTTCTCGAACCAGACGCTGGAATGGCAGCTTTCGGATCAGGAGCTCTGTACTTTTCTGGTAACGGCGGATCTCACGAAGAGCGACGGTGCCAGGCCTGTAACGATGTGGTTTCTTCACTCCGCCAGTAGCAGGTGCGCTCTTGCGAGCAGCCTTTGTTGCCAATTGTTTTCGTGGCGCTTTTCCACCAGTAGATTTACGTGCTGTTTGCTTGGTACGTGCCATGTCGAGTACAGAGTACGAGTACTTTTTTCGATGTCAGAATAAAGTAGAATATGTTTGAAAGGTGCAGTCTCTATTTTTATACTCTATTAGCCGGCGCTTCACGCCAGCTGATTGGTGAATGAATTAATATTGTGATTGGCCGGTATATGGTGGCCGTGATTGGTCGAAATTAACGAATTCTTATTGGCTGAGCGTAACCTTGTCAGAATCCCGATTTGTACTGAAGCTTGTCCAAACCAGTCACGTAAACAACAACAATATTCGAAACAATGTCGCATGAAGGCGCTGTCGTCCCGCTTAAATCAGTGCATATATAAATGGGCGTATAACGTTTTACAAACCACCTGTCATGGGGGCGCCCTCTCTCGGTACATTCATCAGAATGCGATCACGTAACATGTGAAACCACGAATGTAGGTAGATATATTATCTATCATTTATTTATTTATTTATGTATTTTTAATTACAGTAGTAAACAATGGATTTTGCCACGGTATATTTCTAGGATTACTCACGTTTGACGCAAAAAAAAAAATACATACATACACAGAGACATACAGTCATACAGACACACGTACTGTTTTCGGTAGTTCTCTTTTTGGAGGATGTGGTGGCCCTAAAAAGGGCCGTTTGGTTTGGATGCAGCGAAGTACATCATTTTATTTTTTGGTGGTGTGTTTCTTTGTTGTCGGCTTCTTTGGTTTTGAAGCCTTTTTGGGTGTTTTCTTTTGAGCCGGCTTTTTAGTGGTAGTTTTCTCTGATTTCTTTGTGGCGGTATTTTTAGCTTGTGGTTTCTTGTCCGACTTTGGCTTTTTCGTAACCTTCTTGTCCGACTTTGGCTTTTTCGTAACCTTCTTGTCCTTGGGTTTCTTGTCTTTCAGTGTTGGCTTCTTGGTCGACGTTTTCTTTGGTACAGCTTTCTTGGTTACTGCCTTCTTTTTTGGCTTCTCTGGGAGCTTGCCGATTCTGAGACGACCATTTACGCCATTAGCATTAGAATCTTTGGGACGAACTAACAACCCAGACTCGATGCCGGATTTAATTGCACGGCGTAGACTGGATGTGATATGAGCCGGGCTGACAGTAGAATGGTGAGTCAAAATGTATGACTTGATTGCTTGTACTGATGTCCCTTTCCGGTCTTTCAGTGCCTGAATAGCTTCAACTATCATATCCATTGTCTTAGGATGACTAGCTACAACTGTCGTCTTCTTCACAGACTTGTTTGAGGTCGATTCAACCATGGTGCAGGTTTAAGAATGTTTGCTGCTGAAGAGATACAGGCAGAATACAAAAATAGAGTGACGGGATTTGTCTTTTAACAGAGCGCCGATAGCAATCGAACGTCAGAGGAAACATAAGTGTGAACTGAGTGCCATTTCTCCATTTCGACCAGAGTTTGTTTTTGTTTTTGGCAATTAAACTCACATTACACCATGAAAAGTGACTTTAAATATATATCCAACTATCACACTGGGTGGAGCACGTCGTGTGCTTCGTTTTCATATACATATTATCATTCATATATCATTATTTACCGCATGTGTAACTACAGTATACATGCTGACTGTAATTTTCATTTTCAAAAATGCATACGTTCGTACTACTTCAAGGATTAACGCACGTAAATGACAAATCAAATGGAATGTGTAGCTCACTTCATTAATAAATATAGTACGTTGTGTGATTCATATACGACAAACCGATATTGTACGCGACATTGCACATTTCCCGTTCAAGGTGCGTAAGAGTGCTGTGGATCGTACCTTGCCCCTTGTAGCATTGTACTCGGCGCTTGGTCGTAAAAACAACATCGGGCAAAGTACGAAGCAATTTTAAGAATGTGAACGGTCATGTGAAATTATTCTACAAAACAATACCCTTAGTTTTCGTTTCAAAAATGATTTCGGTTATTTTAGGACAATGTCTCGCAAAAATAAATACGTGCCGTTGTTGGCGTCACCAATCCACACATTATTACATAATTTTCCATTGTTTCGCACTCGCAGCTGGTCCAACCCTGTCTCCTTAACACCTTCACATATGGTATTGGTTAGAAAGAAACAAAGGACGTGAGATAATTGCTATCGTCAGAACAAACTGACACGCACTTACTTTATGTGTAATTAAGTGGCTGTATGTATGTATGTATTTATTTGTGATCGTGATAATGTGGTATAGGTGCGTTCATTTGACGGTAGTTCTCTTTTTGGAGGATGTGGTGGCCCTGAAAAGGGCCGTTTTGGTTTGTGTATGCTAGGCATACGACTTATGCTCGCTCACCGCGGATGCGACGGGCAAGTTGGATATCTTTGGGCATGATGGTTACACGTTTGGCGTGAATGGCACACAGGTTGGTGTCTTCGAAAAGACCTACTAGGTATGCCTCGCTGGCTTCTTGTAGGGCCATCACGGCGGAGCTCTGGAATCGAAGGTCGGTCTTGAAATCTTGCGCAATTTCTCGAACCAGACGCTGGAATGGCAGCTTTCGGATCAGGAGCTCTGTACTTTTCTGGTAACGGCGGATCTCACGAAGAGCGACGGTGCCAGGCCTGTAACGATGTGGTTTCTTCACTCCGCCAGTAGCAGGTGCGCTCTTGCGAGCAGCCTTTGTTGCCAATTGTTTTCGTGGCGCTTTTCCACCAGTAGATTTACGTGCTGTTTGCTTGGTACGTCCCATGTCGAGTACAGAGTACGAGTACTTTTTTCGATGTCAGAATAAAGTAGAATATGTTTGAAAGGTGCAGTCTCTATTTTTATAATCTATTAGCCGGCGCTTCACGCCAGCTGATTGGTGAATGAATTAATATTGTGATTGGCCGGTATATGGTGGCCGTGATTGGTCGAAATTAACGAATTCTTATTGGCTGAGCGTAACCTTGTCAGAATCCCGATTTGTACTGAAGCTTGTCCAAACCAGTCACGTAAACAACAACAATATTCGAAACAATGTCGCATGAAGGCGCTGTCATCCCGCTTAAATCAGTGCATATATAAATGGGCGTATAACGTTTTACAAACCACCTGTCATGGGGGCGCCCTCTCTCGGTACATTCATCAGAATGCGATCACGTAACATGTGAAACCACGAATGTAGGTAGATATATTATCTATCATTTATTTATTTATTTATGTATTTTTAATTACAGTAGTAAACAATGGATTTTGCCACGGTATATTTCTAGGATTACTCACGTTTGACGCAAAAAAAAATACATACATACACAGAGACATACAGTCATACAGACACACGTACTGTTTTCGGTAGTTCTCTTTTTGGAGGATGTGGTGGCCCTGAAAAGGGCCGTTTGGTTTGGATGCAGCGAAGTACATCATTTTATTTTTTGGTGGTGTGTTTCTTTGTTGTCGGCTTCTTTGGTTTTGAAGCCTTTTTGGGTGTTTTCTTTTGAGCCGGCTTTTTAGTGGTAGTTTTCTCTGATTTCTTTGTGGCGGTATTTTTAGCTTGTGGTTTCTTGTCCGACTTTGGCTTTTTCGTAACCTTCTTGTCCGACTTTGGCTTTTTCGTAACCTTCTTGTCCTTGGGTTTCTTGTCTTTCAGTGTTGGCTTCTTGGTCGACGTTTTCTTTGGTACAGCTTTCTTGGTTACTGCCTTCTTTTTTGGCTTCTCTGGGAGCTTGCCGATTCTGAGACGACCATTTACGCCATTAGCATTAGAATCTTTGGGACGAACTAACAACCCAGACTCGATGCCGGATTTAATTGCACGGCGTAGACTGGATGTGATATGAGCCGGGCTGACAGTAGAATGGTGAGTCAAAATGTATGACTTGATTGCTTGTACTGATGTCCCTTTCCGGTCTTTCAGTGCCTGAATAGCTTCAACTATCATATCCATTGTCTTAGGATGACTAGCTACAACTGTCGTCTTCTTCACAGACTTGTTTGAGGTCGATTCAACCATGGTGCAGGTTTAAGAATGTTTGCTGCTGAAGAGATACAGGCAGAATACAAAAATAGAGTGACGGGATTTGTCTTTTAACAGAGCGCCGATAGCAATCGAACGTCAGAGGAAACATAAGTGTGAACTGAGTGCCATTTCTCCATTTCGACCAGAGTTTGTTTTTGTTTTTGGCAATTAAACTCACATTACACCATGAAAAGTGACTTTAAATATATATCCAACTATCACACTGGGTGGAGCACGTCGTGTGCTTCGTTTTCATATACATATTATCATTCATATATCATTATTTACCGCATGTGTAACTACAGTATACATGCTGACTGTCATTTTCATTTTCAAAAATGCATACGTTCGTACTACTTCAAGGATTAACGCACGTAAATGACAAATCAAATGGAATGTGTAGCTCACTTCATTAATAAATATAGTACGTTGTGTGATTCATATACGACAAACCGATATTGTACGCGATATTGCACATTTCCCGTTCAAGGTGCGTAAGAGTGCTGTGGATCGTACCTTGCCCCTTGTAGCATTGTACTCGGCGCTTGGTCGTAAAAACAACATCGGGCAAAGTACGAAGCAATTTTAAGAATGTGAACGGTCATGTGAAATTATTCTACAAAACAATACCCTTAGTTTTCGTTTCAAAAATGATTTCGGTTGTTTTAGGACAATGTCTCGCAAAAATAAATACGTGCCGTTGTTGGCGTCACCAATCCACACATTATTACATAATTTTCCATTGTTTCGCACTCGCAGCTGGTCCAACCCTGTCTCCTTAACACCTTCACATATGGTATTGGTTAGAAAGAAACAAAGGACGTGAGATAATTGCTATCGTCAGAACAAACTGACACGCACTTACTTTATGTGTAAGTGGCTGTATGTATGTATGTATTTATTTATTTGTGATCGTGATAATGTGGTATAGGTGCGTTCATTTGACGGTAGTTCTCTTTTTGGAGGATGTGGTGGCCCTGAAAAGGGCCGTTTTGGTTTGTGTATGCTAGGCATACGACTTATGCTCGCTCACCGCGGATGCGACGGGCAAGTTGGATATCTTTGGGCATGATGGTTACACGTTTGGCGTGAATGGCACACAGGTTGGTGTCTTCGAAAAGACCTACTAGGTATGCCTCGCTGGCTTCTTGTAGGGCCATCACGGCGGAGCTCTGGAATCGAAGGTCGGTCTTGAAATCTTGCGCAATTTCTCGAACCAGACGCTGGAATGGCAGCTTTCGGATCAGGAGCTCTGTACTTTTCTGGTAACGGCGGATCTCACGAAGAGCGACGGTGCCAGGCCTGTAACGATGTGGTTTCTTCACTCCGCCAGTAGCAGGTGCGCTCTTGCGAGCAGCCTTTGTTGCCAATTGTTTTCGTGGCGCTTTTCCACCAGTAGATTTACGTGCTGTTTGCTTGGTACGTGCCATGTCGAGTACAGAGTACGAGTACTTTTTTCGATGTCAGAATAAAGTAGAATATGTTTGAAAGGTGCAGTCTCTATTTTTATACTCTATTAGCCGGCGCTTCACGCCAGCTGATTGGTGAATGAATTAATATTGTGATTGGCCGGTATATGGTGGCCGTGATTTGTCGAAATTAACGAATTCTTATTGGCTGAGCGTAACCTTGTCAGAATCCCGATTTGTACTGAAGCTTGTCCAAACCAGTCACGTAAACAACAACAATATTCGAAACAATGTCGCATGAAGGCGCTGTCGTCCCGCTTAAATCAGTGCATATATAAATGGGCGTATAACGTTTTACAAACCACCTGTCATGGGGGCGCCCTCTCTCGGTACATTCATCAGAATGCGATCACGTAACATGTGAAACCACGAATGTAGGTAGATATATTATCTATCATTTATTTATTTATTTATTTATTTATGTATTTTTAATTATAGTAGTAAACAATGGATTTTGCCACGGTATATTTCTAGGATTACTCACGTTTGACGCAAAAAAAAAATACATACATACACAGAGACATACAGTCATACAGACACACGTACTGTTTTCGGTAGTTCTCTTTTTGGAGGATGTGGTGGCCCTGAAAAGGGCCGTTTGGTTTGGATGCAGCGAAGTACATCATTTTATTTTTTGGTGGTGTGTTTCTTTGTTGTCGGCTTCTTTGGTTTTGAAGCCTTTTTGGGTGTTTTCTTTTGAGCCGGCTTTTTAGTGGTAGTTTTCTCTGATTTCTTTGTGGCGGTATTTTTAGCTTGTGGTTTCTTGTCCGACTTTGGCTTTTTCGTAACCATCTTGTCCGACTTTGGCTTTTTCGTAACCTTCTTGTCCTTGGGTTTCTTGTCTTTCAGTGTTGGCTTCTTGGTCGACGTTTTCTTTGGTACAGCTTTCTTGGTTACTGCCTTCTTTTTTGGCTTCTCTGGGAGCTTGCCGATTCTGAGACGACCATTTACGCCATTAGCATTAGAATCTTTGGGACGAACTAACAACCCAGACTCGATGGCGGATTTAATTGCACGGCGTAGACTGGATGTGATATGAGCCGGGCTGACAGTAGAATGGTGAGTCAAAATGTATGACTTGATTGCTTGTACTGATGTCCCTTTCCGGTCTTTCAGTGCCTGAATAGCTTCAACTATCATATCCATTGTCTTAGGATGACTAGCTACAACTGTCGTCTTCTTCACAGACTTGTTTGAGGTCGATTCAACCATGGTGCAGGTTTAAGAATGTTTGCTGCTGAAGAGATACAGGCAGAATACAAAAATAGAGTGACGGGATTTGTCTTTTAACAGAGCGCCGATAGCAATCGAACGTCAGAGGAAACATAAGTGTGAACTGAGTGCCATTTCTCCATTTCGACCAGAGTTTGTTTTTGTTTTTGGCAATTAAACTCACATTACACCATGAAAAGTGACTTTAAATATATATCCAACTATCACACTGGGTGGAGCACGTCGTGTGCTTCGTTTTCATATACATATTATCATTCATATATCATTATTTACCGCATGTGTAACTACAGTATACATGCTGACTGTCATTTTCATTTTCAAAAATGCATACGTTCGTACTACTTCAAGGATTAACGCACGTAAATGACAAATCAAATGGAATGTGTAGCTCACTTCATTAATAAATATAGTACGTTGTGTGATTCATATACGACAAACCGATATTGTACGCGATATTGCACATTTCCCGTTCAAGGTGCGTAAGAGTGCTGTGGATCGTACCTTGCCCCTTGTAGCATTGTACTCGGCGCTTGGTCGTAAAAACAACATCGGGCAAAGTACGAAGCAATTTTAAGAATGTGAACGGTCATGTGAAATTATTCTACAAAACAATACCCTTAGTTTTCGTTTCAAAAATGATTTCGGTTATTTTAGGACAATGTCTCGCAAAAATAAATACGTGCCGTTGTTGGCGTCACCAATCCACACATTATTACATAATTTTCCATTGTTTCGCACTCGCAGCTGGTCCAACCCTGTCTCCTTAACACCTTCACATATGGTATTGGTTAGAAAGAAACAAAGGACGTGAGATAATTGCTATCGTCAGAACAAACTGACACGCACTTACTTTATGTGTAAGTGGCTGTATGTATGTATGTATTTATTTGTGATCGTGATAATGTGGTATAGGTGCGTTCATTTGACGGTAGTTCTCTTTTTGGAGGATGTGGTGGCCCTGAAAAGGGCCGTTTTGGTTTGTGTATGCTAGGCATACGACTTATGCTCGCTCACCGCGGATGCGACGGGCAAGTTGGATATCTTTGGGCATGATGGTTACACGTTTGGCGTGAATGGCACACAGGTTGGTGTCTTCGAAAAGACCTACTAGGTATGCCTCGCTGGCTTCTTGTAGGGCCATCACGGCGGAGCTCTGGAATCGAAGGTCGGTCTTGAAATCTTGCGCAATTTCTCGAACCAGACGCTGGAATGGCAGCTTTCGGATCAGGAGCTCTGTACTTTTCTGGTAACGGCGGATCTCACGAAGAGCGACGGTGCCAGGCCTGTAACGATGTGGTTTCTTCACTCCGCCAGTAGCAGGTGCGCTCTTGCGAGCAGCCTTTGTTGCCAATTGTTTTCGTGGCGCTTTTCCACCAGTAGATTTACGTGCTGTTTGCTTGGTACGTGCCATGTCGAGTACAGAGTACGAGTACTTTTTTCGATGTCAGAATAAAGTAGAATATGTTTGAAAGGTGCAGTCTCTATTTTTATACTCTATTAGCCGGCGCTTCACGCCAGCTGATTGGTGAATGAATTAATATTGTGATTGGCCGGTATATGGTGGCCGTGATTGGTCGAAATTAACGAATTTTTTATTGGCTGAGCGTAACCTTGTCAGAATCCCGATTTGTACTGAAGCTTGTCCAAACCAGTCACGTAAACAACAACAATATTCGAAACAATGTCGCATGAAGGCGCTGTCGTCCCGCTTAAATCAGTGCATATATAAATGGGCGTATAACGTTTTACAAACCACCTGTCATGGGGGCGCCCTCTCTCGGTACATTCATCAGAATGCGATCACGTAACATGTGAAACCACGAATGTAGGTAGATATATTATCTATCATTTATTTATTTATTTATTTATTTATTTATGTATTTTTAATTACAGTAGTAAACAATGGATTTTGCCACGGTATATTTCTAGGATTACTCACGGTTGACGCAAAAAAAAATACATACATACACAGAGACATACAGTCATACAGACACACGTACTGTTTTCGGTAGTTCTCTTTTTGGAGGATGTGGTGGCCCTGAAAAGGGCCGTTTTGGTTTGTGTATGCTAGGCATACGACTTATGCTCGCTCACCGCGGATGCGACGGGCAAGTTGGATATCTTTGGGCATGATGGTTACACGTTTGGCGTGAATGGCACACAGGTTGGTGTCTTCGAAAAGACCTACTAGGTATGCCTCGCTGGCTTCTTGTAGGGCCATCACGGCGGAGCTCTGGAATCGAAGGTCGGTCTTGAAATCTTGCGCAATTTCTCGAACCAGACGCTGGAATGGCAGCTTTCGGATCAGGAGCTCTGTACTTTTCTGGTAACGGCGGATCTCACGAAGAGCGACGGTGCCAGGCCTGTAACGATGTGGTTTCTTCACTCCGCCAGTAGCAGGTGCGCTCTTGCGAGCAGCCTTTGTTGCCAATTGTTTTCGTGGCGCTTTTCCACCAGTAGATTTACGTGCTGTTTGCTTGGTACGTGCCATGTCGAGTACAGAGTACGAGTACTTTTTTCGATGTCAGAATAAAGTAGAATATGTTTGAAAGGTGCAGTCTCTATTTTTATACTCTATTAGCCGGCGCTTCACGCCAGCTGATTGGTGAATGAATTAATATTGTGATTGGCCGGTATATGGTGGCCGTGATTGGTCGAAATTAACGAATTTTTTATTGGCTGAGCGTAACCTTGTCAGAATCCCGATTTGTACTGAAGCTTGTCCAAACCAGTCACGTAAACAACAACAATATTCGAAACAATGTCGCATGAAGGCGCTGTCGTCCCGCTTAAATCAGTGCATATATAAATGGGCGTATAACGTTTTACAAACCACCTGTCATGGGGGCGCCCTCTCTCGGTACATTCATCAGAATGCGATCACGTAACATGTGAAACCACGAATGTAGGTAGATATATTATCTATCATTTATTTATTTATTTATTTATGTATTTTTAATTACAGTAGTAAACAATGGATTTTGCCACGGTATATTTCTAGGATTACTCACGTTTGACGCAAAAAAAAAAATACATACATACACAGAGACATACAGTCATACAGACACACGTACTGTTTTCGGTAGTTCTCTTTTTGGAGGATGTGGTGGCCCTAAAAAGGGCCGTTTGGTTTGGATGCAGCGAAGTACATCATTTTATTTTTTGGTGGTGTGTTTCTTTGTTGTCGGCTTCTTTGGTTTTGAAGCCTTTTTGGGTGTTTTCTTTTGAGCCGGCTTTTTAGTGGTAGTTTTCTCTGATTTCTTTGTGGCGGTATTTTTAGCTTGTGGTTTCTTGTCCGACTTTGGCTTTTTCGTAACCTTCTTGTCCGACTTTGGCTTTTTCGTAACCTTCTTGTCCTTGGGTTTCTTGTCTTTCAGTGTTGGCTTCTTGGTCGACGTTTTCTTTGGTACAGCTTTCTTGGTTACTGCCTTCTTTTTTGGCTTCTCTGGGAGCTTGCCGATTCTGAGACGACCATTTACGCCATTAGCATTAGAATCTTTGGGACGAACTAACAACCCAGACTCGATGCCGGATTTAATTGCACGGCGTAGACTGGATGTGATATGAGCCGGGCTGACAGTAGAATGGTGAGTCAAAATGTATGACTTGATTGCTTGTACTGATGTCCCTTTCCGGTCTTTCAGTGCCTGAATAGCTTCAACTATCATATCCATTGTCTTAGGATGACTAGCTACAACTGTCGTCTTCTTCACAGACTTGTTTGAGGTCGATTCAACCATGGTGCAGGTTTAAGAATGTTTGCTGCTGAAGAGATACAGGCAGAATACAAAAATAGAGTGACGGGATTTGTCTTTTAACAGAGCGCCGATAGCAATCGAACGTCAGAGGAAACATAAGTGTGAACTGAGTGCCATTTCTCCATTTCGACCAGAGTTTGTTTTTGTTTTTGGCAATTAAACTCACATTACACCATGAAAAGTGACTTTAAATATATATCCAACTATCACACTGGGTGGAGCACGTCGTGTGCTTCGTTTTCATATACATATTATCATTCATATATCATTATTTACCGCATGTGTAACTACAGTATACATGCTGACTGTAATTTTCATTTTCAAAAATGCATACGTTCGTACTACTTCAAGGATTAACGCACGTAAATGACAAATCAAATGGAATGTGTAGCTCACTTCATTAATAAATATAGTACGTTGTGTGATTCATATACGACAAACCGATATTGTACGCGATATTGCACATTTCCCGTTCAAGGTGCGTAAGAGTGCTGTGGATCGTACCTTGCCCCTTGTAGCATTGTACTCGGCGCTTGGTCGTAAAAACAACATCGGGCAAAGTACGAAGCAATTTTAAGAATGTGAACGGTCATGTGAAATTATTCTACAAAACAATACCCTTAGTTTTCGTTTCAAAAATGATTTCGGTTATTTTAGGACAATGTCTCGCAAAAATAAATACGTGCCGTTGTTGGCGTCACCAATCCACACATTATTACATAATTTTCCATTGTTTCGCACTCGCAGCTGGTCCAACCCTGTCTCCTTAACACCTTCACATATGGTATTGGTTAGAAAGAAACAAAGGACGTGAGATAATTGCTATCGTCAGAACAAACTGACACGCACTTACTTTATGTGTAATTAAGTGGCTGTATGTATGTATGTATTTATTTGTGATCGTGATAATGTGGTATAGGTGCGTTCATTTGACGGTAGTTCTCTTTTTGGAGGATGTCGTGGCCCTGAAAAGGGCCGTTTTGGTTTGTGTATGCTAGGCATACGACTTATGCTCGCTCACCGCGGATGCGACGGGCAAGTTGGATATCTTTGGGCATGATGGTTACACGTTTGGCGTGAATGGCACACAGGTTGGTGTCTTCGAAAAGACCTACTAGGTATGCCTCGCTGGCTTCTTGTAGGGCCATCACGGCGGAGCTCTGGAATCGAAGGTCGGTCTTGAAATCTTGCGCAATTTCTCGAACCAGACGCTGGAATGGCAGCTTTCGGATCAGGAGCTCTGTACTTTTCTGGTAACGGCGGATCTCACGAAGAGCGACGGTGCCAGGCCTGTAACGATGTGGTTTCTTCACTCCGCCAGTAGCAGGTGCGCTCTTGCGAGCAGCCTTTGTTGCCAATTGTTTTCGTGGCGCTTTTCCACCAGTAGATTTACGTGCTGTTTGCTTGGTACGTGCCATGTCGAGTACAGAGTACGAGTACTTTTTTCGATGTCAGAATAAAGTAGAATATGTTTGAAAGGTGCAGTCTCTATTTTTATACTCTATTAGCCGGCGCTTCACGCCAGCTGATTGGTGAATGAATTAATATTGTGATTGGCCGGTATATGGTGGCCGTGATTGGTCGAAATTAACGAATTTTTTATTGGCTGAGCGTAACCTTGTCAGAATCCCGATTTGTACTGAAGCTTGTCCAAACCAGTCACGTAAACAACAACAATATTCGAAACAATGTCGCATGAAGGCGCTGTCGTCCCGCTTAAATCAGTGCATATATAAATGGGCGTATAACGTTTTACAAACCACCTGTCATGGGGGCGCCCTCTCTCGGTACATTCATCAGAATGCGATCACGTAACATGTGAAACCACGAATGTAGGTAGATATATTATCTATCATTTATTTATTTATTTATTTATGTATTTTTAATTACAGTAGTAAACAATGGATTTTGCCACGGTATATTTCTAGGATTACTCACGTTTGACGCAAAAAAAAAATACATACATACACAGAGACATACAGTCATACAGACACACGTACTGTTTTCGGTAGTTCTCTTTTTGGAGGATGTGGTGGCCCTAAAAAGGGCCGTTTGGTTTGGATGCAGCGAAGTACATCATTTTATTTTTTGGTGGTGTGTTTCTTTGTTGTCGGCTTCTTTGGTTTTGAAGCCTTTTTGGGTGTTTTCTTTTGAGCCGGCTTTTTAGTGGTAGTTTTCTCTGATTTCTTTGTGGCGGTATTTTTAGCTTGTGGTTTCTTGTCCGACTTTGGCTTTTTCGTAACCTTCTTGTCCGACTTTGGCTTTTTCGTAACCTTCTTGTCCTTGGGTTTCTTGTCTTTCAGTGTTGGCTTCTTGGTCGACGTTTTCTTTGGTACAGCTTTCTTGGTTACTGCCTTCTTTTTTGGCTTCTCTGGGAGCTTGCCGATTCTGAGACGACCATTTACGCCATTAGCATTAGAATCTTTGGGACGAACTAACAACCCAGACTCGATGCCGGATTTAATTGCACGGCGTAGACTGGATGTGATATGAGCCGGGCTGACAGTAGAATGGTGAGTCAAAATGTATGACTTGATTGCTTGTACTGATGTCCCTTTCCGGTCTTTCAGTGCCTGAATAGCTTCAACTATCATATCCATTGTCTTAGGATGACTAGCTACAACTGTCGTCTTCTTCACAGACTTGTTTGAGGTCGATTCAACCATGGTGCAGGTTTAAGAATGTTTGCTGCTGAAGAGATACAGGCAGAATACAAAAATAGAGTGACGGGATTTGTCTTTTAACAGAGCGCCGATAGCAATCGAACGTCAGAGGAAACATAAGTGTGAACTGAGTGCCATTTCTCCATTTCGACCAGAGTTTGTTTTTGTTTTTGGCAATTAAACTCACATTACACCATGAAAAGTGACTTTAAATATATATCCAACTATCACACTGGGTGGAGCACGTCGTGTGCTTCGTTTTCATATACATATTATCATTCATATATCATTATTTACCGCATGTGTAACTACAGTATACATGCTGACTGTCATTTTCATTTTCAAAAATGCATACGTTCGTACTACTTCAAGGATTAACGCACGTAAATGACAAATCAAATGGAATGTGTAGCTCACTTCATTAATAAATATAGTACGTTGTGTGATTCATATACGACAAACCGATATTGTACGCGATATTGCACATTTCCCGTTCAAGGTGCGTAAGAGTGCTGTGGATCGTACCTTGCCCCTTGTAGCATTGTACTCGGCGCTTGGTCGTAAAAACAACATCGGGCAAAGTACGAAGCAATTTTAAGAATGTGAACGGTCATGTGAAATTATTCTACAAAACAATACCCTTAGTTTTCGTTTCAAAAATGATTTCGGTTGTTTTAGGACAATGTCTCGCAAAAATAAATACGTGCCGTTGTTGGCGTCACCAATCCACACATTATTACATAATTTTCCATTGTTTCGCACTCGCAGCTGGTCCAACCCTGTCTCCTTAACACCTTCACATATGGTATTGGTTAGAAAGAAACAAAGGACGTGAGATAATTGCTATCGTCAGAACAAACTGACACGCACTTACTTTATGTGTATGTGGCTGTATGTATGTATGTATTTATTTATTTATTTGTGATCGTGATAATGTGGTATAGGTGCGTTCATTTGACGGTAGTTCTCTTTTTGGAGGATGTGGTGGCCCTGAAAAGGGCCGTTTTGGTTTGTGTATGCTAGGCATACGACTTATGCTCGCTCACCGCGGATGCGACGGGCAAGTTGGATATCTTTGGGCATGATGGTTACACGTTTGGCGTGAATGGCACACAGGTTGGTGTCTTCGAAAAGACCTACTAGGTATGCCTCGCTGGCTTCTTGTAGGGCCATCACGGCGGAGCTCTGGAATCGAAGGTCGGTCTTGAAATCTTGCGCAATTTCTCGAACCAGACGCTGGAATGGCAGCTTTCGGATCAGGAGCTCTGTACTTTTCTGGTAACGGCGGATCTCACGAAGAGCGACGGTGCCAGGCCTGTAACGATGTGGTTTCTTCACTCCGCCAGTAGCAGGTGCGCTCTTGCGAGCAGCCTTTGTTGCCAATTGTTTTCGTGGCGCTTTTCCACCAGTAGATTTACGTGCTGTTTGCTTGGTACGTGCCATGTCGAGTACAGAGTACGAGTACTTTTTTCGATGTCAGAATAAAGTAGAATATGTTTGAAAGGTGCAGTCTCTATTTTTATACTCTATTAGCCGGCGCTTCACGCCAGCTGATTGGTGAATGAATTAATATTGTGATTGGCCGGTATATGGTGGCCGTGATTTGTCGAAATTAACGAATTCTTATTGGCTGAGCGTAACCTTGTCAGAATCCCGATTTGTACTGAAGCTTGTCCAAACCAGTCACGTAAACAACAACAATATTCGAAACAATGTCGCATGAAGGCGCTGTCGTCCCGCTTAAATCAGTGCATATATAAATGGGCGTATAACGTTTTACAAACCACCTGTCATGGGGGCGCCCTCTCTCGGTACATTCATCAGAATGCGATCACGTAACATGTGAAACCACGAATGTAGGTAGATATATTATCTATCATTTATTTATTTATTTATTTATTAATGTATTTTTAATTATAGTAGTAAACAATGGATTTTGCCACGGTATATTTCTAGGATTACTCACGTTTGACGCAAAAAAAAAATACATACATACACAGAGACATACAGTCATACAGACACACGTACTGTTTTCGGTAGTTCTCTTTTTGGAGGATGTGGTGGCCCTGAAAAGGGCCGTTTGGTTTGGATGCAGCGAAGTACATCATTTTATTTTTTGGTGGTGTGTTTCTTTGTTGTCGGCTTCTTTGGTTTTGAAGCCTTTTTGGGTGTTTTCTTTTGAGCCGGCTTTTTAGTGGTAGTTTTCTCTGATTTTTTTGTGGCGGTATTTTTAGCTTGTGGTTTCTTGTCCGACTTTGGCTTTTTCGTAACCATCTTGTCCGACTTTGGCTTTTTCGTAACCTTCTTGTCCTTGGGTTTCTTGTCTTTCAGTGTTGGCTTCTTGGTCGACGTTTTCTTTGGTACAGCTTTCTTGGTTACTGCCTTCTTTTTTGGCTTCTCTGGGAGCTTGCCGATTCTGAGACGACCATTTACGCCATTAGCATTAGAATCTTTGGGACGAACTAACAACCCAGACTCGATGGCGGATTTAATTGCACGGCGTAGACTGGATGTGATATGAGCCGGGCTGACAGTAGAATGGTGAGTCAAAATGTATGACTTGATTGCTTGTACTGATGTCCCTTTCCGGTTTTTCAGTGCCTGAATAGCTTCAACTATCATATCCATTGTCTTAGGATGACTAGCTACAACTGTCGTCTTCTTCACAGACTTGTTTGAGGTCGATTCAACCATGGTGCAGGTTTAAGAATGTTTGCTGCTGAAGAGATACAGGCAGAATACAAAAATAGAGTGACGGGATTTGTCTTTTAACAGAGCGCCGATAGCAATCGAACGTCAGAGGAAACATAAGTGTGAACTGAGTGCCATTTCTCCATTTCGACCAGAGTTTGTTTTTGTTTTTGGCAATTAAACTCACATTACACCATGAAAAGTGACTTTAAATATATATCCAACTATCACACTGGGTGGAGCACGTCGTGTGCTTCGTTTTCATATACATATTATCATTCATATATCATTATTTACCGCATGTGTAACTACAGTATACATGCTGACTGTCATTTTCATTTTCAAAAATGCATACGTTCGTACTACTTCAAGGATTAACGCACGTAAATGACAAATCAAATGGAATGTGTAGCTCACTTCATTAATAAATATAGTACGTTGTGTGATTCATATACGACAAACCGATATTGTACGCGATATTGCACATTTCCCGTTCAAGGTGCGTAAGAGTGCTGTGGATCGTACCTTGCCCCTTGTAGCATTGTACTCGGCGCTTGGTCGTAAAAACAACATCGGGCAAAGTACGAAGCAATTTTAAGAATGTGAACGGTCATGTGAAATTATTCTACAAAACAATACCCTTAGTTTTCGTTTCAAAAATGATTTCGGTTATTTTAGGACAATGTCTCGCAAAAATAAATACGTGCCGTTGTTGGCGTCACCAATCCACACATTATTACATAATTTTCCATTGTTTCGCACTCGCAGCTGGTCCAACCCTGTCTCCTTAACACCTTCACATATGGTATTGGTTAGAAAGAAACAAAGGACGTGAGATAATTGCTATCGTCAGAACAAACTGACACGCACTTACTTTATGTGTAAGTGGCTGTATGTATGTATGTATTTATTTGTGATCGTGATAATGTGGTATAGGTGCGTTCATTTGACGGTAGTTCTCTTTTTGGAGGATGTGGTGGCCCTGAAAAGGGCCGTTTTGGTTTGTGTATGCTAGGCATACGACTTATGCTCGCTCACCGCGGATGCGACGGGCAAGTTGGATATCTTTGGGCATGATGGTTACACGTTTGGCGTGAATGGCACACAGGTTGGTGTCTTCGAAAAGACCTACTAGGTATGCCTCGCTGGCTTCTTGTAGGGCCATCACGGCGGAGCTCTGGAATCGAAGGTCGGTCTTGAAATCTTGCGCAATTTCTCGAACCAGACGCTGGAATGGCAGCTTTCGGATCAGGAGCTCTGTACTTTTCTGGTAACGGCGGATCTCACGAAGAGCGACGGTGCCAGGCCTGTAACGATGTGGTTTCTTCACTCCGCCAGTAGCAGGTGCGCTCTTGCGAGCAGCCTTTGTTGCCAATTGTTTTCGTGGCGCTTTTCCACCAGTAGATTTACGTGCTGTTTGCTTGGTACGTGCCATGTCGAGTACAGAGTACGAGTACTTTTTTCGATGTCAGAATAAAGTAGAATATGTTTGAAAGGTGCAGTCTCTATTTTTATACTCTATTAGCCGGCGCTTCACGCCAGCTGATTGGTGAATGAATTAATATTGTGATTGGCCGGTATATGGTGGCCGTGATTGGTCGAAATTAACGAATTTTTTATTGGCTGAGCGTAACCTTGTCAGAATCCCGATTTGTACTGAAGCTTGTCCAAACCAGTCACGTAAACAACAACAATATTCGAAACAATGTCGCATGAAGGCGCTGTCGTCCCGCTTAAATCAGTGCATATATAAATGGGCGTATAACGTTTTACAAACCACCTGTCATGGGGGCGCCCTCTCTCGGTACATTCATCAGAATGCGATCACGTAACATGTGAAACCACGAATGTAGGTAGATATATTATCTATCATTTATTTATTTATTTATGTATTTTTAATTACAGTAGTAAACAATGGATTTTGCCACGGTATATTTCTAGGATTACTCACGTTTGACGCAAAAAAAAATACATACATACACAGAGACATACAGTCATACAGACACACGTACTGTTTTCGGTAGTTCTCTTTTTGGAGGATGTGGTGGCCCTGAAAAGGGCCGTTTGGTTTGGATGCAGCGAAGTACATCATTTTATTTTTTGGTGGTGTGTTTCTTTGTTGTCGGCTTCTTTGGTTTTGAAGCCTTTTTGGGTGTTTTCTTTTGAGCCGGCTTTTTAGTGGTAGTTTTCTCTGATTTCTTTGTGGCGGTATTTTTAGCTTGTGGTTTCTTGTCCGACTTTGGCTTTTTCGTAACCTTCTTGTCCGACTTTGGCTTTTTCGTAACCTTCTTGTCCTTGGGTTTCTTGTCTTTCAGTGTTGGCTTCTTGGTCGACGTTTTCTTTGGTACAGCTTTCTTGGTTACTGCCTTCTTTTTTGGCTTCTCTGGGAGCTTGCCGATTCTGAGACGACCATTTACGCCATTAGCATTAGAATCTTTGGGACGAACTAACAACCCAGACTCGATGCCGGATTTAAGTGCACGGCGTAGACTGGATGTGATATGAGCCGGGCTGACAGTAGAATGGTGAGTCAAAATGTATGACTTGATTGCTTGTACTGATGTCCCTTTCCGGTCTTTCAGTGCCTGAATAGCTTCAACTATCATATCCATTGTCTTAGGATGACTAGCTACAACTTTCGTCTTCTTCACAGACTTGTTTGAGGTCGATTCAACCATGGTGCAGGTTTAAGAATGTTTGCTGCTGAAGAGATACAGGCAGAATACAAAAATAGAGTGACGGGATTTGTCTTTTAACAGAGCGCCGATAGCAATCGAACGTCAGAGGAAACATAAGTGTGAACTGAGTGCCATTTCTCCATTTCGACCAGAGTTTGTTTTTGTTTTTGGCAAATAAACTCACATTACACCATGAAAAGTGACTTTAAATATATATCCAACTATCACACTGGGTGGAGCACGTCGTGTGCTTCGTTTTCATATACATATTATCATTCATATATCATTATTTACCGCATGTGTAACTACAGTATACATGCTGACTGTCATTTTCATTTTCAAAAATGCATACGTTCGTACTACTTCAAGGATTAACGCACGTAAATGACAAATCAAATGGAATGTGTAGCTCACTTCATTAATAAATATAGTACGTTGTGTGATTCATATACGACAAACCGATATTGTACGCGATATTGCACATTTCCCGTTCAAGGTGCGTAAGAGTGCTGTGGATCGTACCTTGCCCCTTGTAGCATTGTACTCGGCGCTTGGTCGTAAAAACAACATCGGGCAAAGTACGAAGCAATTTTAAGAATGTGAACGGTCATGTGAAATTATTCTACAAAACAATACCCTTAGTTTTCGTTTCAAAAATGATTTCGGTTATTTTAGGACAATGTCTCGCAAAAATAAATACGTGCCGTTGTTGGCGTCACCAATCCACACATTATTACATAATTTTCCATTGTTTCGCACTCGCAGCTGGTCCAACCCTGTCTCCTTAACACCTTCACATATGGTATTGGTTAGAAAGAAACAAAGGACGTGAGATAATTGCTATCGTCAGAACAAACTGACACGCACTTACTTTATGTGTAATTAAGTGGCTGTATGTATGTATGTATTTATTTGTGATCGTGATAATGTGGTATAGGTGCGTTCATTTGACGGTAGTTCTCTTTTTGGAGGATGTGGTGGCCCTGAAAAGGGCCGTTTTGGTTTGTGTATGCTAGGCATACGACTTATGCTCGCTCACCGCGGATGCGACGGGCAAGTTGGATATCTTTGGGCATGATGGTTACACGTTTGGCGTGAATGGCACACAGGTTGGTGTCTTCGAAAAGACCTACTAGGTATGCCTCGCTGGCTTCTTGTAGGGCCATCACGGCGGAGCTCTGGAATCGAAGGTCGGTCTTGAAATCTTGCGCAATTTCTCGAACCAGACGCTGGAATGGCAGCTTTCGGATCAGGAGCTCTGTACTTTTCTGGTAACGGCGGATCTCACGAAGAGCGACGGTGCCAGGCCTGTAACGATGTGGTTTCTTCACTCCGCCAGTAGCAGGTGCGCTCTTGCGAGCAGCCTTTGTTGCCAATTGTTTTCGTGGCGCTTTTCCACCAGTAGATTTACGTGCTGTTTGCTTGGTACGTGCCATGTCGAGTACAGAGTACGAGTACTTTTTTCGATGTCAGAATAAAGTAGAATATGTTTGAAAGGTGCAGTCTCTATTTTTATACTCTATTAGCCGGCGCTTCACGCCAGCTGATTGGTGAATGAATTAATATTGTGATTGGCCGGTATATGGTGGCCGTGATTGGTCGAAATTAACGAATTTTTTATTGGCTGAGCGTAACCTTGTCAGAATCCCGATTTGTACTGAAGCTTGTCCAAACCAGTCACGTAAACAACAACAATATTCGAAACAATGTCGCATGAAGGCGCTGTCGTCCCGCTTAAATCAGTGCATATATAAATGGGCGTATAACGTTTTACAAACCACCTGTCATGGGGGCGCCCTCTCTCGGTACATTCATCAGAATGCGATCACGTAACATGTGAAACCACGAATGTAGGTAGATATATTATCTATCATTTATTTATTTATTTATTTATGTATTTTTAATTACAGTAGTAAACAATGGATTTTGCCACGGTATATTTCTAGGATTACTCACGTTTGACGCAAAAAAAAATACATACATACACAGAGACATACAGTCATACAGACACACGTACTGTTTTCGGTAGTTCTCTTTTTGGAGGATGTGGTGGCCCTGAAAAGGGCCGTTTGGTTTGGATGCAGCGAAGTACATCATTTTATTTTTTGGTGGTGTGTTTCTTTGTTGTCGGCTTCTTTGGTTTTGAAGCCCTTTTGGGTGTTTTCTTTTGAGCCGGCTTTTTAGTGGTAGTTTTCTCTGATTTCTTTGTGGCGGTATTTTTAGCTTGTGGTTTCTTGTCCGACTTTGGCTTTTTCGTAACCTTCTTGTCCGACTTTGGCTTTTTCGTAACCTTCTTGTCCTTGGGTTTCTTGTCTTTCAGTGTTGGCTTCTTGGTCGACGTTTTCTTTGGTACAGCTTTCTTGGTTACTGCCTTCTTTTTTGGCTTCTCTGGGAGCTTGCCGATTCTGAGACGACCATTTACGCCATTAGCATTAGAATCTTTGGGACGAACTAACAACCCAGACTCGATGCCGGATTTAATTGCACGGCGTAGACTGGATGTGATATGAGCCGGGCTGACAGTAGAATGGTGAGTCAAAATGTATGACTTGATTGCTTGTACTGATGTCCCTTTCCGGTCTTTCAGTGCCTGAATAGCTTCAACTATCATATCCATTGTCTTAGGATGACTAGCTACAACTTTCGTCTTCTTCACAGACTTGTTTGAGGTCGATTCAACCATGGTGCAGGTTTAAGAATGTTTGCTGCTGAAGAGATACAGGCAGAATACAAAAATAGAGTGACGGGATTTGTCTTTTAACAGAGCGCCGATAGCAATCGAACGTCAGAGGAAACATAAGTGTGAACTGAGTGCCATTTCTCCATTTCGACCAGAGTTTGTTTTTGTTTTTGGCAATTAAACTCACATTACACCATGAAAAGTGACTTTAAATATATATCCAACTATCACACTGGGTGGAGCACGTCGTGTGCTTCGTTTTCATATACATATTATCATTCATATATCATTATTTACCGCATGTGTAACTACAGTATACATGCTGACTGTCATTTTCATTTTCAAAAATGCATACGTTCGTACTACTTCAAGGATTAACGCACGTAAATGACAAATCAAATGGAATGTGTAGCTCACTTCATTAATAAATATAGTACGTTGTGTGATTCATATACGACAAACCGATATTGTACGCGATATTGCACATTTCCCGTTCAAGGTGCGTAAGAGTGCTGTGGATCGTACCTTGCCCCTTGTAGCATTGTACTCGGCGCTTGGTCGTAAAAACAACATCGGGCAAAGTACGAAGCAATTTTAAGAATGTGAACGGTCATGTGAAATTATTCTACAAAACAATACCCTTAGTTTTCGTTTCAAAAATGATTTCGGTTATTTTAGGACAATGTCTCGCAAAAATAAATACGTGCCGTTGTTGGCGTCACCAATCCACACATTATTACATAATTTTCCATTGTTTCGCACTCGCAGCTGGTCCAACCCTGTCTCCTTAACACCTTCACATATGGTATTGGTTAGAAAGAAACAAAGGACGTGAGATAATTGCTATCGTCAGAACAAACTGACACGCACTTACTTTATGTGTAAGTGGCTGTATGTATGTATGTATTTATTTGTGATCGTGATAATGTGGTATAGGTGCGTTCATTTGACGGTAGTTCTCTTTTTGGAGGATGTGGTGGCCCTGAAAAGGGCCGTTTTGGTTTGTGTATGCTAGGCATACGACTTATGCTCGCTCACCGCGGATGCGACGGGCAAGTTGGATATCTTTGGGCATGATGGTTACACGTTTGGCGTGAATGGCACACAGGTTGGTGTCTTCGAAAAGACCTACTAGGTATGCCTCGCTGGCTTCTTGTAGGGCCATCACGGCGGAGCTCTGGAATCGAAGGTCGGTCTTGAAATCTTGCGCAATTTCTCGAACCAGACGCTGGAATGGCAGCTTTCGGATCAGGAGCTCTGTACTTTTCTGGTAACGGCGGATCTCACGAAGAGCGACGGTGCCAGGCCTGTAACGATGTGGTTTCTTCACTCCGCCAGTAGCAGGTGCGCTCTTGCGAGCAGCCTTTGTTGCCAATTGTTTTCGTGGCGCTTTTCCACCAGTAGATTTACGTGCTGTTTGCTTGGTACGTGCCATGTCGAGTACAGAGTACGAGTACTTTTTTCGATGTCAGAATAAAGTAGAATATGTTTGAAAGGTGCAGTCTCTATTTTTATACTCTATTAGCCGGCGCTTCACGCCAGCTGATTGGTGAATGAATTAATATTGTGATTGGCCGGTATATGGTGGCCGTGATTGGTCGAAATTAACGAATTTTTTATTGGCTGAGCGTAACCTTGTCAGAATCCCGATTTGTACTGAAGCTTGTCCAAACCAGTCACGTAAACAACAACAATATTCGAAACAATGTCGCATGAAGGCGCTGTCGTCCCGCTTAAATCAGTGCATATATAAATGGGCGTATAACGTTTTACAAACCACCTGTCATGGGGGCGCCCTCTCTCGGTACATTCATCAGAATGCGATCACGTAACATGTGAAACCACGAATGTAGGTAGATATATTATCTATCATTTATTTATTTATTTATTTATGTATTTTTAATTACAGTAGTAAACAATGGATTTTGCCACGGTATATTTCTAGGATTACTCACGTTTGACGCAAAAAAAAATACATACATACACAGAGACATACAGTCATACAGACACACGTACTGTTTTCGGTAGTTCTCTTTTTGGAGGATGTGGTGGCCCTGAAAAGGGCCGTTTGGTTTGGATGCAGCGAAGTACATCATTTTATTTTTTGGTGGTGTGTTTCTTTGTTGTCGGCTTCTTTGGTTTTGAAGCCTTTTTGGGTGTTTTCTTTTGAGCCGGCTTTTTAGTGGTAGTTTTCTCTGATTTCTTTGTGGCGGTATTTTTAGCTTGTGGTTTCTTGTCCGACTTTGGCTTTTTCGTAACCTTCTTGTCCGACTTTGGCTTTTTCGTAACCTTCTTGTCCTTGGGTTTCTTGTCTTTCAGTGTTGGCTTCTTGGTCGACGTTTTCTTTGGTACAGCTTTCTTGGTTACTGCCTTCTTTTTTGGCTTCTCTGGGAGCTTGCCGATTCTGAGACGACCATTTACGCCATTAGCATTAGAATCTTTGGGACGAACTAACAACCCAGACTCGATGCCGGATTTAATTGCACGGCGTAGACTGGATGTGATATGAGCCGGGCTGACAGTAGAATGGTGAGTCAAAATGTATGACTTGATTGCTTGTACTGATGTCCCTTTCCGGTCTTTCAGTGCCTGAATAGCTTCAACTATCATATCCATTGTCTTAGGATGACTAGCTACAACTTTCGTCTTCTTCACAGACTTGTTTGAGGTCGATTCAACCATGGTGCAGGTTTAAGAATGTTTGCTGCTGAAGAGATACAGGCAGAATACAAAAATAGAGTGACGGGATTTGTCTTTTAACAGAGCGCCGATAGCAATCGAACGTCAGAGGAAACATAAGTGTGAACTGAGTGCCATTTCTCCATTTCGACCAGAATTTGTTTTTGTTTTTGGCAATTAAACTCACATTACACCATGAAAAGTGACTTTAAATATATATCCAACTATCACACTGGGTGGAGCACGTCGTGTGCTTCGTTTTCATATACATATTATCATTCATATATCATTATTTACCGCATGTGTAACTACAGTATACATGCTGACTGTCATTTTCATTTTCAAAAATGCATACGTTCGTACTACTTCAAGGATTAACGCACGTAAATGACAAATCAAATGGAATGTGTAGCTCACTTCATTAATAAATATAGTACGTTGTGTGATTCATATACGACAAACCGATATTGTACGCGATATTGCACATTTCCCGTTCAAGGTGCGTAAGAGTGCTGTGGATCGTACCTTGCCCCTTGTAGCATTGTACTCGGCGCTTGGTCGTAAAAACAACATCGGGCAAAGTACGAAGCAATTTTAAGAATGTGAACGGTCATGTGAAATTATTCTACAAAACAATACCCTTAGTTTTCGTTTCAAAAATGATTTCGGTTATTTTAGGACAATGTCTCGCAAAAATAAATACGTGCCGTTGTTGGCGTCACCAATCCACACATTATTACATAATTTTCCATTGTTTCGCACTCGCAGCTGGTCCAATCCTGTCTCCTTAACACCTTCACATATGGTATTGGTTAGAAAGAAACAAAGGACGTGAGATAATTGCTATCGTCAGAACAAACTGACACGCACTTACTTTATGTGTAAGTGGCTGTATGTATGTATGTATTTATTTGTGATCGTGATAATGTGGTATAGGTGCGTTCATTTGACGGTAGTTCTCTTTTTGGAGGATGTGGTGGCCCTGAAAAGGGCCGTTTTGGTTTGTGTATGCTAGGCATACGACTTATGCTCGCTCACCGCGGATGCGACGGGCAAGTTGGATATCTTTGGGCATGATGGTTACACGTTTGGCGTGAATGGCACACAGGTTGGTGTCTTCGAAAAGACCTACTAGGTATGCCTCGCTGGCTTCTTGTAGGGCCATCACGGCGGAGCTCTGGAATCGAAGGTCGGTCTTGAAATCTTGCGCAATTTCTCGAACCAGACGCTGGAATGGCAGCTTTCGGATCAGGAGCTCTGTACTTTTCTGGTAACGGCGGATCTCACGAAGAGCGACGGTGCCAGGCCTGTAACGATGTGGTTTCTTCACTCCGCCAGTAGCAGGTGCGCTCTTGCGAGCAGCCTTTGTTGCCAATTGTTTTCGTGGCGCTTTTCCACCAGTAGATTTACGTGCTGTTTGCTTGGTACGTGCCATGTCGAGTACAGAGTACGAGTACTTTTTTCGATGTCAGAATAAAGTAGAATATGTTTGAAAGGTGCAGTCTCTATTTTTATACTCTATTAGCCGGCGCTTCACGCCAGCTGATTGGTGAATGAATTAATATTGTGATTGGCCGGTATATGGTGGCCGTGATTTGTCGAAATTAACGAATTCTTATTGGCTGAGCGTAACCTTGTCAGAATCCCGATTTGTACTGAAGCTTGTCCAAACCAGTCACGTAAACAACAACAATATTCGAAACAATGTCGCATGAAGGCGCTGTCGTCCCGCTTAAATCAGTGCATATATAAATGGGCGTATAACGTTTTACAAACCACCTGTCATGGGGGCGCCCTCTCTCGGTACATTCATCAGAATGCGATCACGTAACATGTGAAACCACGAATGTAGGTAGATATATTATCTATCATTTATTTATTTATTTATTTATTTATTTATGTATTTTTAATTATAGTAGTAAACAATGGATTTTGCCACGGTATATTTCTAGGATTACTCACGTTTGACGCAAAAAAAAAAATACATACATACACAGAGACATACAGTCATACAGACACACGTACTGTTTTCGGTAGTTCTCTTTTTGGAGGATGTGGTGGCCCTGAAAAGGGCCGTTTGGTTTGGATGCAGCGAAGTACATCATTTTATTTTTTGGTGGTGTGTTTCTTTGTTGTCGGCTTCTTTGGTTTTGAAGCCTTTTTGGGTGTTTTCTTTTGAGCCGGCTTTTTAGTGGTAGTTTTCTCTGATTTCTTTGTGGCGGTATTTTTAGCTTGTGGTTTCTTGTCCGACTTTGGCTTTTTCGTAACCATCTTGTCCGACTTTGGCTTTTTCGTAACCTTCTTGTCCTTGGGTTTCTTGTCTTTCAGTGTTGGCTTCTTGGTCGACGTTTTCTTTGGTACAGCTTTCTTGGTTACTGCCTTCTTTTTTGGCTTCTCTGGGAGCTTGCCGATTCTGAGACGACCATTTACGCCATTAGCATTAGAATCTTTGGGACGAACTAACAACCCAGACTCGATGGCGGATTTAATTGCACGGCGTAGACTGGATGTGATATGAGCCGGGCTGACAGTAGAATGGTGAGTCAAAATGTATGACTTGATTGCTTGTACTGATGTCCCTTTCCGGTCTTTCAGTGCCTGAATAGCTTCAACTATCATATCCATTGTCTTAGGATGACTAGCTACAACTGTCGTCTTCTTCACAGACTTGTTTGAGGTCGATTCAACCATGGTGCAGGTTTAAGAATGTTTGCTGCTGAAGAGATACAGGCAGAATACAAAAATAGAGTGACGGGATTTGTCTTTTAACAGAGCGCCGATAGCAATCGAACGTCAGAGGAAACATAAGTGTGAACTGAGTGCCATTTCTCCATTTCGACCAGAGTTTGTTTTTGTTTTTGGCAATTAAACTCACATTACACCATGAAAAGTGACTTTAAATATATATCCAACTATCACACTGGGTGGAGCACGTCGTGTGCTTCGTTTTCATATACATATTATCATTCATATATCATTATTTACCGCATGTGTAACTACAGTATACATGCTGACTGTCATTTTCATTTTCAAAAATGCATACGTTCGTACTACTTCAAGGATTAACGCACGTAAATGACAAATCAAATGGAATGTGTAGCTCACTTCATTAATAAATATAGTACGTTGTGTGATTCATATACGACAAACCGATATTGTACGCGATATTGCACATTTCCCGTTCAAGGTGCGTAAGAGTGCTGTGGATCGTACCTTGCCCCTTGTAGCATTGTACTCGGCGCTTGGTCGTAAAAACAACATCGGGCAAAGTACGAAGCAATTTTAAGAATGTGAACGGTCATGTGAAATTATTCTACAAAACAATACCCTTAGTTTTCGTTTCAAAAATGATTTCGGTTGTTTTAGGACAATGTCTCGCAAAAATAAATACGTGCCGTTGTTGGCGTCACCAATCCACACATTATTACATAATTTTCCATTGTTTCGCACTCGCAGCTGGTCCAACCCTGTCTCCTTAACACCTTCACATATGGTATTGGTTAGAAAGAAACAAAGGACGTGAGATAATTGCTATCGTCAGAACAAACTGACACGCACTTACTTTATGTGTAAGTGGCTGTATGTATGTATGTATTTATTTATTTGTGATCGTGATAATGTGGTATAGGTGCGTTCATTTGACGGTAGTTCTCTTTTTGGAGGATGTGGTGGCCCTGAAAAGGGCCGTTTTGGTTTGTGTATGCTAGGCATACGACTTATGCTCGCTCACCGCGGATGCGACGGGCAAGTTGGATATCTTTGGGCATGATGGTTACACGTTTGGCGTGAATGGCACACAGGTTGGTGTCTTCGAAAAGACCTACTAGGTATGCCTCGCTGGCTTCTTGTAGGGCCATCACGGCGGAGCTCTGGAATCGAAGGTCGGTCTTGAAATCTTGCGCAATTTCTCGAACCAGACGCTGGAATGGCAGCTTTCGGATCAGGAGCTCTGTACTTTTCTGGTAACGGCGGATCTCACGAAGAGCGACGGTGCCAGGCCTGTAACGATGTGGTTTCTTCACTCCGCCAGTAGCAGGTGCGCTCTTGCGAGCAGCCTTTGTTGCCAATTGTTTTCGTGGCGCTTTTCCACCAGTAGATTTACGTGCTGTTTGCTTGGTACGTGCCATGTCGAGTACAGAGTACGAGTACTTTTTTCGATGTCAGAATAAAGTAGAATATGTTTGAAAGGTGCAGTCTCTATTTTTATACTCTATTAGCCGGCGCTTCACGCCAGCTGATTGGTGAATGAATTAATATTGTGATTGGCCGGTATATGGTGGCCGTGATTTGTCGAAATTAACGAATTCTTATTGGCTGAGCGTAACCTTGTCAGAATCCCGATTTGTACTGAAGCTTGTCCAAACCAGTCACGTAAACAACAACAATATTCGAAACAATGTCGCATGAAGGCGCTGTCGTCCCGCTTAAATCAGTGCATATATAAATGGGCGTATAACGTTTTACAAACCACCTGTCATGGGGGCGCCCTCTCTCGGTACATTCATCAGAATGCGATCACGTAACATGTGAAACCACGAATGTAGGTAGATATATTATCTATCATTTATTTATTTATTTATTTATTTATTTATGTATTTTTAATTATAGTAGTAAACAATGGATTTTGCCACGGTATATTTCTAGGATTACTCACGTTTGACGCAAAAAAAAAAATACATACATACACAGAGACATACAGTCATACAGACACACGTACTGTTTTCGGTAGTTCTCTTTTTGGAGGATGTGGTGGCCCTGAAAAGGGCCGTTTGGTTTGGATGCAGCGAAGTACATCATTTTATTTTTTGGTGGTGTGTTTCTTTGTTGTCGGCTTCTTTGGTTTTGAAGCCTTTTTGGGTGTTTTCTTTTGAGCCGGCTTTTTAGTGGTAGTTTTCTCTGATTTCTTTGTGGCGGTATTTTTAGCTTGTGGTTTCTTGTCCGACTTTGGCTTTTTCGTAACCATCTTGTCCGACTTTGGCTTTTTCGTAACCTTCTTGTCCTTGGGTTTCTTGTCTTTCAGTGTTGGCTTCTTGGTCGACGTTTTCTTTGGTACAGCTTTCTTGGTTACTGCCTTCTTTTTTGGCTTCTCTGGGAGCTTGCCGATTCTGAGACGACCATTTACGCCATTAGCATTAGAATCTTTGGGACGAACTAACAACCCAGACTCGATGGCGGATTTAATTGCACGGCGTAGACTGGATGTGATATGAGCCGGGCTGACAGTAGAATGGTGAGTCAAAATGTATGACTTGATTGCTTGTACTGATGTCCCTTTCCGGTCTTTCAGTGCCTGAATAGCTTCAACTATCATATCCATTGTCTTAGGATGACTAGCTACAACTTTCGTCTTCTTCACAGACTTGTTTGAGGTCGATTCAACCATGGTGCAGGTTTAAGAATGTTTGCTGCTGAAGAGATACAGGCAGAATACAAAAATAGAGTGACGGGATTTGTCTTTTAACAGAGCGCCGATAGCAATCGAACGTCAGAGGAAACATAAGTGTGAACTGAGTGCCATTTCTCCATTTCGACCAGAGTTTGTTTTTGTTTTTGGCAATTAAACTCACATTACACCATGAAAAGTGACTTTAAATATATATCCAACTATCACACTGGGTGGAGCACGTCGTGTGCTTCGTTTTCATATACATATTATCATTCATATATCATTATTTACCGCATGTGTAACTACAGTATACATGCTGACTGTCATTTTCATTTTCAAAAATGCATACGTTCGTACTACTTCAAGGATTAACGCACGTAAATGACAAATCAAATGGAATGTGTAGCTCACTTCATTAATAAATATAGTACGTTGTGTGATTCATATACGACAAACCGATATTGTACGCGATATTGCACATTTCCCGTTCAAGGTGCGTAAGAGTGCTGTGGATCGTACCTTGCCCCTTGTAGCATTGTACTCGGCGCTTGGTCGTAAAAACAACATCGGGCAAAGTACGAAGCAATTTTAAGAATGTGAACGGTCATGTGAAATTATTCTACAAAACAATACCCTTAGTTTTCGTTTCAAAAATGATTTCGGTTGTTTTAGGACAATGTCTCGCAAAAATAAATACGTGCCGTTGTTGGCGTCACCAATCCACACATTATTACATAATTTTCCATTGTTTCGCACTCGCAGCTGGTCCAACCCTGTCTCCTTAACACCTTCACATATGGTATTGGTTAGAAAGAAACAAAGGACGTGAGATAATTGCTATCGTCAGAACAAACTGACACGCACTTACTTTATGTGTAAGTGGCTGTATGTATGTATGTATTTATTTATTTGTGATCGTGATAATGTGGTATAGGTGCGTTCATTTGACGGTAGTTCTCTTTTTGGAGGATGTGGTGGCCCTGAAAAGGGCCGTTTTGGTTTGTGTATGCTAGGCATACGACTTATGCTCGCTCACCGCGGATGCGACGGGCAAGTTGGATATCTTTGGGCATGATGGTTACACGTTTGGCGTGAATGGCACACAGGTTGGTGTCTTCGAAAAGACCTACTAGGTATGCCTCGCTGGCTTCTTGTAGGGCCATCACGGCGGAGCTCTGGAATCGAAGGTCGGTCTTGAAATCTTGCGCAATTTCTCGAACCAGACGCTGGAATGGCAGCTTTCGGATCAGGAGCTCTGTACTTTTCTGGTAACGGCGGATCTCACGAAGAGCGACGGTGCCAGGCCTGTAACGATGTGGTTTCTTCACTCCGCCAGTAGCAGGTGCGCTCTTGCGAGCAGCCTTTGTTGCCAATTGTTTTCGTGGCGCTTTTCCACCAGTAGATTTACGTGCTGTTTGCTTGGTACGTGCCATGTCGAGTACAGAGTACGAGTACTTTTTTCGATGTCAGAATAAAGTAGAATATGTTTGAAAGGTGCAGTCTCTATTTTTATACTCTATTAGCCGGCGCTTCACGCCAGCTGATTGGTGAATGAATTAATATTGTGATTGGCCGGTATATGGTGGCCGTGATTTGTCGAAATTAACGAATTCTTATTGGCTGAGCGTAACCTTGTCAGAATCCCGATTTGTACTGAAGCTTGTCCAAACCAGTCACGTAAACAACAACAATATTCGAAACAATGTCGCATGAAGGCGCTGTCGTCCCGCTTAAATCAGTGCATATATAAATGGGCGTATAACGTTTTACAAACCACCTGTCATGGGGGCGCCCTCTCTCGGTACATTCATCAGAATGCGATCACGTAACATGTGAAACCACGAATGTAGGTAGATATATTATCTATCATTTATTTATTTATTTATTTATGTATTTTTAATTATAGTAGTAAACAATGGATTTTGCCACGGTATATTTCTAGGATTACTCACGTTTGACGCAAAAAAAAAATACATACATACACAGAGACATACAGTCATACAGACACACGTACTGTTTTCGGTAGTTCTCTTTTTGGAGGATGTGGTGGCCCTGAAAAGGGCCGTTTGGTTTGGATGCAGCGAAGTACATCATTTTATTTTTTGGTGGTGTGTTTCTTTGTTGTCGGCTTCTTTGGTTTTGAAGCCTTTTTGGGTGTTTTCTTTTGAGCCGGCTTTTTAGTGGTAGTTTTCTCTGATTTCTTTGTGGCGGTATTTTTAGCTTGTGGTTTCTTGTCCGACTTTGGCTTTTTCGTAACCATCTTGTCCGACTTTGGCTTTTTCGTAACCTTCTTGTCCTTGGGTTTCTTGTCTTTCAGTGTTGGCTTCTTGGTCGACGTTTTCTTTGGTAAAGCTTTCTTGGTTACTGCCTTCTTTTTTGGCTTCTCTGGGAGCTTGCCGATTCTGGGACGACCATTTACGCCATTAGCATTAGAATCGTTGGGACGAACTAACAACCCAGACTCGATGGCGGATTTAATTGCACGGCGTAGACTGGATGTGATATGAGCCGGGCTGACAGTAGAATGGTGAGTCAAAATGTATGACTTGATTGCTTGTACTGATGTCCCTTTCCGGTCTTTCAGTGCCTGAATAGCTTCAACTATCATATCCATTGTCTTAGGATGACTAGCTACAACTGTCGTCTTCTTCACAGACTTGTTTGAGGTCGATTCAACCATGGTGCAGGTTTAAGAATGTTTGCTGCTGAAGAGATACAGGCAGAATACAAAAATAGAGTGACGGGATTTGTCTTTTAACAGAGCGCCGATAGCAATCGAACGTCAGAGGAAACATAAGTGTGAACTGAGTGCCATTTCTCCATTTCGACCAGAGTTTGTTTTTGTTTTTGGCAATTAAACTCACATTACACCATGAAAAGTGACTTTAAATATATATCCAACTATCACACTGGGTGGAGCACGTCGTGTGCTTCGTTTTCATATACATATTATCATTCATATATCATTATTTACCGCATGTGTAACTACAGTATACATGCTGACTGTCATTTTCATTTTCAAAAATGCATACGTTCGTACTACTTCAAGGATTAACGCACGTAAATGACAAATCAAATGGAATGTGTAGCTCACTTCATTAATAAATATAGTACGTTGTGTGATTCATATACGACAAACCGATATTGTACGCGATATTGCACATTTCCCGTTCAAGGTGCGTAAGAGTGCTGTGGATCGTACCTTGCCCCTTGTAGCATTGTACTCGGCGCTTGGTCGTAAAAACAACATCGGGCAAAGTACGAAGCAATTTTAAGAATGTGAACGGTCATGTGAAATTATTCTACAAAACAATACCCTTAGTTTTCGTTTCAAAAATGATTTCGGTTGTTTTAGGACAATGTCTCGCAAAAATAAATACGTGCCGTTGTTGGCGTCACCAATCCACACATTATTACATAATTTTCCATTGTTTCGCACTCGCAGCTGGTCCAACCCTGTCTCCTTAACACCTTCACATATGGTATTGGTTAGAAAGAAACAAAGGACGTGAGATAATTGCTATCGTCAGAACAAACTGACACGCACTTACTTTATGTGTAAGTGGCTGTATGTATGTATGTATTTATTTATTTGTGATCGTGATAATGTGGTATAGGTGCGTTCATTTGACGGTAGTTCTCTTTTTGGAGGATGTGGTGGCCCTGAAAAGGGCCGTTTTGGTTTGTGTATGCTAGGCATACGACTTATGCTCGCTCACCGCGGATGCGACGGGCAAGTTGGATATCTTTGGGCATGATGGTTACACGTTTGGCGTGAATGGCACACAGGTTGGTGTCTTCGAAAAGACCTACTAGGTATGCCTCGCTGGCTTCTTGTAGGGCCATCACGGCGGAGCTCTGGAATCGAAGGTCGGTCTTGAAATCTTGCGCAATTTCTCGAACCAGACGCTGGAATGGCAGCTTTCGGATCAGGAGCTCTGTACTTTTCTGGTAACGGCGGATCTCACGAAGAGCGACGGTGCCAGGCCTGTAACGATGTGGTTTCTTCACTCCGCCAGTAGCAGGTGCGCTCTTGCGAGCAGCCTTTGTTGCCAATTGTTTTCGTGGCGCTTTTCCACCAGTAGATTTACGTGCTGTTTGCTTGGTACGTGCCATGTCGAGTACAGAGTACGAGTACTTTTTTCGATGTCAGAATAAAGTAGAATATGTTTGAAAGGTGCAGTCTCTATTTTTATACTCTATTAGCCGGCGCTTCACGCCAGCTGATTGGTGAATGAATTAATATTGTGATTGGCCGGTATATGGTGGCCGTGATTTGTCGAAATTAACGAATTCTTATTGGCTGAGCGTAACCTTGTCAGAATCCCGATTTGTACTGAAGCTTGTCCAAACCAGTCACGTAAACAACAACAATATTCGAAACAATGTCGCATGAAGGCGCTGTCGTCCCGCTTAAATCAGTGCATATATAAATGGGCGTATAACGTTTTACAAACCACCTGTCATGGGGGCGCCCTCTCTCGGTACATTCATCAGAATGCGATCACGTAACATGTGAAACCACGAATGTAGGTAGATATATTATCTATCATTTATTTATTTATTTATTTATTTATGTATTTTTAATTATAGTAGTAAACAATGGATTTTGCCACGGTATATTTCTAGGATTACTCACGTTTGACGCAAAAAAAAAATACATACATACACAGAGACATACAGTCATACAGACACACGTACTGTTTTCGGTAGTTCTCTTTTTGGAGGATGTGGTGGCCCTGAAAAGGGCCGTTTGGTTTGGATGCAGCGAAGTACATCATTTTATTTTTTGGTGGTGTGTTTCTTTGTTGTCGGCTTCTTTGGTTTTGAAGCCTTTTTGGGTGTTTTCTTTTGAGCCGGCTTTTTAGTGGTAGTTTTCTCTGATTTCTTTGTGGCGGTATTTTTAGCTTGTGGTTTCTTGTCCGACTTTGGCTTTTTCGTAACCATCTTGTCCGACTTTGGCTTTTTCGTAACCTTCTTGTCCTTGGGTTTCTTGTCTTTCAGTGTTGGCTTCTTGGTCGACGTTTTCTTTGGTACAGCTTTCTTGGTTACTGCCTTCTTTTTTGGCTTCTCTGGGAGCTTGCCGATTCTGAGACGACCATTTACGCCATTAGCATTAGAATCTTTGGGACGAACTAACAACCCAGACTCGATGGCGGATTTAATTGCACGGCGTAGACTGGATGTGATATGAGCCGGGCTGACAGTAGAATGGTGAGTCAAAATGTATGACTTGATTGCTTGTACTGATGTCCCTTTCCGGTCTTTCAGTGCCTGAATAGCTTCAACTATCATATCCATTGTCTTAGGATGACTAGCTACAACTGTCGTCTTCTTCACAGACTTGTTTGAGGTCGATTCAACCATGGTGCAGGTTTAAGAATGTTTGCTGCTGAAGAGATACAGGCAGAATACAAAAATAGAGTGACGGGATTTGTCTTTTAACAGAGCGCCGATAGCAATCGAACGTCAGAGGAAACATAAGTGTGAACTGAGTGCCATTTCTCCATTTCGACCAGAGTTTGTTTTTGTTTTTGGCAATTAAACTCACATTACACCATGAAAAGTGACTTTAAATATATATCCAACTATCACACTGGGTGGAGCACGTCGTGTGCTTCGTTTTCATATACATATTATCATTCATATATCATTATTTACCGCATGTGTAACTACAGTATACATGCTGACTGTCATTTTCATTTTCAAAAATGCATACGTTCGTACTACTTCAAGGATTAACGCACGTAAATGACAAATCAAATGGAATGTGTAGCTCACTTCATTAATAAATATAGTACGTTGTGTGATTCATATACGACAAACCGATATTGTACGCGATATTGCACATTTCCCGTTCAAGGTGCGTAAGAGTGCTGTGGATCGTACCTTGCCCCTTGTAGCATTGTACTCGGCGCTTGGTCGTAAAAACAACATCGGGCAAAGTACGAAGCAATTTTAAGAATGTGAACGGTCATGTGAAATTATTCTACAAAACAATACCCTTAGTTTTCGTTTCAAAAATGATTTCGGTTATTTTAGGACAATGTCTCGCAAAAATAAATACGTGCCGTTGTTGGCGTCACCAATCCACACATTATTACATAATTTTCCATTGTTTCGCACTCGCAGCTGGTCCAACCCTGTCTCCTTAACACCTTCACATATGGTATTGGTTAGAAAGAAACAAAGGACGTGAGATAATTGCTATCGTCAGAACAAACTGACACGCACTTACTTTATGTGTAAGTGGCTGTATGTATGTATGTATTTATTTGTGATCGTGATAATGTGGTATAGGTGCGTTCATTTGACGGTAGTTCTCTTTTTGGAGGATGTGGTGGCCCTGAAAAGGACCGTTTTGGTTTGTGTATGCTAGGCATACGACTTATGCTCGCTCACCGCGGATGCGACGGGCAAGTTGGATATCTTTGGGCATGATGGTTACACGTTTGGCGTGAATGGCACACAGGTTGGTGTCTTCGAAAAGACCTACTAGGTATGCCTCGCTGGCTTCTTGTAGGGCCATCACGGCGGAGCTCTGGAATCGAAGGTCGGTCTTGAAATCTTGCGCAATTTCTCGAACCAGACGCTGGAATGGCAGCTTTCGGATCAGGAGCTCTGTACTTTTCTGGTAACGGCGGATCTCACGAAGAGCGACGGTGCCAGGCCTGTAACGATGTGGTTTCTTCACTCCGCCAGTAGCAGGTGCGCTCTTGCGAGCAGCCTTTGTTACCAATTGTTTTCGTGGCGCTTTTCCACCAGTAGATTTACGTGCTGTTTGCTTGGTACGTGCCATGTCGAGTACAGAGTACGAGTACTTTTTTCGATGTCAGAATAAAGTAGAATATGTTTGAAAGGTGCAGTCTCTATTTTTATACTCTATTAGCCGGCGCTTCACGCCAGCTGATTGGTGAATGAATTAATATTGTGATTGGCCGGTATATGGTGGCCGTGATTGGTCGAAATTAACGAATTTTTTATTGGCTGAGCGTAACCTTGTCAGAATCCCGATTTGTACTGAAGCTTGTCCAAACCAGTCACGTAAACAACAACAATATTCGAAACAATGTCGCATGAAGGCGCTGTCGTCCCGCTTAAATCAGTGCATATATAAATGGGCGTATAACGTTTTACAAACCACCTGTCATGGGGGCGCCCTCTCTCGGTACATTCATCAGAATGCGATCACGTAACATGTGAAACCACGAATGTAGGTAGATATATTATCTATCATTTATTTATTTATTTATTTATGTATTTTTAATTACAGTAGTAAACAATGGATTTTGCCACGGTATATTTCTAGGATTACTCACGTTTGACGCAAAAAAAAATACATACATACACAGAGACATACAGTCATACAGACACACGTACTGTTTTCGGTAGTTCTCTTTTTGGAGGATGTGGTGGCCCTGAAAAGGGCCGTTTGGTTTGGATGCAGCGAAGTACATCATTTTATTTTTTGGTGGTGTGTTTCTTTGTTGTCGGCTTCTTTGGTTTTGAAGCCTTTTTGGGTGTTTTCTTTTGAGCCGGCTTTTTAGTGGTAGTTTTCTCTGATTTCTTTGTGGCGGTATTTTTAGCTTGTGGTTTCTTGTCCGACTTTGGCTTTTTCGTAACCTTCTTGTCCGACTTTGGCTTTTTCGTAACCTTCTTGTCCTTGGGTTTCTTGTCTTTCAGTGTTGGCTTCTTGGTCGACGTTTTCTTTGGTACAGCTTTCTTGGTTACTGCCTTCTTTTTTGGCTTCTCTGGGAGCTTGCCGATTCTGAGACGACCATTTACGCCATTAGCATTAGAATCTTTGGGACGAACTAACAACCCAGACTCGATGCCGGATTTAATTGCACGGCGTAGACTGGATGTGATATGAGCCGGGCTGACAGTAGAATGGTGAGTCAAAATGTATGACTTGATTGCTTGTACTGATGTCCCTTTCCGGTCTTTCAGTGCCTGAATAGCTTCAACTATCATATCCATTGTCTTAGGATGACTAGCTACAACTTTCGTCTTCTTCACAGACTTGTTTGAGGTCGATTCAACCATGGTGCAGGTTTAAGAATGTTTGCTGCTGAAGAGATACAGGCAGAATACAAAAATAGAGTGACGGGATTTGTCTTTTAACAGAGCGCCGATAGCAATCGAACGTCAGAGGAAACATAAGTGTGAACTGAGTGCCATTTCTCCATTTCGACCAGAGTTTGTTTTTGTTTTTGGCAATTAAACTCACATTACACCATGAAAAGTGACTTTAAATATATATCCAACTATCACACTGGGTGGAGCACGTCGTGTGCTTCGTTTTCATATACATATTATCATTCATATATCATTATTTACCGCATGTGTAACTACAGTATACATGCTGACTGTCATTTTCATTTTCAAAAATGCATACGTTCGTACTACTTCAAGGATTAACGCACGTAAATGACAAATCAAATGGAATGTGTAGCTCACTTCATTAATAAATATAGTACGTTGTGTGATTCATATACGACAAACCGATATTGTACGCGATATTGCACATTTCCCGTTCAAGGTGCGTAAGAGTGCTGTGGATCGTACCTTGCCCCTTGTAGCATTGTACTCGGCGCTTGGTCGTAAAAACAACATCGGGCAAAGTACGAAGCAATTTTAAGAATGTGAACGGTCATGTGAAATTATTCTACAAAACAATACCCTTAGTTTTCGTTTCAAAAATGATTTCGGTTGTTTTAGGACAATGTCTCGCAAAAATAAATACGTGCCGTTGTTGGCGTCACCAATCCACACATTATTACATAATTTTCCATTGTTTCGCACTCGCAGCTGGTCCAACCCTGTCTCCTTAACACCTTCACATATGGTATTGGTTAGAAAGAAACAAAGGACGTGAGATAATTGCTATCGTCAGAACAAACTGACACGCACTTACTTTATGTGTAAGTGGCTGTATGTATGTATGTATTTATTTATTTATTTGTGATCGTGATAATGTGGTATAGGTGCGTTCATTTGACGGTAGTTCTCTTTTTGGAGGATGTGGTGGCCCTGAAAAGGGCCGTTTTGGTTTGTGTATGCTAGGCATACGACTTATGCTCGCTCACCGCGGATGCGACGGGCAAGTTGGATATCTTTGGGCATGATGGTTACACGTTTGGCGTGAATGGCACACAGGTTGGTGTCTTCGAAAAGACCTACTAGGTATGCCTCGCTGGCTTCTTGTAGGGCCATCACGGCGGAGCTCTGGAATCGAAGGTCGGTCTTGAAATCTTGCGCAATTTCTCGAACCAGACGCTGGAATGGCAGCTTTCGGATCAGGAGCTCTGTACTTTTCTGGTAACGGCGGATCTCACGAAGAGCGACGGTGCCAGGCCTGTAACGATGTGGTTTCTTCACTCCGCCAGTAGCAGGTGCGCTCTTGCGAGCAGCCTTTGTTGCCAATTGTTTTCGTGGCGCTTTTCCACCAGTAGATTTACGTGCTGTTTGCTTGGTACGTGCCATGTCGAGTACAGAGTACGAGTACTTTTTTCGATGTCAGAATAAAGTAGAATATGTTTGAAAGGTGCAGTCTCTATTTTTATACTCTATTAGCCGGCGCTTCACGCCAGCTGATTGGTGAATGAATTAATATTGTGATTGGCCGGTATATGGTGGCCGTGATTTGTCGAAATTAACGAATTCTTATTGGCTGAGCGTAACCTTGTCAGAATCCCGATTTGTACTGAAGCTTGTCCAAACCAGTCACGTAAACAACAACAATATTCGAAACAATGTCGCATGAAGGCGCTGTCGTCCCGCTTAAATCAGTGCATATATAAATGGGCGTATAACGTTTTACAAACCACCTGTCATGGGGGCGCCCTCTCTCGGTACATTCATCAGAATGCGATCACGTAACATGTGAAACCACGAATGTAGGTAGATATATTATCTATCATTTATTTATTTATTTATTTATTTATTTATTTATGTATTTTTAATTATAGTAGTAAACAATGGATTTTGCCACGGTATATTTCTAGGATTACTCACGTTTGACGCAAAAAAAAAATACATACATACACAGAGACATACAGTCATACAGACACACGTACTGTTTTCGGTAGTTCTCTTTTTGGAGGATGTGGTGGCCCTGAAAAGGGCCGTTTGGTTTGGATGCAGCGAAGTACATCATTTTATTTTTTGGTGGTGTGTTTCTTTGTTGTCGGCTTCTTTGGTTTTGAAGCCTTTTTGGGTGTTTTCTTTTGAGCCGGCTTTTTAGTGGTAGTTTTCTCTGATTTCTTTGTGGCGGTATTTTTAGCTTGTGGTTTCTTGTCCGACTTTGGCTTTTTCGTAACCTTCTTGTCCGACTTTGGCTTTTTCGTAACCTTCTTGTCCTTGGGTTTCTTGTCTTTCAGTGTTGGCTTCTTGGTCGACGTTTTCTTTGGTACAGCTTTCTTGGTTACTGCCTTCTTTTTTGGCTTCTCTGGGAGCTTGCCGATTCTGAGACGACCATTTACGCCATTAGCATTAGAATCTTTGGGACGAACTAACAACCCAGACTCGATGCCGGATTTAATTGCACGGCGTAGACTGGATGTGATATGAGCCGGGCTGACAGTAGAATGGTGAGTCAAAATGTATGACTTGATTGCTTGTACTGATGTCCCTTTCCGGTCTTTCAGTGCCTGAATAGCATCAACTATCATATCCATTGTCTTAGGATGACTAGCTACAACTTTCGTCTTCTTCACAGACTTGTTTGAGGTCGATTCAACCATGGTGCAGGTTTAAGAATGTTTGCTGCTGAAGAGATACAGGCAGAATACAAAAATAGAGTGACGGGATTTGTCTTTTAACAGAGCGCCGATAGCAATCGAACGTCAGATGAAACATAAGTGTGAACTGAGTGCCATTTCTCCATTTCGACCAGAGTTTGTTTTTGTTTTTGGCAATTAAACTCACATTACACCATGAAAAGTGACTTTAAATATATATCCAACTATCACACTGGGTGGAGCACGTCGTGTGCTTCGTTTTCATATACATATTATCATTCATATATCATTATTTACCGCATGTGTAACTACAGTATACATGCTGACTGTCATTTTCATTTTCAAAAATGCATACGTTCGTACTACTTCAAGGATTAACGCACGTAAATGACAAATCAAATGGAATGTGTAGCTCACTTCATTAATAAATATAGTACGTTGTGTGATTCATATACGACAAACCGATATTGTACGCGATATTGCACATTTCCCGTTCAAGGTGCGTAAGAGTGCTGTGGATCGTACCTTGCCCCTTGTAGCATTGTACTCGGCGCTTGGTCGTAAAAACAACATCGGGCAAAGTACGAAGCAATTTTAAGAATGTGAACGGTCATGTGAAATTATTCTACAAAACAATACCCTTAGTTTTCGTTTCAAAAATGATTTCGGTTATTTTAGGACAATGTCTCGCAAAAATAAATACGTGCCGTTGTTGGCGTCACCAATCCACACATTATTACACAATTTTCCATTGTTTCGCACTCGCAGCTGGTCCAACCCTGTCTCCTTAACACCTTCACATATGGTATTGGTTAGAAAGAAACAAAGGACGTGAGATAATTGCTATCGTCAGAACAAACTGACACGCACTTACTTTATGTGTAAGTGGCTGTATGTATGTATGTATTTATTTATTTGTGATCGTGATAATGTGGTATAGGTGCGTTCATTTGACGGTAGTTCTCTTTTTGGAGGATGTGGTGGCCCTGAAAAGGGCCGTTTTGGTTTGTGTATGCTAGGCATACGACTTATGCTCGCTCACCGCGGATGCGACGGGCAAGTTGGATATCTTTGGGCATGATGGTTACACGTTTGGCGTGAATGGCACACAGGTTGGTGTCTTCGAAAAGACCTACTAGGTATGCCTCGCTGGCTTCTTGTAGGGCCATCACGGCGGAGCTCTGGAATCGAAGGTCGGTCTTGAAATCTTGCGCAATTTCTCGAACCAGACGCTGGAATGGCAGCTTTCGGATCAGGAGCTCTGTACTTTTCTGGTAACGGCGGATCTCACGAAGAGCGACGGTGCCAGGCCTGTAACGATGTGGTTTCTTCACTCCGCCAGTAGCAGGTGCGCTCTTGCGAGCAGCCTTTGTTGCCAATTGTTTTCGTGGCGCTTTTCCACCAGTAGATTTACGTGCTGTTTGCTTGGTACGTGCCATGTCGAGTACAGAGTACGAGTACTTTTTTCGATGTCAGAATAAAGTAGAATATGTTTGAAAGGTGCAGTCTCTATTTTTATACTCTATTAGCCGGCGCTTCACGCCAGCTGATTGGTGAATGAATTAATATTGTGATTGGCCGGTATATGGTGGCCGTGATTGGTCGAAATTAACGAATTCTTATTGGCTGAGCGTAACCTTGTCAGAATCCCGATTTGTACTGAAGCTTGTCCAAACCAGTCACGTAAACAACAACAATATTCGAAACAATGTCGCATGAAGGCGCTGTCGTCCCGCTTAAATCAGTGCATATATAAATGGGCGTATAACGTTTTACAAACCACCTGTCATGGGGGCGCCCTCTCTCGGTACATTCATCAGAATGCGATCACGTAACATGTGAAACCACGAATGTAGGTAGATATATTATCTATCATTTATTTATTTATTTATGTATTTTTAATTACAGTAGTAAACAATGGATTTTGCCACGGTATATTTCTAGGATTACTCACGTTTGACGCAAAAAAAAAATACATACATACACAGAGACATACAGTCATACAGACACACGTACTGTTTTCGGTAGTTCTCTTTTTGGAGGATGTGGTGGCCCTGAAAAGGGCCGTTTGGTTTGGATGCAGCGAAGTACATCATTTTATTTTTTGGTGGTGTGTTTCTTTGTTGTCGGCTTCTTTGGTTTGGAAGCCTTTTTGGGTGTTTTCTTTTGAGCCGGCTTTTTAGTGGTAGTTTTCTCTGATTTCTTTGTGGCGGTATTTTTAGCTTGTGGTTTCTTGTCCGACTTTGGCTTTTTCGTAACCTTCTTGTCCGACTTTGGCTTTTTCGTAACCTTCTTGTCCTTGGGTTTCTTGTCTTTCAGTGTTGGCTTCTTGGTCGACGTTTTCTTTGGTACAGCTTTCTTGGTTACTGCCTTCTTTTTTGGCTTCTCTGGGAGCTTGCCGATTCTGAGACGACCATTTACGCCATTAGCATTAGAATCTTTGGGACGAACTAACAACCCAGACTCGATGCCGGATTTAATTGCACGGCGTAGACTGGATGTGATATGAGCCGGGCTGACAGTAGAATGGTGAGTCAAAATGTATGACTTGATTGCTTGTACTGATGTCCCTTTCCGGTCTTTCAGTGCCTGAATAGCTTCAACTATCATATCCATTGTCTTAGGATGACTAGCTACAACTTTCGTCTTCTTCACAGACTTGTTTGAGGTCGATTCAACCATGGTGCAGGTTTAAGAATGTTTGCTGCTGAAGAGATACAGGCAGAATACAAAAATAGAGTGACGGGATTTGTCTTTTAACAGAGCGCCGATAGCAATCGAACGTCAGAGGAAACATAAGTGTGAACTGAGTGCCATTTCTCCATTTCGACCAGAGTTTGTTTTTGTTTTTGGCAATTAAACTCACATTACACCATGAAAAGTGACTTTAAATATATATCCAACTATCACACTGGGTGGAGCACGTCGTGTGCTTCGTTTTCATATACATATTATCATTCATATATCATTATTTACCGCATGTGTAACTACAGTATACATGCTGACTGTCATTTTCATTTTCAAAAATGCATACGTTCGTACTACTTCAAGGATTAACGCACGTAAATGACAAATCAAATGGAATGTGTAGCTCACTTCATTAATAAATATAGTACGTTGTGTGATTCATATACGACAAACCGATATTGTACGCGATATTGCACATTTCCCGTTCAAGGTGCGTAAGAGTGCTGTGGATCGTACCTTGCCCCTTGTAGCATTGTACTCGGCGCTTGGTCGTAAAAACAACATCGGGCAAAGTACGAAGCAATTTTAAGAATGTGAACGGTCATGTGAAATTATTCTACAAAACAATACCCTTAGTTTTCGTTTCAAAAATGATTTCGGTTATTTTAGGACAATGTCTCGCAAAAATAAATACGTGCCGTTGTTGGCGTCACCAATCCACACATTATTACATAATTTTCCATTGTTTCGCACTCGCAGCTGGTCCAACCCTGTCTCCTTAACACCTTCACATATGGTATTGGTTAGAAAGAAACAAAGGACGTGAGATAATTGCTATCGTCAGAACAAACTGACACGCACTTACTTTATGTGTAAGTGGCTGTATTTATTTATTTGTGATCGTGATAATGTGGTATAGGTGCGTTCATTTGACGGTAGTTCTCTTTTTGGAGGATGTGGTGGCCCTGAAAAGGGCCGTTTTGGTTTGTGTATGCTAGGCATACGACTTATGCTCGCTCACCGCGGATGCGACGGGCAAGTTGGATATCTTTGGGCATGATGGTTACACGTTTGGCGTGAATGGCACACAGGTTGGTGTCTTCGAAAAGACCTACTAGGTATGCCTCGCTGGCTTCTTGTAGGGCCATCACGGCGGAGCTCTGGAATCGAAGGTCGGTCTTGAAATCTTGCGCAATTTCTCGAACCAGACGCTGGAATGGCAGCTTTCGGATCAGGAGCTCTGTACTTTTCTGGTAACGGCGGATCTCACGAAGAGCGACGGTGCCAGGCCTGTAACGATGTGGTTTCTTCACTCCGCCAGTAGCAGGTGCGCTCTTGCGAGCAGCCTTTGTTGCCAATTGTTTTCGTGGCGCTTTTCCACCAGTAGATTTACGTGCTGTTTGCTTGGTACGTGCCATGTCGAGTACAGAGTACGAGTACTTTTTTCGATGTCAGAATAAAGTAGAATATGTTTGAAAGGTGCAGTCTCTATTTTTATACTCTATTAGCCGGCGCTTCACGCCAGCTGATTGGTGAATGAATTAATATTGTGATTGGCCGGTATATGGTGGCCGTGATTGGTCGAAATTAACGAATTCTTATTGGCTGAGCGTAACCTTGTCAGAATCCCGATTTGTACTGAAGCTTGTCCAAACCAGTCACGTAAACAACAACAATATTCGAAACAATGTCGCATGAAGGCGCTGTCGTCCCGCTTAAATCAGTGCATATATAAATGGGCGTATAACGTTTTACAAACCACCTGTCATGGGGGCGCCCTCTCTCGGTACATTCATCAGAATGCGATCACGTAACATGTGAAACCACGAATGTAGGTAGATATATTATCTATCATTTATTTATTTATTTATTTATTTATGTATTTTTAATTACAGTAGTAAACAATGGATTTTGCCACGGTATATTTCTAGGATTACTCACGTTTGACGCAAAAAAAAAAATACATACATACACAGAGACATACAGTCATACAGACACACGTACTGTTTTCGGTAGTTCTCTTTTTGGAGGATGTGGTGGCCCTGAAAAGGGCCGTTTGGTTTGGATGCAGCGAAGTACATCATTTTATTTTTTGGTGGTGTGTTTCTTTGTTGTCGGCTTCTTTGGTTTTGAAGCCTTTTTGGGTGTTTTCTTTTGAGCCGGCTTTTTAGTGGTAGTTTTCTCTGATTTCTTTGTGGCGGTATTTTTAGCTTGTGGTTTCTTGTCCGACTTTGGCTTTTTCGTAACCTTCTTGTCCGACTTTGGCTTTTTCGTAACCTTCTTGTCCTTGGGTTTCTTGTCTTTCAGTGTTGGCTTCTTGGTCGACGTTTTCTTTGGTACAGCTTTCTTGGTTACTGCCTTCTTTTTTGGCTTCTCTGGGAGCTTGCCGATTCTGAGACGACCATTTACGCCATTAGCATTAGAATCTTTGGGACGAACTAACAACCCAGACTCGATGCCGGATTTAATTGCACGGCGTAGACTGGATGTGATATGAGCCGGGCTGACAGTAGAATGGTGAGTCAAAATGTATGACTTGATTGCTTGTACTGATGTCCCTTTCCGGTCTTTCAGTGCCTGAATAGCTTCAACTATCATATCCATTGTCTTAGGATGACTAGCTACAACTTTCGTCTTCTTCACAGACTTGTTTGAGGTCGATTCAACCATGGTGCAGGTTTAAGAATGTTTGCTGCTGAAGAGATACAGGCAGAATACAAAAATAGAGTGACGGGATTTGTCTTTTAACAGAGCGCCGATAGCAATCGAACGTCAGAGGAAACATAAGTGTGAACTGAGTGCCATTTCTCCATTTCGACCAGAGTTTGTTTTTGTTTTTGGCAATTAAACTCACATTACACCATGAAAAGTGACTTTAAATATATATCCAACTATCACACTGGGTGGAGCACGTCGTGTGCTTCGTTTTCATATACATATTATCATTCATATATCATTATTTACCGCATGTGTAACTACAGTATACATGCTGACTGTCATTTTCATTTTCAAAAATGCATACGTTCGTACTACTTCAAGGATTAACGCACGTAAATGACAAATCAAATGGAATGTGTAGCTCACTTCATTAATAAATATAGTACGTTGTGTGATTCATATACGACAAACCGATATTGTACGCGATATTGCACATTTCCCGTTCAAGGTGCGTAAGAGTGCTGTGGATCGTACCTTGCCCCTTGTAGCATTGTACTCGGCGCTTGGTCGTAAAAACAACATCGGGCAAAGTACGAAGCAATTTTAAGAATGTGAACGGTCATGTGAAATTATTCTACAAAACAATACCCTTAGTTTTCGTTTCAAAAATGATTTCGGTTGTTTTAGGACAATGTCTCGCAAAAATAAATACGTGCCGTTGTTGGCGTCACCAATCCACACATTATTACATAATTTTCCATTGTTTCGCACTCGCAGCTGGTCCAACCCTGTCTCCTTAACACCTTCACATATGGTATTGGTTAGAAAGAAACAAAGGACGTGAGATAATTGCTATCGTCAGAACAAACTGACACGCACTTACTTTATGTGTAAGTGGCTGTATGTATGTATGTATTTATTTATTTGTGATCGTGATAATGTGGTATAGGTGCGTTCATTTGACGGTAGTTCTCTTTTTGGAGGATGTGGTGGCCCTGAAAAGGGCCGTTTTGGTTTGTGTATGCTAGGCATACGACTTATGCTCGCTCACCGCGGATGCGACGGGCAAGTTGGATATCTTTGGGCATGATGGTTACACGTTTGGCGTGAATGGCACACAGGTTGGTGTCTTCGAAAATACCTACTAGGTATGCCTCGCTGGCTTCTTGTAGGGCCATCACGGCGGAGCTCTGGAATCGAAGGTCGGTCTTGAAATCTTGCGCAATTTCTCGAACCAGACGCTGGAATGGCAGCTTTCGGATCAGGAGCTCTGTACTTTTCTGGTAACGGCGGATCTCACGAAGAGCGACGGTGCCAGGCCTGTAACGATGTGGTTTCTTCACTCCGCCAGTAGCAGGTGCGCTCTTGCGAGCAGCCTTTGTTGCCAATTGTTTTCGTGGCGCTTTTCCACCAGTAGATTTACGTGCTGTTTGCTTGGTACGTGCCATGTCGAGTACAGAGTACGAGTACTTTTTTCGATGTCAGAATAAAGTAGAATATGTTTGAAAGGTGCAGTCTCTATTTTTATACTCTATTAGCCGGCGCTTCACGCCAGCTGATTGGTGAATGAATTAATATTGTGATTGGCCGGTATATGGTGGCCGTGATTGGTCGAAATTAACGAATTTTTTATTGGCTGAGCGTAACCTTGTCAGAATCCCGATTTGTACTGAAGCTTGTCCAAACCAGTCACGTAAACAACAACAATATTCGAAACAATGTCGCATGAAGGCGCTGTCGTCCCGCTTAAATCAGTGCATATATAAATGGGCGTATAACGTTTTACAAACCACCTGTCATGGGGGCGCCCTCTCTCGGTACATTCATCAGAATGCGATCACGTAACATGTGAAACCACGAATCTAGGTAGATATATTATCTATCATTTATTTATTTATTTATTTATTTATGTATTTTTAATTACAGTAGTAAACAATGGATTTTGCCACGGTATATTTCTAGGATTACTCACGTTTGACGCAAAAAAAAAATACATACATACACAGAGACATACAGTCATACAGACACACGTACTGTTTTCGGTAGTTCTCTTTTTGGAGGATGTGGTGGCCCTGAAAAGGGCCGTTTGGTTTGGATGCAGCGAAGTACATCATTTTATTTTTTGGTGGTGTGTTTCTTTGTTGTCGGCTTCTTTGGTTTTGAAGCCTTTTTGGGTGTTTTCTTTTGAGCCGGCTTTTTAGTGGTAGTTTTCTCTGATTTCTTTGTGGCGGTATTTTTAGCTTGTGGTTTCTTGTCCGACTTTGGCTTTTTCGTAACCTTCTTGTCCGACTTTGGCTTTTTCGTAACCTTCTTGTCCTTGGGTTTCTTGTCTTTCAGTGTTGGCTTCTTGGTCGACGTTTTCTTTGGTACAGCTTTCTTGGTTACTGCCTTCTTTTTTGGCTTCTCTGGGAGCTTGCCGATTCTGAGACGACCATTTACGCCATTAGCATTAGAATCTTTGGGACGAACTAACAACCCAGACTCGATGCCGGATTTAATTGCACGGCGTAGACTGGATGTGATATGAGCCGGGCTGACAGTAGAATGGTGAGTCAAAATGTATGACTTGATTGCTTGTACTGATGTCCCTTTCCGGTCTTTCAGTGCCTGAATAGCTTCAACTATCATATCCATTGTCTTAGGATGACTAGCTACAACTTTCGTCTTCTTCACAGACTTGTTTGAGGTCGATTCAACCATGGTGCAGGTTTAAGAATGTTTGCTGCTGAAGAGATACAGGCAGAATACAAAAATAGAGTGACGGGATTTGTCTTTTAACAGAGCGCCGATAGCAATCGAACGTCAGAGGAAACATAAGTGTGAACTGAGTGCCATTTCTCCATTTCGACCAGAGTTTGTTTTTGTTTTTGGCAATTAAACTCACATTACACCATGAAAAGTGACTTTAAATATATATCCAACTATCACACTGGGTGGAGCACGTCGTGTGCTTCGTTTTCATATACATATTATCATTCATATATCATTATTTACCGCATGTGTAACTACAGTATACATGCTGACTGTCATTTTCATTTTCAAAAATGCATACGTTCGTACTACTTCAAGGATTAACGCACGTAAATGACAAATCAAATGGAATGTGTAGCTCACTTCATTAATAAATATAGTACGTTGTGTGATTCATATACGACAAACCGATATTGTACGCGATATTGCACATTTCCCGTTCAAGGTGCGTAAGAGTGCTGTGGATCGTACCTTGCCCCTTGTAGCATTGTACTCGGCGCTTGGTCGTAAAAACAACATCGGGCAAAGTACGAAGCAATTTTAAGAATGTGAACGGTCATGTGAAATTATTCTACAAAACAATACCCTTAGTTTTCGTTTCAAAAATGATTTCGGTTGTTTTAGGACAATGTCTCGCAAAAATAAATACGTGCCGTTGTTGGCGTCACCAATCCACACATTATTACATAATTTTCCATTGTTTCGCACTCGCAGCTGGTCCAACCCTGTCTCCTTAACACCTTCACATATGGTATTGGTTAGAAAGAAACAAAGGACGTGAGATAATTGCTATCGTCAGAACAAACTGACACGCACTTACTTTATGTGTAAGTGGCTGTATGTATGTATGTATTTATTTATTTATTTGTGATCGTGATAATGTGGTATAGGTGCGTTCATTTGACGGTAGTTCTCTTTTTGGAGGATGTGGTGGCCCTGAAAAGGGCCGTTTTGGTTTGTGTATGCTAGGCATACGACTTATGCTCGCTCACCGCGGATGCGACGGGCAAGTTGGATATCTTTGGGCATGATGGTTACACGTTTGGCGTGAATGGCACACAGGTTGGTGTCTTCGAAAAGACCTACTAGGTATGCCTCGCTGGCTTCTTGTAGGGCCATCACGGCGGAGCTCTGGAATCGAAGGTCGGTCTTGAAATCTTGCGCAATTTCTCGAACCAGACGCTGGAATGGCAGCTTTCGGATCAGGAGCTCTGTACTTTTCTGGTAACGGCGGATCTCACGAAGAGCGACGGTGCCAGGCCTGTAACGATGTGGTTTCTTCACTCCGCCAGTAGCAGGTGCGCTCTTGCGAGCAGCCTTTGTTGCCAATTGTTTTCGTGGCGCTTTTCCACCAGTAGATTTACGTGCTGTTTGCTTGGTACGTGCCATGTCGAGTACAGAGTACGAGTACTTTTTTCGATGTCAGAATAAATAAATGGTTTGGATGCAGCGAAGTACATCATTTTATTTTTTGGTGGTGTGTTTCTTTGTTGTCGGCTTCTTTGGTTTGGAATATATAAATGGGCGTATAACGTTTTACAAACCACCTGTCATGGGGGCGCCCTCTCTCGGTACATTCATCAGAATGCGATCACGTAACATGTGAAACCACGAATGTAGGTAGATATATTATCTATCATTTATTTATTTATTTATTTATTTATTTATGTATTTTTAATTACAGTAGTAAACAATGGATTTTGCCACGGTATATTTCTAGGATTACTCACGTTTGACGCAAAAAAAAAATACATACATACACAGAGACATACAGTCATACAGACACACGTACTGTTTTCGGTAGTTCTCTTTTTGGAGGATGTGGTGGCCCTGAAAAGGGCCGTTTGGTTTGGATGCAGCGAAGTACATCATTTTATTTTTTGGTGGTGTGTTTCTTTGTTGTCGGCTTCTTTGGTTTGGAAGCCTTTTTGGGTGTTTTCTTTTGAGCCGGCTTTTTAGTGGTAGTTTTCTCTGATTTCTTTGTGGCGGTATTTTTAGCTTGTGGTTTCTTGTCCGACTTTGGCTTTTTCGTAACCTTCTTGTCCGACTTTGGCTTTTTCGTAACCTTCTTGTCCTTGGGTTTCTTGTCTTTCAGTGTTGGCTTCTTGGTCGACGTTTTCTTTGGTACAGCTTTCTTGGTTACTGCCTTCTTTTTTGGCTTCTCTGGGAGCTTGCCGATTCTGAGACGACCATTTACGCCATTAGCATTAGAATCTTTGGGACGAACTAACAACCCAGACTCGATGCCGGATTTAATTGCACGGCGTAGACTGGATGTGATATGAGCCGGGCTGACAGTAGAATGGTGAGTCAAAATGTATGACTTGATTGCTTGTACTGATGTCCCTTTCCGGTCTTTCAGTGCCTGAATAGCTTCAACTATCATATCCATTGTCTTAGGATGACTAGCTACAACTTTCGTCTTCTTCACAGACTTGTTTGAGGTCGATTCAACCATGGTGCAGGTTTAAGAATGTTTGCTGCTGAAGAGATACAGGCAGAATACAAAAATAGAGTGACGGGATTTGTCTTTTAACAGAGCGCCGATAGCAATCGAACGTCAGAGGAAACATAAGTGTGAACTGAGTGCCATTTCTCCATTTCGACCAGAGTTTGTTTTTGTTTTTGGCAATTAAACTCACATTACACCATGAAAAGTGACTTTAAATATATATCCAACTATCACACTGGGTGGAGCACGTCGTGTGCTTCGTTTTCATATACATATTATCATTCATATATCATTATTTACCGCATGTGTAACTACAGTATACATGCTGACTGTCATTTTCATTTTCAAAAATGCATACGTTCGTACTACTTCAAGGATTAACACACGTAAATGACAAATCAAATGGAATGTGTAGCTCACTTCATTAATAAATATAGTACGTTGTGTGATTCATATACGACAAACCGATATTGTACGCGATATTGCACATTTCCCGTTCAAGGTGCGTAAGAGTGCTGTGGATCGTACCTTGCCCCTTGTAGCATTGTACTCGGCGCTTGGTCGTAAAAACAACATCGGGCAAAGTACGAAGCAATTTTAAGAATGTGAACGGTCATGTGAAATTATTCTACAAAACAATACCCTTAGTTTTCGTTTCAAAAATGATTTCGGTTATTTTAGGACAATGTCTCGCAAAAATAAATACGTGCCGTTGTTGGCGTCACCAATCCACACATTATTACATAATTTTCCATTGTTTCGCACTCGCAGCTGGTCCAACCCTGTCTCCTTAACACCTTCACATATGGTATTGGTTAGAAAGAAACAAAGGACGTGAGATAATTGCTATCGTCAGAACAAACTGACACGCACTTACTTTATGTGTAAGTGGCTGTATTTATTTATTTATTTATTTGTGATCGTGATAATGTGGTATAGGTGCGTTCATTTGACGGTAGTTCTCTTTTTGGAGGATGTGGTGGCCCTGAAAAGGGCCGTTTTGGTTTGTGTATGCTAGGCATACGACTTATGCTCGCTCACCGCGGATGCGACGGGCAAGTTGGATATCTTTGGGCATGATGGTTACACGTTTGGCGTGAATGGCACACAGGTTGGTGTCTTCGAAAAGACCTACTAGGTATGCCTCGCTGGCTTCTTGTAGGGCCATCACGGCGGAGCTCTGGAATCGAAGGTCGGTCTTGAAATCTTGCGCAATTTCTCGAACCAGACGCTGGAATGGCAGCTTTCGGATCAGGAGCTCTGTACTTTTCTGGTAACGGCGGATCTCACGAAGAGCGACGGTGCCAGGCCTGTAACGATGTGGTTTCTTCACTCCGCCAGTAGCAGGTGCGCTCTTGCGAGCAGCCTTTGTTGCCAATTGTTTTCGTGGCGCTTTTCCACCAGTAGATTTACGTGCTGTTTGCTTGGTACGTGCCATGTCGAGTACAGAGTACGAGTACTTTTTTCGATGTCAGAATAAAGTAGAATATGTTTGAAAGGTGCAGTCTCTATTTTTATACTCTATTAGCCGGCGCTTCACGCCAGCTGATTGGTGAATGAATTAATATTGTGATTGGCCGGTATATGGTGGCCGTGATTGGTCGAAATTAACGAATTCTTATTGGCTGAGCGTAACCTTGTCAGAATCCCGATTTGTACTGAAGCTTGTCCAAACCAGTCACGTAAACAACAACAATATTCGAAACAATGTCGCATGAAGGCGCTGTCGTCCCGCTTAAATCAGTGCATATATAAATGGGCGTATAACGTTTTACAAACCACCTGTCATGGGGGCGCCCTCTCTCGGTACATTCATCAGAATGCGATCACGTAACATGTGAAACCACGAATGAAGGTAGATATATTATCTATCATTTATTTATTTATTTATTTATGTATTTTTAATTACAGTAGTAAACAATGGATTTTGCCACGGTATATTTCTAGGATTACTCACGTTTGACGCAAAAAAAAAATACATAAATATTTTAAGAATGTGAACGGTCATGTGAAATTATTCTACAAAACAATACCCTTAGTTTTCGTTTCAAAAATGATTTCGGTTATTTTAGGACAATGTCTCGCAAAAATAAATACGTGCCGTTGTTGGCGTCACCAATCCACACATTATTACATAATTTTCCATTGTTTCGCACTCGCAGCTGCTCCAACCCTGTCTCCTTAACACCTTCACATATGGTATTGGTTAGAAAGAAACAAAGGACACAGAGACATACAGTCATACAGACACACGTACTGTTTTCGGTAGTTCTCTTTTTGGAGGATGTGGTGGCCCTGAAAAGGGCCGTTTGGTTTGGATGCAGCGAAGTACATCATTTTATTTTTTGGTGGTGTGTTTCTTTGTTGTCGGCTTCTTTGGTTTTGAAGCCTTTTTGGGTGTTTTCTTTTGAGCCGGCTTTTTAGTGGTAGTTTTCTCTGATTTCTTTGTGGCGGTATTTTTAGCTTGTGGTTTCTTGTCCGACTTTGGCTTTTTCGTAACCTTCTTGTCCTTGGGTTTCTTGTCTTTCAGTGTTGGCTTCTTGGTCGACGTTTTCTTTGGTACAGCTTTCTTGGTTACTGCCTTCTTTTTTGGCTTCTCTGGGAGCTTGCCGATTCTGAGACGACCATTTACGCCATTAGCATTAGAATCTTTGGGACGAACTAACAACCCAGACTCGATGCCGGATTTAATTGCACGGCGTAGACTGGATGTGATATGAGCCGGGCTGACAGTAGAATGGTGAGTCAAAATGTATGACTTGATTGCTTGTACTGATGTCCCTTTCCGGTCTTTCAGTGCCTGAATAGCTTCAACTATCATATCCATTGTCTTAGGATGACTAGCTACAACTTTCGTCTTCTTCACAGACTTGTTTGAGGTCGATTCAACCATGGTGCAGGTTTAAGAATGTTTGCTGCTGAAGAGATACAGGCAGAATACAAAAATAGAGTGACGGGATTTGTCTTTTAACAGAGCGCCGATAGCAATCGAACGTCAGAGGAAACATAAGTGTGAACTGAGTGCCATTTCTCCATTTCGACCAGAGTTTGTTTTTGTTTTTGGCAATTAAACTCACATTACACCATGAAAAGTGACTTTAAATATATATCCAACTATCACACTGGGTGGAGCACGTCGTGTGCTTCGTTTTCATATACATATTATCATTCATATATCATTATTTACCGCATGTGTAACTACAGTATACATGCTGACTGTCATTTTCATTTTCAAAAATGCATACGTTCGTACTACTTCAAGGATTAACGCACGTAAATGACAAATCAAATGGAATGTGTAGCTCACTTCATTAATAAATATAGTACGTTGTGTGATTCATATACGACAAACCGATATTGTACGCGATATTGCACATTTCCCGTTCAAGGTGCGTAAGAGTGCTGTGGATCGTACCTTGCCCCTTGTAGCATTGTACTCGGCGCTTGGTCGTAAAAACAACATCGGGCAAAGTACGAAGCAATTTTAAGAATGTGAACGGTCATGTGAAATTATTCTACAAAACAATACCCTTAGTTTTCGTTTCAAAAATGATTTCGGTTATTTTAGGACAATGTCTCGCAAAAATAAATACGTGCCGTTGTTGGCGTCACCAATCCACACATTATTACATAATTTTCCATTGTTTCGCACTCGCAGCTGGTCCAACCCTGTCTCCTTAACACCTTCACATATGGTATTGGTTAGAAAGAAACAAAGGACGTGAGATAATTGCTATCGTCAGAACAAACTGACACGCACTTACTTTATGTGTAAGTGGCTGTATTTATTTATTTATTTATTTATTTGTGATCGTGATAATGTGGTATAGGTGCGTTCATTTGACGGTAGTTCTCTTTTTGGAGGATGTGGTGGCCCTGAAAAGGGCCGTTTTGGTTTGTGTATGCTGGGCATACGACTTATGCTCGCTCACCGCGGATGCGACGGGCAAGTTGGATATCTTTGGGCATGATGGTTACACGTTTGGCGTGAATGGCACACAGGTTGGTGTCTTCGAAAAGACCTACTAGGTATGCCTCGCTGGCTTCTTGTAGGGCCATCACGGCGGAGCTCTGGAATCGAAGGTCGGTCTTGAAATCTTGCGCAATTTCTCGAACCAGACGCTGGAATGGCAGCTTTCGGATCAGGAGCTCTGTACTTTTCTGGTAACGGCGGATCTCACGAAGAGCGACGGTGCCAGGCCTGTAACGATGTGGTTTCTTCACTCCGCCAGTAGCAGGTGCGCTCTTGCGAGCAGCCTTTGTTGCCAATTGTTTTCGTGGCGCTTTTCCACCAGTAGATTTACGTGCTGTTTGCTTGGTACGTGCCATGTCGAGTACAGAGTACGAGTACTTTTTTCGATGTCAGAATAAAGTAGAATATGTTTGAAAGGTGCAGTCTCTATTTTTATACTCTATTAGCCGGCGCTTCACGCCAGCTGATTGGTGAATGAATTAATATTGTGATTGGCCGGTATATGGTGGCCGTGATTGGTCGAAATTAACGAATTCTTATTGGCTGAGCGTAACCTTGTCAGAATCCCGATTTGTACTGAAGCTTGTCCAAACCAGTCACGTAAACAACAACAATATTCGAAACAATGTCGCATGAAGGCGCTGTCGTCCCGCTTAAATCAGTGCATATATAAATGGGCGTATAACGTTTTACAAACCACCTGTCATGGGGGCGCCCTCTCTCGGTACATTCATCAGAATGCGATCACGTAACATGTGAAACCACGAATGTAGGTAGATATATTATCTATCATTTATTTATTTATTTATGTATTTTAATTACAGTAGTAAACAATGGATTTTGCCACGGTATATTTCTAGGATTACTCACGTTTGACGCAAAAAAAAAATACATACATACACAGAGACATACAGTCATACAGACACACGTACTGTTTTCGGTAGTTCTCTTTTTGGAGGATGTGGTGGCCCTGAAAAGGGCCGTTTGGTTTGGATGCAGCGAAGTACATCATTTTATTTTTTGGTGGTGTGTTTCTTTGTTGTCGGCTTCTTTGGTTTTGAAGCCTTTTTGGGTGTTTTCTTTTGAGCCGGCTTTTTAGTGGTAGTTTTCTCTGATTTCTTTGTGGCGGTATTTTTAGCTTGTGGTTTCTTGTCCGACTTTGGCTTTTTCGTAACCTTCTTGTCCGACTTTGGCTTTTTCGTAACCTTCTTGTCCTTGGGTTTCTTGTCTTTCAGTGTTGGCTTCTTGGTCGACGTTTTCTTTGGTACAGCTTTCTTGGTTACTGCCTTCTTTTTTGGCTTCTCTGGGAGCTTGCCGATTCTGAGACGACCATTTACGCCATTAGCATTAGAATCTTTGGGACGAACTAACAACCCAGACTCGATGGCGGATTTAATTGCACGGCGTAGACTGGATGTGATATGAGCCGGGCTGACAGTAGAATGGTGAGTCAAAATGTATGACTTGATTGCTTGTACTGATGTCCCTTTCCGGTCTTTCAGTGCCTGAATAGCTTCAACTATCATATCCATTGTCTTAGGATGACTAGCTACAACTTTCGTCTTCTTCACAGACTTGTTTGAGGTCGATTCAACCATGGTACAGGTTTAAGAATGTTTGCTGCTGAAGAGATACAGGCAGAATACAAAAATAGAGTGACGGGATTTGTCTTTTAACAGAGCGCCGATAGCAATCGAACGTCAGAGGAAACATAAGTGTGAACTGAGTGCCATTTCTCCATTTCGACCAGAGTTTGTTTTTGTTTTTGGCAATTAAACTCACATTACACCATGAAAAGTGACTTTAAATATATATCCAACTATCACACTGGGTGGAGCACGTCGTGTGCTTCGTTTTCATATACATATTATCATTCATATATCATTATTTACCGCATGTGTAACTACAGTATACATGCTGACTGTCATTTTCATTTTCAAAAATGCATACGTTCGTACTACTTCAAGGATTAACGCACGTAAATGACAAATCAAATGGAATGTGTAGCTCACTTCATTAATAAATATAGTACGTTGTGTGATTCATATACGACAAACCGATATTGTACGCGATATTGCACATTTCCCGTTCAAGGTGCGTAAGAGTGCTGTGGATCGTACCTTGCCCCTTGTAGCATTGTACTCGGCGCTTGGTCGTAAAAACAACATCGGGCAAAGTACGAAGCAATTTTAAGAATGTGAACGGTCATGTGAAATTATTCTACAAAACAATACCCTTAGTTTTCGTTTCAAAAATGATTTCGGTTATTTTAGGACAATGTCTCGCAAAAATAAATACGTGCCGTTGTTGGCGTCACCAATCCACACATTATTACATAATTTTCCATTGTTTCGCACTCGCAGCTGGTCCAACCCTGTCTCCTTAACACCTTCACATATGGTATTGGTTAGAAAGAAACAAAGGACGTGAGATAATTGCTATCGTCAGAACAAACTGACACGCACTTACTTTATGTGTAAGTGGCTGTATTTATTTATTTATTTATTTATTTGTGATCGTGATAATGTGGTATAGGTGCGTTCATTTGACGGTAGTTCTCTTTTTGGAGGATGTGGTGGCCCTGAAAAGGGCCGTTTTGGTTTGTGTATGCTGGGCATACGACTTATGCTCGCTCACCGCGGATGCGACGGGCAAGTTGGATATCTTTGGGCATGATGGTTACACGTTTGGCGTGAATGGCACACAGGTTGGTGTCTTCGAAAAGACCTACTAGGTATGCCTCGCTGGCTTCTTGTAGGGCCATCACGGCGGAGCTCTGGAATCGAAGGTCGGTCTTGAAATCTTGCGCAATTTCTCGAACCAGACGCTGGAATGGCAGCTTTCGGATCAGGAGCTCTGTACTTTTCTGGTAACGGCGGATCTCACGAAGAGCGACGGTGCCAGGCCTGTAACGATGTGGTTTCTTCACTCCGCCAGTAGCAGGTGCGCTCTTGCGAGCAGCCTTTGTTGCCAATTGTTTTCGTGGCGCTTTTCCACCAGTAGATTTACGTGCTGTTTGCTTGGTACGTGCCATGTCGAGTACAGAGTACGAGTACTTTTTTCGATGTCAGAATAAAGTAGAATATGTTTGAAAGGTGCAGTCTCTATTTTTATACTCTATTAGCCGGCGCTTCACGCCAGCTGATTGGTGAATGAATTAATATTGTGATTGGCCGGTATATGGTGGCCGTGATTGGTCGAAATTAACGAATTCTTATTGGCTGAGCGTAACCTTGTCAGAATCCCGATTTGTACTGAAGCTTGTCCAAACCAGTCACGTAAACAACAACAATATTCGAAACAATGTCGCATGAAGGCGCTGTCGTCCCGCTTAAATCAGTGCATATATAAATGGGCGTATAACGTTTTACAAACCACCTGTCATGGGGGCGCCCTCTCTCGGTACATTCATCAGAATGCGATCACGTAACATGTGAAACCACGAATGTAGGTAGATATATTATCTATCATTTATTTATTTATTTATGTATTTTAATTACAGTAGTAAACAATGGATTTTGCCACGGTATATTTCTAGGATTACTCACGTTTGACGCAAAAAAAAAATACATACATACACAGAGACATACAGTCATACAGACACACGTACTGTTTTCGGTAGTTCTCTTTTTGGAGGATGTGGTGGCCCTGAAAAGGGCCGTTTGGTTTGGATGCAGCGAAGTACATCATTTTATTTTTTGGTGGTGTGTTTCTTTGTTGTCGGCTTCTTTGGTTTTGAAGCCTTTTTGGGTGTTTTCTTTTGAGCCGGCTTTTTAGTGGTAGTTTTCTCTGATTTCTTTGTGGCGGTATTTTTAGCTTGTGGTTTCTTGTCCGACTTTGGCTTTTTCGTAACCTTCTTGTCCGACTTTGGCTTTTTCGTAACCTTCTTGTCCTTGGGTTTCTTGTCTTTCAGTGTTGGCTTCTTGGTCGACGTTTTCTTTGGTACAGCTTTCTTGGTTACTGCCTTCTTTTTTGGCTTCTCTGGGAGCTTGCCGATTCTGAGACGACCATTTACGCCATTAGCATTAGAATCTTTGGGACGAACTAACAACCCAGACTCGATGGCGGATTTAATTGCACGGCGTAGACTGGATGTGATATGAGCCGGGCTGACAGTAGAATGGTGAGTCAAAATGTATGACTTGATTGCTTGTACTGATGTCCCTTTCCGGTCTTTCAGTGCCTGAATAGCTTCAACTATCATATCCATTGTCTTAGGATGACTAGCTACAACTTTCGTCTTCTTCACAGACTTGTTTGAGGTCGATTCAACCATGGTGCAGGTTTAAGAATGTTTGCTGCTGAAGAGATACAGGCAGAATACAAAAATAGAGTGACGGGATTTGTCTTTTAACAGAGCGCCGATAGCAATCGAACGTCAGAGGAAACATAAGTGTGAACTGAGTGCCATTTCTCCATTTCGACCAGAGTTTGTTTTTGTTTTTGGCAATTAAACTCACATTACACCATGAAAAGTGACTTTAAATATATATCCAACTATCACACTGGGTGGAGCACGTCGTGTGCTTCGTTTTCATATACATATTATCATTCATATATCATTATTTACCGCATGTGTAACTACAGTATACATGCTGACTGTCATTTTCATTTTCAAAAATGCATACGTTCGTACTACTTCAAGGATTAACGCACGTAAATGACAAATCAAATGGAATGTGTAGCTCACTTCATTAATAAATATAGTACGTTGTGTGATTCATATACGACAAACCGATATTGTACGCGATATTGCACATTTCCCGTTCAAGGTGCGTAAGAGTGCTGTGGATCGTACCTTGCCCCTTGTAGCATTGTACTCGGCGCTTGGTCGTAAAAACAACATCGGGCAAAGTACGAAGCAATTTTAAGAATGTGAACGGTCATGTGAAATTATTCTACAAAACTATACCCTTAGTTTTCGTTTCAAAAATGATTTCGGTTGTTTTAGGACAATGTCTCGCAAAAATAAATACGTGCCGTTGTTGGCGTCACCAATCCACACATTATTACATAATTTTCCATTGTTTCGCACTCGCAGCTGGTCCAACCCTGTCTCCTTAACACCTTCACATATGGTATTGGTTAGAAAGAAACAAAGGACGTGAGATAATTGCTATCGTCAGAACAAACTGAAACGCACTTACTTTATGTGTAAGTGGCTGTATGTATGTATGTATTTATTTATTTATTTGTGATCGTGATAATGTGGTATAGGTGCGTTCATTTGACGGTAGTTCTCTTTTTGGAGGATGTGGTGGCCCTGAAAAGGGCCGTTTTGGTTTGTGTATGCTAGGCATACGACTTATGCTCGCTCACCGCGGATGCGACGGGCAAGTTGGATATCTTTGGGCATGATGGTTACACGTTTGGCGTGAATGGCACACAGGTTGGTGTCTTCGAAAAGACCTACTAGGTATGCCTCGCTGGCTTCTTGTAGGGCCATCACGGCGGAGCTCTGGAATCGAAGGTCGGTCTTGAAATCTTGCGCAATTTCTCGAACCAGACGCTGGAATGGCAGCTTTCGGATCAGGAGCTCTGTACTTTTCTGGTAACGGCGGATCTCACGAAGAGCGACGGTGCCAGGCCTGTAACGATGTGGTTTCTTCACTCCGCCAGTAGCAGGTGCGCTCTTGCGAGCAGCCTTTGTTGCCAATTGTTTTCGTGGCGCTTTTCCACCAGTAGATTTACGTGCTGTTTGCTTGGTACGTGCCATGTCGAGTACAGAGTACGAGTACTTTTTTCGATGTCAGAATAAAGTAGAATATGTTTGAAAGGTGCAGTCTCTATTTTTATACTCTATTAGCCGGCGCTTCACGCCAGCTGATTGGTGAATGAATTAATATTGTGATTGGCCGGTATATGGTGGCCGTGATTGGTCGAAATTAACGAATTCTTATTGGCTGAGCGTAACCTTGTCAGAATCCCGATTTGTACTGAAGCTTGTCCAAACCAGTCACGTAAACAACAACAATATTCGAAACAATGTCGCATGAAGGCGCTGTCGTCCCGCTTAAATCAGTGCATATATAAATGGGCGTATAACGTTTTACAAACCACCTGTCATGGGGGCGCCCTCTCTCGGTACATTCATCAGAATGCGATCACGTAACATGTGAAACCACGAATGTAGGTAGATATATTATCTATCATTTATTTATTTATTTATTTATGTATTTTTAATTACAGTAGTAAACAATGGATTTTGCCACGGTATATTTCTAGGATTACTCACGTTTGACGCAAAAAAAAAATACATACATACACAGAGACATACAGTCATACAGACACACGTACTGTTTTCGGTAGTTCTCTTTTTGGAGGATGTGGTGGCCCTGAAAAGGGCCGTTTGGTTTGGATGCAGCGAAGTACATCATTTTATTTTTTGGTGGTGTGTTTCTTTGTTGTCGGCTTCTTTGGTTTTGAAGCCTTTTTGGGTGTTTTCTTTTGAGCCGGCTTTTTAGTGGTAGTTTTCTCTGATTTCTTTGTGGCGGTATTTTTAGCTTGTGGTTTCTTGTCCGACTTTGGCTTTTTCGTAACCTTCTTGTCCGACTTTGGCTTTTTCGTAACCTTCTTGTCCTTGGGTTTCTTGTCTTTCAGTGTTGGCTTCTTGGTCGACGTTTTCTTTGGTACAGCTTTCTTGGTTACTGCCTTCTTTTTTGGCTTCTCTGGGAGCTTGCCGATTCTGAGACGACCATTTACGCCATTAGCATTAGAATCTTTGGGACGAACTAACAACCCAGACTCGATGGCGGATTTAATTGCACGGCGTAGACTGGATGTGATATGAGCCGGGCTGACAGTAGAATGGTGAGTCAAAATGTATGACTTGATTGCTTGTACTGATGTCCCTTTCCGGTCTTTCAGTGCCTGAATAGCTTCAACTATCATATCCATTGTCTTAGGATGACTAGCTACAACTTTCGTCTTCTTCACAGACTTGTTTGAGGTCGATTCAACCATGGTGCAGGTTTAAGAATGTTTGCTGCTGAAGAGATACAGGCAGAATACAAAAATAGAGTGACGGGATTTGTCTTTTAACAGAGCGCCGATAGCAATCGAACGTCAGAGGAAACATAAGTGTGAACTGAGTGCCATTTCTCCATTTCGACCAGAGTTTGTTTTTGTTTTTGGCAATTAAACTCACATTACACCATGAAATGTGACTTTAAATATATATCCAACTATCACACTGGGTGGAGCACGTCGTGTGCTTCGTTTTCATATACATATTATCATTCATATATCATTATTTACCGCATGTGTAACTACAGTATACATGCTGACTGTCATTTTCATTTTCAAAAATGCATACGTTCGTACTACTTCAAGGATTAACGCACGTAAATGACAAATCAAATGGAATGTGTAGCTCACTTCATTAATAAATATAGTACGTTGTGTGATTCATATACGACAAACCGATATTGTACGCGATATTGCACATTTCCCGTTCAAGGTGCGTAAGAGTGCTGTGGATCGTACCTTGCCCCTTGTAGCATTGTACTCGGCGCTTGGTCGTAAAAACAACATCGGGCAAAGTACGAAGCAATTTTAAGAATGTGAACGGTCATGTGAAATTATTCTACAAAACTATACCCTTAGTTTTCGTTTCAAAAATGATTTCGGTTGTTTTAGGACAATGTCTCGCAAAAATAAATACGTGCCGTTGTTGGCGTCACCAATCCACACATTATTACATAATTTTCCATTGTTTCGCACTCGCAGCTGGTCCAACCCTGTCTCCTTAACACCTTCACATATGGTATTGGTTAGAAAGAAACAAAGGACGTGAGATAATTGCTATCGTCAGAACAAACTGAAACGCACTTACTTTATGTGTAAGTGGCTGTATGTATGTATGTATTTATTTATTTATTTGTGATCGTGATAATGTGGTATAGGTGCGTTCATTTGACGGTAGTTCTCTTTTTGGAGGATGTGGTGGCCCTGAAAAGGGCCGTTTTGGTTTGTGTATGCTAGGCATACGACTTATGCTCGCTCACCGCGGATGCGACGGGCAAGTTGGATATCTTTGGGCATGATGGTTACACGTTTGGCGTGAATGGCACACAGGTTGGTGTCTTCGAAAAGACCTACTAGGTATGCCTCGCTGGCTTCTTGTAGGGCCATCACGGCGGAGCTCTGGAATCGAAGGTCGGTCTTGAAATCTTGCGCAATTTCTCGAACCAGACGCTGGAATGGCAGCTTTCGGATCAGGAGCTCTGTACTTTTCTGGTAACGGCGGATCTCACGAAGAGCGACGGTGCCAGGCCTGTAACGATGTGGTTTCTTCACTCCGCCAGTAGCAGGTGCGCTCTTGCGAGCAGCCTTTGTTGCCAATTGTTTTCGTGGCGCTTTTCCACCAGTAGATTTACGTGCTGTTTGCTTGGTACGTGCCATGTCGAGTACAGAGTACGAGTACTTTTTTCGATGTCAGAATAAAGTAGAATATGTTTGAAAGGTGCAGTCTCTATTTTTATACTCTATTAGCCGGCGCTTCACGCCAGCTGATTGGTGAATGAATTAATATTGTGATTGGCCGGTATATGGTGGCCGTGATTGGTCGAAATTAACGAATTCTTATTGGCTGAGCGTAACCTTGTCAGAATCCCGATTTGTACTGAAGCTTGTCCAAACCAGTCACGTAAACAACAACAATATTCGAAACAATGTCGCATGAAGGCGCTGTCGTCCCGCTTAAATCAGTGCATATATAAATGGGCGTATAACGTTTTACAAACCACCTGTCATGGGGGCGCCCTCTCTCGGTACATTCATCAGAATGCGATCACGTAACATGTGAAACCACGAATGTAGGTAGATATATTATCTATCATTTATTTATTTATTTATTTATGTATTTTTAATTACAGTAGTAAACAATGGATTTTGCCACGGTATATTTCTAGGATTACTCACGTTTGACGCAAAAAAAAAATACATACATACACAGAGACATACAGTCATACAGACACACGTACTGTTTTCGGTAGTTCTCTTTTTGGAGGATGTGGTGGCCCTGAAAAGGGCCGTTTGGTTTGGATGCAGCGAAGTACATCATTTTATTTTTTGGTGGTGTGTTTCTTTGTTGTCGGCTTCTTTGGTTTTGAAGCCTTTTTGGGTGTTTTCTTTTGAGCCGGCTTTTTAGTGGTAGTTTTCTCTGATTTCTTTGTGGCGGTATTTTTAGCTTGTGGTTTCTTGTCCGACTTTGGCTTTTTCGTAACCTTCTTGTCCGACTTTGGCTTTTTCGTAACCTTCTTGTCCTTGGGTTTCTTGTCTTTCAGTGTTGGCTTCTTGGTCGACGTTTTCTTTGGTACAGCTTTCTTGGTTACTGCCTTCTTTTTTGGCTTCTCTGGGAGCTTGCCGATTCTGAGACGACCATTTACGCCATTAGCATTAGAATCTTTGGGACGAACTAACAACCCAGACTCGATGGCGGATTTAATTGCACGGCGTAGACTGGATGTGATATGAGCCGGGCTGACAGTAGAATGGTGAGTCAAAATGTATGACTTGATTGCTTGTACTGATGTCCCTTTCCGGTCTTTCAGTGCCTGAATAGCTTCAACTATCATATCCATTGTCTTAGGATGACTAGCTACAACTTTCGTCTTCTTCACAGACTTGTTTGAGGTCGATTCAACCATGGTGCAGGTTTAAGAATGTTTGCTGCTGAAGAGATACAGGCAGAATACAAAAATAGAGTGACGGGATTTGTCTTTTAACAGAGCGCCGATAGCAATCGAACGTCAGAGGAAACATAAGTGTGAACTGAGTGCCATTTCTCCATTTCGACCAGAGTTTGTTTTTGTTTTTGGCAATTAAACTCACATTACACCATGAAATGTGACTTTAAATATATATCCAACTATCACACTGGGTGGAGCACGTCGTGTGCTTCGTTTTCATATACATATTATCATTCATATATCATTATTTACCGCATGTGTAACTACAGTATACATGCTGACTGTCATTTTCATTTTCAAAAATGCATACGTTCGTACTACTTCAAGGATTAACGCACGTAAATGACAAATCAAATGGAATGTGTAGCTCACTTCATTAATAAATATAGTACGTTGTGTGATTCATATACGACAAACCGATATTGTACGCGATATTGCACATTTCCCGTTCAAGGTGCGTAAGAGTGCTGTGGATCGTACCTTGCCCCTTGTAGCATTGTACTCGGCGCTTGGTCGTAAAAACAACATCGGGCAAAGTACGAAGCAATTTTAAGAATGTGAACGGTCATGTGAAATTATTCTACAAAACTATACCCTTAGTTTTCGTTTCAAAAATGATTTCGGTTGTTTTAGGACAATGTCTCGCAAAAATAAATACGTGCCGTTGTTGGCGTCACCAATCCACACATTATTACATAATTTTCCATTGTTTCGCACTCGCAGCTGGTCCAACCCTGTCTCCTTAACACCTTCACATATGGTATTGGTTAGAAAGAAACAAAGGACGTGAGATAATTGCTATCGTCAGAACAAACTGAAACGCACTTACTTTATGTGTAAGTGGCTGTATGTATGTATGTATTTATTTATTTATTTGTGATCGTGATAATGTGGTATAGGTGCGTTCATTTGACGGTAGTTCTCTTTTTGGAGGATGTGGTGGCCCTGAAAAGGGCCGTTTTGGTTTGTGTATGCTAGGCATACGACTTATGCTCGCTCACCGCGGATGCGACGGGCAAGTTGGATATCTTTGGGCATGATGGTTACACGTTTGGCGTGAATGGCACACAGGTTGGTGTCTTCGAAAAGACCTACTAGGTATGCCTCGCTGGCTTCTTGTAGGGCCATCACGGCGGAGCTCTGGAATCGAAGGTCGGTCTTGAAATCTTGCGCAATTTCTCGAACCAGACGCTGGAATGGCAGCTTTCGGATCAGGAGCTCTGTACTTTTCTGGTAACGGCGGATCTCACGAAGAGCGACGGTGCCAGGCCTGTAACGATGTGGTTTCTTCACTCCGCCAGTAGCAGGTGCGCTCTTGCGAGCAGCCTTTGTTGCCAATTGTTTTCGTGGCGCTTTTCCACCAGTAGATTTACGTGCTGTTTGCTTGGTACGTGCCATGTCGAGTACAGAGTACGAGTACTTTTTTCGATGTCAGAATAAAGTAGAATATGTTTGAAAGGTGCAGTCTCTATTTTTATACTCTATTAGCCGGCGCTTCACGCCAGCTGATTGGTGAATGAATTAATATTGTGATTGGCCGGTATATGGTGGCCGTGATTGGTCGAAATTAACGAATTCTTATTGGCTGAGCGTAACCTTGTCAGAATCCCGATTTGTACTGAAGCTTGTCCAAACCAGTCACGTAAACAACAACAATATTCGAAACAATGTCGCATGAAGGCGCTGTCGTCCCGCTTAAATCAGTGCATATATAAATGGGCGTATAACGTTTTACAAACCACCTGTCATGGGGGCGCCCTCTCTCGGTACATTCATCAGAATGCGATCACGTAACATGTGAAACCACGAATGTAGGTAGATATATTATCTATCATTTATTTATTTATTTATGTATTTTTAATTACAGTAGTAAACAATGGATTTTGCCACGGTATATTTCTAGGATTACTCACGTTTGACGCAAAAAAAAAATACATACATACACAGAGACATACAGTCATACAGACACACGTACTGTTTTCGGTAGTTCTCTTTTTGGAGGATGTGGTGGCCCTGAAAAGGGCCGTTTGGTTTGGATGCAGCGAAGTACATCATTTTATTTTTTGGTGGTGTGTTTCTTTGTTGTCGGCTTCTTTGGTTTTGAAGCCTTTTTGGGTGTTTTCTTTTGAGCCGGCTTTTTAGTGGTAGTTTTCTCTGATTTCTTTGTGGCGGTATTTTTAGCTTGTGGTTTCTTGTCCGACTTTGGCTTTTTCGTAACCTTCTTGTCCGACTTTGGCTTTTTCGTAACCTTCTTGTCCTTGGGTTTCTTGTCTTTCAGTGTTGGCTTCTTGGTCGACGTTTTCTTTGGTACAGCTTTCTTGGTTACTGCCTTCTTTTTTGGCTTCTCTGGGAGCTTGCCGATTCTGAGACGACCATTTACGCCATTAGCATTAGAATCTTTGGGACGAACTAACAACCCAGACTCGATGCCGGATTTAATTGCACGGCGTAGACTGGATGTGATATGAGCCGGGCTGACAGTAGAATGGTGAGTCAAAATGTATGACTTGATTGCTTGTACTGATGTCCCTTTCCGGTCTTTCAGTGCCTGAATAGCTTCAACTATCATATCCATTGTCTTAGGATGACTAGCTACAACTTTCGTCTTCTTCACAGACTTGTTTGAGGTCGATTCAACCATGGTGCAGGTTTAAGAATGTTTGCTGCTGAAGAGATACAGGCAGAATACAAAAATAGAGTGACGGGATTTGTCTTTTAACAGAGCGCCGATATCAATCGAACGTCAGAGGAAACATAAGTGTGAACTGAGTGCCATTTCTCCATTTCGACCAGAGTTTGTTTTTGTTTTTGGCAATTAAACTCACATTACACCATGAAAAGTGACTTTAAATATATATCCAACTATCACACTGGGTGGAGCACGTCGTGTGCTTCGTTTTCATATACATATTATCATTCATATATCATTATTTACCGCATGTGTAACTACAGTATACATGCTGACTGTCATTTTCATTTTCAAAAATGCATACGTTCGTACTACTTCAAGGATTAACGCACGTAAATGACAAATCAAATGGAATGTGTAGCTCACTTCATTAATAAATATAGTACGTTGTGTGATTCATATACGACAAACCGATATTGTACGCGATATTGCACATTTCCCGTTCAAGGTGCGTAAGAGTGCTGTGGATCGTACCTTGCCCCTTGTAGCATTGTACTCGGCGCTTGGTCGTAAAAACAACATCGGGCAAAGTACGAAGCAATTTTAAGAATGTGAACGGTCATGTGAAATTATTCTACAAAACAATACCCTTAGTTTTCGTTTCAAAAATGATTTCGGTTATTTTAGGACAATGTCTCGCAAAAATAAATACGTGCCGTTGTTGGCGTCACCAATCCACACATTATTACATAATTTTCCATTGTTTCGCACTCGCAGCTGGTCCAACCCTGTCTCCTTAACACCTTCACATATGGTATTGGTTAGAAAGAAACAAAGGACGTGAGATAATTGCTATCGTCAGAACAAACTGACACGCACTTACTTTATGTGTAAGTGGCTGTATGTATGTATGTATTTATTTATTTATTTGTGATCGTGATAATGTGGTATAGGTGCGTTCATTTGACGGTAGTGCTCTTTTTGGAGGATGTGGTGGCCCTGAAAAGGGCCGTTTTGGTTTGTGTATGCTAGGCATACGACTTATGCTCGCTCACCGCGGATGCGACGGGCAAGTTGGATATCTTTGGGCATGATGGTTACACGTTTGGCGTGAATGGCACACAGGTTGGTGTCTTCGAAAAGACCTACTAGGTATGCCTCGCTGGCTTCTTGTAGGGCCATCACGGCGGAGCTCTGGAATCGAAGGTCGGTCTTGAAATCTTGCGCAATTTCTCGAACCAGACGCTGGAATGGCAGCTTTCGGATCAGGAGCTCTGTACTTTTCTGGTAACGGCGGATCTCACGAAGAGCGACGGTGCCAGGCCTGTAACGATGTGGTTTCTTCACTCCGCCAGTAGCAGGTGCGCTCTTGCGAGCAGCCTTTGTTGCCAATTGTTTTCGTGGCGCTTTTCCACCAGTAGATTTACGTGCTGTTTGCTTGGTACGTGCCATGTCGAGTACAGAGTACGAGTACTTTTTTCGATGTCAGAATAAAGTAGAATATGTTTGAAAGGTGCAGTCTCTATTTTTATACTCTATTAGCCGGCGCTTCACGCCAGCTGATTGGTGAATGAATTAATATTGTGATTGGCCGGTATATGGTGGCCGTGATTGGTCAAAATTAACGAATTCTTATTGGCTGAGCGTAACCTTGTCAGAATCCCGATTTGTACTGAAGCTTGTCCAAACCAGTCACGTAAACAACAACAATATTCGAAACAATGTCGCATGAAGGCGCTGTCGTCCCGCTTAAATCAGTGCATATATAAATGGGCGTATAACGTTTTACAAACCACCTGTCATGGGGGCGCCCTCTCTCGGTACATTCATCAGAATGCGATCATGTAACATGTGAAACCACGAATGTAGGTAGATATATTATCTATCATTTATTTATTTATTTATTTATTTATGTATTTTTAATTACAGTAGTAAACAATGGATTTTGCCACGGTATATTTCTAGGATTACTCACGTTTGACGCAAAAAAAAAAATACATACATACACAGAGACATACAGTCATACAGACACACGTACTGTTTTCGGTAGTTCTCTTTTTGGAGGATGTGGTGGCCCTGAAAAGGGCCGTTTGGTTTGGATGCAGCGAAGTACATCATTTTATTTTTTGGTGGTGTGTTTCTTTGTTGTCGGCTTCTTTGGTTTTGAAGCCTTTTTGGGTGTTTTCTTTTGAGCCGGCTTTTTAGTGGTAGTTTTCTCTGATTTCTTTGTGGCGGTATTTTTAGCTTGTGGTTTCTTGTCCGACTTTGGCTTTTTCGTAACCTTCTTGTCCGACTTTGGCTTTTTCGTAACCTTCTTGTCCTTGGGTTTCTTGTCTTTCAGTGTTGGCTTCTTGGTCGACGTTTTCTTTGGTACAGCTTTCTTGGTTACTGCCTTCTTTTTTGGCTTCTCTGGGAGCTTGCCGATTCTGAGACGACCATTTACGCCATTAGCATTAGAATCTTTGGGACGAACTAACAACCCAGACTCGATGCCGGATTTAATTGCACGGCGTAGACTGGATGTGATATGAGCCGGGCTGACAGTAGAATGGTGAGTCAAAATGTATGACTTGATTGCTTGTACTGATGTCCCTTTCCGGTCTTTCAGTGCCTGAATAGCTTCAACTATCATATCCATTGTCTTAGGATGACTAGCTACAACTTTCGTCTTCTTCACAGACTTGTTTGAGGTCGATTCAACCATGGTGCAGGTTTAAGAATGTTTGCTGCTGAAGAGATACAGGCAGAATACAAAAATAGAGTGACGGGATTTGTCTTTTAACAGAGCGCCGATAGCAATCGAACGTCAGAGGAAACATAAGTGTGAACTGAGTGCCATTTCTCCATTTCGACCAGAGTTTGTTTTTGTTTTTGGCAATTAAACTCACATTACACCATGAAAAGTGACTTTAAATATATATCCAACTATCACACTGGGTGGAGCACGTCGTGTGCTTCGTTTTCATATACATATTATCATTCATATATCATTATTTACCGAATGTGTAACTACAGTATACATGCTGACTGTCATTTTCATTTTCAAAAATGCATACGTTCGTACTACTTCAAGGATTAACGCACGTAAATGACAAATCAAATGGAATGTGTAGCTCACTTCATTAATAAATATAGTACGTTGTGTGATTCATATACGACAAACCGATATTGTACGCGATATTGCACATTTCCCGTTCAAGGTGCGTAAGAGTGCTGTGGATCGTACCTTGCCCCTTGTAGCATTGTACTCGGCGCTTGGTCGTAAAAACAACATCGGGCAAAGTACGAAGCAATTTTAAGAATGTGAACGGTCATGTGAAATTATTCTACAAAACAATACCCTTAGTTTTCGTTTCAAAAATGATTTCGGTTATTTTAGGACAATGTCTCGCAAAAATAAATACGTGCCGTTGTTGGCGTCACCAATCCACACATTATTACATAATTTTCCATTGTTTCGCACTCGCAGCTGGTCCAACCCTGTCTCCTTAACACCTTCACATATGGTATTGGTTAGAAAGAAACAAAGGACGTGAGATAATTGCTATCGTCAGAACAAACTGACACGCACTTACTTTATGTGTAAGTGGCTGTATGTATGTATGTATTTATTTATTTATTTGTGATCGTGATAATGTGGTATAGGTGCGTTCATTTGACGGTAGTTCTCTTTTTGGAGGATGTGGTGGCCCTGAAAAGGGCCGTTTTGGTTTGTGTATGCTAGGCATACGACTTATGCTCGCTCACCGCGGATGCGACGGGCAAGTTGGATATCTTTGGGCATGATGGTTACACGTTTGGCGTGAATGGCACACAGGTTGGTGTCTTCGAAAAGACCTACTAGGTATGCCTCGCTGGCTTCTTGTAGGGCCATCACGGCGGAGCTCTGGAATCGAAGGTCGGTCTTGAAATCTTGCGCAATTTCTCGAACCAGACGCTGGAATGGCAGCTTTCGGATCAGGAGCTCTGTACTTTTCTGGTAACGGCGGATCTCACGAAGAGCGACGGTGCCAGGCCTGTAACGATGTGGTTTCTTCACTCCGCCAGTAGCAGGTGCGCTCTTGCGAGCAGCCTTTGTTGCCAATTGTTTTCGTGGCGCTTTTCCACCAGTAGATTTACGTGCTGTTTGCTTGGTACGTGCCATGTCGAGTACAGAGTACGAGTACTTTTTTCGATGTCAGAATAAAGTAGAATATGTTTGAAAGGTGCAGTCTCTATTTTTATACTCTATTAGCCGGCGCTTCACGCCAGCTGATTGGTGAATGAATTAATATTGTGATTGGCCGGTATATGGTGGCCGTGATTGGTCGAAATTAACGAATTCTTATTGGCTGAGCGTAACCTTGTCAGAATCCCGATTTGTACTGAAGCTTGTCCAAACCAGTCACGTAAACAACAACAATATTCGAAACAATGTCGCATGAAGGCGCTGTCGTCCCGCTTAAATCAGTGCATATATAAATGGGCGTATAACGTTTTACAAACCACCTGTCATGGGGGCGCCCTCTCTCGGTACATTCATCAGAATGCGATCACGTAACATGTGAAACCACGAATGTAGGTAGATATATTATCTATCATTTATTTATTTATTTATTTATGTATTTTTAATTACAGTAGTAAACAATGGATTTTGCCACGGTATATTTCTAGGATTACTCACGTTTGACGCAAAAAAAAAATACATACATACACAGAGACATACAGTCATACAGACACACGTACTGTTTTCGGTAGTTCTCTTTTTGGAGGATGTGGTGGCCCTGAAAAGGGCCGTTTGGTTTGGATGCAGCGAAGTACATCATTTTATTTTTTGGTGGTGTGTTTCTTTGTTGTCGGCTTCTTTGGTTTTGAAGCCTTTTTGGGTGTTTTCTTTTGAGCCGGCTTTTTAGTGGTAGTTTTCTCTGATTTCTTTGTGGCGGTATTTTTAGCTTGTGGTTTCTTGTCCGACTTTGGCTTTTTCGTAACCTTCTTGTCCGACTTTGGCTTTTTCGTAACCTTCTTGTCCTTGGGTTTCTTGTCTTTCAGTGTTGGCTTCTTGGTCGACGTTTTCTTTGGTACAGCTTTCTTGGTTACTGCCTTCTTTTTTGGCTTCTCTGGGAGCTTGCCGATTCTGAGACGACCATTTACGCCATTAGCATTAGAATCTTTGGGACGAACTAACAACCCAGACTCGATGCCGGATTTAATTGCACGGCGTAGACTGGATGTGATATGAGCCGGGCTGACAGTAGAATGGTGAGTCAAAATGTATGACTTGATTGCTTGTACTGATGTCCCTTTCCGGTCTTTCAGTGCCTGAATAGCTTCAACTATCATATCCATTGTCTTAGGATGACTAGCTACAACTTTCGTCTTCTTCACAGACTTGTTTGAGGTCGATTCAACCATGGTGCAGGTTTAAGAATGTTTGCTGCTGAAGAGATACAGGCAGAATACAAAAATAGAGTGACGGGATTTGTCTTTTAACAGAGCGCCGATAGCAATCGAACGTCAGAGGAAACATAAGTGTGAACTGAGTGCCATTTCTCCATTTCGACCAGAGTTTGTTTTTGTTTTTGGCAATTAAACTCACATTACACCATGAAAAGTGACTTTAAATATATATCCAACTATCACACTGGGTGGAGCACGTCGTGTGCTTCGTTTTCATATACATATTATCATTCATATATCATTATTTACCGCATGTGTAACTACAGTATACATGCTGACTGTCATTTTCATTTTCAAAAATGCATACGTTCGTACTACTTCAAGGATTAACGCACGTAAATGACAAATCAAATGGAATGTGTATCTCACTTCATTAATAAATATAGTACGTTGTGTGATTCATATACGACAAACCGATATTGTACGCGATATTGCACATTTCCCGTTCAAGGTGCGTAAGAGTGCTGTGGATCGTACCTTGCCCCTTGTAGCATTGTACTCGGCGCTTGGTCGTAAAAACAACATCGGGCAAAGTACGAAGCAATTTTAAGAATGTGAACGGTCATGTGAAATTATTCTACAAAACAATACCCTTAGTTTTCGTTTCAAAAATGATTTCGGTTATTTTAGGACAATGTCTCGCAAAAATAAATACGTGCCGTTGTTGGCGTCACCAATCCACACATTATTACATAATTTTCCATTGTTTCGCACTCGCAGCTGGTCCAACCCTGTCTCCTTAACACCTTCACATATGGTATTGGTTAGAAAGAAACAAAGGACGTGAGATAATTGCTATCGTCAGAACAAACTGACACGCACTTACTTTATGTGTAAGTGGCTGTATGTATGTATGTATTTATTTATTTATTTGTGATCGTGATAATGTGGTATAGGTGCGTTCATTTGACGGTAGTTCTCTTTTTGGAGGATGTGGTGGCCCTGAAAAGGGCCGTTTTGGTTTGTGTATGCTAGGCATACGACTTATGCTCGCTCACCGCGGATGCGACGGGCAAGTTGGATATCTTTGGGTATGATGGTTACACGTTTGGCGTGAATGGCACACAGGTTGGTGTCTTCGAAAAGACCTACTAGGTATGCCTCGCTGGCTTCTTGTAGGGCCATCACGGCGGAGCTCTGGAATCGAAGGTCGGTCTTGAAATCTTGCGCAATTTCTCGAACCAGACGCTGGAATGGCAGCTTTCGGATCAGGAGCTCTGTACTTTTCTGGTAACGGCGGATCTCACGAAGAGCGACGGTGCCAGGCCTGTAACGATGTGGTTTCTTCACTCCGCCAGTAGCAGGTGCGCTCTTGCGAGCAGCCTTTGTTGCCAATTGTTTTCGTGGCGCTTTTCCACCAGTAGATTTACGTGCTGTTTGCTTGGTACGTGCCATGTCGAGTACAGAGTACGAGTACTTTTTTCGATGTCAGAATAAAGTAGAATATGTTTGAAAGGTGCAGTCTCTATTTTTATACTCTATTAGCCGGCGCTTCACGCCAGCTGATTGGTGAATGAATTAATATTGTGATTGGCCGGTATATGGTGGCCGTGATTGGTCGAAATTAACGAATTCTTATTGGCTGAGCGTAACCTTGTCAGAATCCAGATTTGTACTGAAGCTTGTCCAAACCAGTCACGTAAACAACAACAATATTCGAAACAATGTCGCATGAAGGCGCTGTCGTCCCGCTTAAATCAGTGCATATATAAATGGGCGTATAACGTTTTACAAACCACCTGTCATGGGGGCGCCCTCTCTCGGTACATTCATCAGAATGCGATCACGTAACATGTGAAACCACGAATGTAGGTAGATATATTATCTATCATTTATTTATTTATTTATTTATTTATTTATGTATTTTTAATTACAGTAGTAAACAATGGATTTTGCCACGGTATATTTCTAGGATTACTCACGTTTGACGCAAAAAAAAAATACATACATACACAGAGACATACAGTCATACAGACACACGTACTGTTTTCGGTAGTTCTCTTTTTGGAGGATGTGGTGGCCCTGAAAAGGGCCGTTTGGTTTGGATGCAGCGAAGTACATCATTTTATTTTTTGGTGGTGTGTTTCTTTGTTGTCGGCTTCTTTGGTTTTGAAGCCTTTTTGGGTGTTTTCTTTTGAGCCGGCTTTTTAGTGGTAGTTTTCTCTGATTTCTTTGTGGCGGTATTTTTAGCTTGTGGTTTCTTGTCCGACTTTGGCTTTTTCGTAACCTTCTTGTCCGACTTTGGCTTTTTCGTAACCTTCTTGTCCTTGGGTTTCTTGTCTTTCAGTGTTGGCTTCTTGGTCGACGTTTTCTTTGGTACAGCTTTCTTGGTTACTGCCTTCTTTTTTGGCTTCTCTGGGAGCTTGCCGATTCTGAGACGACCATTTACGCCATTAGCATTAGAATCTTTGGGACGAACTAACAACCCAGACTCGATGCCGGATTTAATTGCACGGCGTAGACTGGATGTGATATGAGCCGGGCTGACAGTAGAATGGTGAGTCAAAATGTATGACTTGATTGCTTGTACTGATGTCCCTTTCCGGTCTTTCAGTGCCTGAATAGCTTCAACTATCATATCCATTGTCTTAGGATGACTAGCTACAACTTTCGTCTTCTTCACAGACTTGTTTGAGGTCGATTCAACCATGGTGCAGGTTTAAGAATGTTTGCTGCTGAAGAGATACAGGCAGAATACAAAAATAGAGTGACGGGATTTGTCTTTTAACAGAGCGCCGATAGCAATCGAACGTCAGAGGAAACATAAGTGTGAACTGAGTGCCATTTCTCCATTTCGACCAGAGTTTGTTTTTGTTTTTGGCAATTAAACTCACATTACACCATGAAAAGTGACTTTAAATATATATCCAACTATCACACTGGGTGGAGCACGTCGTGTGCTTCGTTTTCATATACATATTATCATTCATATATCATTATTTACCGCATGTGTAACTACAGTATACATGCTGACTGTCATTTTCATTTTCAAAAATGCATACGTTCGTACTACTTCAAGGATTAACGCACGTAAATGACAAATCAAATGGAATGTGTAGCTCACTTCATTAATAAATATAGTACGTTGTGTGATTCATATACGACAAACCGATATTGTACGCGATATTGCACATTTCCCGTTCAAGGTGCGTAAGAGTGCTGTGGATCGTACCTTGCCCCTTGTAGCATTGTACTCGGCGCTTGGTCGTAAAAACAACATCGGGCAAAGTACGAAGCAATTTTAAGAATGTGAACGGTCATGTGAAATTATTCTACAAAACAATACCCTTAGTTTTCGTTTCAAAAATGATTTCGGTTATTTTAGGACAATGTCTCGCAAAAATAAATACGTGCCGTTGTTGGCGTCACCAATCCACACATTATTACATAATTTTCCATTGTTTCGCACTCGCAGCTGGTCCAACCCTGTCTCCTTAACACCTTCACATATGGTATTGGTTAGAAAGAAACAAAGTACGTGAGATAATTGCTATCGTCAGAACAAACTGACACGCACTTACTTTATGTGTAAGTGGCTGTATGTATGTATGTATGTATTTATTTATTTATTTATTTATTTATTTATTTATTTATTTATTTATTTATTTATTTATTTATTTATTTATTTATTTGTTTATTTGTGATCGTGATAATGTGGTATAGGTGCGTTCATTTGACGGTAGTTCTCTTTTTGGAGGATGTGGTGGCCCTGAAAAGGGCCGTTTTGGTTTGTGTATGCTAGGCATACGACTTATGCTCGCTCACCGCGGATGCGACGGGCAAGTTGGATATCTTTGGGCATGATGGTTACACGTTTGGCGTGAATGGCACACAGGTTGGTGTCTTCGAAAAGACCTACTAGGTATGCCTCGCTGGCTTCTTGTAGGGCCATCACGGCGGAGCTCTGGAATCGAAGGTCGGTCTTGAAATCTTGCGCAATTTCTCGAACCAGACGCTGGAATGGCAGCTTTCGGATCAGGAGCTCTGTACTTTTCTGGTAACGGCGGATCTCACGAAGAGCGACGGTGCCAGGCCTGTAACGATGTGGTTTCTTCACTCCGCCAGTAGCAGGTGCGCTCTTGCGAGCAGCCTTTGTTGCCAATTGTTTTCGTGGCGCTTTTCCACCAGTAGATTTACGTGCTGTTTGCTTGGTACGTGCCATGTCGAGTACAGAGTACGAGTACTTTTTTCGATGTCAGAATAAAGTAGAATATGTTTGAAAGGTGCAGTCTCTATTTTTATACTCTATTAGCCGGCGCTTCACGCCAGCTGATTGGTGAATGAATTAATATAGTGATTGGCCGGTATATGGTGGCCGTGATTGGTCGAAATTAACGAATTCTTATTGGCTGAGCGTAACCTTGTCAGAATCCCGATTTGTACTGAAGCTTGTCCAAACCAGTCACGTAAACAACAACAATATTCGAAACAATGTCGCATGAAGGCGCTGTCGTCCCGCTTAAATCAGTGCATATATAAATGGGCGTATAACGTTTTACAAACCACCTGTCATGGGGGCGCCCTCTCTCGGTACATTCATCAGAATGCGATCACGTAACATGTGAAACCACGAATGTAGGTAGATATATTATCTATCATTTATTTATTTATTTATTTATTTATTTATGTATTTTTAATTACAGTAGTAAACAATGGATTTTGCCACGGTATATTTCTAGGATTACTCACGTTTGACGCAAAAAAAAAATACATACATACACAGAGACATACAGTCATACAGACACACGTACTGTTTTCGGTAGTTCTCTTTTTGGAGGATGTGGTGGCCCTGAAAAGGGCCGTTTGGTTTGGATGCAGCGAAGTACATCATTTTATTTTTTGGTGGTGTGTTTCTTTGTTGTCGGCTTCTTTGGTTTTGAAGCCTTTTTGGGTGTTTTCTTTTGAGCCGGCTTTTTAGTGGTAGTTTTCTCTGATTTCTTTGTGGCGGTATTTTTAGCTTGTGGTTTCTTGTCCGACTTTGGCTTTTTCGTAACCTTCTTGTCCGACTTTGGCTTTTTCGTAACCTTCTTGTCCTTGGGTTTCTTGTCTTTCAGTGTTGGCTTCTTGGTCGACGTTTTCTTTGGTACAGCTTTCTTGGTTACTGCCTTCTTTTTTGGCTTCTCTGGGAGCTTGCCGATTCTGAGACGACCATTTACGCCATTAGCATTAGAATCTTTGGGACGAACTAACAACCCAGACTCGATGCCGGATTTAATTGCACGGCGTAGACTGGATGTGATATGAGCCGGGCTGACAGTAGAATGGTGAGTCAAAATGTATGACTTGATTGCTTGTACTGATGTCCCTTTCCGGTCTTTCAGTGCCTGAATAGCTTCAACTATCATATCCATTGTCTTAGGATGACTAGCTACAACTTTCGTCTTCTTCACAGACTTGTTTGAGGTCGATTCAACCATGGTGCAGGTTTAAGAATGTTTGCTGCTGAAGAGATACAGGCAGAATACAAAAATAGAGTGACGGGATTTGTCTTTTAACAGAGCGCCGATAGCAATCGAACGTCAGAGGAAACATAAGTGTGAACTGAGTGCCATTTCTCCATTTCGACCAGAGTTTGTTTTTGTTTTTGGCAATTAAACTCACATTACACCATGAAAAGTGACTTTAAATATATATCCAACTATCACACTGGGTGGAGCACGTCGTGTGCTTCGTTTTCATATACATATTATCATTCATATATCATTATTTACCGCATGTGTAACTACAGTATACATGCTGACTGTCATTTTCATTTTCAAAAATGCATACGTTCGTACTACTTCAAGGATTAACGCACGTAAATGACAAATCAAATGGAATGTGTAGCTCACTTCATTAATAAATATAGTACGTTGTGTGATTCATATACGACAAACCGATATTGTACGCGATATTGCACATTTCCCGTTCAAGGTGCGTAAGAGTGCTGTGGATCGTACCTTGCCCCTTGTAGCATTGTACTCGGCGCTTGGTCGTAAAAACAACATCGGGCAAAGTACGAAGCAATTTTAAGAATGTGAACGGTCATGTGAAATTATTCTACAAAACAATACCCTTAGTTTTCGTTTCAAAAATGATTTCGGTTATTTTAGGACAATGTCTCGCAAAAATAAATACGTGCCGTTGTTGGCGTCACCAATCCACACATTATTACATAATTTTCCATTGTTTCGCACTCGCAGCTGGTCCAACCCTGTCTCCTTAACACCTTCACATATGGTATTGGTTAGAAAGAAACAAAGGACGTGAGATAATTGCTATCGTCAGAACAAACTGACACGCACTTACTTTATGTGTAAGTGGCTGTATGTATGTATGTATTTATTTATTTGTGATCGTGATAATGTGGTATAGGTGCGTTCATTTGACGGTAGTTCTCTTTTTGGAGGATGTGGTGGCCCTGAAAAGGGCCGTTTTGGTTTGTGTATGCTAGGCATACGACTTATGCTCGCTCACCGCGGATGCGACGGGCAAGTTGGATATCTTTGGGCATGATGGTTACACGTTTGGCGTGAATGGCACACAGGTTGGTGTCTTCGAAAAGACCTACTAGGTATGCCTCGCTGGCTTCTTGTAGGGCCATCACGGCGGAGCTCTGGAATCGAAGGTCGGTCTTGAAATCTTGCGCAATTTCTCGAACCAGACGCTGGAATGGCAGCTTTCGGATCAGGAGCTCTGTACTTTTCTGGTAACGGCGGATCTCACGAAGAGCGACGGTGCCAGGCCTGTAACGATGTGGTTTCTTCACTCCGCCAGTAGCAGGTGCGCTCTTGCGAGCAGCCTTTGTTGCCAATTGTTTTCGTGGCGCTTTTCCACCAGTAGATTTACGTGCTGTTTGCTTGGTACGTGCCATGTCGAGTACAGAGTACGAGTACTTTTTTCGATGTCAGAATAAAGTAGAATATGTTTGAAAGGTGCAGTCTCTATTTTTATACTCTATTAGCCGGCGCTTCACGCCAGCTGATTGGTGAATGAATTAATATTGTGATTGGCCGGTATATGGTGGCCGTGATTGGTCAAAATTAACGAATTCTTATTGGCTGAGCGTAACCTTGTCAGAATCCCGATTTGTACTGAAGCTTGTCCAAACCAGTCACGTAAACAACAACAATATTCGAAACAATGTCGCATGAAGGCGCTGTCGTCCCGCTTAAATCAGTGCATATATAAATGGGCGTCTAACGTTTTACAAACCACCTGTCATGGGGGCGCCCTCTCTCGGTACATTCATCAGAATGCGATCACGTAACATGTGAAACCACGAATGTAGGTAGATATATTATCTATCATTTATTTATTTATTTATTTATTTATGTATTTTTAATTACAGTAGTAAACAATGGATTTTGCCACGGTATATTTCTAGGATTACTCACGTTTGACGCAAAAAAAAAATACATACATACACAGAGACATACAGTCATACAGACACACGTACTGTTTTCGGTAGTTCTCTTTTTGGAGGATGTGGTGGCCCTGAAAAGGGCCGTTTGGTTTGGATGCAGCGAAGTACATCATTTTATTTTTTGGTGGTGTGTTTCTTTGTTGTCGGCTTCTTTGGTTTTGAAGCCTTTTTGGGTGTTTTCTTTTGAGCCGGCTTTTTAGTGGTAGTTTTCTCTGATTTCTTTGTGGCGGTATTTTTAGCTTGTGGTTTCTTGTCCGACTTTGGCTTTTTCGTAACCTTCTTGTCCGACTTTGGCTTTTTCGTAACCTTCTTGTCCTTGGGTTTCTTGTCTTTCAGTGTTGGCTTCTTGGTCGACGTTTTCTTTGGTACAGCTTTCTTGGTTACTGCCTTCTTTTTTGGCTTCTCTGGGAGCTTGCCGATTCTGAGACGACCATTTACGCCATTAGCATTAGAATCTTTGGGACGAACTAACAACCCAGACTCGATGCCGGATTTAATTGCACGGCGTAGACTGGATGTGATATGAGCCGGGCTGACAGTAGAATGGTGAGTCAAAATGTATGACTTGATTGCTTGTACTGATGTCCCTTTCCGGTCTTTCAGTGCCTGAATAGCTTCAACTATCATATCCATTGTCTTAGGATGACTAGCTACAACTTTCGTCTTCTTCACAGACTTGTTTGAGGTCGATTCAACCATGGTGCAGGTTTAAGAATGTTTGTTGCTGAAGAGATACAGGCAGAATACAAAAATAGAGTGACGGGATTTGTCTTTTAACAGAGCGCCGATAGCAATCGAACGTCAGAGGAAACATAAGTGTGAACTGAGTGCCATTTCTCCATTTCGACCAGAGTTTGTTTTTGTTTTTGGCAATTAAACTCACATTACACCATGAAAAGTGACTTTAAATATATATCCAACTATCACACTGGGTGGAGCACGTCGTGTGCTTCGTTTTCATATACATATTATCATTCATATATCATTATTTACCGCATGTGTAACTACAGTATACATGCTGACTGTCATTTTCATTTTCAAAAATGCATACGTTCGTACTACTTCAAGGATTAACGCACGTAAATGACAAATCAAATGGAATGTGTAGCTCACTTCATTAATAAATATAGTACGTTGTGTGATTCATATACGACAAACCGATATTGTACGCGATATTGCACATTTCCCGTTCAAGGTGCGTAAGAGTGCTGTGGATCGTACCTTGCCCCTTGTAGCATTGTACTCGGCGCTTGGTCGTAAAAACAACATCGGGCAAAGTACGAAGCAATTTTAAGAATGTGAACGGTCTCGATGCCGGATTTAATTGCACGGCGTAGACTGGATGTGATATGAGCCGGGCTGACAGTAGAATGGTGAGTCAAAATGTATGACTTGATTGCTTGTACTGATGTCCCTTTCCGGTCTTTCAGTGCCTGAATAGCTTCAACTATCATATCCATTGTCTTAGGATGACTAGCTACAACTTTCGTCTTCTTCACAGACTTGTTTGAGGTCGATTCAACCATGGTGCAGGTTTAAGAATGTTTGTTGCTGAAGAGATACAGGCAGAATACAAAAATAGAGTGACGGGATTTGTCTTTTAACAGAGCGCCGATAGCAATCGAACGTCAGAGGAAACATAAGTGTGAACTGAGTGCCATTTCTCCATTTCGACCAGAGTTTGTTTTTGTTTTTGGCAATTAAACTCACATTACACCATGAAAAGTGACTTTAAATATATATCCAACTATCACACTGGGTGGAGCACGTCGTGTGCTTCGTTTTCATATACATATTATCATTCATATATCATTATTTACCGCATGTGTAACTACAGTATACATGCTGACTGTCATTTTCATTTTCAAAAATGCATACGTTCGTACTACTTCAAGGATTAACGCACGTAAATGACAAATCAAATGGAATGTGTAGCTCACTTCATTAATAAATATAGTACGTTGTGTGATTCATATACGACAAACCGATATTGTACGCGATATTGCACATTTCCCGTTCAAGGTGCGTAAGAGTGCTGTGGATCGTACCTTGCCCCTTGTAGCATTGTACTCGGCGCTTGGTCGTAAAAACAACATCGGGCAAAGTACGAAGCAATTTTAAGAATGTGAACGGTCATGTGAAATTATTCTACAAAACAATACCCTTAGTTTTCGTTTCAAAAATGATTTCGGTTATTTTAGGACAATGTCTCGCAAAAATAAATACGTGCCGTTGTTGGCGTCACCAATCCACACATTATTACATAATTTTCCATTGTTTCGCACTCGCAGCTGGTCCAACCCTGTCTCCTTAACACCTTCACATATGGTATTGGTTAGAAAGAAACAAAGGACGTGAGATAATTGCTATCGTCAGAACAAACTGACACGCACTTACTTTATGTGTAAGTGGCTGTATGTATGTATGTATTTATTTATTTATTTGTGATCGTGATAATGTGGTATAGGTGCGTTCATTTGACGGTAGTTCTCTTTTTGGAGGATGTGGTGGCCCTGAAAAGGGCCGTTTTGGTTTGTGTATGCTAGGCATACGACTTATGCTCGCTCACCGCGGATGCGACGGGCAAGTTGGATATCTTTGGGCATGATGGTTACACGTTTGGCGTGAATGGCACACAGGTTGGTGTCTTCGAAAAGACCTACTAGGTATGCCCCGCTGGCTTCTTGTAGGGCCATCACGGCGGAGCTCTGGAATCGAAGGTCGGTCTTGAAATCTTGCGCAATTTCTCGAACCAGACGCTGGAATGGCAGCTTTCGGATCAGGAGCTCTGTACTTTTCTGGTAACGGCGGATCTCACGAAGAGCGACGGTGCCAGGCCTGTAACGATGTGGTTTCTTCACTCCGCCAGTAGCAGGTGCGCTCTTGCGAGCAGCCTTTGTTGCCAATTGTTTTCGTGGCGCTTTTCCACCAGTAGATTTACGTGCTGTTTGCTTGGTACGTGCCATGTCGAGTACAGAGTACGAGTACTTTTTTCGATGTCAGAATAAAGTAGAATATGTTTGAAAGGTGCAGTCTCTATTTTTATACTCTATTAGCCGGCGCTTCACGCCAGCTGATTGGTGAATGAATTAATATTGTGATTGGCCGGTATATGGTGGCCGTGATTGGTCGAAATTAACGAATTCTTATTGGCTGAGCGTAACCTTGTCAGAATCCCGATTTGTACTGAAGCTTGTCCAAACCAGTCACGTAAACAACAACAATATTCGAAACAATGTCGCATGAAGGCGCTGTCGTCCCGCTTAAATCAGTGCATATATAAATGGGCGTATAACGTTTTACAAACCACCTGTCATGGGGGCGCCCTCTCTCGGTACATTCATCAGAATGCGATCACGTAACATGTGAAACCACGAATGTAGGTAGATATATTATCTATCATTTATTTATTTATTTATTTATGTATTTTTAATTACAGTAGTAAACAATGGATTTTGCCACGGTATATTTCTAGGATTACTCACGTTTGACGCAACAAAAAAATACATACATACACAGAGACATACAGTCATACAGACACACGTACTGTTTTCGGTAGTTCTCTTTTTGGAGGATGTGGTGGCCCTGAAAAGGGCCGTTTGGTTTGGATGCAGCGAAGTACATCATTTTATTTTTTGGTGGTGTGTTTCTTTGTTGTCGGCTTCTTTGGTTTTGAAGCCTTTTTGGGTGTTTTCTTTTGAGCCGGCTTTTTAGTGGTAGTTTTCTCTGATTTCTTTGTGGCGGTATTTTTAGCTTGTGGTTTCTTGTCCGACTTTGGCTTTTTCGTAACCTTCTTGTCCGACTTTGGCTTTTTCGTAACCTTCTTGTCCTTGGGTTTCTTGTCTTTCAGTGTTGGCTTCTTGGTCGACGTTTTCTTTGGTACAGCTTTCTTGGGGACTGCCTTCTTTTTTGGCTTCTCTGGGAGCTTGCCGATTCTGAGACGACCATTTACGCCATTAGCATTAGAATCTTTGGGACGAACTAACAACCCAGACTCGATGCCGGATTTAATTGCACGGCGTAGACTGGATGTGATATGAGCCGGGCTGACAGTAGAATGGTGAGTCAAAATGTATGACTTGATTGCTTGTACTGATGTCCCTTTCCGGTCTTTCAGTGCCTGAATAGCTTCAACTATCATATCCATTGTCTTAGGATGACTAGCTACAACTTTCGTCTTCTTCACAGACTTGTTTGAGGTCGATTCAACCATGGTGCAGGTTTAAGAATGTTTGCTGCTGAAGAGATACAGGCAGAATACAAAAATAGAGTGACGGGATTTGTCTTTTAACAGAGCGCCGATAGCAATCGAACGTCAGAGGAAACATAAGTGTGAACTGAGTGCCATTTCTCCATTTCGACCAGAGTTTGTTTTTGTTTTTGGCAATTAAACTCACATTACACCATGAAAAGTGACTTTAAATATATATCCAACTATCACACTGGGTGGAGCACGTCGTGTGCTTCGTTTTCATATACATATTATCATTCATATATCATTATTTACCGCATGTGTAACTACAGTATACATGCTGACTGTCATTTTCATTTTCAAAAATGCATACGTTCGTACTACTTCAAGGATTAACGCACGTAAATGACAAATCAAATGGAATGTGTAGCTCACTTCATTAATAAATATAGTACGTTGTGTGATTCATATACGACAAACCGATATTGTACGCGATATTGCACATTTCCCGTTCAAGGTGCGTAAGAGTGCTGTGGATCGTACCTTGCCCCTTGTAGCATTGTACTCGGCGCTTGGTCGTAAAAACAACATCGGGCAAAGTACGAAGCAATTTTAAGAATGTGAACGGTCATGTGAAATTATTCTACAAAACAATACCCTTAGTTTTCGTTTCAAAAATGATTTCGGTTATTTTAGGACAATGTCTCGCAAAAATAAATACGTGCCGTTGTTGGCGTCACCAATCCACACATTATTACATAATTTTCCATTGTTTCGCACTCGCAGCTGGTCCAACCCTGTCTCCTTAACACCTTCACATATGGTATTGGTTAGAAAGAAACAAAGGACGTGAGATAATTGCTATCGTCAGAACAAACTGACACGCACTTACTTTATGTGTAAGTGGCTGTATGTATGTATGTATTTATTTATTTATTTGTGATCGTGATAATGTGGTATAGGTGCGTTCATTTGACGGTAGTTCTCTTTTTGGAGGATGTGGTGGCCCTGAAAAGGGCCGTTTTGGTTTGTGTATGCTAGGCATACGACTTATGCTCGCTCACCGCGGATGCGACGGGCAAGTTGGATATCTTTGGGCATGATGGTTACACGTTTGGCGTGAATGGCACACAGGTTGGTGTCTTCGAAAAGACCTACTAGGTATGCCCCGCTGGCTTCTTGTAGGGCCATCACGGCGGAGCTCTGGAATCGAAGGTCGGTCTTGAAATCTTGCGCAATTTCTCGAACCAGACGCTGGAATGGCAGCTTTCGGATCAGGAGCTCTGTACTTTTCTGGTAACGGCGGATCTCACGAAGAGCGACGGTGCCAGGCCTGTAACGATGTGGTTTCTTCACTCCGCCAGTAGCAGGTGCGCTCTTGCGAGCAGCCTTTGTTGCCAATTGTTTTCGTGGCGCTTTTCCACCAGTAGATTTACGTGCTGTTTGCTTGGTACGTGCCATGTCGAGTACAGAGTACGAGTACTTTTTTCGATGTCAGAATAAAGTAGAATATGTTTGAAAGGTGCAGTCTCTATTTTTATACTCTATTAGCCGGCGCTTCACGCCAGCTGATTGGTGAATGAATTAATATTGTGATTGGCCGGTATATGGTGGCCGTGATTGGTCGAAATTAACGAATTCTTATTGGCTGAGCGTAACCTTGTCAGAATCCCGATTTGTACTGAAGCTTGTCCAAACCAGTCACGTAAACAACAACAATATTCGAAACAATGTCGCATGAAGGCGCTGTCGTCCCGCTTAAATCAGTGCATATATAAATGGGCGTATAACGTTTTACAAACCACCTGTCATGGGGGCGCCCTCTCTCGGTACATTCATCAGAATGCGATCACGTAACATGTGAAACCACGAATGTAGGTAGATATATTATCTATCATTTATTTATTTATTTATTTATGTATTTTTAATTACAGTAGTAAACAATGGATTTTGCCACGGTATATTTCTAGGATTACTCACGTTTGACGCAACAAAAAAATACATACATACACAGAGACATACAGTCATACAGACACACGTACTGTTTTCGGTAGTTCTCTTTTTGGAGGATGTGGTGGCCCTGAAAAGGGCCGTTTGGTTTGGATGCAGCGAAGTACATCATTTTATTTTTTGGTGGTGTGTTTCTTTGTTGTCGGCTTCTTTGGTTTTGAAGCCTTTTTGGGTGTTTTCTTTTGAGCCGGCTTTTTAGTGGTAGTTTTCTCTGATTTCTTTGTGGCGGTATTTTTAGCTTGTGGTTTCTTGTCCGACTTTGGCTTTTTCGTAACCTTCTTGTCCGACTTTGGCTTTTTCGTAACCTTCTTGTCCTTGGGTTTCTTGTCTTTCAGTGTTGGCTTCTTGGTCGACGTTTTCTTTGGTACAGCTTTCTTGGTTACTGCCTTCTTTTTTGGCTTCTCTGGGAGCTTGCCGATTCTGAGACGACCATTTACGCCATTAGCATTAGAATCTTTGGGACGAACTAACAACCCAGACTCGATGCCGGATTTAATTGCACGGCGTAGACTGGATGTGATATGAGCCGGGCTGACAGTAGAATGGTGAGTCAAAATGTATGACTTGATTGCTTGTACTGATGTCCCTTTCCGGTCTTTCAGTGCCTGAATAGCTTCAACTATCATATCCATTGTCTTAGGATGACTAGCTACAACTTTCGTCTTCTTCACAGACTTGTTTGAGGTCGATTCAACCATGGTGCAGGTTTAAGAATGTTTGCTGCTGAAGAGATACAGGCAGAATACAAAAATAGAGTGACGGGATTTGTCTTTTAACAGAGCGCCGATAGCAATCGAACGTCAGAGGAAACATAAGTGTGAACTGAGTGCCATTTCTCCATTTCGACCAGAGTTTGTTTTTGTTTTTGGCAATTAAACTCACATTACACCATGAAAAGTGACTTTAAATATATATCCAACTATCACACTGGGTGGAGCACGTCGTGTGCTTCGTTTTCATATACATATTATCATTCATATATCATTATTTACCGCATGTGTAACTACAGTATACATGCTGACTGTCATTTTCATTTTCAAAAATGCATACGTTCGTACTACTTCAAGGATTAACGCACGTAAATGACAAATCAAATGGAATGTGTAGCTCACTTCATTAATAAATATAGTACGTTGTGTGATTCATATACGACAAACCGATATTGTACGCGATATTGCACATTTCCCGTTCAAGGTGCGTAAGAGTGCTGTGGATCGTACCTTGCCCCTTGTAGCATTGTACTCGGCGCTTGGTCGTAAAAACAACATCGGGCAAAGTACGAAGCAATTTTAAGAATGTGAACGGTCATGTGAAATTATTCTACAAAACAATACCCTTAGTTTTCGTTTCAAAAATGATTTCGGTTATTTTAGGACAATGTCTCGCAAAAATAAATACGTGCTGTTGTTGGCGTCACCAATCCACACATTATTACATAATTTTCCATTGTTTCGCACTCGCAGCTGGTCCAACCCTGTCTCCTTAACACCTTCACATATGGTATTGGTTAGAAAGAAACAAAGGACGTGAGATAATTGCTATCGTCAGAACAAACTGACACGCACTTACTTTATGTGTAAGTGGCTGTATGTATGTATGTATGTATTTATTTATTTATTTGTGATCGTGATAATGTGGTATAGGTGCGTTCATTTGACGGTAGTTCTCTTTTTGGAGGATGTGGTGGCCCTGAAAAGGGCCGTTTTGGTTTGTGTATGCTAGGCATACGACTTATGCTCGCTCACCGCGGATGCGACGGGCAAGTTGGATATCTTTGGGCATGATGGTTACACGTTTGGCGTGAATGGCACACAGGTTGGTGTATTCGAAAAGACCTACTAGGTATGCCTCGCTGGCTTCTTGTAGGGCCATCACGGCGGAGCTCTGGAATCGAAGGTCGGTCTTGAAATCTTGCGCAATTTCTCGAACCAGACGCTGGAATGGCAGCTTTCGGATCAGGAGCTCTGTACTTTTCTGGTAACGGCGGATCTCACGAAGAGCGACGGTGCCAGGCCTGTAACGATGTGGTTTCTTCACTCCGCCAGTAGCAGGTGCGCTCTTGCGAGCAGCCTTTGTTGCCAATTGTTTTCGTGGCGCTTTTCCACCAGTAGATTTACGTGCTGTTTGCTTGGTACGTGCCATGTCGAGTACAGAGTACGAGTACTTTTTTCGATGTCAGAATAAAGTAGAATATGTTTGAAAGGTGCAGTCTCTATTTTTATACTCTATTAGCCGGCGCTTCACGCCAGCTGATTGGTGAATGAATTAATATTGTGATTGGCCGGTATATGGTGGCCGTGATTGGTCGAAATTAACGAATTCTTATTGGCTGAGCGTAACCTTGTCAGAATCCCGATTTGTACTGAAGCTTGTCCAAACCAGTCACGTAAACAACAACAATATTCGAAACAATGTCGCATGAAGGCGCTGTCGTCCCGCTTAAATCAGTGCATATATAAATGGGCGTATAACGTTTTACAAACCACCTGTCATGGGGGCGCCCTCTCTCGGTACATTCATCAGAATGCGATCACGTAACATGTGAAACCACGAATGTAGGTAGATATATTATCTATCATTTATTTATTTATTTATTTATTTATTTATTTATGTATTTTTAATTACAGTAGTAAACAATGGATTTTGCCACGGTATATTTCTAGGATTACTCACGTTTGACGCAAAAAAAAAATACATACATACACAGAGACATACAGTCATACAGACACACGTACTGTTTTCGGTAGTTCTCTTTTTGGAGGATGTGGTGGCCCTGAAAAGGGCCGTTTGGTTTGGATGCAGCGAAGTACATCATTTTATTTTTTGGTGGTGTGTTTCTTTGTTGTCGGCTTCTTTGGTTTTGAAGCCTTTTTGGGTGTTTTCTTTTGAGCCGGCTTTTTAGTGGTAGTTTTCTCTGATTTCTTTGTGGCGGTATTTTTAGCTTGTGGTTTCTTGTCCGACTTTGGCTTTTTCGTAACCTTCTTGTCCGACTTTGGCTTTTTCGTAACCTTCTTGTCCTTGGGTTTCTTGTCTTTCAGTGTTGGCTTCTTGGTCGACGTTTTCTTTGGTACAGCTTTCTTGGTTACTGCCTTCTTTTTTGGCTTCTCTGGGAGCTTGCCGATTCTGAGACGACCATTTACGCCATTAGCATTAGAATCTTTGGGACGAACTAACAACCCAGACTCGATGCCGGATTTAATTGCACGGCGTAGACTGGATGTGATATGAGCCGGGCTGACAGTAGAATGGTGAGTCAAAATGTATGACTTGATTGCTTGTACTGATGTCCCTTTCCGGTCTTTCAGTGCCTGAATAGCTTCAACTATCATATCCATTGTCTTAGGATGACTAGCTACAACTTTCGTCTTCTTCACAGACTTGTTTGAGGTCGATTCAACCATGGTACAGGTTTAAGAATGTTTGCTGCTGAAGAGATACAGGCAGAATACAAAAATAGAGTGACGGGATTTGTCTTTTAACAGAGCGCCGATAGCAATCGAACGTCAGAGGAAACATAAGTGTGAACTGAGTGCCATTTCTCCATTTCGACCAGAGTTTGTTTTTGTTTTTGGCAATTAAACTCACATTACACCATGAAAAGTGACTTTAAATATATATCCAACTATCACACTGGGTGGAGCACGTCGTGTGCTTCGTTTTCATATACATATTATCATTCATATATCATTATTTACCGCATGTGTAACTACAGTATACATGCTGACTGTCATTTTCATTTTCAAAAATGCATACGTTCGTACTACTTCAAGGATTAACGCACGTAAATGACAAATCAAATGGAATGTGTAGCTCACTTCATTAATAAATATAGTACGTTGTGTGATTCATATACGACAAACCGATATTGTACGCGATATTGCACATTTCCCGTTCAAGGTGCGTAAGAGTGCTGTGGATCGTACCTTGCCCCTTGTAGCATTGTACTCGGCGCTTGGTCGTAAAAACAACATCGGGCAAAGTACGAAGCAATTTTAAGAATGTGAACGGTCATGTGAAATTATTCTACAAAACAATACCCTTAGTTTTCGTTTCAAAAATGATTTCGGTTATTTTAGGACAATGTCTCGCAAAAATAAATACGTGCCGTTGTTGGCGTCACCAATCCACACATTATTACATAATTTTCCATTGTTTCGCACTCGCAGCTGGTCCAACCCTGTCTCCTTAACACCTTCACATATGGTATTGGTTAGAAAGAAACAAAGGACGTGAGATAATTGCTATCGTCAGAACAAACTGACACGCACTTACTTTATGTGTAAGTGGCTGTATGTATGTATGTATGTATTTATTTATTTGTGATCGTGATAATGTGGTATAGGTGCGTTCATTTGACGGTAGTTCTCTTTTTGGAGGATGTGGTGGCCCTGAAAAGGGCCGTTTTGGTTTGTGTATGCTAGGCATACGACTTATGCTCGCTCACCGCGGATGCGACGGGCAAGTTGGATATCTTTGGGCATGATGGTTACACGTTTGGCGTGAATGGCACACAGGTTGGTGTCTTCGAAAAGACCTACTAGGTATGCCTCGCTGGCTTCTTGTAGGGCCATCACGGCGGAGCTCTGGAATCGAAGGTCGGTCTTGAAATCTTGCGCAATTTCTCGAACCAGACGCTGGAATGGCAGCTTTCGGATCAGGAGCTCTGTACTTTTCTGGTAACGGCGGATCTCACGAAGAGCGACGGTGCCAGGCCTGTAACGATGTGGTTTCTTCACTCCGCCAGTAGCAGGTGCGCTCTTGCGAGCAGCCTTTGTTGCCAATTGTTTTCGTGGCGCTTTTCCACCAGTAGATTTACGTGCTGTTTGCTTGGTACGTGCCATGTCGAGTACAGAGTACGAGTACTTTTTTCGATGTCAGAATAAAGTAGAATATGTTTGAAAGGTGCAGTCTCTATTTTTATACTCTATTAGCCGGCGCTTCACGCCAGCTGATTGGTGAATGAATTAATATTGTGATTGGCCGGTATATGGTGGCCGTGATTGGTCGAAATTAACGAATTCTTATTGGCTGAGCGTAACCTTGTCAGAATCCCGATTTGTACTGAAGCTTGTCCAAACCAGTCACGTAAACAACAACAATATTCGAAACAATGTCGCATGAAGGCGCTGTCGTCCCGCTTAAATCAGTGCATATATAAATGGGCGTATAACGTTTTACAAACCACCTGTCATGGGGGCGCCCTCTCTCGGTACATTCATCAGAATGCGATCACGTAACATGTGAAACCACGAATGTAGGTAGATATATTATCTATCATTTATTTATTTATTTATTTATTTATTTATGTATTTTTAATTACAGTAGTAAACAATGGATTTTGCCACGGTATATTTCTAGGATTACTCACGTTTGACGCAAAAAAAAAATACATACATACACAGAGACATACAGTCATACAGACACACGTACTGTTTTCGGTAGTTCTCTTTTTGGAGGATGTGGTGGCCCTGAAAAGGGCCGTTTGGTTTGGATGCAGCGAAGTACATCATTTTATTTTTTGGTGGTGTGTTTCTTTGTTGTCGGCTTCTTTGGTTTTGAAGCCTTTTTGGGTGTTTTCTTTTGAGCCGGCTTTTTAGTGGTAGTTTTCTCTGATTTCTTTGTGGCGGTATTTTTAGCTTGTGGTTTCTTGTCCGACTTTGGCTTTTTCGTAACCTTCTTGTCCGACTTTGGCTTTTTCGTAACCTTCTTGTCCTTGGGTTTCTTGTCTTTCAGTGTTGGCTTCTTGGTCGACGTTTTCTTTGGTACAGCTTTCTTGGTTACTGCCTTCTTTTTTGGCTTCTCTGGGAGCTTGCCGATTCTGAGACGACCATTTACGCCATTAGCATTAGAATCTTTGGGACGAACTAACAACCCAGACTCGATGCCGGATTTAATTGCACGGCGTAGACTGGATGTGATATGAGCCGGGCTGACAGTAGAATGGTGAGTCAAAATGTATGACTTGATTGCTTGTACTGATGTCCCTTTCCGGTCTTTCAGTGCCTGAATAGCTTCAACTATCATATCCATTGTCTTAGGATGACTAGCTACAACTTTCGTCTTCTTCACAGACTTGTTTGAGGTCGATTCAACCATGGTACAGGTTTAAGAATGTTTGCTGCTGAAGAGATACAGGCAGAATACAAAAATAGAGTGACGGGATTTGTCTTTTAACAGAGCGCCGATAGCAATCGAACGTCAGAGGAAACATAAGTGTGAACTGAGTGCCATTTCTCCATTTCGACCAGAGTTTGTTTTTGTTTTTGGCAATTAAACTCACATTACACCATGAAAAGTGACTTTAAATATATATCCAACTATCACACTGGGTGGAGCACGTCGTGTGCTTCGTTTTCATATACATATTATCATTCATATATCATTATTTACCGCATGTGTAACTACAGTATACATGCTGACTGTCATTTTCATTTTCAAAAATGCATACGTTCGTACTACTTCAAGGATTAACGCACGTAAATGACAAATCAAATGGAATGTGTAGCTCACTTCATTAATAAATATAGTACGTTGTGTGATTCATATACGACAAACCGATATTGTACGCGATATTGCACATTTCCCGTTCAAGGTGCGTAAGAGTGCTGTGGATCGTACCTTGCCCCTTGTAGCATTGTACTCGGCGCTTGGTCGTAAAAACAACATCGGGCAAAGTACGAAGCAATTTTAAGAATGTGAACGGTCATGTGAAATTATTCTACAAAACAATACCCTTAGTTTTCGTTTCAAAAATGATTTCGGTTATTTTAGGACAATGTCTCGCAAAAATAAATACGTGCCGTTGTTGGCGTCACCAATCCACACATTATTACATAATTTTCCATTGTTTCGCACTCGCAGCTGGTCCAACCCTGTCTCCTTAACACCTTCACATATGGTATTGGTTAGAAAGAAACAAAGGACGTGAGATAATTGCTATCGTCAGAACAAACTGACACGCACTTACTTTATGTGTAAGTGGCTGTATGTATGTATGTATGTATGTATATTTATTTGTGATCGTGATAATGTGGTATAGGTGCGTTCATTTGACGGTAGTTCTCTTTTTGGAGGATGTGGTGGCCCTGAAAAGGGCCGTTTTGGTTTGTGTATGCTAGGCATACGACTTATGCTCGCTCACCGCGGATGCGACGGGCAAGTTGGATATCTTTGGGCATGATGGTTACACGTTTGGCGTGAATGGCACACAGGTTGGTGTCTTCGAAAAGACCTACTAGGTATGCCTCGCTGGCTTCTTGTAGGGCCATCACGGCGGAGCTCTGGAATCGAAGGTCGGTCTTGAAATCTTGCGCAATTTCTCGAACCAGACGCTGGAATGGCAGCTTTCGGATCAGGAGCTCTGTACTTTTCTGGTAACGGCGGATCTCACGAAGAGCGACGGTGCCAGGCCTGTAACGATGTGGTTTCTTCACTCCGCCAGTAGCAGGTGCGCTCTTGCGAGCAGCCTTTGTTGCCAATTGTTTTCGTGGCGCTTTTCCACCAGTAGATTTACGTGCTGTTTGCTTGGTACGTGCCATGTCGAGTACAGAGTACGAGTACTTTTTTCGATGTCAGAATAAAGTAGAATATGTTTGAAAGGTGCAGTCTCTATTTTTATACTCTATTAGCCGGCGCTTCACGCCAGCTGATTGGTGAATGAATTAATATTGTGATTGGCCGGTATATGGTGGCCGTGATTGGTCGAAATTAACGAATTCTTATTGGCTGAGCGTAACCTTGTCAGAATCCCGATTTGTACTGAAGCTTGTCCAAACCAGTCACGTAAACAACAACAATATTCGAAACAATGTCGCATGAAGGCGCTGTCGTCCCGCTTAAATCAGTGCATATATAAATGGGCGTATAACGTTTTACAAACCACCTGTCATGGGGGCGCCCTCTCTCGGTACATTCATCAGAATGCGATCACGTAACATGTGAAACCACGAATGTAGGTAGATATATTATCTATCATTTATTTATTTATTTATTTATTTATGTATTTTTAATTACAGTAGTAAACAATGGATTTTGCCACGGTATATTTCTAGGATTACTCACGTTTGACGCAAAAAAAAAATACATACATACACAGAGACATACAGTCATACAGACACACGTACTGTTTTCGGTAGTTCTCTTTTTGGAGGATGTGGTGGCCCTGAAAAGGGCCGTTTGGTTTGGATGCAGCGAAGTACATCATTTTATTTTTTGGTGGTGTGTTTCTTTGTTGTCGGCTTCTTTGGTTTTGAAGCCTTTTTGGGTGTTTTCTTTTGAGCCGGCTTTTTAGTGGTAGTTTTCTCTGATTTCTTTGTGGCGGTATTTTTAGCTTGTGGTTTCTTGTCCGACTTTGGCTTTTTCGTAACCTTCTTGTCCGACTTTGGCTTTTTCGTAACCTTCTTGTCCTTGGGTTTCTTGTCTTTCAGTGTTGGCTTCTTGGTCGACGTTTTCTTTGGTACAGCTTTCTTGGTTACTGCCTTCTTTTTTGGCTTCTCTGGGAGCTTGCCGATTCTGAGACGACCATTTACGCCATTAGCATTAGAATCTTTGGGACGAACTAACAACCCAGACTCGATGCCGGATTTAATTGCACGGCGTAGACTGGATGTGATATGAGCCGGGCTGACAGTAGAATGGTGAGTCAAAATGTATGACTTGATTGCTTGTACTGATGTCCCTTTCCGGTCTTTCAGTGCCTGAATAGCTTCAACTATCATATCCATTGTCTTAGGATGACTAGCTACAACTTTCGTCTTCTTCACAGACTTGTTTGAGGTCGATTCAACCATGGTACAGGTTTAAGAATGTTTGCTGCTGAAGAGATACAGGCAGAATACAAAAATAGAGTGACGGGATTTGTCTTTTAACAGAGCGCCGATAGCAATCGAACGTCAGAGGAAACATAAGTGTGAACTGAGTGCCATTTCTCCATTTCGACCAGAGTTTGTTTTTGTTTTTGGCAATTAAACTCACATTACACCATGAAAAGTGACTTTAAATATATATCCAACTATCACACTGGGTGGAGCACGTCGTGTGCTTCGTTTTCATATACATATTATCATTCATATATCATTATTTACCGCATGTGTAACTACAGTATACATGCTGACTGTCATTTTCATTTTCAAAAATGCATACGTTCGTACTACTTCAAGGATTAACGCACGTAAATGACAAATCAAATGGAATGTGTAGCTCACTTCATTAATAAATATAGTACGTTGTGTGATTCATATACGACAAACCGATATTGTACGCGATATTGCACATTTCCCGTTCAAGGTGCGTAAGAGTGCTGTGGATCGTACCTTGCCCCTTGTAGCATTGTACTCGGCGCTTGGTCGTAAAAACAACATCGGGCAAAGTACGAAGCAATTTTAAGAATGTGAACGGTCATGTGAAATTATTCTACAAAACAATACCCTTAGTTTTCGTTTCAAAAATGATTTCGGTTATTTTAGGACAATGTCTCGCAAAAATAAATACGTGCCGTTGTTGGCGTCACCAATCCACACATTATTACATAATTTTCCATTGTTTCGCACTCGCAGCTGGTCCAACCCTGTCTCCTTAACACCTTCACATATGGTATTGGTTAGAAAGAAACAAAGGACGTGAGATAATTGCTATCGTCAGAACAAACTGACACGCACTTACTTTATGTGTAAGTGGCTGTATGTATGTATGTATGTATGTATTTATTTATTTGTGATCGTGATAATGTGGTATAGGTGCGTTCATTTGACGGTAGTTCTCTTTTTGGAGGATGTGGTGGCCCTGAAAAGGGCCGTTTTGGTTTGTGTATGCTAGGCATACGACTTATGCTCGCTCACCGCGGATGCGACGGGCAAGTTGGATATCTTTGGGCATGATGGTTACACGTTTGGCGTGAATGGCACACAGGTTGGTGTCTTCGAAAAGACCTACTAGGTATGCCTCGCTGGCTTCTTGTAGGGCCATCACGGCGGAGCTCTGGAATCGAAGGTCGGTCTTGAAATCTTGCGCAATTTCTCGAACCAGACGCTGGAATGGCAGCTTTCGGATCAGGAGCTCTGTACTTTTCTGGTAACGGCGGATCTCACGAAGAGCGACGGTGCCAGGCCTGTAACGATGTGGTTTCTTCACTCCGCCAGTAGCAGGTGCGCTCTTGCGAGCAGCCTTTGTTGCCAATTGTTTTCGTGGCGCTTTTCCACCAGTAGATTTACGTGCTGTTTGCTTGGTACGTGCCATGTCGAGTACAGAGTACGAGTACTTTTTTCGATGTCAGAATAAAGTAGAATATGTTTGAAAGGTGCAGTCTCTATTTTTATACTCTATTAGCCGGCGCTTCACGCCAGCTGATTGGTGAATGAATTAATATTGTGATTGGCCGGTATATGGTGGCCGTGATTGGTCGAAATTAACGAATTCTTATTGGCTGAGCGTAACCTTGTCAGAATCCCGATTTGTACTGAAGCTTGTCCAAACCAGTCACGTAAACAACAACAATATTCGAAACAATGTCGCATGAAGGCGCTGTCGTCCCGCTTAAATCAGTGCATATATAAATGGGCGTATAACGTTTTACAAACCACCTGTCATGGGGGCGCCCTCTCTCGGTACATTCATCAGAATGCGATCACGTAACATGTGAAACCACGAATGTAGGTAGATATATTATCTATCATTTATTTATTTATTTATTTATTTATGTATTTTTAATTACAGTAGTAAACAATGGATTTTGCCACGGTATATTTCTAGGATTACTCACGTTTGACGCAAAAAAAAAATACATACATACACAGAGACATACAGTCATACAGACACACGTACTGTTTTCGGTAGTTCTCTTTTTGGAGGATGTGGTGGCCCTGAAAAGGGCCGTTTGGTTTGGATGCAGCGAAGTACATCATTTTATTTTTTGGTGGTGTGTTTCTTTGTTGTCGGCTTCTTTGGTTTTGAAGCCTTTTTGGGTGTTTTCTTTTGAGCCGGCTTTTTAGTGGTAGTTTTCTCTGATTTCTTTGTGGCGGTATTTTTAGCTTGTGGTTTCTTGTCCGACTTTGGCTTTTTCGTAACCTTCTTGTCCGACTTTGGCTTTTTCGTAACCTTCTTGTCCTTGGGTTTCTTGTCTTTCAGTGTTGGCTTCTTGGTCGACGTTTTCTTTGGTACAGCTTTCTTGGTTACTGCCTTCTTTTTTGGCTTCTCTGGGAGCTTGCCGATTCTGAGACGACCATTTACGCCATTAGCATTAGAATCTTTGGGACGAACTAACAACCCAGACTCGATGCCGGATTTAATTGCACGGCGTAGACTGGATGTGATATGAGCCGGGCTGACAGTAGAATGGTGAGTCAAAATGTATGACTTGATTGCTTGTACTGATGTCCCTTTCCGGTCTTTCAGTGCCTGAATAGCTTCAACTATCATATCCATTGTCTTAGGATGACTAGCTACAACTTTCGTCTTCTTCACAGACTTGTTTGAGGTCGATTCAACCATGGTACAGGTTTAAGAATGTTTGCTGCTGAAGAGATACAGGCAGAATACAAAAATAGAGTGACGGGATTTGTCTTTTAACAGAGCGCCGATAGCAATCGAACGTCAGAGGAAACATAAGTGTGAACTGAGTGCCATTTCTCCATTTCGACCAGAGTTTGTTTTTGTTTTTGGCAATTAAACTCACATTACACCATGAAAAGTGACTTTAAATATATATCCAACTATCACACTGGGTGGAGCACGTCGTGTGCTTCGTTTTCATATACATATTATCATTCATATATCATTATTTACCGCATGTGTAACTACAGTATACATGCTGACTGTCATTTTCATTTTCAAAAATGCATACGTTCGTACTACTTCAAGGATTAACGCACGTAAATGACAAATCAAATGGAATGTGTAGCTCACTTCATTAATAAATATAGTACGTTGTGTGATTCATATACGACAAACCGATATTGTACGCGATATTGCACATTTCCCGTTCAAGGTGCGTAAGAGTGCTGTGGATCGTACCTTGCCCCTTGTAGCATTGTACTCGGCGCTTGGTCGTAAAAACAACATCGGGCAAAGTACGAAGCAATTTTAAGAATGTGAACGGTCATGTGAAATTATTCTACAAAACAATACCCTTAGTTTTCGTTTCAAAAATGATTTCGGTTATTTTAGGACAATGTCTCGCAAAAATAAATACGTGCCGTTGTTGGCGTCACCAATCCACACATTATTACATAATTTTCCATTGTTTCGCACTCGCAGCTGGTCCAACCCTGTCTCCTTAACACCTTCACATATGGTATTGGTTAGAAAGAAACAAAGGACGTGAGATAATTGCTATCGTCAGAACAAACTGACACGCACTTACTTTATGTGTAAGTGGCTGTATGTATGTATGTATGTATGTATTTATTTATTTGTGATCGTGATAATGTGGTATAGGTGCGTTCATTTGACGGTAGTTCTCTTTTTGGAGGATGTGGTGGCCCTGAAAAGGGCCGTTTTGGTTTGTGTATGCTAGGCATACGACTTATGCTCGCTCACCGCGGATGCGACGGGCAAGTTGGATATCTTTGGGCATGATGGTTACACGTTTGGCGTGAATGGCACACAGGTTGGTGTCTTCGAAAAGACCTACTAGGTATGCCTCGCTGGCTTCTTGTAGGGCCATCACGGCGGAGCTCTGGAATCGAAGGTCGGTCTTGAAATCTTGCGCAATTTCTCGAACCAGACGCTGGAATGGCAGCTTTCGGATCAGGAGCTCTGTACTTTTCTGGTAACGGCGGATCTCACGAAGAGCGACGGTGCCAGGCCTGTAACGATGTGGTTTCTTCACTCCGCCAGTAGCAGGTGCGCTCTTGCGAGCAGCCTTTGTTGCCAATTGTTTTCGTGGCGCTTTTCCACCAGTAGATTTACGTGCTGTTTGCTTGGTACGTGCCATGTCGAGTACAGAGTACGAGTACTTTTTTCGATGTCAGAATAAAGTAGAATATGTTTGAAAGGTGCAGTCTCTATTTTTATACTCTATTAGCCGGCGCTTCACGCCAGCTGATTGGTGAATGAATTAATATTGTGATTGGCCGGTATATGGTGGCCGTGATTGGTCGAAATTAACGAATTCTTATTGGCTGAGCGTAACCTTGTCAGAATCCCGATTTGTACTGAAGCTTGTCCAAACCAGTCACGTAAACAACAACAATATTCGAAACAATGTCGCATGAAGGCGCTGTCGTCCCGCTTAAATCAGTGCATATATAAATGGGCGTATAACGTTTTACAAACCACCTGTCATGGGGGCGCCCTCTCTCGGTACATTCATCAGAATGCGATCACGTAACATGTGAAACCACGAATGTAGGTAGATATATTATCTATCATTTATTTATTTATTTATTTATTTATGTATTTTTAATTACAGTAGTAAACAATGGATTTTGCCACGGTATATTTCTAGGATTACTCACGTTTGACGCAAAAAAAAAATACATACATACACAGAGACATACAGTCATACAGACACACGTACTGTTTTCGGTAGTTCTCTTTTTGGAGGATGTGGTGGCCCTGAAAAGGGCCGTTTGGTTTGGATGCAGCGAAGTACATCATTTTATTTTTTGGTGGTGTGTTTCTTTGTTGTCGGCTTCTTTGGTTTTGAAGCCTTTTTGGGTGTTTTCTTTTGAGCCGGCTTTTTAGTGGTAGTTTTCTCTGATTTCTTTGTGGCGGTATTTTTAGCTTGTGGTTTCTTGTCCGACTTTGGCTTTTTCGTAACCTTCTTGTCCGACTTTGGCTTTTTCGTAACCTTCTTGTCCTTGGGTTTCTTGTCTTTCAGTGTTGGCTTCTTGGTCGACGTTTTCTTTGGTACAGCTTTCTTGGTTACTGCCTTCTTTTTTGGCTTCTCTGGGAGCTTGCCGATTCTGAGACGACCATTTACGCCATTAGCATTAGAATCTTTGGGACGAACTAACAACCCAGACTCGATGCCGGATTTAATTGCACGGCGTAGACTGGATGTGATATGAGCCGGGCTGACAGTAGAATGGTGAGTCAAAATGTATGACTTGATTGCTTGTACTGATGTCCCTTTCCGGTCTTTCAGTGCCTGAATAGCTTCAACTATCATATCCATTGTCTTAGGATGACTAGCTACAACTTTCGTCTTCTTCACAGACTTGTTTGAGGTCGATTCAACCATGGTACAGGTTTAAGAATGTTTGCTGCTGAAGAGATACAGGCAGAATACAAAAATAGAGTGACGGGATTTGTCTTTTAACAGAGCGCCGATAGCAATCGAACGTCAGAGGAAACATAAGTGTGAACTGAGTGCCATTTCTCCATTTCGACCAGAGTTTGTTTTTGTTTTTGGCAATTAAACTCACATTACACCATGAAAAGTGACTTTAAATATATATCCAACTATCACACTGGGTGGAGCACGTCGTGTGCTTCGTTTTCATATACATATTATCATTCATATATCATTATTTACCGCATGTGTAACTACAGTATACATGCTGACTGTCATTTTCATTTTCAAAAATGCATACGTTCGTACTACTTCAAGGATTAACGCACGTAAATGACAAATCAAATGGAATGTGTAGCTCACTTCATTAATAAATATAGTACGTTGTGTGATTCATATACGACAAACCGATATTGTACGCGATATTGCACATTTCCCGTTCAAGGTGCGTAAGAGTGCTGTGGATCGTACCTTGCCCCTTGTAGCATTGTACTCGGCGCTTGGTCGTAAAAACAACATCGGGCAAAGTACGAAGCAATTTTAAGAATGTGAACGGTCATGTGAAATTATTCTACAAAACAATACCCTTAGTTTTCGTTTCAAAAATGATTTCGGTTATTTTAGGACAATGTCTCGCAAAAATAAATACGTGCCGTTGTTGGCGTCACCAATCCACACATTATTACATAATTTTCCATTGTTTCGCACTCGCAGCTGGTCCAACCCTGTCTCCTTAACACCTTCACATATGGTATTGGTTAGAAAGAAACAAAGGACGTGAGATAATTGCTATCGTCAGAACAAACTGACACGCACTTACTTTATGTGTAAGTGGCTGTATGTATGTATGTATGTATGTATTTATTTATTTGTGATCGTGATAATGTGGTATAGGTGCGTTCATTTGACGGTAGTTCTCTTTTTGGAGGATGTGGTGGCCCTGAAAAGGGCCGTTTTGGTTTGTGTATGCTAGGCATACGACTTATGCTCGCTCACCGCGGATGCGACGGGCAAGTTGGATATCTTTGGGCATGATGGTTACACGTTTGGCGTGAATGGCACACAGGTTGGTGTCTTCGAAAAGACCTACTAGGTATGCCTCGCTGGCTTCTTGTAGGGCCATCACGGCGGAGCTCTGGAATCGAAGGTCGGTCTTGAAATCTTGCGCAATTTCTCGAACCAGACGCTGGAATGGCAGCTTTCGGATCAGGAGCTCTGTACTTTTCTGGTAACGGCGGATCTCACGAAGAGCGACGGTGCCAGGCCTGTAACGATGTGGTTTCTTCACTCCGCCAGTAGCAGGTGCGCTCTTGCGAGCAGCCTTTGTTGCCAATTGTTTTCGTGGCGCTTTTCCACCAGTAGATTTACGTGCTGTTTGCTTGGTACGTGCCATGTCGAGTACAGAGTACGAGTACTTTTTTCGATGTCAGAATAAAGTAGAATATGTTTGAAAGGTGCAGTCTCTATTTTTATACTCTATTAGCCGGCGCTTCACGCCAGCTGATTGGTGAATGAATTAATATTGTGATTGGCCGGTATATGGTGGCCGTGATTGGTCGAAATTAACGAATTCTTATTGGCTGAGCGTAACCTTGTCAGAATCCCGATTTGTACTGAAGCTTGTCCAAACCAGTCACGTAAACAACAACAATATTCGAAACAATGTCGCATGAAGGCGCTGTCGTCCCGCTTAAATCAGTGCATATATAAATGGGCGTATAACGTTTTACAAACCACCTGTCATGGGGGCGCCCTCTCTCGGTACATTCATCAGAATGCGATCACGTAACATGTGAAACCACGAATGTAGGTAGATATATTATCTATCATTTATTTATTTATTTATTTATTTATGTATTTTTAATTACAGTAGTAAACAATGGATTTTGCCACGGTATATTTCTAGGATTACTCACGTTTGACGCAAAAAAAAAATACATACATACACAGAGACATACAGTCATACAGACACACGTACTGTTTTCGGTAGTTCTCTTTTTGGAGGATGTGGTGGCCCTGAAAAGGGCCGTTTGGTTTGGATGCAGCGAAGTACATCATTTTATTTTTTGGTGGTGTGTTTCTTTGTTGTCGGCTTCTTTGGTTTTGAAGCCTTTTTGGGTGTTTTCTTTTGAGCCGGCTTTTTAGTGGTAGTTTTCTCTGATTTCTTTGTGGCGGTATTTTTAGCTTGTGGTTTCTTGTCCGACTTTGGCTTTTTCGTAACCTTCTTGTCCGACTTTGGCTTTTTCGTAACCTTCTTGTCCTTGGGTTTCTTGTCTTTCAGTGTTGGCTTCTTGGTCGACGTTTTCTTTGGTACAGCTTTCTTGGTTACTGCCTTCTTTTTTGGCTTCTCTGGGAGCTTGCCGATTCTGAGACGACCATTTACGCCATTAGCATTAGAATCTTTGGGACGAACTAACAACCCAGACTCGATGCCGGATTTAATTGCACGGCGTAGACTGGATGTGATATGAGCCGGGCTGACAGTAGAATGGTGAGTCAAAATGTATGACTTGATTGCTTGTACTGATGTCCCTTTCCGGTCTTTCAGTGCCTGAATAGCTTCAACTATCATATCCATTGTCTTAGGATGACTAGCTACAACTTTCGTCTTCTTCACAGACTTGTTTGAGGTCGATTCAACCATGGTACAGGTTTAAGAATGTTTGCTGCTGAAGAGATACAGGCAGAATACAAAAATAGAGTGACGGGATTTGTCTTTTAACAGAGCGCCGATAGCAATCGAACGTCAGAGGAAACATAAGTGTGAACTGAGTGCCATTTCTCCATTTCGACCAGAGTTTGTTTTTGTTTTTGGCAATTAAACTCACATTACACCATGAAAAGTGACTTTAAATATATATCCAACTATCACACTGGGTGGAGCACGTCGTGTGCTTCGTTTTCATATACATATTATCATTCATATATCATTATTTACCGCATGTGTAACTACAGTATACATGCTGACTGTCATTTTCATTTTCAAAAATGCATACGTTCGTACTACTTCAAGGATTAACGCACGTAAATGACAAATCAAATGGAATGTGTAGCTCACTTCATTAATAAATATAGTACGTTGTGTGATTCATATACGACAAACCGATATTGTACGCGATATTGCACATTTCCCGTTCAAGGTGCGTAAGAGTGCTGTGGATCGTACCTTGCCCCTTGTAGCATTGTACTCGGCGCTTGGTCGTAAAAACAACATCGGGCAAAGTACGAAGCAATTTTAAGAATGTGAACGGTCATGTGAAATTATTCTACAAAACAATACCCTTAGTTTTCGTTTCAAAAATGATTTCGGTTATTTTAGGACAATGTCTCGCAAAAATAAATACGTGCCGTTGTTGGCGTCACCAATCCACACATTATTACATAATTTTCCATTGTTTCGCACTCGCAGCTGGTCCAACCCTGTCTCCTTAACACCTTCACATATGGTATTGGTTAGAAAGAAACAAAGGACGTGAGATAATTGCTATCGTCAGAACAAACTGACACGCACTTACTTTATGTGTAAGTGGCTGTATGTATGTATGTATGTATGTATTTATTTATTTGTGATCGTGATAATGTGGTATAGGTGCGTTCATTTGACGGTAGTTCTCTTTTTGGAGGATGTGGTGGCCCTGAAAAGGGCCGTTTTGGTTTGTGTATGCTAGGCATACGACTTATGCTCGCTCACCGCGGATGCGACGGGCAAGTTGGATATCTTTGGGCATGATGGTTACACGTTTGGCGTGAATGGCACACAGGTTGGTGTCTTCGAAAAGACCTACTAGGTATGCCTCGCTGGCTTCTTGTAGGGCCATCACGGCGGAGCTCTGGAATCGAAGGTCGGTCTTGAAATCTTGCGCAATTTCTCGAACCAGACGCTGGAATGGCAGCTTTCGGATCAGGAGCTCTGTACTTTTCTGGTAACGGCGGATCTCACGAAGAGCGACGGTGCCAGGCCTGTAACGATGTGGTTTCTTCACTCCGCCAGTAGCAGGTGCGCTCTTGCGAGCAGCCTTTGTTGCCAATTGTTTTCGTGGCGCTTTTCCACCAGTAGATTTACGTGCTGTTTGCTTGGTACGTGCCATGTCGAGTACAGAGTACGAGTACTTTTTTCGATGTCAGAATAAAGTAGAATATGTTTGAAAGGTGCAGTCTCTATTTTTATACTCTATTAGCCGGCGCTTCACGCCAGCTGATTGGTGAATGAATTAATATTGTGATTGGCCGGTATATGGTGGCCGTGATTGGTCGAAATTAACGAATTCTTATTGGCTGAGCGTAACCTTGTCAGAATCCCGATTTGTACTGAAGCTTGTCCAAACCAGTCACGTAAACAACAACAATATTCGAAACAATGTCGCATGAAGGCGCTGTCGTCCCGCTTAAATCAGTGCATATATAAATGGGCGTATAACGTTTTACAAACCACCTGTCATGGGGGCGCCCTCTCTCGGTACATTCATCAGAATGCGATCACGTAACATGTGAAACCACGAATGTAGGTAGATATATTATCTATCATTTATTTATTTATTTATTTATTTATGTATTTTTAATTACAGTAGTAAACAATGGATTTTGCCACGGTATATTTCTAGGATTACTCACGTTTGACGCAAAAAAAAAATACATACATACACAGAGACATACAGTCATACAGACACACGTACTGTTTTCGGTAGTTCTCTTTTTGGAGGATGTGGTGGCCCTGAAAAGGGCCGTTTGGTTTGGATGCAGCGAAGTACATCATTTTATTTTTTGGTGGTGTGTTTCTTTGTTGTCGGCTTCTTTGGTTTTGAAGCCTTTTTGGGTGTTTTCTTTTGAGCCGGCTTTTTAGTGGTAGTTTTCTCTGATTTCTTTGTGGCGGTATTTTTAGCTTGTGGTTTCTTGTCCGACTTTGGCTTTTTCGTAACCTTCTTGTCCGACTTTGGCTTTTTCGTAACCTTCTTGTCCTTGGGTTTCTTGTCTTTCAGTGTTGGCTTCTTGGTCGACGTTTTCTTTGGTACAGCTTTCTTGGTTACTGCCTTCTTTTTTGGCTTCTCTGGGAGCTTGCCGATTCTGAGACGACCATTTACGCCATTAGCATTAGAATCTTTGGGACGAACTAACAACCCAGACTCGATGCCGGATTTAATTGCACGGCGTAGACTGGATGTGATATGAGCCGGGCTGACAGTAGAATGGTGAGTCAAAATGTATGACTTGATTGCTTGTACTGATGTCCCTTTCCGGTCTTTCAGTGCCTGAATAGCTTCAACTATCATATCCATTGTCTTAGGATGACTAGCTACAACTTTCGTCTTCTTCACAGACTTGTTTGAGGTCGATTCAACCATGGTACAGGTTTAAGAATGTTTGCTGCTGAAGAGATACAGGCAGAATACAAAAATAGAGTGACGGGATTTGTCTTTTAACAGAGCGCCGATAGCAATCGAACGTCAGAGGAAACATAAGTGTGAACTGAGTGCCATTTCTCCATTTCGACCAGAGTTTGTTTTTGTTTTTGGCAATTAAACTCACATTACACCATGAAAAGTGACTTTAAATATATATCCAACTATCACACTGGGTGGAGCACGTCGTGTGCTTCGTTTTCATATACATATTATCATTCATATATCATTATTTACCGCATGTGTAACTACAGTATACATGCTGACTGTCATTTTCATTTTCAAAAATGCATACGTTCGTACTACTTCAAGGATTAACGCACGTAAATGACAAATCAAATGGAATGTGTAGCTCACTTCATTAATAAATATAGTACGTTGTGTGATTCATATACGACAAACCGATATTGTACGCGATATTGCACATTTCCCGTTCAAGGTGCGTAAGAGTGCTGTGGATCGTACCTTGCCCCTTGTAGCATTGTACTCGGCGCTTGGTCGTAAAAACAACATCGGGCAAAGTACGAAGCAATTTTAAGAATGTGAACGGTCATGTGAAATTATTCTACAAAACAATACCCTTAGTTTTCGTTTCAAAAATGATTTCGGTTATTTTAGGACAATGTCTCGCAAAAATAAATACGTGCCGTTGTTGGCGTCACCAATCCACACATTATTACATAATTTTCCATTGTTTCGCACTCGCAGCTGGTCCAACCCTGTCTCCTTAACACCTTCACATATGGTATTGGTTAGAAAGAAACAAAGGACGTGAGATAATTGCTATCGTCAGAACAAACTGACACGCACTTACTTTATGTGTAAGTGGCTGTATGTATGTATGTATGTATTTATTTATTTGTGATCGTGATAATGTGGTATAGGTGCGTTCATTTGACGGTAGTTCTCTTTTTGGAGGATGTGGTGGCCCTGAAAAGGGCCGTTTTGGTTTGTGTATGCTAGGCATACGACTTATGCTCGCTCACCGCGGATGCGACGGGCAAGTTGGATATCTTTGGGCATGATGGTTACACGTTTGGCGTGAATGGCACACAGGTTGGTGTCTTCGAAAAGACCTACTAGGTATGCCTCGCTGGCTTCTTGTAGGGCCATCACGGCGGAGCTCTGGAATCGAAGGTCGGTCTTGAAATCTTGCGCAATTTCTCGAACCAGACGCTGGAATGGCAGCTTTCGGATCAGGAGCTCTGTACTTTTCTGGTAACGGCGGATCTCACGAAGAGCGACGGTGCCAGGCCTGTAACGATGTGGTTTCTTCACTCCGCCAGTAGCAGGTGCGCTCTTGCGAGCAGCCTTTGTTGCCAATTGTTTTCGTGGCGCTTTTCCACCAGTAGATTTACGTGCTGTTTGCTTGGTACGTGCCATGTCGAGTACAGAGTACGAGTACTTTTTTCGATGTCAGAATAAAGTAGAATATGTTTGAAAGGTGCAGTCTCTATTTTTATACTCTATTAGCCGGCGCTTCACGCCAGCTGATTGGTGAATGAATTAATATTGTGATTGGCCGGTATATGGTGGCCGTGATTGGTCGAAATTAACGAATTCTTATTGACTGAGCGTAACCTTGTCAGAATCCCGATTTGTACTGAAGCTTGTCCAAACCAGTCACGTAAACAACAACAATATTCGAAACAATGTCGCATGAAGGCGCTGTCGTCCCGCTTAAATCAGTGCATATATAAATGGGCGTATAACGTTTTACAAACCACCTGTCATGGGGGCGCCCTCTCTCGGTACATTCATCAGAATGCGATCACGTAACATGTGAAACCACGAATGTAGGTAGATATATTATCTATCATTTATTTATTTATTTATTTATTTATTTATTTATTTATTTATGTATTTTTAATTACAGTAGTAAACAATGGATTTTGCCACGGTATATTTCTAGGATTACTCACGTTTGACGCAAAAAAAAAATACATACATACACAGAGACATACAGTCATACAGACACACGTACTGTTTTCGGTAGTTCTCTTTTTGGAGGATGTGGTGGCCCTGAAAAGGGCCGTTTGGTTTGGATGCAGCGAAGTACATCATTTTATTTTTTGGTGGTGTGTTTCTTTGTTGTCGGCTTCTTTGGTTTTGAAGCCTTTTTGGGTGTTTTCTTTTGAGCCGGCTTTTTAGTGGTAGTTTTCTCTGATTTCTTTGTGGCGGTATTTTTAGCTTGTGGTTTCTTGTCCGACTTTGGCTTTTTCGTAACCTTCTTGTCCGACTTTGGCTTTTTCGTAACCTTCTTGTCCTTGGGTTTCTTGTCTTTCAGTGTTGGCTTCTTGGTCGACGTTTTCTTTGGTACAGCTTTCTTGGTTACTGCCTTCTTTTTTGGCTTCTCTGGGAGCTTGCCGATTCTGAGACGACCATTTACGCCATTAGCATTAGAATCTTTGGGACGAACTAACAACCCAGACTCGATGCCGGATTTAATTGCACGGCGTAGACTGGATGTGATATGAGCCGGGCTGACAGTAGAATGGTGAGTCAAAATGTATGACTTGATTGCTTGTACTGATGTCCCTTTCCGGTCTTTCAGTGCCTGAATAGCTTCAACTATCATATCCATTGTCTTAGGATGACTAGCTACAACTTTCGTCTTCTTCACAGACTTGTTTGAGGTCGATTCAACCATGGTACAGGTTTAAGAATGTTTGCTGCTGAAGAGATACAGGCAGAATACAAAAATAGAGTGACGGGATTTGTCTTTTAACAGAGCGCCGATAGCAATCGAACGTCAGAGGAAACATAAGTGTGAACTGAGTGCCATTTCTCCATTTCGACCAGAGTTTGTTTTTGTTTTTGGCAATTAAACTCACATTACACCATGAAAAGTGACTTTAAATATATATCCAACTATCACACTGGGTGGAGCACGTCGTGTGCTTCGTTTTCATATACATATTATCATTCATATATCATTATTTACCGCATGTGTAACTACAGTATACATGCTGACTGTCATTTTCATTTTCAAAAATGCATACGTTCGTACTACTTCAAGGATTAACGCACGTAAATGACAAATCAAATGGAATGTGTAGCTCACTTCATTAATAAATATAGTACGTTGTGTGATTCATATACGACAAACCGATATTGTACGCGATATTGCACATTTCCCGTTCAAGGTGCGTAAGAGTGCTGTGGATCGTACCTTGCCCCTTGTAGCATTGTACTCGGCGCTTGGTCGTAAAAACAACATCGGGCAAAGTACGAAGCAATTTTAAGAATGTGAACGGTCATGTGAAATTATTCTACAAAACAATACCCTTAGTTTTCGTTTCAAAAATGATTTCGGTTATTTTAGGACAATGTCTCGCAAAAATAAATACGTGCCGTTGTTGGCGTCACCAATCCACACATTATTACATAATTTTCCATTGTTTCGCACTCGCAGCTGGTCCAACCCTGTCTCCTTAACACCTTCACATATGGTATTGGTTAGAAAGAAACAAAGGACGTGAGATAATTGCTATCGTCAGAACAAACTGACACGCACTTACTTTATGTGTAAGTGGCTGTATGTATGTATGTATGTATTTATTTATTTGTGATCGTGATAATGTGGTATAGGTGCGTTCATTTGACGGTAGTTCTCTTTTTGGAGGATGTGGTGGCCCTGAAAAGGGCCGTTTTGGTTTGTGTATGCTAGGCATACGACTTATGCTCGCTCACCGTGGATGCGACGGGCAAGTTGGATATCTTTGGGCATGATGGTTACACGTTTGGCGTGAATGGCACACAGGTTGGTGTCTTCGAAAAGACCTACTAGGTATGCCTCGCTGGCTTCTTGTAGGGCCATCACGGCGGAGCTCTGGAATCGAAGGTCGGTCTTGAAATCTTGCGCAATTTCTCGAACCAGACGCTGGAATGGCAGCTTTCGGATCAGGAGCTCTGTACTTTTCTGGTAACGGCGGATCTCACGAAGAGCGACGGTGCCAGGCCTGTAACGATGTGGTTTCTTCACTCCGCCAGTAGCAGGTGCGCTCTTGCGAGCAGCCTTTGTTGCCAATTGTTTTCGTGGCGCTTTTCCACCAGTAGATTTACGTGCTGTTTGCTTGGTACGTGCCATGTCGAGTACAGAGTACGAGTACTTTTTTCGATGTCAGAATAAAGTAGAATATGTTTGAAAGGTGCAGTCTCTATTTTTATACTCTATTAGCCGGCGCTTCACGCCAGCTGATTGGTGAATGAATTAATATTGTGATTGGCCGGTATATGGTGGCCGTGATTGGTCGAAATTAACGAATTCTTATTGGCTGAGCGTAACCTTGTCAGAATCCCGATTTGTACTGAAGCTTGTCCAAACCAGTCACGTAAACAACAACAATATTCGAAACAATGTCGCATGAAGGCGCTGTCGTCCCGCTTAAATCAGTGCATATATAAATGGGCGTATAACGTTTTACAAACCACCTGTCATGGGGGCGCCCTCTCTCGGTACATTCATCAGAATGCGATCACGTAACATGTGAAACCACGAATGTAGGTAGATATATTATCTATCATTTATTTATTTATTTATTTATTTATTTATTTATTTATTTATTTATGTATTTTTAATTACAGTAGTAAACAATGGATTTTGCCACGGTATATTTCTAGGATTACTCACGTTTGACGCAAAAAAAAAATACATACATACACAGAGACATACAGTCATACAGACACACGTACTGTTTTCGGTAGTTCTCTTTTTGGAGGATGTGGTGGCCCTGAAAAGGGCCGTTTGGTTTGGATGCAGCGAAGTACATCATTTTATTTTTTGCTGGTGTGTTTCTTTGTTGTCGGCTTCTTTGGTTTTGAAGCCTTTTTGGGTGTTTTCTTTTGAGCCGGCTTTTTAGTGGTAGTTTTCTCTGATTTCTTTGTGGCGGTATTTTTAGCTTGTGGTTTCTTGTCCGACTTTGGCTTTTTCGTAACCTTCTTGTCCGACTTTGGCTTTTTCGTAACCTTCTTGTCCTTGGGTTTCTTGTCTTTCAGTGTTGGCTTCTTGGTCGACGTTTTCTTTGGTACAGCTTTCTTGGTTACTGCCTTCTTTTTTGGCTTCTCTGGGAGCTTGCCGATTCTGAGACGACCATTTACGCCATTAGCATTAGAATCTTTGGGACGAACTAACAACCCAGACTCGATGCCGGATTTAATTGCACGGCGTAGACTGGATGTGATATGAGCCGGGCTGACAGTAGAATGGTGAGTCAAAATGTATGACTTGATTGCTTGTACTGATGTCCCTTTCCGGTCTTTCAGTGCCTGAATAGCTTCAACTATCATATCCATTGTCTTAGGATGACTAGCTACAACTTTCGTCTTCTTCACAGACTTGTTTGAGGTCGATTCAACCATGGTACAGGTTTAAGAATGTTTGCTGCTGAAGAGATACAGGCAGAATACAAAAATAGAGTGACGGGATTTGTCTTTTAACAGAGCGCCGATAGCAATCGAACGTCAGAGGAAACATAAGTGTGAACTGAGTGCCATTTCTCCATTTCGACCAGAGTTTGTTTTTGTTTTTGGCAATTAAACTCACATTACACCATGAAAAGTGACTTTAAATATATATCCAACTATCACACTGGGTGGAGCACGTCGTGTGCTTCGTTTTCATATACATATTATCATTCATATATCATTATTTACCGCATGTGTAACTACAGTATACATGCTGACTGTCATTTTCATTTTCAAAAATGCATACGTTCGTACTACTTCAAGGATTAACGCACGTAAATGACAAATCAAATGGAATGTGTAGCTCACTTCATTAATAAATATAGTACGTTGTGTGATTCATATACGACAAACCGATATTGTACGCGATATTGCACATTTCCCGTTCAAGGTGCGTAAGAGTGCTGTGGATCGTACCTTGCCCCTTGTAGCATTGTACTCGGCGCTTGGTCGTAAAAACAACATCGGGCAAAGTACGAAGCAATTTTAAGAATGTGAACGGTCATGTGAAATTATTCTACAAAACAATACCCTTAGTTTTCGTTTCAAAAATGATTTCGGTTATTTTAGGACAATGTCTCGCAAAAATAAATACGTGCCGTTGTTGGCGTCACCAATCCACACATTATTACATAATTTTCCATTGTTTCGCACTCGCAGCTGGTCCAACCCTGTCTCCTTAACACCTTCACATATGGTATTGGTTAGAAAGAAACAAAGGACGTGAGATAATTGCTATCGTCAGAACAAACTGACACGCACTTACTTTATGTGTAAGTGGCTGTATGTATGTATGTATGTATTTATTTATTTGTGATCGTGATAATGTGGTATAGGTGCGTTCATTTGACGGTAGTTCTCTTTTTGGAGGATGTGGTGGCCCTGAAAAGGGCCGTTTTGGTTTGTGTATGCTAGGCATACGACTTATGCTCGCTCACCGCGGATGCGACGGGCAAGTTGGATATCTTTGGGCATGATGGTTACACGTTTGGCGTGAATGGCACACAGGTTGGTGTCTTCGAAAAGACCTACTAGGTATGCCTCGCTGGCTTCTTGTAGGGCCATCACGGCGGAGCTCTGGAATCGAAGGTCGGTCTTGAAATCTTGCGCAATTTCTCGAACCAGACGCTGGAATGGCAGCTTTCGGATCAGGAGCTCTGTACTTTTCTGGTAACGGCGGATCTCACGAAGAGCGACGGTGCCAGGCCTGTAACGATGTGGTTTCTTCACTCCGCCAGTAGCAGGTGCGCTCTTGCGAGCAGCCTTTGTTGCCAATTGTTTTCGTGGCGCTTTTCCACCAGTAGATTTACGTGCTGTTTGCTTGGTACGTGCCATGTCGAGTACAGAGTACGAGTACTTTTTTCGATGTCAGAATAAAGTAGAATATGTTTGAAAGGTGCAGTCTCTATTTTTATACTCTATTAGCCGGCGCTTCACGCCAGCTGATTGGTGAATGAATTAATATTGTGATTGGCCGGTATATGGTGGCCGTGATTGGTCGAAATTAACGAATTCTTATTGGCTGAGCGTAACCTTGTCAGAATCCCGATTTGTACTGAAGCTTGTCCAAACCAGTCACGTAAACAACAACAATATTCGAAACAATGTCGCATGAAGGCGCTGTCGTCCCGCTTAAATCAGTGCATATATAAATGGGCGTATAACGTTTTACAAACCACCTGTCATGGGGGCGCCCTCTCTCGGTACATTCATCAGAATGCGATCACGTAACATGTGAAACCACGAATGTAGGTAGATATATTATCTATCATTTATTTATTTATTTATTTATTTATGTATTTTTAATTACAGTAGTAAACAATGGATTTTGCCACGGTATATTTCTAGGATTACTCACGTTTGACGCAAAAAAAAAATACATACATACACAGAGACATACAGTCATACAGACACACGTACTGTTTTCGGTAGTTCTCTTTTTGGAGGATGTGGTGGCCCTGAAAAGGGCCGTTTGGTTTGGATGCAGCGAAGTACATCATTTTATTTTTTGGTGGTGTGTTTCTTTGTTGTCGGCTTCTTTGGTTTTGAAGCCTTTTTGGGTGTTTTCTTTTGAGCCGGCTTTTTAGTGGTAGTTTTCTCTGATTTCTTTGTGGCGGTATTTTTAGCTTGTGGTTTCTTGTCCGACTTTGGCTTTTTCGTAACCTTCTTGTCCGACTTTGGCTTTTTCGTAACCTTCTTGTCCTTGGGTTTCTTGTCTTTCAGTGTTGGCTTCTTGGTCGACGTTTTCTTTGGTACAGCTTTCTTGGTTACTGCCTTCTTTTTTGGCTTCTCTGGGAGCTTGCCGATTCTGAGACGACCATTTACGCCATTAGCATTAGAATCTTTGGGACGAACTAACAACCCAGACTCGATGCCGGATTTAATTGCACGGCGTAGACTGGATGTGATATGAGCCGGGCTGACAGTAGAATGGTGAGTCAAAATGTATGACTTGATTGCTTGTACTGATGTCCCTTTCCGGTCTTTCAGTGCCTGAATAGCTTCAACTATCATATCCATTGTCTTAGGATGACTAGCTACAACTTTCGTCTTCTTCACAGACTTGTTTGAGGTCGATTCAACCATGGTACAGGTTTAAGAATGTTTGCTGCTGAAGAGATACAGGCAGAATACAAAAATAGAGTGACGGGATTTGTCTTTTAACAGAGCGCCGATAGCAATCGAACGTCAGAGGAAACATAAGTGTGAACTGAGTGCCATTTCTCCATTTCGACCAGAGTTTGTTTTTGTTTTTGGCAATTAAACTCACATTACACCATGAAAAGTGACTTTAAATATATATCCAACTATCACACTGGGTGGAGCACGTCGTGTGCTTCGTTTTCATATACATATTATCATTCATATATCATTATTTACCGCATGTGTAACTACAGTATACATGCTGACTGTCATTTTCATTTTCAAAAATGCATACGTTCGTACTACTTCAAGGATTAACGCACGTAAATGACAAATCAAATGGAATGTGTAGCTCACTTCATTAATAAATATAGTACGTTGTGTGATTCATATACGACAAACCGATATTGTACGCGATATTGCACATTTCCCGTTCAAGGTGCGTAAGAGTGCTGTGGATCGTACCTTGCCCCTTGTAGCATTGTACTCGGCGCTTGGTCGTAAAAACAACATCGGGCAAAGTACGAAGCAATTTTAAGAATGTGAACGGTCATGTGAAATTATTCTACAAAACAATACCCTTAGTTTTCGTTTCAAAAATGATTTCGGTTATTTTAGGACAATGTCTCGCAAAAATAAATACGTGCCGTTGTTGGCGTCACCAATCCACACATTATTACATAATTTTCCATTGTTTCGCACTCGCAGCTGGTCCAACCCTGTCTCCTTAACACCTTCACATATGGTATTGGTTAGAAAGAAACAAAGGACGTGAGATAATTGCTATCGTCAGAACAAACTGACACGCACTTACTTTATGTGTAAGTGGCTGTATGTATGTATGTATGTATTTATTTATTTGTGATCGTGATAATGTGGTATAGGTGCGTTCATTTGACGGTAGTTCTCTTTTTGGAGGATGTGGTGGCCCTGAAAAGGGCCGTTTTGGTTTGTGTATGCTAGGCATACGACTTATGCTCGCTCACCGCGGATGCGACGGGCAAGTTGGATATCTTTGGGCATGATGGTTACACGTTTGGCGTGAATGGCACACAGGTTGGTGTCTTCGAAAAGACCTACTAGGTATGCCTCGCTGGCTTCTTGTAGGGCCATCACGGCGGAGCTCTGGAATCGAAGGTCGGTCTTGAAATCTTGCGCAATTTCTCGAACCAGACGCTGGAATGGCAGCTTTCGGATCAGGAGCTCTGTACTTTTCTGGTAACGGCGGATCTCACGAAGAGCGACGGTGCCAGGCCTGTAACGATGTGGTTTCTTCACTCCGCCAGTAGCAGGTGCGCTCTTGCGAGCAGCCTTTGTTGCCAATTGTTTTCGTGGCGCTTTTCCACCAGTAGATTTACGTGCTGTTTGCTTGGTACGTGCCATGTCGAGTACAGAGTACGAGTACTTTTTTCGATGTCAGAATAAAGTAGAATATGTTTGAAAGGTGCAGTCTCTATTTTTATACTCTATTAGCCGGCGCTTCACGCCAGCTGATTGGTGAATGAATTAATATTGTGATTGGCCGGTATATGGTGGCCGTGATTGGTCGAAATTAACGAATTCTTATTGGCTGAGCGTAACCTTGTCAGAATCCCGATTTGTACTGAAGCTTGTCCAAACCAGTCACGTAAACAACAACAATATTCGAAACAATGTCGCATGAAGGCGCTGTCGTCCCGCTTAAATCAGTGCATATATAAATGGGCGTATAACGTTTTACAAACCACCTGTCATGGGGGCGCCCTCTCTCGGTACATTCATCAGAATGCGATCACGTAACATGTGAAACCACGAATGTAGGTAGATATATTATCTATCATTTATTTATTTATTTATTTATTTATTTATTTATGTATTTTTAATTACAGTAGTAAACAATGGATTTTGCCACGGTATATTTCTAGGATTACTCACGTTTGACGCAAAAAAAAAATACATACATACACAGAGACATACAGTCATACAGACACACGTACTGTTTTCGGTAGTTCTCTTTTTGGAGGATGTGGTGGCCCTGAAAAGGGCCGTTTGGTTTGGATGCAGCGAAGTACATCATTTTATTTTTTGGTGGTGTGTTTCTTTGTTGTCGGCTTCTTTGGTTTTGAAGCCTTTTTGGGTGTTTTCTTTTGAGCCGGCTTTTTAGTGGTAGTTTTCTCTGATTTCTTTGTGGCGGTATTTTTAGCTTGTGGTTTCTTGTCCGACTTTGGCTTTTTCGTAACCTTCTTGTCCGACTTTGGCTTTTTCGTAACCTTCTTGTCCTTGGGTTTCTTGTCTTTCAGTGTTGGCTTCTTGGTCGACGTTTTCTTTGGTACAGCTTTCTTGGTTACTGCCTTCTTTTTTGGCTTCTCTAGGAGCTTGCCGATTCTGAGACGACCATTTACGCCATTAGCATTAGAATCTTTGGGACGAACTAACAACCCAGACTCGATGCCGGATTTAATTGCACGGCGTAGACTGGATGTGATATGAGCCGGGCTGACAGTAGAATGGTGAGTCAAAATGTATGACTTGATTGCTTGTACTGATGTCCCTTTCCGGTCTTTCAGTGCCTGAATAGCTTCAACTATCATATCCATTGTCTTAGGATGACTAGCTACAACTTTCGTCTTCTTCACAGACTTGTTTGAGGTCGATTCAACCATGGTACAGGTTTAAGAATGTTTGCTGCTGAAGAGATACAGGCAGAATACAAAAATAGAGTGACGGGATTTGTCTTTTAACAGAGCGCCGATAGCAATCGAACGTCAGAGGAAACATAAGTGTGAACTGAGTGCCATTTCTCCATTTCGACCAGAGTTTGTTTTTGTTTTTGGCAATTAAACTCACATTACACCATGAAAAGTGACTTTAAATATATATCCAACTATCACACTGGGTGGAGCACGTCGTGTGCTTCGTTTTCATATACATATTATCATTCATATATCATTATTTACCGCATGTGTAACTACAGTATACATGCTGACTGTCATTTTCATTTTCAAAAATGCATACGTTCGTACTACTTCAAGGATTAACGCACGTAAATGACAAATCAAATGGAATGTGTAGCTCACTTCATTAATAAATATAGTACGTTGTGTGATTCATATACGACAAACCGATATTGTACGCGATATTGCACATTTCCCGTTCAAGGTGCGTAAGAGTGCTGTGGATCGTACCTTGCCCCTTGTAGCATTGTACTCGGCGCTTGGTCGTAAAAACAACATCGGGCAAAGTACGAAGCAATTTTAAGAATGTGAACGGTCATGTGAAATTATTCTACAAAACAATACCCTTAGTTTTCGTTTCAAAAATGATTTCGGTTATTTTAGGACAATGTCTCGCAAAAATAAATACGTGCCGTTGTTGGCGTCACCAATCCACACATTATTACATAATTTTCCATTGTTTCGCACTCGCAGCTGGTCCAACCCTGTCTCCTTAACACCTTCACATATGGTATTGGTTAGAAAGAAACAAAGGACGTGAGATAATTGCTATCGTCAGAACAAACTGACACGCACTTACTTTATGTGTAAGTGGCTGTATGTATGTATGTATGTATTTATTTATTTGTGATCGTGATAATGTGGTATAGGTGCGTTCATTTGACGGTAGTTCTCTTTTTGGAGGATGTGGTGGCCCTGAAAAGGGCCGTTTTGGTTTGTGTATGCTAGGCATACGACTTATGCTCGCTCACCGCGGATGCGACGGGCAAGTTGGATATCTTTGGGCATGATGGTTACACGTTTGGCGTGAATGGCACACAGGTTGGTGTCTTCGAAAAGACCTACTAGGTATGCCTCGCTGGCTTCTTGTAGGGCCATCACGGCGGAGCTCTGGAATCGAAGGTCGGTCTTGAAATCTTGCGCAATTTCTCGAACCAGACGCTGGAATGGCAGCTTTCGGATCAGGAGCTCTGTACTTTTCTGGTAACGGCGGATCTCACGAAGAGCGACGGTGCCAGGCCTGTAACGATGTGGTTTCTTCACTCCGCCAGTAGCAGGTGCGCTCTTGCGAGCAGCCTTTGTTGCCAATTGTTTTCGTGGCGCTTTTCCACCAGTAGATTTACGTGCTGTTTGCTTGGTACGTGCCATGTCGAGTACAGAGTACGAGTACTTTTTTCGATGTCAGAATAAAGTAGAATATGTTTGAAAGGTGCAGTCTCTATTTTTATACTCTATTAGCCGGCGCTTCACGCCAGCTGATTGGTGAATGAATTAATATTGTGATTGGCCGGTATATGGTGGCCGTGATTGGTCGAAATTAACGAATTCTTATTGGCTGAGCGTAACCTTGTCAGAATCCCGATTTGTACTGAAGCTTGTCCAAACCAGTCACGTAAACAACAACAATATTCGAAACAATGTCGCATGAAGGCGCTGTCGTCCCGCTTAAATCAGTGCATATATAAATGGGCGTATAACGTTTTACAAACCACCTGTCATGGGGGCGCCCTCTCTCGGTACATTCATCAGAATGCGATCACGTAACATGTGAAACCACGAATGTAGGTAGATATATTATCTATCATTTATTTATTTATTTATTTATTTATTTATGTATTTTTAATTACAGTAGTAAACAATGGATTTTGCCACGGTATATTTCTAGGATTACTCACGTTTGACGCAAAAAAAAAATACATACATACACAGAGACATACAGTCATACAGACACACGTACTGTTTTCGGTAGTTCTCTTTTTGGAGGATGTGGTGGCCCTGAAAAGGGCCGTTTGGTTTGGATGCAGCGAAGTACATCATTTTATTTTTTGGTGGTGTGTTTCTTTGTTGTCGGCTTCTTTGGTTTTGAAGCCTTTTTGGGTGTTTTCTTTTGAGCCGGCTTTTTAGTGGTAGTTTTCTCTGATTTCTTTGTGGCGGTATTTTTAGCTTGTGGTTTCTTGTCCGACTTTGGCTTTTTCGTAACCTTCTTGTCCGACTTTGGCTTTTTCGTAACCTTCTTGTCCTTGGGTTTCTTGTCTTTCAGTGTTGGCTTCTTGGTCGACGTTTTCTTTGGTACAGCTTTCTTGGTTACTGCCTTCTTTTTTGGCTTCTCTGGGAGCTTGCCGATTCTGAGACGACCATTTACGCCATTAGCATTAGAATCTTTGGGACGAACTAACAACCCAGACTCGATGCCGGATTTAATTGCACGGCGTAGACTGGATGTGATATGAGCCGGGCTGACAGTAGAATGGTGAGTCAAAATGTATGACTTGATTGCTTGTACTGATGTCCCTTTCCGGTCTTTCAGTGCCTGAATAGCTTCAACTATCATATCCATTGTCTTAGGATGACTAGCTACAACTTTCGTCTTCTTCACAGACTTGTTTGAGGTCGATTCAACCATGGTACAGGTTTAAGAATGTTTGCTGCTGAAGAGATACAGGCAGAATACAAAAATAGAGTGACGGGATTTGTCTTTTAACAGAGCGCCGATAGCAATCGAACGTCAGAGGAAACATAAGTGTGAACTGAGTGCCATTTCTCCATTTCGACCAGAGTTTGTTTTTGTTTTTGGCAATTAAACTCACATTACACCATGAAAAGTGACTTTAAATATATATCCAACTATCACACTGGGTGGAGCACGTCGTGTGCTTCGTTTTCATATACATATTATCATTCATATATCATTATTTACCGCATGTGTAACTACAGTATACATGCTGACTGTCATTTTCATTTTCAAAAATGCATACGTTCGTACTACTTCAAGGATTAACGCACGTAAATGACAAATCAAATGGAATGTGTAGCTCACTTCATTAATAAATATAGTACGTTGTGTGATTCATATACGACAAACCGATATTGTACGCGATATTGCACATTTCCCGTTCAAGGTGCGTAAGAGTGCTGTGGATCGTACCTTGCCCCTTGTAGCATTGTACTCGGCGCTTGGTCGTAAAAACAACATCGGGCAAAGTACGAAGCAATTTTAAGAATGTGAACGGTCATGTGAAATTATTCTACAAAACAATACCCTTAGTTTTCGTTTCAAAAATGATTTCGGTTATTTTAGGACAATGTCTCGCAAAAATAAATACGTGCCGTTGTTGGCGTCACCAATCCACACATTATTACATAATTTTCCATTGTTTCGCACTCGCAGCTGGTCCAACCCTGTCTCCTTAACACCTTCACATATGGTATTGGTTAGAAAGAAACAAAGGACGTGAGATAATTGCTATCGTCAGAACAAACTGACACGCACTTACTTTATGTGTAAGTGGCTGTATGTATGTATGTATGTATTTATTTATTTGTGATCGTGATAATGTGGTATAGGTGCGTTCATTTGACGGTAGTTCTCTTTTTGGAGGATGTGGTGGCCCTGAAAAGGGTCGTTTTGGCTTGTGTATGCTAGGCATACGACTTATGCTCGCTCACCGCGGATGCGACGGGCAAGTTGGATATCTTTGGGCATGATGGTTACACGTTTGGCGTGAATGGCACACAGGTTGGTGTCTTCGAAAAGACCTACTAGGTATGCCTCGCTGGCTTCTTGTAGGGCCATCACGGCGGAGCTCTGGAATCGAAGGTCGGTCTTGAAATCTTGCGCAATTTCTCGAACCAGACGCTGGAATGGCAGCTTTCGGATCAGGAGCTCTGTACTTTTCTGGTAACGGCGGATCTCACGAAGAGCGACGGTGCCAGGCCTGTAACGATGTGGTTTCTTCACTCCGCCAGTAGCAGGTGCGCTCTTGCGAGCAGCCTTTGTTGCCAATTGTTTTCGTGGCGCTTTTCCACCAGTAGATTTACGTGCTGTTTGCTTGGTACGTGCCATGTCGAGTACAGAGTACGAGTACTTTTTTCGATGTCAGAATAAAGTAGAATATGTTTGAAAGGTGCAGTCTCTATTTTTATACTCTATTAGCCGGCGCTTCACGCCAGCTGATTGGTGAATGAATTAATATTGTGATTGGCCGGTATATGGTGGCCGTGATTGGTCGAAATTAACGAATTCTTATTGGCTGAGCGTAACCTTGTCAGAATCCCGATTTGTACTGAAGCTTGTCCAAACCAGTCACGTAAACAACAACAATATTCGAAACAATGTCGCATGAAGGCGCTGTCGTCCCGCTTAAATCAGTGCATATATAAATGGGCGTATAACGTTTTACAAACCACCTGTCATGGGGGCGCCCTCTCTCGGTACATTCATCAGAATGCGATCACGTAACATGTGAAACCACGAATGTAGGTAGATATATTATCTATCATTTATTTATTTATTTATTTATTTATTTATTTATGTATTTTTAATTACAGTAGTAAACAATGGATTTTGCCACGGTATATTTCTAGGATTACTCACGTTTGACGCAAAAAAAAATACATACATACACAGAGACATACAGTCATACAGACACACGTACTGTTTTCGGTAGTTCTCTTTTTGGAGGATGTGGTGGCCCTGAAAAGGGCCGTTTGGTTTGGATGCAGCGAAGTACATCATTTTATTTTTTGGTGGTGTGTTTCTTTGTTGTCGGCTTCTTTGGTTTTGAAGCCTTTTTGGGTGTTTTCTTTTGAGCCGGCTTTTTAGTGGTAGTTTTCTCTGATTTCTTTGTGGCGGTATTTTTAGCTTGTGGTTTCTTGTCCGACTTTGGCTTTTTCGTAACCTTCTTGTCCGACTTTGGCTTTTTCGTAACCTTCTTGTCCTTGGGTTTCTTGTCTTTCAGTGTTGGCTTCTTGGTCGACGTTTTCTTTGGTACAGCTTTCTTGGTTACTGCCTTCTTTTTTGGCTTCTCTGGGAGCTTGCCGATTCTGAGACGACCATTTACGCCATTAGCATTAGAATCTTTGGGACGAACTAACAACCCAGACTCGATGCCGGATTTAATTGCACGGCGTAGACTGGATGTGATATGAGCCGGGCTGACAGTAGAATGGTGAGTCAAAATGTATGACTTGATTGCTTGTACTGATGTCCCTTTCCGGTCTTTCAGTGCCTGAATAGCTTCAACTATCATATCCATTGTCTTAGGATGACTAGCTACAACTTTCGTCTTCTTCACAGACTTGTTTGAGGTCGATTCAACCATGGTACAGGTTTAAGAATGTTTGCTGCTGAAGAGATACAGGCAGAATACAAAAATAGAGTGACGGGATTTGTCTTTTAACAGAGCGCCGATAGCAATCGAACGTCAGAGGAAACATAAGTGTGAACTGAGTGCCATTTCTCCATTTCGACCAGAGTTTGTTTTTGTTTTTGGCAATTAAACTCACATTACACCATGAAAAGTGACTTTAAATATATATCCAACTATCACACTGGGTGGAGCACGTCGTGTGCTTCGTTTTCATATACATATTATCATTCATATATCATTATTTACCGCATGTGTAACTACAGTATACATGCTGACTGTCATTTTCATTTTCAAAAATGCATACGTTCGTACTACTTCAAGGATTAACGCACGTAAATGACAAATCAAATGGAATGTGTAGCTCACTTCATTAATAAATATAGTACGTTGTGTGATTCATATACGACAAACCGATATTGTACGCGATATTGCACATTTCCCGTTCAAGGTGCGTAAGAGTGCTGTGGATCGTACCTTGCCCCTTGTAGCATTGTACTCGGCGCTTGGTCGTAAAAACAACATCGGGCAAAGTACGAAGCAATTTTAAGAATGTGAACGGTCATGTGAAATTATTCTACAAAACAATACCCTTAGTTTTCGTTTCAAAAATGATTTCGGTTATTTTAGGACAATGTCTCGCAAAAATAAATACGTGCCGTTGTTGGCGTCACCAATCCACACATTATTACATAATTTTCCATTGTTTCGCACTCGCAGCTGGTCCAACCCTGTCTCCTTAACACCTTCACATATGGTATTGGTTAGAAAGAAACAAAGGACGTGAGATAATTGCTATCGTCAGAACAAACTGACACGCACTTACTTTATGTGTAAGTGGCTGTATGTATGTATGTATGTATTTATTTATTTGTGATCGTGATAATGTGGTATAGGTGCGTTCATTTGACGGTAGTTCTCTTTTTGGAGGATGTGGTGGCCCTGAAAAGGGCCGTTTTGGTTTGTGTATGCTAGGCATACGACTTATGCTCGCTCACCGCGGATGCGACGGGCAAGTTGGATATCTTTGGGCATGATGGTTACACGTTTGGCGTGAATGGCACACAGGTTGGTGTCTTCGAAAAGACCTACTAGGTATGCCTCGCTGGCTTCTTGTAGGGCCATCACGGCGGAGCTCTGGAATCGAAGGTCGGTCTTGAAATCTTGCGCAATTTCTCGAACCAGACGCTGGAATGGCAGCTTTCGGATCAGGAGCTCTGTACTTTTCTGGTAACGGCGGATCTCACGAAGAGCGACGGTGCCAGGCCTGTAACGATGTGGTTTCTTCACTCCGCCAGTAGCAGGTGCGCTCTTGCGAGCAGCCTTTGTTGCCAATTGTTTTCGTGGCGCTTTTCCACCAGTAGATTTACGTGCTGTTTGCTTGGTACGTGCCATGTCGAGTACAGAGTACGAGTACTTTTTTCGATGTCAGAATAAAGTAGAATATGTTTGAAAGGTGCAGTCTCTATTTTTATACTCTATTAGCCGGCGCTTCACGCCAGCTGATTGGTGAATGAATTAATATTGTGATTGGCCGGTATATGGTGGCCGTGATTGGTCGAAATTAACGAATTCTTATTGGCTGAGCGTAACCTTGTCAGAATCCCGATTTGTACTGAAGCTTGTCCAAACCAGTCACGTAAACAACAACAATATTCGAAACAATGTCGCATGAAGGCGCTGTCGTCCCGCTTAAATCAGTGCATATATAAATGGGCGTATAACGTTTTACAAACCACCTGTCATGGGGGCGCCCTCTCTCGGTACATTCATCAGAATGCGATCACGTAACATGTGAAACCACGAATGTAGGTAGATATATTATCTATCATTTATTTATTTATTTATTTATTTATTTATTTATTTATGTATTTTTAATTACAGTAGTAAACAATGGATTTTGCCACGGTATATTTCTAGGATTACTCACGTTTGACGCAAAAAAAAAATACATACATACACAGAGACATACAGTCATACAGACACACGTACTGTTTTCGGTAGTTCTCTTTTTGGAGGATGTGGTGGCCCTGAAAAGGGCCGTTTGGTTTGGATGCAGTGAAGTACATCATTTTATTTTTTGGTGGTGTGTTTCTTTGTTGTCGGCTTCTTTGGTTTTGAAGCCTTTTTGGGTGTTTTCTTTTGAGCCGGCTTTTTAGTGGTAGTTTTCTCTGATTTCTTTGTGGCGGTATTTTTAGCTTGTGGTTTCTTGTCCGACTTTGGCTTTTTCGTAACCTTCTTGTCCGACTTTGGCTTTTTCGTAACCTTCTTGTCCTTGGGTTTCTTGTCTTTCAGTGTTGGCTTCTTGGTCGACGTTTTCTTTGGTACAGCTTTCTTGGTTACTGCCTTCTTTTTTGGCTTCTCTGGGAGCTTGCCGATTCTGAGACGACCATTTACGCCATTAGCATTAGAATCTTTGGGACGAACTAACAACCCAGACTCGATGCCGGATTTAATTGCACGGCGTAGACTGGATGTGATATGAGCCGGGCTGACAGTAGAATGGTGAGTCAAAATGTATGACTTGATTGCTTGTACTGATGTCCCTTTCCGGTCTTTCAGTGCCTGAATAGCTTCAACTATCATATCCATTGTCTTAGGATGACTAGCTACAACTTTCGTCTTCTTCACAGACTTGTTTGAGGTCGATTCAACCATGGTACAGGTTTAAGAATGTTTGCTGCTGAAGAGATACAGGCAGAATACAAAAATAGAGTGACGGAATTTGTCTTTTAACAGAGCGCCGATAGCAATCGAACGTCAGAGGAAACATAAGTGTGAACTGAGTGCCATTTCTCCATTTCGACCAGAGTTTGTTTTTGTTTTTGGCAATTAAACTCACATTACACCATGAAAAGTGACTTTAAATATATATCCAACTATCACACTGGGTGGAGCACGTCGTGTGCTTCGTTTTCATATACATATTATCATTCATATATCATTATTTACCGCATGTGTAACTACAGTATACATGCTGACTGTCATTTTCATTTTCAAAAATGCATACGTTCGTACTACTTCAAGGATTAACGCACGTAAATGACAAATCAAATGGAATGTGTAGCTCACTTCATTAATAAATATAGTACGTTGTGTGATTCATATACGACAAACCGATATTGTACGCGATATTGCACATTTCCCGTTCAAGGTGCGTAAGAGTGCTGTGGATCGTACCTTGCCCCTTGTAGCATTGTACTCGGCGCTTGGTCGTAAAAACAACATCGGGCAAAGTACGAAGCAATTTTAAGAATGTGAACGGTCATGTGAAATTATTCTACAAAACAATACCCTTAGTTTTCGTTTCAAAAATGATTTCGGTTATTTTAGGACAATGTCTCGCAAAAATAAATACGTGCCGTTGTTGGCGTCACCAATCCACACATTATTACATAATTTTCCATTGTTTCGCACTCGCAGCTGGTCCAACCCTGTCTCCTTAACACCTTCACATATGGTATTGGTTAGAAAGAAACAAAGGACGTGAGATAATTGCTATCGTCAGAACAAACTGACACGCACTTACTTTATGTGTAAGTGGCTGTATGTATGTATGTATGTATTTATTTATTTGTGATCGTGATAATGTGGTATAGGTGCGTTCATTTGACGGTAGTTCTCTTTTTGGAGGATGTGGTGGCCCTGAAAAGGGCCGTTTTGGTTTGTGTATGCTAGGCATACGACTTATGCTCGCTCACCGCGGATGCGACGGGCAAGTTGGATATCTTTGGGCATGATGGTTACACGTTTGGCGTGAATGGCACACAGGTTGGTGTCTTCGAAAAGACCTACTAGGTATGCCTCGCTGGCTTCTTGTAGGGCCATCACGGCGGAGCTCTGGAATCGAAGGTCGGTCTTGAAATCTTGCGCAATTTCTCGAACCAGACGCTGGAATGGCAGCTTTCGGATCAGGAGCTCTGTACTTTTCTGGTAACGGCGGATCTCACGAAGAGCGACGGTGCCAGGCCTGTAACGATGTGGTTTCTTCACTCCGCCAGTAGCAGGTGCGCTCTTGCGAGCAGCCTTTGTTGCCAATTGTTTTCGTGGCGCTTTTCCACCAGTAGATTTACGTGCTGTTTGCTTGGTACGTGCCATGTCGAGTACAGAGTACGAGTACTTTTTTCGATGTCAGAATAAAGTAGAATATGTTTGAAAGGTGCAGTCTCTATTTTTATACTCTATTAGCCGGCGCTTCACGCCAGCTGATTGGTGAATGAATTAATATTGTGATTGGCCGGTATATGGTGGCCGTGATTGGTCGAAATTAACGAATTCTTATTGGCTGAGCGTAACCTTGTCAGAATCCCGATTTGTACTGAAGCTTGTCCAAACCAGTCACGTAAACAACAACAATATTCGAAACAATGTCGCATGAAGGCGCTGTCGTCCCGCTTAAATCAGTGCATATATAAATGGGCGTATAACGTTTTACAAACCACCTGTCATGGGGGCGCCCTCTCTCGGTACATTCATCAGAATGCGATCACGTAACATGTGAAACCACGAATGTAGGTAGATATATTATCTATCATTTATTTATTTATTTATTTATTTATTTATGTATTTTTAATTACAGTAGTAAACAATGGATTTTGCCACGGTATATTTCTAGGATTACTCACGTTTGACGCAAAAAAAAAATACATACATACACAGAGACATACAGTCATACAGACACACGTACTGTTTTCGGTAGTTCTCTTTTTGGAGGATGTGGTGGCCCTGAAAAGGGCCGTTTGGTTTGGATGCAGCGAAGTACATCATTTTATTTTTTGGTGGTGTGTTTCTTTGTTGTCGGCTTCTTTGGTTTTGAAGCCTTTTTGGGTGTTTTCTTTTGAGCCGGCTTTTTAGTGGTAGTTTTCTCTGATTTCTTTGTGGCGGTATTTTTAGCTTGTGGTTTCTTGTCCGACTTTGGCTTTTTCGTAACCTTCTTGTCCGACTTTGGCTTTTTCGTAACCTTCTTGTCCTTGGGTTTCTTGTCTTTCAGTGTTGGCTTCTTGGTCGACGTTTTCTTTGGTACAGCTTTCTTGGTTACTGCCTTCTTTTTTGGCTTCTCTGGGAGCTTGCCGATTCTGAGACGACCATTTACGCCATTAGCATTAGAATCTTTGGGACGAACTAACAACCCAGACTCGATGCCGGATTTAATTGCACGGCGTAGACTGGATGTGATATGAGCCGGGCTGACAGTAGAATGGTGAGTCAAAATGTATGACTTGATTGCTTGTACTGATGTCCCTTTCCGGTCTTTCAGTGCCTGAATAGCTTCAACTATCATATCCATTGTCTTAGGATGACTAGCTACAACTTTCGTCTTCTTCACAGACTTGTTTGAGGTCGATTCAACCATGGTACAGGTTTAAGAATGTTTGCTGCTGAAGAGATACAGGCAGAATACAAAAATAGAGTGACGGGATTTGTCTTTTAACAGAGCGCCGATAGCAATCGAACGTCAGAGGAAACATAAGTGTGAACTGAGTGCCATTTCTCCATTTCGACCAGAGTTTGTTTTTGTTTTTGGCAATTAAACTCACATTACACCATGAAAAGTGACTTTAAATATATATCCAACTATCACACTGGGTGGAGCACGTCGTGTGCTTCGTTTTCATATACATATTATCATTCATATATCATTATTTACCGCATGTGTAACTACAGTATACATGCTGACTGTCATTTTCATTTTCAAAAATGCATACGTTCGTACTACTTCAAGGATTAACGCACGTAAATGACAAATCAAATGGAATGTGTAGCTCACTTCATTAATAAATATAGTACGTTGTGTGATTCATATACGACAAACCGATATTGTACGCGATATTGCACATTTCCCGTTCAAGGTGCGTAAGAGTGCTGTGGATCGTACCTTGCCCCTTGTAGCATTGTACTCGGCGCTTGGTCGTAAAAACAACATCGGGCAAAGTACGAAGCAATTTTAAGAATGTGAACGGTCATGTGAAATTATTCTACAAAACAATACCCTTAGTTTTCGTTTCAAAAATGATTTCGGTTATTTTAGGACAATGTCTCGCAAAAATAAATACGTGCCGTTGTTGGCGTCACCAATCCACACATTATTACATAATTTTCCATTGTTTCGCACTCGCAGCTGGTCCAACCCTGTCTCCTTAACACCTTCACATATGGTATTGGTTAGAAAGAAACAAAGGACGTGAGATAATTGCTATCGTCAGAACAAACTGACACGCACTTACTTTATGTGTAAGTGGCTGTATGTATGTATGTATGTATTTATTTATTTGTGATCGTGATAATGTGGTATAGGTGCGTTCATTTGACGGTAGTTCTCTTTTTGGAGGATGTGGTGGCCCTGAAAAGGGCCGTTTTGGTTTGTGTATGCTAGGCATACGACTTATGCTCGCTCACCGCGGATGCGACGGGCAAGTTGGATATCTTTGGGCATGATGGTTACACGTTTGGCGTGAATGGCACACAGGTTGGTGTCTTCGAAAAGACCTACTAGGTATGCCTCGCTGGCTTCTTGTAGGGCCATCACGGCGGAGCTCTGGAATCGAAGGTCGGTCTTGAAATCTTGCGCAATTTCTCGAACCAGACGCTGGAATGGCAGCTTTCGGATCAGGAGCTCTGTACTTTTCTGGTAACGGCGGATCTCACGAAGAGCGACGGTGCCAGGCCTGTAACGATGTGGTTTCTTCACTCCGCCAGTAGCAGGTGCGCTCTTGCGAGCAGCCTTTGTTGCCAATTGTTTTCGTGGCGCTTTTCCACCAGTAGATTTACGTGCTGTTTGCTTGGTACGTGCCATGTCGAGTACAGAGTACGAGTACTTTTTTCGATGTCAGAATAAAGTAGAATATGTTTGAAAGGTGCAGTCTCTATTTTTATACTCTATTAGCCGGCGCTTCACGCCAGCTGATTGGTGAATGAATTAATATTGTGATTGGCCGGTATATGGTGGCCGTGATTGGTCGAAATTAACGAATTCTTATTGGCTGAGCGTAACCTTGTCAGAATCCCGATTTGTACTGAAGCTTGTCCAAACCAGTCACGTAAACAACAACAATATTCGAAACAATGTCGCATGAAGGCGCTGTCGTCCCGCTTAAATCAGTGCATATATAAATGGGCGTATAACGTTTTACAAACCACCTGTCATGGGGGCGCCCTCTCTCGGTACATTCATCAGAATGCGATCACGTAACATGTGAAACCACGAATGTAGGTAGATATATTATCTATCATTTATTTATTTATTTATTTATTTATGTATTTTTAATTACAGTAGTAAACAATGGATTTTGCCACGGTATATTTCTAGGATTACTCACGTTTGACGCAAAAAAAAAATACATACATACACAGAGACATACAGTCATACAGACACACGTACTGTTTTCGGTAGTTCTCTTTTTGGAGGATGTGGTGGCCCTGAAAAGGGCCGTTTGGTTTGGATGCAGCGAAGTACATCATTTTATTTTTTGGTGGTGTGTTTCTTTGTTGTCGGCTTCTTTGGTTTTGAAGCCTTTTTGGGTGTTTTCTTTTGAGCCGGCTTTTTAGTGGTAGTTTTCTCTGATTTCTTTGTGGCGGTATTTTTAGCTTGTGGTTTCTTGTCCGACTTTGGCTTTTTCGTAACCTTCTTGTCCGACTTTGGCTTTTTCGTAACCTTCTTGTCCTTGGGTTTCTTGTCTTTCAGTGTTGGCTTCTTGGTCGACGTTTTCTTTGGTACAGCTTTCTTGGTTACTGCCTTCTTTTTTGGCTTCTCTGGGAGCTTGCCGATTCTGAGACGACCATTTACGCCATTAGCATTAGAATCTTTGGGACGAACTAACAACCCAGACTCGATGCCGGATTTAATTGCACGGCGTAGACTGGATGTGATATGAGCCGGGCTGACAGTAGAATGGTGAGTCAAAATGTATGACTTGATTGCTTGTACTGATGTCCCTTTCCGGTCTTTCAGTGCCTGAATAGCTTCAACTATCATATCCATTGTCTTAGGATGACTAGCTACAACTTTCGTCTTCTTCACAGACTTGTTTGAGGTCGATTCAACCATGGTACAGGTTTAAGAATGTTTGCTGCTGAAGAGATACAGGCAGAATACAAAAATAGAGTGACGGGATTTGTCTTTTAACAGAGCGCCGATAGCAATCGAACGTCAGAGGAAACATAAGTGTGAACTGAGTGCCATTTCTCCATTTCGACCAGAGTTTGTTTTTGTTTTTGGCAATTAAACTCACATTACACCATGAAAAGTGACTTTAAATATATATCCAACTATCACACTGGGTGGAGCACGTCGTGTGCTTCGTTTTCATATACATATTATCATTCATATATCATTATTTACCGCATGTGTAACTACAGTATACATGCTGACTGTCATTTTCATTTTCAAAAATGCATACGTTCGTACTACTTCAAGGATTAACGCACGTAAATGACAAATCAAATGGAATGTGTAGCTCACTTCATTAATAAATATAGTACGTTGTGTGATTCATATACGACAAACCGATATTGTACGCGATATTGCACATTTCCCGTTCAAGGTGCGTAAGAGTGCTGTGGATCGTACCTTGCCCCTTGTAGCATTGTACTCGGCGCTTGGTTGTAAAAACAACATCGGGCAAAGTACGAAGCAATTTTAAGAATGTGAACGGTCATGTGAAATTATTCTACAAAACAATACCCTTAGTTTTCGTTTCAAAAATGATTTCGGTTATTTTAGGACAATGTCTCGCAAAAATAAATACGTGCCGTTGTTGGCGTCACCAATCCACACATTATTACATAATTTTCCATTGTTTCGCACTCGCAGCTGGTCCAACCCTGTCTCCTTAACACCTTCACATATGGTATTGGTTAGAAAGAAACAAAGGACGTGAGATAATTGCTATCGTCAGAACAAACTGACACGCACTTACTTTATGTGTAAGTGGCTGTATGTATGTATGTATGTATTTATTTATTTGTGATCGTGATAATGTGGTATAGGTGCGTTCATTTGACGGTAGTTCTCTTTTTGGAGGATGTGGTGGCCCTGAAAAGGGCCGTTTTGGTTTGTGTATGCTAGGCATACGACTTATGCTCGCTCACCGCGGATGCGACGGGCAAGTTGGATATCTTTGGGCATGATGGTTACACGTTTGGCGTGAATGGCACACAGGTTGGTGTCTTCGAAAAGACCTACTAGGTATGCCTCGCTGGCTTCTTGTAGGGCCATCACGGCGGAGCTCTGGAATCGAAGGTCGGTCTTGAAATCTTGCGCAATTTCTCGAACCAGACGCTGGAATGGCAGCTTTCGGATCAGGAGCTCTGTACTTTTCTGGTAACGGCGGATCTCACGAAGAGCGACGGTGCCAGGCCTGTAACGATGTGGTTTCTTCACTCCGCCAGTAGCAGGTGCGCTCTTGCGAGCAGCCTTTGTTGCCAATTGTTTTCGTGGCGCTTTTCCACCAGTAGATTTACGTGCTGTTTGCTTGGTACGTGCCATGTCGAGTACAGAGTACGAGTACTTTTTTCGATGTCAGAATAAAGTAGAATATGTTTGAAAGGTGCAGTCTCTATTTTTATACTCTATTAGCCGGCGCTTCACGCCAGCTGATTGGTGAATGAATTAATATTGTGATTGGCCGGTATATGGTGGCCGTGATTGGTCGAAATTAACGAATTCTTATTGGCTGAGCGTAACCTTGTCAGAATCCCGATTTGTACTGAAGCTTGTCCAAACCAGTCACGTAAACAACAACAATATTCGAAACAATGTCGCATGAAGGCGCTGTCGTCCCGCTTAAATCAGTGCATATATAAATGGGCGTATAACGTTTTACAAACCACCTGTCATGGGGGCGCCCTCTCTCGGTACATTCATCAGAATGCGATCACGTAACATGTGAAACCACGAATGTAGGTAGATATATTATCTATCATTTATTTATTTATTTATTTATTTATGTATTTTTAATTACAGTAGTAAACAATGGATTTTGCCACGGTATATTTCTAGGATTACTCACGTTTGACGCAAAAAAAAAATACATACATACACAGAGACATACAGTCATACAGACACACGTACTGTTTTCGGTAGTTCTCTTTTTGGAGGATGTGGTGGCCCTGAAAAGGGCCGTTTGGTTTGGATGCAGCGAAGTACATCATTTTATTTTTTGGTGGTGTGTTTCTTTGTTGTCGGCTTCTTTGGTTTTGAAGCCTTTTTGGGTGTTTTCTTTTGAGCCGGCTTTTTAGTGGTAGTTTTCTCTGATTTCTTTGTGGCGGTATTTTTAGCTTGTGGTTTCTTGTCCGACTTTGGCTTTTTCGTAACCTTCTTGTCCGACTTTGGCTTTTTCGTAACCTTCTTGTCCTTGGGTTTCTTGTCTTTCAGTGTTGGCTTCTTGGTCGACGTTTTCTTTGGTACAGCTTTCTTGGTTACTGCCTTCTTTTTTGGCTTCTCTGGGAGCTTGCCGATTCTGAGACGACCATTTACGCCATTAGCATTAGAATCTTTGGGACGAACTAACAACCCAGACTCGATGCCGGATTTAATTGCACGGCGTAGACTGGATGTGATATGAGCCGGGCTGACAGTAGAATGGTGAGTCAAAATGTATGACTTGATTGCTTGTACTGATGTCCCTTTCCGGTCTTTCAGTGCCTGAATAGCTTCAACTATCATATCCATTGTCTTAGGATGACTAGCTACAACTTTCGTCTTCTTCACAGACTTGTTTGAGGTCGATTCAACCATGGTACAGGTTTAAGAATGTTTGCTGCTGAAGAGATACAGGCAGAATACAAAAATAGAGTGACGGGATTTGTCTTTTAACAGAGCGCCGATAGCAATCGAACGTCAGAGGAAACATAAGTGTGAACTGAGTGCCATTTCTCCATTTCGACCAGAGTTTGTTTTTGTTTTTGGCAATTAAACTCACATTACACCATGAAAAGTGACTTTAAATATATATCCAACTATCACACTGGGTGGAGCACGTCGTGTGCTTCGTTTTCATATACATATTATCATTCATATATCATTATTTACCGCATGTGTAACTACAGTATACATGCTGACTGTCATTTTCATTTTCAAAAATGCATACGTTCGTACTACTTCAAGGATTAACGCACGTAAATGACAAATCAAATGGAATGTGTAGCTCACTTCATTAATAAATATAGTACGTTGTGTGATTCATATACGACAAACCGATATTGTACGCGATATTGCACATTTCCCGTTCAAGGTGCGTAAGAGTGCTGTGGATCGTACCTTGCCCCTTGTAGCATTGTACTCGGCGCTTGGTCGTAAAAACAACATCGGGCAAAGTACGAAGCAATTTTAAGAATGTGAACGGTCATGTGAAATTATTCTACAAAACAATACCCTTAGTTTTCGTTTCAAAAATGATTTCGGTTATTTTAGGACAATGTCTCGCAAAAATAAATACGTGCCGTTGTTGGCGTCACCAATCCACACATTATTACATAATTTTCCATTGTTTCGCACTCGCAGCTGGTCCAACCCTGTCTCCTTAACACCTTCACATATGGTATTGGTTAGAAAGAAACAAAGGACGTGAGATAATTGCTATCGTCAGAACAAACTGACACGCACTTACTTTATGTGTAAGTGGCTGTATGTATGTATGTATGTATGTATTTATTTATTTGTGATCGTGATAATGTGGTATAGGTGCGTTCATTTGACGGTAGTTCTCTTTTTGGAGGATGTGGTGGCCCTGAAAAGGGCCGTTTTGGTTTGTGTATGCTAGGCATACGACTTATGCTCGCTCACCGCGGATGCGACGGGCAAGTTGGATATCTTTGGGCATGATGGTTACACGTTTGGCGTGAATGGCACACAGGTTGGTGTCTTCGAAAAGACCTACTAGGTATGCCTCGCTGGCTTCTTGTAGGGCCATCACGGCGGAGCTCTGGAATCGAAGGTCGGTCTTGAAATCTTGCGCAATTTCTCGAACCAGACGCTGGAATGGCAGCTTTCGGATCAGGAGCTCTGTACTTTTCTGGTAACGGCGGATCTCACGAAGAGCGACGGTGCCAGGCCTGTAACGATGTGGTTTCTTCACTCCGCCAGTAGCAGGTGCGCTCTTGCGAGCAGCCTTTGTTGCCAATTGTTTTCGTGGCGCTTTTCCACCAGTAGATTTACGTGCTGTTTGCTTGGTACGTGCCATGTCGAGTACAGAGTACGAGTACTTTTTTCGATGTCAGAATAAAGTAGAATATGTTTGAAAGGTGCAGTCTCTATTTTTATACTCTATTAGCCGGCGCTTCACGCCAGCTGATTGGTGAATGAATTAATATTGTGATTGGCCGGTATATGGTGGCCGTGATTGGTCGAAATTAACGAATTCTTATTGGCTGAGCGTAACCTTGTCAGAATCCCGATTTGTACTGAAGCTTGTCCAAACCAGTCACGTAAACAACAACAATATTCGAAACAATGTCGCATGAAGGCGCTGTCATCCCGCTTAAATCAGTGCATATATAAATGGGCGTATAACGTTTTACAAACCACCTGTCATGGGGGCGCCCTCTCTCGGTACATTCATCAGAATGCGATCACGTAACATGTGAAACCACGAATGTAGGTAGATATATTATCTATCATTTATTTATTTATTTATGTATTTTTAATTACAGTAGTAAACAATGGATTTTGCCACGGTATATTTCTAGGATTACTCACGTTTGACGCAAAAAAAAATACATACATACACAGAGACATACAGTCATACAGACACACGTACTGTTTTCGGTAGTTCTCTTTTTGGAGGATGTGGTGGCCCTGAAAAGGGCCGTTTGGTTTGGATGCAGCGAAGTACATCATTTTATTTTTTGGTGGTGTGTTTCTTTGTTGTCGGCTTCTTTGGTTTTGAAGCCTTTTTGGGTGTTTTCTTTTGAGCCGGCTTTTTAGTGGTAGTTTTCTCTGATTTCTTTGTGGCGGTATTTTTAGCTTGTGGTTTCTTGTCCGACTTTGGCTTTTTCGTAACCTTCTTGTCCGACTTTGGCTTTTTCGTAACCTTCTTGTCCTTGGGTTTCTTGTCTTTCAGTGTTGGCTTCTTGGTCGACGTTTTCTTTGGTACAGCTTTCTTGGTTACTGCCTTCTTTTTTGGCTTCTCTGGGAGCTTGCCGATTCTGAGACGACCATTTACGCCATTAGCATTAGAATCTTTGGGACGAACTAACAACCCAGACTCGATGCCGGATTTAATTGCACGGCGTAGACTGGATGTGATATGAGCCGGGCTGACAGTAGAATGGTGAGTCAAAATGTATGACTTGATTGCTTGTACTGATGTCCCTTTCCGGTCTTTCAGTGCCTGAATAGCTTCAACTATCATATCCATTGTCTTAGGATGACTAGCTACAACTTTCGTCTTCTTCACAGACTTGTTTGAGGTCGATTCAACCATGGTGCAGGTTTAAGAATGTTTGCTGCTGAAGAGATACAGGCAGAATACAAAAATAGAGTGACGGGATTTGTCTTTTAACAGAGCGCCGATAGCAATCGAACGTCAGAGGAAACATAAGTGTGAACTGAGTGCCATTTCTCCATTTCGACCAGAGTTTGTTTTTGTTTTTGGCAATTAAACTCACATTACACCATGAAAAGTGACTTTAAATATATATCCAACTATCACACTGGGTGGAGCACGTCGTGTGCTTCGTTTTCATATACATATTATCATTCATATATCATTATTTACCGCATGTGTAACTACAGTATACATGCTGACTGTCATTTTCATTTTCAAAAATGCATACGTTCGTACTACTTCAAGGATTAACGCACGTAAATGACAAATCAAATGGAATGTGTAGCTCACTTCATTAATAAATATAGTACGTTGTGTGATTCATATACGACAAACCGATATTGTACGCGATATTGCACATTTCCCGTTCAAGGTGCGTAAGAGTGCTGTGGATCGTACCTTGCCCCTTGTAGCATTGTACTCGGCGCTTGGTCGTAAAAACAACATCGGGCAAAGTACGAAGCAATTTTAAGAATGTGAACGGTCATGTGAAATTATTCTACAAAACAATACCCTTAGTTTTCGTTTCAAAAATGATTTCGGTTGTTTTAGGACAATGTCTCGCAAAAATAAATACGTGCCGTTGTTGGCGTCACCAATCCACACATTATTACATAATTTTCCATTGTTTCGCACTCGCAGCTGGTCCAACCCTGTCTCCTTAACACCTTCACATATGGTATTGGTTAGAAAGAAACAAAGGACGTGAGATAATTGCTATCGTCAGAACAAACTGACACGCACTTACTTTATGTGTAAGTGGCTGTATGTATGTATGTATGTATGTATGTATGTATGTATGTATGTATGTATGTATTTATTTGTGATCGTGATAATGTGGTATAGGTGCGTTCATTTGACGGTAGTTCTCTTTTTGGAGGATGTGGTGGCCCTGAAAAGGGCCGTTTTGGTTTGTGTATGCTAGACATACGACTTATGCTCGCTCACCGCGGATGCGACGGGCAAGTTGGATATCTTTGGGCATGATGGTTACACGTTTGGCGTGAATGGCACACAGGTTGGTGTCTTCGAAAAGACCTACTAGGTATGCCTCGCTGGCTTCTTGTAGGGCCATCACGGCGGAGCTCTGGAATCGAAGGTCGGTCTTGAAATCTTGCGCAATTTCTCGAACCAGACGCTGGAATGGCAGCTTTCGGATCAGGAGCTCTGTACTTTTCTGGTAACGGCGGATCTCACGAAGAGCGACGGTGCCAGGCCTGTAACGATGTGGTTTCTTCACTCCGCCAGTAGCAGGTGCGCTCTTGCGAGCAGCCTTTGTTGCCAATTGTTTTCGTGGCGCTTTTCCACCAGTAGATTTACGTGCTGTTTGCTTGGTACGTGCCATGTCGAGTACAGAGTACGAGTACTTTTTTCGATGTCAGAATAAAGTAGAATATGTTTGAAAGGTGCAGTCTCTATTTTTATACTCTATTAGCCGGCGCTTCACGCCAGCTGATTGGTGAATGAATTAATATTGTGATTGGCCGGTATATGGTGGTCGTGATTGGTCGAAATTAACGAATTCTTATTGGCTGAGCGTAACCTTGTCAGAATCCCGATTTGTACTGAAGCTTGTCCAAACCAGTCACGTAAACAACAACAATATTCGAAACAATGTCGCATGAAGGCGCTGTCATCCCGCTTAAATCAGTGCATATATAAATGGGCGTATAACGTTTTACAAACCACCTGTCATGGGGCGCCCTCTCTCGGTACATTCATCAGAATGCGATCACGTAACATGTGAAACCACGAATGTAGGTAGATATATTATCTATCATTTATTTATTTATTTATGTATTTTTAATTACAGTAGTAAACAATGGATTTTGCCACGGTATATTTCTAGGATTACTCACGTTTGACGCAAAAAAAAAATACATACATACACAGAGACATACAGTCATACAGACACACGTACTGTTTTCGGTAGTTCTCTTTTTGGAGGATGTGGTGGCCCTGAAAAGGGCCGTTTGGTTTGGATGCAGCGAAGTACATCATTTTATTTTTTGGTGGTGTGTTTCTTTGTTGTCGGCTTCTTTCGTTTTGAAGCCTTTTTGGGTGTTTTCTTTTGAGCCGGCTTTTTAGTGGTAGTTTTCTCTGATTTCTTTGTGGCGGTATTTTTAGCTTGTGGTTTCTTGTCCGACTTTGGCTTTTTCGTAACCTTCTTGTCTGACTTTGGCTTTTTCGTAACCTTCTTGTCCTTGGGTTTCTTGTCTTTCAGTGTTGGCTTCTTGGTCGACGTTTTCTTTGGTACAGCTTTCTTGGTTACTGCCTTCTTTTTTGGCTTCTCTGGGAGCTTGCCGATTCTGAGACGACCATTTACGCCATTAGCATTAGAATCTTTGGGACGAACTAACAACCCAGACTCGATGCCGGATTTAATTGCACGGCGTAGACTGGATGTGATATGAGCCGGGCTGACAGTAGAATGGTGAGTCAAAATGTATGACTTGATTGCTTGTACTGATGTCCCTTTCCGGTCTTTCAGTGCCTGAATAGCTTCAACTATCATATCCATTGTCTTAGGATGACTAGCTACAACTTTCGTCTTCTTCACAGACTTGTTTGAGGTCGATTCAACCATGGTGCAGGTTTAAGAATGTTTGCTGCTGAAGAGATACAGGCAGAATACAAAAATAGAGTGACGGGATTTGTCTTTTAACAGAGCGCCGATAGCAATCGAACGTCAGAGGAAACATAAGTGTGAACTGAGTGCCATTTCTCCATTTCGACCAGAGTTTGTTTTTGTTTTTGGCAATTAAACTCACATTACACCATGAAAAGTGACTTTAAATATATATCCAACTATCACACTGGGTGGAGCACGTCGTGTGCTTCGTTTTCATATACATATTATCATTCATATATCATTATTTACCGCATGTGTAACTACAGTATACATGCTGACTGTCATTTTCATTTTCAAAAATGCATACGTTCGTACTACTTCAAGGATTAACGCACGTAAATGACAAATCAAATGGAATGTGTAGCTCACTTCATTAATAAATATAGTACGTTGTGTGATTCATATACGACAAACCGATATTGTACGCGATATTGCACATTTCCCGTTCAAGGTGCGTAAGAGTGCTGTGGATCGTACCTTGCCCCTTGTAGCATTGTACTCGGCGCTTGGTCGTAAAAACAACATCGGGCAAAGTACGAAGCAATTTTAAGAATGTGAACGGTCATGTGAAATTATTCTACAAAACAATACCCTTAGTTTTCGTTTCAAAAATGATTTCGGTTATTTTAGGACAATGTCTCGCAAAAATAAATACGTGCCGTTGTTGGCGTCACCAATCCACACATTATTACATAATTTTCCATTGTTTCGCACTCGCAGCTGGTCCAACCCTGTCTCCTTAACACCTTCACATATGGTATTGGTTAGAAAGAAACAAAGGACGTGAGATAATTGCTATCGTCAGAACAAACTGACACGCACTTACTTTATGTGTAAGTGGCTGTATGTGTGTATGTATGTATTTATTTATTTGTGATCGTGATAATGTGGTATAGGTGCGTTCATTTGACGGTAGTTCTCTTTTTGGAGGATGTGGTGGCCCTGAAAAGGGCCGTTTTGGTTTGTGTATGCTAGGCATACGACTTATGCTCGCTCACCGCGGATGCGACGGGCAAGTTGGATATCTTTGGGCATGATGGTTACACGTTTGGCGTGAATGGCACACAGGTTGGTGTCTTCGAAAAGACCTACTAGGTATGCCTCGCTGGCTTCTTGTAGGGCCATCACGGCGGAGCTCTGGAATCGAAGGTCGGTCTTGAAATCTTGCGCAATTTCTCGAACCAGACGCTGGAATGGCAGCTTTCGGATCAGGAGCTCTGTACTTTTCTGGTAACGGCGGATCTCACGAAGAGCGACGGTGCCAGGCCTGTAACGATGTGGTTTCTTCACTCCGCCAGTAGCAGGTGCGCTCTTGCGAGCAGCCTTTGTTGCCAATTGTTTTCGTGGCGCTTTTCCACCAGTAGATTTACGTGCTGTTTGCTTGGTACGTGCCATGTCGAGTACAGAGTACGAGTACTTTTTTCGATGTCAGAATAAAGTAGAATATGTTTGAAAGGTGCAGTCTCTATTTTTATACTCTATTAGCCGGCGCTTCACGCCAGCTGATTGGTGAATGAATTAATATTGTGATTGGCCGGTATATGGTGGCCGTGATTGGTCGAAATTAACGAATTCTTATTGGCTGAGCGTAACCTTGTCAGAATCCCGATTTGTACTGAAGCTTGTCCAAACCAGTCACGTAAACAACAACAATATTCGAAACAATGTCGCATGAAGGCGCTGTCGTCCCGCTTAAATCAGTGCATATATAAATGGGCGTATAACGTTTTACAAACCACCTGTCATGGGGGCGCCCTCTCTCGGTACATTCATCAGAATGCGATCACGTAACATGTGAAACCACGAATGTAGGTAGATATATTATCTATCATTTATTTATTTATTTATTTATTTATTTATGTATTTTTAATTACAGTAGTAAACAATGGATTTTGCCACGGTATATTTCTAGGATTACTCACGTTTGACGCAAAAAAAAAATACATACATACACAGAGACATACAGTCATACAGACACACGTACTGTTTTCGGTAGTTCTCTTTTTGGAGGATGTGGTGGCCCTGAAAAGGGCCGTTTGGTTTGGATGCAGCGAAGTACATCATTTTATTTTTTGGTGGTGTGTTTCTTTGTTGTCGGCTTCTTTGGTTTTGAAGCCTTTTTGGGTGTTTTCTTTTGAGCCGGCTTTTTAGTGGTAGTTTTCTCTGATTTCTTTGTGGCGGTATTTTTAGCTTGTGGTTTCTTGTCCGACTTTGGCTTTTTCGTAACCTTCTTGTCCGACTTTGGCTTTTTCGTAACCTTCTTGTCCTTGGGTTTCTTGTCTTTCAGTGTTGGCTTCTTGGTCGACGTTTTCTTTGGTACAGCTTTCTTGGTTACTGCCTTCTTTTTTGGCTTCTCTGGGAGCTTGCCGATTCTGAGACGACCATTTACGCCATTAGCATTAGAATCTTTGGGACGAACTAACAACCCAGACTCGATGCCGGATTTAATTGCACGGCGTAGACTGGATGTGATATGAGCCGGGCTGACAGTAGAATGGTGAGTCAAAATGTATGACTTGATTGCTTGTACTGATGTCCCTTTCCGGTCTTTCAGTGCCTGAATAGCTTCAACTATCATATCCATTGTCTTAGGATGACTAGCTACAACTTTCGTCTTCTTCACAGACTTGTTTGAGGTCGATTCAACCATGGTACAGGTTTAAGAATGTTTGCTGCTGAAGAGATACAGGCAGAATACAAAAATAGAGTGACGGGATTTGTCTTTTAACAGAGCGCCGATAGCAATCGAACGTCAGAGGAAACATAAGTGTGAACTGAGTGCCATTTCTCCATTTCGACCAGAGTTTGTTTTTGTTTTTGGCAATTAAACTCACATTACACCATGAAAAGTGACTTTAAATATATATCCAACTATCACACTGGGTGGAGCACGTCGTGTGCTTCGTTTTCATATACATATTATCATTCATATATCATTATTTACCGCATGTGTAACTACAGTATACATGCTGACTGTCATTTTCATTTTCAAAAATGCATACGTTCGTACTACTTCAAGGATTAACGCACGTAAATGACAAATCAAATGGAATGTGTAGCTCACTTCATTAATAAATATAGTACGTTGTGTGATTCATATACGACAAACCGATATTGTACGCGATATTGCACATTTCCCGTTCAAGGTGCGTAAGAGTGCTGTGGATCGTACCTTGCCCCTTGTAGCATTGTACTCGGCGCTTGGTCGTAAAAACAACATCGGGCAAAGTACGAAGCAATTTTAAGAATGTGAACGGTCATGTGAAATTATTCTACAAAACAATACCCTTAGTTTTCGTTTCAAAAATGATTTCGGTTATTTTAGGACAATGTCTCGCAAAAATAAATACGTGCCGTTGTTGGCGTCACCAATCCACACATTATTACATAATTTTCCATTGTTTCGCACTCGCAGCTGGTCCAACCCTGTCTCCTTAACACCTTCACATATGGTATTGGTTAGAAAGAAACAAAGGACGTGAGATAATTGCTATCGTCAGAACAAACTGACACGCACTTACTTTATGTGTAAGTGGCTGTATGTATGTATGTATGTATTTATTTATTTGTGATCGTGATAATGTGGTATAGGTGCGTTCATTTGACGGTAGTTCTCTTTTTGGAGGATGTGGTGGCCCTGAAAAGGGCCGTTTTGGTTTGTGTATGCTAGGCATACGACTTATGCTCGCTCACCGCGGATGCGACGGGCAAGTTGGATATCTTTGGGCATGATGGTTACACGTTTGGCGTGAATGGCACACAGGTTGGTGTCTTCGAAAAGACCTACTAGGTATGCCTCGCTGGCTTCTTGTAGGGCCATCACGGCGGAGCTCTGGAATCGAAGGTCGGTCTTGAAATCTTGCGCAATTTCTCGAACCAGACGCTGGAATGGCAGCTTTCGGATCAGGAGCTCTGTACTTTTCTGGTAACGGCGGATCTCACGAAGAGCGACGGTGCCAGGCCTGTAACGATGTGGTTTCTTCACTCCGCCAGTAGCAGGTGCGCTCTTGCGAGCAGCCTTTGTTGCCAATTGTTTTCGTGGCGCTTTTCCACCAGTAGATTTACGTGCTGTTTGCTTGGTACGTGCCATGTCGAGTACAGAGTACGAGTACTTTTTTCGATGTCAGAATAAAGTAGAATATGTTTGAAAGGTGCAGTCTCTATTTTTATACTCTATTAGCCGGCGCTTCACGCCAGCTGATTGGTGAATGAATTAATATTGTGATTGGCCGGTATATGGTGGCCGTGATTGGTCGAAATTAACGAATTCTTATTGGCTGAGCGTAACCTTGTCAGAATCCCGATTTGTACTGAAGCTTGTCCAAACCAGTCACGTAAACAACAACAATATTCGAAACAATGTCGCATGAAGGCGCTGTCGTCCCGCTTAAATCAGTGCATATATAAATGGGCGTATAACGTTTTACAAACCACCTGTCATGGGGGCGCCCTCTCTCGGTACATTCATCAGAATGCGATCACGTAACATGTGAAACCACGAATGTAGGTAGATATATTATCTATCATTTATTTATTTATTTATTTATTTATGTATTTTTAATTACAGTAGTAAACAATGGATTTTGCCACGGTATATTTCTAGGATTACTCACGTTTGACGCAAAAAAAAAATACATACATACACAGAGACATACAGTCATACAGACACACGTACTGTTTTCGGTAGTTCTCTTTTTGGAGGATGTGGTGGCCCTGAAAAGGGCCGTTTGGTTTGGATGCAGCGAAGTACATCATTTTATTTTTTGGTGGTGTGTTTCTTTGTTGTCGGCTTCTTTGGTTTTGAAGCCTTTTTGGGTGTTTTCTTTTGAGCCGGCTTTTTAGTGGTAGTTTTCTCTGATTTCTTTGTGGCGGTATTTTTAGCTTGTGGTTTCTTGTCCGACTTTGGCTTTTTCGTAACCTTCTTGTCCGACTTTGGCTTTTTCGTAACCTTCTTGTCCTTGGGTTTCTTGTCTTTCAGTGTTGGCTTCTTGGTCGACGTTTTCTTTGGTACAGCTTTCTTGGTTACTGCCTTCTTTTTTGGCTTCTCTGGGAGCTTGCCGATTCTGAGACGACCATTTACGCCATTAGCATTAGAATCTTTGGGACGAACTAACAACCCAGACTCGATGCCGGATTTAATTGCACGGCGTAGACTGGATGTGATATGAGCCGGGCTGACAGTAGAATGGTGAGTCAAAATGTATGACTTGATTGCTTGTACTGATGTCCCTTTCCGGTCTTTCAGTGCCTGAATAGCTTCAACTATCATATCCATTGTCTTAGGATGACTAGCTACAACTTTCGTCTTCTTCACAGACTTGTTTGAGGTCGATTCAACCATGGTACAGGTTTAAGAATGTTTGCTGCTGAAGAGATACAGGCAGAATACAAAAATAGAGTGACGGGATTTGTCTTTTAACAGAGCGCCGATAGCAATCGAACGTCAGAGGAAACATAAGTGTGAACTGAGTGCCATTTCTCCATTTCGACCAGAGTTTGTTTTTGTTTTTGGCAATTAAACTCACATTACACCATGAAAAGTGACTTTAAATATATATCCAACTATCACACTGGGTGGAGCACGTCGTGTGCTTCGTTTTCATATACATATTATCATTCATATATCATTATTTACCGCATGTGTAACTACAGTATACATGCTGACTGTCATTTTCATTTTCAAAAATGCATACGTTCGTACTACTTCAAGGATTAACGCACGTAAATGACAAATCAAATGGAATGTGTAGCTCACTTCATTAATAAATATAGTACGTTGTGTGATTCATATACGACAAACCGATATTGTACGCGATATTGCACATTTCCCGTTCAAGGTGCGTAAGAGTGCTGTGGATCGTACCTTGCCCCTTGTAGCATTGTACTCGGCGCTTGGTCGTAAAAACAACATCGGGCAAAGTACGAAGCAATTTTAAGAATGTGAACGGTCATGTGAAATTATTCTACAAAACAATACCCTTAGTTTTCGTTTCAAAAATGATTTCGGTTATTTTAGGACAATGTCTCGCAAAAATAAATACGTGCCGTTGTTGGCGTCACCAATCCACACATTATTACATAATTTTCCATTGTTTCGCACTCGCAGCTGGTCCAACCCTGTCTCCTTAACACCTTCACATATGGTATTGGTTAGAAAGAAACAAAGGACGTGAGATAATTGCTATCGTCAGAACAAACTGACACGCACTTACTTTATGTGTAAGTGGCTGTATGTATGTATGTATGTATGTATATTTATTTGTGATCGTGATAATGTGGTATAGGTGCGTTCATTTGACGGTAGTTCTCTTTTTGGAGGATGTGGTGGCCCTGAAAAGGGCCGTTTTGGTTTGTGTATGCTAGGCATACGACTTATGCTCGCTCACCGCGGATGCGACGGGCAAGTTGGATATCTTTGGGCATGATGGTTACACGTTTGGCGTGAATGGCACACAGGTTGGTGTCTTCGAAAAGACCTACTAGGTATGCCTCGCTGGCTTCTTGTAGGGCCATCACGGCGGAGCTCTGGAATCGAAGGTCGGTCTTGAAATCTTGCGCAATTTCTCGAACCAGACGCTGGAATGGCAGCTTTCGGATCAGGAGCTCTGTACTTTTCTGGTAACGGCGGATCTCACGAAGAGCGACGGTGCCAGGCCTGTAACGATGTGGTTTCTTCACTCCGCCAGTAGCAGGTGCGCTCTTGCGAGCAGCCTTTGTTGCCAATTGTTTTCGTGGCGCTTTTCCACCAGTAGATTTACGTGCTGTTTGCTTGGTACGTGCCATGTCGAGTACAGAGTACGAGTACTTTTTTCGATGTCAGAATAAAGTAGAATATGTTTGAAAGGTGCAGTCTCTATTTTTATACTCTATTAGCCGGCGCTTCACGCCAGCTGATTGGTGAATGAATTAATATTGTGATTGGCCGGTATATGGTGGCCGTGATTGGTCGAAATTAACGAATTCTTATTGGCTGAGCGTAACCTTGTCAGAATCCCGATTTGTACTGAAGCTTGTCCAAACCAGTCACGTAAACAACAACAATATTCGAAACAATGTCGCATGAAGGCGCTGTCGTCCCGCTTAAATCAGTGCATATATAAATGGGCGTATAACGTTTTACAAACCACCTGTCATGGGGGCGCCCTCTCTCGGTACATTCATCAGAATGCGATCACGTAACATGTGAAACCACGAATGTAGGTAGATATATTATCTATCATTTATTTATTTATTTATTTATTTATGTATTTTTAATTACAGTAGTAAACAATGGATTTTGCCACGGTATATTTCTAGGATTACTCACGTTTGACGCAAAAAAAAAATACATACATACACAGAGACATACAGTCATACAGACACACGTACTGTTTTCGGTAGTTCTCTTTTTGGAGGATGTGGTGGCCCTGAAAAGGGCCGTTTGGTTTGGATGCAGCGAAGTACATCATTTTATTTTTTGGTGGTGTGTTTCTTTGTTGTCGGCTTCTTTGGTTTTGAAGCCTTTTTGGGTGTTTTCTTTTGAGCCGGCTTTTTAGTGGTAGTTTTCTCTGATTTCTTTGTGGCGGTATTTTTAGCTTGTGGTTTCTTGTCCGACTTTGGCTTTTTCGTAACCTTCTTGTCCGACTTTGGCTTTTTCGTAACCTTCTTGTCCTTGGGTTTCTTGTCTTTCAGTGTTGGCTTCTTGGTCGACGTTTTCTTTGGTACAGCTTTCTTGGTTACTGCCTTCTTTTTTGGCTTCTCTGGGAGCTTGCCGATTCTGAGACGACCATTTACGCCATTAGCATTAGAATCTTTGGGACGAACTAACAACCCAGACTCGATGCCGGATTTAATTGCACGGCGTAGACTGGATGTGATATGAGCCGGGCTGACAGTAGAATGGTGAGTCAAAATGTATGACTTGATTGCTTGTACTGATGTCCCTTTCCGGTCTTTCAGTGCCTGAATAGCTTCAACTATCATATCCATTGTCTTAGGATGACTAGCTACAACTTTCGTCTTCTTCACAGACTTGTTTGAGGTCGATTCAACCATGGTACAGGTTTAAGAATGTTTGCTGCTGAAGAGATACAGGCAGAATACAAAAATAGAGTGACGGGATTTGTCTTTTAACAGAGCGCCGATAGCAATCGAACGTCAGAGGAAACATAAGTGTGAACTGAGTGCCATTTCTCCATTTCGACCAGAGTTTGTTTTTGTTTTTGGCAATTAAACTCACATTACACCATGAAAAGTGACTTTAAATATATATCCAACTATCACACTGGGTGGAGCACGTCGTGTGCTTCGTTTTCATATACATATTATCATTCATATATCATTATTTACCGCATGTGTAACTACAGTATACATGCTGACTGTCATTTTCATTTTCAAAAATGCATACGTTCGTACTACTTCAAGGATTAACGCACGTAAATGACAAATCAAATGGAATGTGTAGCTCACTTCATTAATAAATATAGTACGTTGTGTGATTCATATACGACAAACCGATATTGTACGCGATATTGCACATTTCCCGTTCAAGGTGCGTAAGAGTGCTGTGGATCGTACCTTGCCCCTTGTAGCATTGTACTCGGCGCTTGGTCGTAAAAACAACATCGGGCAAAGTACGAAGCAATTTTAAGAATGTGAACGGTCATGTGAAATTATTCTACAAAACAATACCCTTAGTTTTCGTTTCAAAAATGATTTCGGTTATTTTAGGACAATGTCTCGCAAAAATAAATACGTGCCGTTGTTGGCGTCACCAATCCACACATTATTACATAATTTTCCATTGTTTCGCACTCGCAGCTGGTCCAACCCTGTCTCCTTAACACCTTCACATATGGTATTGGTTAGAAAGAAACAAAGGACGTGAGATAATTGCTATCGTCAGAACAAACTGACACGCACTTACTTTATGTGTAAGTGGCTGTATGTATGTATGTATGTATGTATTTATTTATTTGTGATCGTGATAATGTGGTATAGGTGCGTTCATTTGACGGTAGTTCTCTTTTTGGAGGATGTGGTGGCCCTGAAAAGGGCCGTTTTGGTTTGTGTATGCTAGGCATACGACTTATGCTCGCTCACCGCGGATGCGACGGGCAAGTTGGATATCTTTGGGCATGATGGTTACACGTTTGGCGTGAATGGCACACAGGTTGGTGTCTTCGAAAAGACCTACTAGGTATGCCTCGCTGGCTTCTTGTAGGGCCATCACGGCGGAGCTCTGGAATCGAAGGTCGGTCTTGAAATCTTGCGCAATTTCTCGAACCAGACGCTGGAATGGCAGCTTTCGGATCAGGAGCTCTGTACTTTTCTGGTAACGGCGGATCTCACGAAGAGCGACGGTGCCAGGCCTGTAACGATGTGGTTTCTTCACTCCGCCAGTAGCAGGTGCGCTCTTGCGAGCAGCCTTTGTTGCCAATTGTTTTCGTGGCGCTTTTCCACCAGTAGATTTACGTGCTGTTTGCTTGGTACGTGCCATGTCGAGTACAGAGTACGAGTACTTTTTTCGATGTCAGAATAAAGTAGAATATGTTTGAAAGGTGCAGTCTCTATTTTTATACTCTATTAGCCGGCGCTTCACGCCAGCTGATTGGTGAATGAATTAATATTGTGATTGGCCGGTATATGGTGGCCGTGATTGGTCGAAATTAACGAATTCTTATTGGCTGAGCGTAACCTTGTCAGAATCCCGATTTGTACTGAAGCTTGTCCAAACCAGTCACGTAAACAACAACAATATTCGAAACAATGTCGCATGAAGGCGCTGTCGTCCCGCTTAAATCAGTGCATATATAAATGGGCGTATAACGTTTTACAAACCACCTGTCATGGGGGCGCCCTCTCTCGGTACATTCATCAGAATGCGATCACGTAACATGTGAAACCACGAATGTAGGTAGATATATTATCTATCATTTATTTATTTATTTATTTATTTATGTATTTTTAATTACAGTAGTAAACAATGGATTTTGCCACGGTATATTTCTAGGATTACTCACGTTTGACGCAAAAAAAAAATACATACATACACAGAGACATACAGTCATACAGACACACGTACTGTTTTCGGTAGTTCTCTTTTTGGAGGATGTGGTGGCCCTGAAAAGGGCCGTTTGGTTTGGATGCAGCGAAGTACATCATTTTATTTTTTGGTGGTGTGTTTCTTTGTTGTCGGCTTCTTTGGTTTTGAAGCCTTTTTGGGTGTTTTCTTTTGAGCCGGCTTTTTAGTGGTAGTTTTCTCTGATTTCTTTGTGGCGGTATTTTTAGCTTGTGGTTTCTTGTCCGACTTTGGCTTTTTCGTAACCTTCTTGTCCGACTTTGGCTTTTTCGTAACCTTCTTGTCCTTGGGTTTCTTGTCTTTCAGTGTTGGCTTCTTGGTCGACGTTTTCTTTGGTACAGCTTTCTTGGTTACTGCCTTCTTTTTTGGCTTCTCTGGGAGCTTGCCGATTCTGAGACGACCATTTACGCCATTAGCATTAGAATCTTTGGGACGAACTAACAACCCAGACTCGATGCCGGATTTAATTGCACGGCGTAGACTGGATGTGATATGAGCCGGGCTGACAGTAGAATGGTGAGTCAAAATGTATGACTTGATTGCTTGTACTGATGTCCCTTTCCGGTCTTTCAGTGCCTGAATAGCTTCAACTATCATATCCATTGTCTTAGGATGACTAGCTACAACTTTCGTCTTCTTCACAGACTTGTTTGAGGTCGATTCAACCATGGTACAGGTTTAAGAATGTTTGCTGCTGAAGAGATACAGGCAGAATACAAAAATAGAGTGACGGGATTTGTCTTTTAACAGAGCGCCGATAGCAATCGAACGTCAGAGGAAACATAAGTGTGAACTGAGTGCCATTTCTCCATTTCGACCAGAGTTTGTTTTTGTTTTTGGCAATTAAACTCACATTACACCATGAAAAGTGACTTTAAATATATATCCAACTATCACACTGGGTGGAGCACGTCGTGTGCTTCGTTTTCATATACATATTATCATTCATATATCATTATTTACCGCATGTGTAACTACAGTATACATGCTGACTGTCATTTTCATTTTCAAAAATGCATACGTTCGTACTACTTCAAGGATTAACGCACGTAAATGACAAATCAAATGGAATGTGTAGCTCACTTCATTAATAAATATAGTACGTTGTGTGATTCATATACGACAAACCGATATTGTACGCGATATTGCACATTTCCCGTTCAAGGTGCGTAAGAGTGCTGTGGATCGTACCTTGCCCCTTGTAGCATTGTACTCGGCGCTTGGTCGTAAAAACAACATCGGGCAAAGTACGAAGCAATTTTAAGAATGTGAACGGTCATGTGAAATTATTCTACAAAACAATACCCTTAGTTTTCGTTTCAAAAATGATTTCGGTTATTTTAGGACAATGTCTCGCAAAAATAAATACGTGCCGTTGTTGGCGTCACCAATCCACACATTATTACATAATTTTCCATTGTTTCGCACTCGCAGCTGGTCCAACCCTGTCTCCTTAACACCTTCACATATGGTATTGGTTAGAAAGAAACAAAGGACGTGAGATAATTGCTATCGTCAGAACAAACTGACACGCACTTACTTTATGTGTAAGTGGCTGTATGTATGTATGTATGTATGTATTTATTTATTTGTGATCGTGATAATGTGGTATAGGTGCGTTCATTTGACGGTAGTTCTCTTTTTGGAGGATGTGGTGGCCCTGAAAAGGGCCGTTTTGGTTTGTGTATGCTAGGCATACGACTTATGCTCGCTCACCGCGGATGCGACGGGCAAGTTGGATATCTTTGGGCATGATGGTTACACGTTTGGCGTGAATGGCACACAGGTTGGTGTCTTCGAAAAGACCTACTAGGTATGCCTCGCTGGCTTCTTGTAGGGCCATCACGGCGGAGCTCTGGAATCGAAGGTCGGTCTTGAAATCTTGCGCAATTTCTCGAACCAGACGCTGGAATGGCAGCTTTCGGATCAGGAGCTCTGTACTTTTCTGGTAACGGCGGATCTCACGAAGAGCGACGGTGCCAGGCCTGTAACGATGTGGTTTCTTCACTCCGCCAGTAGCAGGTGCGCTCTTGCGAGCAGCCTTTGTTGCCAATTGTTTTCGTGGCGCTTTTCCACCAGTAGATTTACGTGCTGTTTGCTTGGTACGTGCCATGTCGAGTACAGAGTACGAGTACTTTTTTCGATGTCAGAATAAAGTAGAATATGTTTGAAAGGTGCAGTCTCTATTTTTATACTCTATTAGCCGGCGCTTCACGCCAGCTGATTGGTGAATGAATTAATATTGTGATTGGCCGGTATATGGTGGCCGTGATTGGTCGAAATTAACGAATTCTTATTGGCTGAGCGTAACCTTGTCAGAATCCCGATTTGTACTGAAGCTTGTCCAAACCAGTCACGTAAACAACAACAATATTCGAAACAATGTCGCATGAAGGCGCTGTCGTCCCGCTTAAATCAGTGCATATATAAATGGGCGTATAACGTTTTACAAACCACCTGTCATGGGGGCGCCCTCTCTCGGTACATTCATCAGAATGCGATCACGTAACATGTGAAACCACGAATGTAGGTAGATATATTATCTATCATTTATTTATTTATTTATTTATTTATGTATTTTTAATTACAGTAGTAAACAATGGATTTTGCCACGGTATATTTCTAGGATTACTCACGTTTGACGCAAAAAAAAAATACATACATACACAGAGACATACAGTCATACAGACACACGTACTGTTTTCGGTAGTTCTCTTTTTGGAGGATGTGGTGGCCCTGAAAAGGGCCGTTTGGTTTGGATGCAGCGAAGTACATCATTTTATTTTTTGGTGGTGTGTTTCTTTGTTGTCGGCTTCTTTGGTTTTGAAGCCTTTTTGGGTGTTTTCTTTTGAGCCGGCTTTTTAGTGGTAGTTTTCTCTGATTTCTTTGTGGCGGTATTTTTAGCTTGTGGTTTCTTGTCCGACTTTGGCTTTTTCGTAACCTTCTTGTCCGACTTTGGCTTTTTCGTAACCTTCTTGTCCTTGGGTTTCTTGTCTTTCAGTGTTGGCTTCTTGGTCGACGTTTTCTTTGGTACAGCTTTCTTGGTTACTGCCTTCTTTTTTGGCTTCTCTGGGAGCTTGCCGATTCTGAGACGACCATTTACGCCATTAGCATTAGAATCTTTGGGACGAACTAACAACCCAGACTCGATGCCGGATTTAATTGCACGGCGTAGACTGGATGTGATATGAGCCGGGCTGACAGTAGAATGGTGAGTCAAAATGTATGACTTGATTGCTTGTACTGATGTCCCTTTCCGGTCTTTCAGTGCCTGAATAGCTTCAACTATCATATCCATTGTCTTAGGATGACTAGCTACAACTTTCGTCTTCTTCACAGACTTGTTTGAGGTCGATTCAACCATGGTACAGGTTTAAGAATGTTTGCTGCTGAAGAGATACAGGCAGAATACAAAAATAGAGTGACGGGATTTGTCTTTTAACAGAGCGCCGATAGCAATCGAACGTCAGAGGAAACATAAGTGTGAACTGAGTGCCATTTCTCCATTTCGACCAGAGTTTGTTTTTGTTTTTGGCAATTAAACTCACATTACACCATGAAAAGTGACTTTAAATATATATCCAACTATCACACTGGGTGGAGCACGTCGTGTGCTTCGTTTTCATATACATATTATCATTCATATATCATTATTTACCGCATGTGTAACTACAGTATACATGCTGACTGTCATTTTCATTTTCAAAAATGCATACGTTCGTACTACTTCAAGGATTAACGCACGTAAATGACAAATCAAATGGAATGTGTAGCTCACTTCATTAATAAATATAGTACGTTGTGTGATTCATATACGACAAACCGATATTGTACGCGATATTGCACATTTCCCGTTCAAGGTGCGTAAGAGTGCTGTGGATCGTACCTTGCCCCTTGTAGCATTGTACTCGGCGCTTGGTCGTAAAAACAACATCGGGCAAAGTACGAAGCAATTTTAAGAATGTGAACGGTCATGTGAAATTATTCTACAAAACAATACCCTTAGTTTTCGTTTCAAAAATGATTTCGGTTATTTTAGGACAATGTCTCGCAAAAATAAATACGTGCCGTTGTTGGCGTCACCAATCCACACATTATTACATAATTTTCCATTGTTTCGCACTCGCAGCTGGTCCAACCCTGTCTCCTTAACACCTTCACATATGGTATTGGTTAGAAAGAAACAAAGGACGTGAGATAATTGCTATCGTCAGAACAAACTGACACGCACTTACTTTATGTGTAAGTGGCTGTATGTATGTATGTATGTATTTATTTATTTGTGATCGTGATAATGTGGTATAGGTGCGTTCATTTGACGGTAGTTCTCTTTTTGGAGGATGTGGTGGCCCTGAAAAGGGCCGTTTTGGTTTGTGTATGCTAGGCATACGACTTATGCTCGCTCACCGCGGATGCGACGGGCAAGTTGGATATCTTTGGGCATGATGGTTACACGTTTGGCGTGAATGGCACACAGGTTGGTGTCTTCGAAAAGACCTACTAGGTATGCCTCGCTGGCTTCTTGTAGGGCCATCACGGCGGAGCTCTGGAATCGAAGGTCGGTCTTGAAATCTTGCGCAATTTCTCGAACCAGACGCTGGAATGGCAGCTTTCGGATCAGGAGCTCTGTACTTTTCTGGTAACGGCGGATCTCACGAAGAGCGACGGTGCCAGGCCTGTAACGATGTGGTTTCTTCACTCCGCCAGTAGCAGGTGCGCTCTTGCGAGCAGCCTTTGTTGCCAATTGTTTTCGTGGCGCTTTTCCACCAGTAGATTTACGTGCTGTTTGCTTGGTACGTGCCATGTCGAGTACAGAGTACGAGTACTTTTTTCGATGTCAGAATAAAGTAGAATATGTTTGAAAGGTGCAGTCTCTATTTTTATACTCTATTAGCCGGCGCTTCACGCCAGCTGATTGGTGAATGAATTAATATTGTGATTGGCCGGTATATGGTGGCCGTGATTGGTCGAAATTAACGAATTCTTATTGGCTGAGCGTAACCTTGTCAGAATCCCGATTTGTACTGAAGCTTGTCCAAACCAGTCACGTAAACAACAACAATATTCGAAACAATGTCGCATGAAGGCGCTGTCGTCCCGCTTAAATCAGTGCATATATAAATGGGCGTATAACGTTTTACAAACCACCTGTCATGGGGGCGCCCTCTCTCGGTACATTCATCAGAATGCGATCACGTAACATGTGAAACCACGAATGTAGGTAGATATATTATCTATCATTTATTTATTTATTTATTTATTTATTTATGTATTTTTAATTACAGTAGTAAACAATGGATTTTGCCACGGTATATTTCTAGGATTACTCACGTTTGACGCAAAAAAAAAATACATACATACACAGAGACATACAGTCATACAGACACACGTACTGTTTTCGGTAGTTCTCTTTTTGGAGGATGTGGTGGCCCTGAAAAGGGCCGTTTGGTTTGGATGCAGCGAAGTACATCATTTTATTTTTTGGTGGTGTGTTTCTTTGTTGTCGGCTTCTTTGGTTTTGAAGCCTTTTTGGGTGTTTTCTTTTGAGCCGGCTTTTTAGTGGTAGTTTTCTCTGATTTCTTTGTGGCGGTATTTTTAGCTTGTGGTTTCTTGTCCGACTTTGGCTTTTTCGTAACCTTCTTGTCCGACTTTGGCTTTTTCGTAACCTTCTTGTCCTTGGGTTTCTTGTCTTTCAGTGTTGGCTTCTTGGTCGACGTTTTCTTTGGTACAGCTTTCTTGGTTACTGCCTTCTTTTTTGGCTTCTCTGGGAGCTTGCCGATTCTGAGACGACCATTTACGCCATTAGCATTAGAATCTTTGGGACGAACTAACAACCCAGACTCGATGCCGGATTTAATTGCACGGCGTAGACTGGATGTGATATGAGCCGGGCTGACAGTAGAATGGTGAGTCAAAATGTATGACTTGATTGCTTGTACTGATGTCCCTTTCCGGTCTTTCAGTGCCTGAATAGCTTCAACTATCATATCCATTGTCTTAGGATGACTAGCTACAACTTTCGTCTTCTTCACAGACTTGTTTGAGGTCGATTCAACCATGGTACAGGTTTAAGAATGTTTGCTGCTGAAGAGATACAGGCAGAATACAAAAATAGAGTGACGGGATTTGTCTTTTAACAGAGCGCCGATAGCAATCGAACGTCAGAGGAAACATAAGTGTGAACTGAGTGCCATTTCTCCATTTCGACCAGAGTTTGTTTTTGTTTTTGGCAATTAAACTCACATTACACCATGAAAAGTGACTTTAAATATATATCCAACTATCACACTGGGTGGAGCACGTCGTGTGCTTCGTTTTCATATACATATTATCATTCATATATCATTATTTACCGCATGTGTAACTACAGTATACATGCTGACTGTCATTTTCATTTTCAAAAATGCATACGTTCGTACTACTTCAAGGATTAACGCACGTAAATGACAAATCAAATGGAATGTGTAGCTCACTTCATTAATAAATATAGTACGTTGTGTGATTCATATACGACAAACCGATATTGTACGCGATATTGCACATTTCCCGTTCAAGGTGCGTAAGAGTGCTGTGGATCGTACCTTGCCCCTTGTAGCATTGTACTCGGCGCTTGGTCGTAAAAACAACATCGGGCAAAGTACGAAGCAATTTTAAGAATGTGAACGGTCATGTGAAATTATTCTACAAAACAATACCCTTAGTTTTCGTTTCAAAAATGATTTCGGTTATTTTAGGACAATGTCTCGCAAAAATAAATACGTGCCGTTGTTGGCGTCACCAATCCACACATTATTACATAATTTTCCATTGTTTCGCACTCGCAGCTGGTCCAACCCTGTCTCCTTAACACCTTCACATATGGTATTGGTTAGAAAGAAACAAAGGACGTGAGATAATTGCTATCGTCAGAACAAACTGACACGCACTTACTTTATGTGTAAGTGGCTGTATGTATGTATGTATGTATTTATTTATTTGTGATCGTGATAATGTGGTATAGGTGCGTTCATTTGACGGTAGTTCTCTTTTTGGAGGATGTGGTGGCCCTGAAAAGGGCCGTTTTGGTTTGTGTATGCTAGGCATACGACTTATGCTCGCTCACCGCGGATGCGACGGGCAAGTTGGATATCTTTGGGCATGATGGTTACACGTTTGGCGTGAATGGCACACAGGTTGGTGTCTTCGAAAAGACCTACTAGGTATGCCTCGCTGGCTTCTTGTAGGGCCATCACGGCGGAGCTCTGGAATCGAAGGTCGGTCTTGAAATCTTGCGCAATTTCTCGAACCAGACGCTGGAATGGCAGCTTTCGGATCAGGAGCTCTGTACTTTTCTGGTAACGGCGGATCTCACGAAGAGCGACGGTGCCAGGCCTGTAACGATGTGGTTTCTTCACTCCGCCAGTAGCAGGTGCGCTCTTGCGAGCAGCCTTTGTTGCCAATTGTTTTCGTGGCGCTTTTCCACCAGTAGATTTACGTGCTGTTTGCTTGGTACGTGCCATGTCGAGTACAGAGTACGAGTACTTTTTTCGATGTCAGAATAAAGTAGAATATGTTTGAAAGGTGCAGTCTCTATTTTTATACTCTATTAGCCGGCGCTTCACGCCAGCTGATTGGTGAATGAATTAATATTGTGATTGGCCGGTATATGGTGGCCGTGATTGGTCGAAATTAACGAATTCTTATTGACAGAGACATACAGTCATACAGACACACGTACTGTTTTCGGTAGTTCTCTTTTTGGAGGATGTGGTGGCCCTGAAAAGGGCCGTTTGGTTTGGATGCAGCGAAGTACATCATTTTATTTTTTGGTGGTGTGTTTCTTTGTTGTCGGCTTCTTTGGTTTTGAAGCCTTTTTGGGTGTTTTCTTTTGAGCCGGCTTTTTAGTGGTAGTTTTCTCTGATTTCTTTGTGGCGGTATTTTTAGCTTGTGGTTTCTTGTCCGACTTTGGCTTTTTCGTAACCTTCTTGTCCGACTTTGGCTTTTTCGTAACCTTCTTGTCCTTGGGTTTCTTGTCTTTCAGTGTTGGCTTCTTGGTCGACGTTTTCTTTGGTACAGCTTTCTTGGTTACTGCCTTCTTTTTTGGCTTCTCTGGGAGCTTGCCGATTCTGAGACGACCATTTACGCCATTAGCATTAGAATCTTTGGGACGAACTAACAACCCAGACTCGATGCCGGATTTAATTGCACGGCGTAGACTGGATGTGATATGAGCCGGGCTGACAGTAGAATGGTGAGTCAAAATGTATGACTTGATTGCTTGTACTGATGTCCCTTTCCGGTCTTTCAGTGCCTGAATAGCTTCAACTATCATATCCATTGTCTTAGGATGACTAGCTACAACTTTCGTCTTCTTCACAGACTTGTTTGAGGTCGATTCAACCATGGTACAGGTTTAAGAATGTTTGCTGCTGAAGAGATACAGGCAGAATACAAAAATAGAGTGACGGGATTTGTCTTTTAACAGAGCGCCGATAGCAATCGAACGTCAGAGGAAACATAAGTGTGAACTGAGTGCCATTTCTCCATTTCGACCAGAGTTTGTTTTTGTTTTTGGCAATTAAACTCACATTACACCATGAAAAGTGACTTTAAATATATATCCAACTATCACACTGGGTGGAGCACGTCGTGTGCTTCGTTTTCATATACATATTATCATTCATATATCATTATTTACCGCATGTGTAACTACAGTATACATGCTGACTGTCATTTTCATTTTCAAAAATGCATACGTTCGTACTACTTCAAGGATTAACGCACGTAAATGACAAATCAAATGGAATGTGTAGCTCACTTCATTAATAAATATAGTACGTTGTGTGATTCATATACGACAAACCGATATTGTACGCGATATTGCACATTTCCCGTTCAAGGTGCGTAAGAGTGCTGTGGATCGTACCTTGCCCCTTGTAGCATTGTACTCGGCGCTTGGTCGTAAAAACAACATCGGGCAAAGTACGAAGCAATTTTAAGAATGTGAACGGTCATGTGAAATTATTCTACAAAACAATACCCTTAGTTTTCGTTTCAAAAATGATTTCGGTTATTTTAGGACAATGTCTCGCAAAAATAAATACGTGCCGTTGTTGGCGTCACCAATCCACACATTATTACATAATTTTCCATTGTTTCGCACTCGCAGCTGGTCCAACCCTGTCTCCTTAACACCTTCACATATGGTATTGGTTAGAAAGAAACAAAGGACGTGAGATAATTGCTATCGTCAGAACAAACTGACACGCACTTACTTTATGTGTAAGTGGCTGTATGTATGTATGTATGTATTTATTTATTTGTGATCGTGATAATGTGGTATAGGTGCGTTCATTTGACGGTAGTTCTCTTTTTGGAGGATGTGGTGGCCCTGAAAAGGGCCGTTTTGGTTTGTGTATGCTAGGCATACGACTTATGCTCGCTCACCGCGGATGCGACGGGCAAGTTGGATATCTTTGGGCATGATGGTTACACGTTTGGCGTGAATGGCACACAGGTTGGTGTCTTCGAAAAGACCTACTAGGTATGCCTCGCTGGCTTCTTGTAGGGCCATCACGGCGGAGCTCTGGAATCGAAGGTCGGTCTTGAAATCTTGCGCAATTTCTCGAACCAGACGCTGGAATGGCAGCTTTCGGATCAGGAGCTCTGTACTTTTCTGGTAACGGCGGATCTCACGAAGAGCGACGGTGCCAGGCCTGTAACGATGTGGTTTCTTCACTCCGCCAGTAGCAGGTGCGCTCTTGCGAGCAGCCTTTGTTGCCAATTGTTTTCGTGGCGCTTTTCCACCAGTAGATTTACGTGCTGTTTGCTTGGTACGTGCCATGTCGAGTACAGAGTACGAGTACTTTTTTCGATGTCAGAATAAAGTAGAATATGTTTGAAAGGTGCAGTCTCTATTTTTATACTCTATTAGCCGGCGCTTCACGCCAGCTGATTGGTGAATGAATTAATATTGTGATTGGCCGGTATATGGTGGCCGTGATTGGTCGAAATTAACGAATTCTTATTGGCTGAGCGTAACCTTGTCAGAATCCCGATTTGTACTGAAGCTTGTCCAAACCAGTCACGTAAACAACAACAATATTCGAAACAATGTCGCATGAAGGCGCTGTCGTCCCGCTTAAATCAGTGCATATATAAATGGGCGTATAACGTTTTACAAACCACCTGTCATGGGGGCGCCCTCTCTCGGTACATTCATCAGAATGCGATCACGTAACATGTGAAACCACGAATGTAGGTAGATATATTATCTATCATTTATTTATTTATTTATTTATTTATTTATTTATGTATTTTTAATTACAGTAGTAAACAATGGATTTTGCCACGGTATATTTCTAGGATTACTCACGTTTGACGCAAAAAAAAAATACATACATACACAGAGACATACAGTCATACAGACACACGTACTGTTTTCGGTAGTTCTCTTTTTGGAGGATGTGGTGGCCCTGAAAAGGGCCGTTTGGTTTGGATGCAGCGAAGTACATCATTTTATTTTTTGGTGGTGTGTTTCTTTGTTGTCGGCTTCTTTGGTTTTGAAGCCTTTTTGGGTGTTTTCTTTTGAGCCGGCTTTTTAGTGGTAGTTTTCTCTGATTTCTTTGTGGCGGTATTTTTAGCTTGTGGTTTCTTGTCCGACTTTGGCTTTTTCGTAACCTTCTTGTCCGACTTTGGCTTTTTCGTAACCTTCTTGTCCTTGGGTTTCTTGTCTTTCAGTGTTGGCTTCTTGGTCGACGTTTTCTTTGGTACAGCTTTCTTGGTTACTGCCTTCTTTTTTGGCTTCTCTGGGAGCTTGCCGATTCTGAGACGACCATTTACGCCATTAGCATTAGAATCTTTGGGACGAACTAACAACCCAGACTCGATGCCGGATTTAATTGCACGGCGTAGACTGGATGTGATATGAGCCGGGCTGACAGTAGAATGGTGAGTCAAAATGTATGACTTGATTGCTTGTACTGATGTCCCTTTCCGGTCTTTCAGTGCCTGAATAGCTTCAACTATCATATCCATTGTCTTAGGATGACTAGCTACAACTTTCGTCTTCTTCACAGACTTGTTTGAGGTCGATTCAACCATGGTACAGGTTTAAGAATGTTTGCTGCTGAAGAGATACAGGCAGAATACAAAAATAGAGTGACGGGATTTGTCTTTTAACAGAGCGCCGATAGCAATCGAACGTCAGAGGAAACATAAGTGTGAACTGAGTGCCATTTCTCCATTTCGACCAGAGTTTGTTTTTGTTTTTGGCAATTAAACTCACATTACACCATGAAAAGTGACTTTAAATATATATCCAACTATCACACTGGGTGGAGCACGTCGTGTGCTTCGTTTTCATATACATATTATCATTCATATATCATTATTTACCGCATGTGTAACTACAGTATACATGCTGACTGTCATTTTCATTTTCAAAAATGCATACGTTCGTACTACTTCAAGGATTAACGCACGTAAATGACAAATCAAATGGAATGTGTAGCTCACTTCATTAATAAATATAGTACGTTGTGTGATTCATATACGACAAACCGATATTGTACGCGATATTGCACATTTCCCGTTCAAGGTGCGTAAGAGTGCTGTGGATCGTACCTTGCCCCTTGTAGCATTGTACTCGGCGCTTGGTCGTAAAAACAACATCGGGCAAAGTACGAAGCAATTTTAAGAATGTGAACGGTCATGTGAAATTATTCTACAAAACAATACCCTTAGTTTTCGTTTCAAAAATGATTTCGGTTATTTTAGGACAATGTCTCGCAAAAATAAATACGTGCCGTTGTTGGCGTCACCAATCCACACATTATTACATAATTTTCCATTGTTTCGCACTCGCAGCTGGTCCAACCCTGTCTCCTTAACACCTTCACGTATGGTATTGGTTAGAAAGAAACAAAGGACGTGAGATAATTGCTATCGTCAGAACAAACTGACACGCACTTACTTTATGTGTAAGTGGCTGTATGTATGTATGTATGTATTTATTTATTTGTGATCGTGATAATGTGGTATAGGTGCGTTCATTTGACGGTAGTTCTCTTTTTGGAGGATGTGGTGGCCCTGAAAAGGGCCGTTTTGGTTTGTGTATGCTAGGCATACGACTTATGCTCGCTCACCGCGGATGCGACGGGCAAGTTGGATATCTTTGGGCATGATGGTTACACGTTTGGCGTGAATGGCACACAGGTTGGTGTCTTCGAAAAGACCTACTAGGTATGCCTCGCTGGCTTCTTGTAGGGCCATCACGGCGGAGCTCTGGAATCGAAGGTCGGTCTTGAAATCTTGCGCAATTTCTCGAACCAGACGCTGGAATGGCAGCTTTCGGATCAGGAGCTCTGTACTTTTCTGGTAACGGCGGATCTCACGAAGAGCGACGGTGCCAGGCCTGTAACGATGTGGTTTCTTCACTCCGCCAGTAGCAGGTGCGCTCTTGCGAGCAGCCTTTGTTGCCAATTGTTTTCGTGGCGCTTTTCCACCAGTAGATTTACGTGCTGTTTGCTTGGTACGTGCCATGTCGAGTACAGAGTACGAGTACTTTTTTCGATGTCAGAATAAAGTAGAATATGTTTGAAAGGTGCAGTCTCTATTTTTATACTCTATTAGCCGGCGCTTCACGCCAGCTGATTGGTGAATGAATTAATATTGTGATTGGCCGGTATATGGTGGCCGTGATTGGTCGAAATTAACGAATTCTTATTGGCTGAGCGTAACCTTGTCAGAATCCCGATTTGTACTGAAGCTTGTCCAAACCAGTCACGTAAACAACAACAATATTCGAAACAATGTCGCATGAAGGCGCTGTCGTCCCGCTTAAATCAGTGCATATATAAATGGGCGTATAACGTTTTACAAACCACCTGTCATGGGGGCGCCCTCTCTCGGTACATTCATCAGAATGCGATCACGTAACATGTGAAACCACGAATGTAGGTAGATATATTATCTATCATTTATTTATTTATTTATTTATTTATTTATTTATGTATTTTTAATTACAGTAGTAAACAATGGATTTTGCCACGGTATATTTCTAGGATTACTCACGTTTGACGCAAAAAAAAAATACATACATACACAGAGACATACAGTCATACAGACACACGTACTGTTTTCGGTAGTTCTCTTTTTGGAGGATGTGGTGGCCCTGAAAAGGGCCGTTTGGTTTGGATGCAGCGAAGTACATCATTTTATTTTTTGGTGGTGTGTTTCTTTGTTGTCGGCTTCTTTGGTTTTGAAGCCTTTTTGGGTGTTTTCTTTTGAGCCGGCTTTTTAGTGGTAGTTTTCTCTGATTTCTTTGTGGCGGTATTTTTAGCTTGTGGTTTCTTGTCCGACTTTGGCTTTTTCGTAACCTTCTTGTCCGACTTTGGCTTTTTCGTAACCTTCTTGTCCTTGGGTTTCTTGTCTTTCAGTGTTGGCTTCTTGGTCGACGTTTTCTTTGGTACAGCTTTCTTGGTTACTGCCTTCTTTTTTGGCTTCTCTGGGAGCTTGCCGATTCTGAGACGACCATTTACGCCATTAGCATTAGAATCTTTGGGACGAACTAACAACCCAGACTCGATGCCGGATTTAATTGCACGGCGTAGACTGGATGTGATATGAGCCGGGCTGACAGTAGAATGGTGAGTCAAAATGTATGACTTGATTGCTTGTACTGATGTCCCTTTCCGGTCTTTCAGTGCCTGAATAGCTTCAACTATCATATCCATTGTCTTAGGATGACTAGCTACAACTTTCGTCTTCTTCACAGACTTGTTTGAGGTCGATTCAACCATGGTACAGGTTTAAGAATGTTTGCTGCTGAAGAGATACAGGCAGAATACAAAAATAGAGTGACGGGATTTGTCTTTTAACAGAGCGCCGATAGCAATCGAACGTCAGAGGAAACATAAGTGTGAACTGAGTGCCATTTCTCCATTTCGACCAGAGTTTGTTTTTGTTTTTGGCAATTAAACTCACATTACACCATGAAAAGTGACTTTAAATATATATCCAACTATCACACTGGGTGGAGCACGTCGTGTGCTTCGTTTTCATATACATATTATCATTCATATATCATTATTTACCGCATGTGTAACTACAGTATACATGCTGACTGTCATTTTCATTTTCAAAAATGCATACGTTCGTACTACTTCAAGGATTAACGCACGTAAATGACAAATCAAATGGAATGTGTAGCTCACTTCATTAATAAATATAGTACGTTGTGTGATTCATATACGACAAACCGATATTGTACGCGATATTGCACATTTCCCGTTCAAGGTGCGTAAGAGTGCTGTGGATCGTACCTTGCCCCTTGTAGCATTGTACTCGGCGCTTGGTCGTAAAAACAACATCGGGCAAAGTACGAAGCAATTTTAAGAATGTGAACGGTCATGTGAAATTATTCTACAAAACAATACCCTTAGTTTTCGTTTCAAAAATGATTTCGGTTATTTTAGGACAATGTCTCGCAAAAATAAATACGTGCCGTTGTTGGCGTCACCAATCCACACATTATTACATAATTTTCCATTGTTTCGCACTCGCAGCTGGTCCAACCCTGTCTCCTTAACACCTTCACATATGGTATTGGTTAGAAAGAAACAAAGGACGTGAGATAATTGCTATCGTCAGAACAAACTGACACGCACTTACTTTATGTGTAAGTGGCTGTATGTATGTATGTATGTATTTATTTATTTGTGATCGTGATAATGTGGTATAGGTGCGTTCATTTGACGGTAGTTCTCTTTTTGGAGGATGTGGTGGCCCTGAAAAGGGCCGTTTTGGTTTGTGTATGCTAGGCATACGACTTATGCTCGCTCACCGCGGATGCGACGGGCAAGTTGGATATCTTTGGGCATGATGGTTACACGTTTGGCGTGAATGGCACACAGGTTGGTGTCTTCGAAAAGACCTACTAGGTATGCCTCGCTGGCTTCTTGTAGGGCCATCACGGCGGAGCTCTGGAATCGAAGGTCGGTCTTGAAATCTTGCGCAATTTCTCGAACCAGACGCTGGAATGGCAGCTTTCGGATCAGGAGCTCTGTACTTTTCTGGTAACGGCGGATCTCACGAAGAGCGACGGTGCCAGGCCTGTAACGATGTGGTTTCTTCACTCCGCCAGTAGCAGGTGCGCTCTTGCGAGCAGCCTTTGTTGCCAATTGTTTTCGTGGCGCTTTTCCACCAGTAGATTTACGTGCTGTTTGCTTGGTACGTGCCATGTCGAGTACAGAGTACGAGTACTTTTTTCGATGTCAGAATAAAGTAGAATATGTTTGAAAGGTGCAGTCTCTATTTTTATACTCTATTAGCCGGCGCTTCACGCCAGCTGATTGGTGAATGAATTAATATTGTGATTGGCCGGTATATGGTGGCCGTGATTGGTCGAAATTAACGAATTCTTATTGGCTGAGCGTAACCTTGTCAGAATCCCGATTTGTACTGAAGCTTGTCCAAACCAGTCACGTAAACAACAACAATATTCGAAACAATGTCGCATGAAGGCGCTGTCGTCCCGCTTAAATCAGTGCATATATAAATGGGCGTATAACGTTTTACAAACCACCTGTCATGGGGGCGCCCTCTCTCGGTACATTCATCAGAATGCGATCACGTAACATGTGAAACCACGAATGTAGGTAGATATATTATCTATCATTTATTTATTTATTTATTTATTTATTTATTTATGTATTTTTAATTACAGTAGTAAACAATGGATTTTGCCACGGTATATTTCTAGGATTACTCACGTTTGACGCAAAAAAAAAATACATACATACACAGAGACATACAGTCATACAGACACACGTACTGTTTTCGGTAGTTCTCTTTTTGGAGGATGTGGTGGCCCTGAAAAGGGCCGTTTGGTTTGGATGCAGCGAAGTACATCATTTTATTTTTTGGTGGTGTGTTTCTTTGTTGTCGGCTTCTTTGGTTTTGAAGCCTTTTTGGGTGTTTTCTTTTGAGCCGGCTTTTTAGTGGTAGTTTTCTCTGATTTCTTTGTGGCGGTATTTTTAGCTTGTGGTTTCTTGTCCGACTTTGGCTTTTTCGTAACCTTCTTGTCCGACTTTGGCTTTTTCGTAACCTTCTTGTCCTTGGGTTTCTTGTCTTTCAGTGTTGGCTTCTTGGTCGACGTTTTCTTTGGTACAGCTTTCTTGGTTACTGCCTTCTTTTTTGGCTTCTCTGGGAGCTTGCCGATTCTGAGACGACCATTTACGCCATTAGCATTAGAATCTTTGGGACGAACTAACAACCCAGACTCGATGCCGGATTTAATTGCACGGCGTAGACTGGATGTGATATGAGCCGGGCTGACAGTAGAATGGTGAGTCAAAATGTATGACTTGATTGCTTGTACTGATGTCCCTTTCCGGTCTTTCAGTGCCTGAATAGCTTCAACTATCATATCCATTGTCTTAGGATGACTAGCTACAACTTTCGTCTTCTTCACAGACTTGTTTGAGGTCGATTCAACCATGGTACAGGTTTAAGAATGTTTGCTGCTGAAGAGATACAGGCAGAATACAAAAATAGAGTGACGGGATTTGTCTTTTAACAGAGCGCCGATAGCAATCGAACGTCAGAGGAAACATAAGTGTGAACTGAGTGCCATTTCTCCATTTCGACCAGAGTTTGTTTTTGTTTTTGGCAATTAAACTCACATTACACCATGAAAAGTGACTTTAAATATATATCCAACTATCACACTGGGTGGAGCACGTCGTGTGCTTCGTTTTCATATACATATTATCATTCATATATCATTATTTACCGCATGTGTAACTACAGTATACATGCTGACTGTCATTTTCATTTTCAAAAATGCATACGTTCGTACTACTTCAAGGATTAACGCACGTAAATGACAAATCAAATGGAATGTGTAGCTCACTTCATTAATAAATATAGTACGTTGTGTGATTCATATACGACAAACCGATATTGTACGCGATATTGCACATTTCCCGTTCAAGGTGCGTAAGAGTGCTGTGGATCGTACCTTGCCCCTTGTAGCATTGTACTCGGCGCTTGGTCGTAAAAACAACATCGGGCAAAGTACGAAGCAATTTTAAGAATGTGAACGGTCATGTGAAATTATTCTACAAAACAATACCCTTAGTTTTCGTTTCAAAAATGATTTCGGTTATTTTAGGACAATGTCTCGCAAAAATAAATACGTGCCGTTGTTGGCGTCACCAATCCACACATTATTACATAATTTTCCATTGTTTCGCACTCGCAGCTGGTCCAACCCTGTCTCCTTAACACCTTCACATATGGTATTGGTTAGAAAGAAACAAAGGACGTGAGATAATTGCTATCGTCAGAACAAACTGACACGCACTTACTTTATGTGTAAGTGGCTGTATGTATGTATGTATGTATTTATTTATTTGTGATCGTGATAATGTGGTATAGGTGCGTTCATTTGACGGTAGTTCTCTTTTTGGAGGATGTGGTGGCCCTGAAAAGGGCCGTTTTGGTTTGTGTATGCTAGGCATACGACTTATGCTCGCTCACCGCGGATGCGACGGGCAAGTTGGATATCTTTGGGCATGATGGTTACACGTTTGGCGTGAATGGCACACAGGTTGGTGTCTTCGAAAAGACCTACTAGGTATGCCTCGCTGGCTTCTTGTAGGGCCATCACGGCGGAGCTCTGGAATCGAAGGTCGGTCTTGAAATCTTGCGCAATTTCTCGAACCAGACGCTGGAATGGCAGCTTTCGGATCAGGAGCTCTGTACTTTTCTGGTAACGGCGGATCTCACGAAGAGCGACGGTGCCAGGCCTGTAACGATGTGGTTTCTTCACTCCGCCAGTAGCAGGTGCGCTCTTGCGAGCAGCCTTTGTTGCCAATTGTTTTCGTGGCGCTTTTCCACCAGTAGATTTACGTGCTGTTTGCTTGGTACGTGCCATGTCGAGTACAGAGTACGAGTACTTTTTTCGATGTCAGAATAAAGTAGAATATGTTTGAAAGGTGCAGTCTCTATTTTTATACTCTATTAGCCGGCGCTTCACGCCAGCTGATTGGTGAATGAATTAATATTGTGATTGGCCGGTATATGGTGGCCGTGATTGGTCGAAATTAACGAATTCTTATTGGCTGAGCGTAACCTTGTCAGAATCCCGATTTGTACTGAAGCTTGTCCAAACCAGTCACGTAAACAACAACAATATTCGAAACAATGTCGCATGAAGGCGCTGTCGTCCCGCTTAAATCAGTGCATATATAAATGGGCGTATAACGTTTTACAAACCACCTGTCATGGGGGCGCCCTCTCTCGGTACATTCATCAGAATGCGATCACGTAACATGTGAAACCACGAATGTAGGTAGATATATTATCTATCATTTATTTATTTATTTATTTATTTATGTATTTTTAATTACAGTAGTAAACAATGGATTTTGCCACGGTATATTTCTAGGATTACTCACGTTTGACGCAAAAAAAAAATACATACATACACAGAGACATACAGTCATACAGACACACGTACTGTTTTCGGTAGTTCTCTTTTTGGAGGATGTGGTGGCCCTGAAAAGGGCCGTTTGGTTTGGATGCAGCGAAGTACATCATTTTATTTTTTGGTGGTGTGTTTCTTTGTTGTCGGCTTCTTTGGTTTTGAAGCCTTTTTGGGTGTTTTCTTTTGAGCCGGCTTTTTAGTGGTAGTTTTCTCTGATTTCTTTGTGGCGGTATTTTTAGCTTGTGGTTTCTTGTCCGACTTTGGCTTTTTCGTAACCTTCTTGTCCGACTTTGGCTTTTTCGTAACCTTCTTGTCCTTGGGTTTCTTGTCTTTCAGTGTTGGCTTCTTGGTCGACGTTTTCTTTGGTACAGCTTTCTTGGTTACTGCCTTCTTTTTTGGCTTCTCTGGGAGCTTGCCGATTCTGAGACGACCATTTACGCCATTAGCATTAGAATCTTTGGGACGAACTAACAACCCAGACTCGATGCCGGATTTAATTGCACGGCGTAGACTGGATGTGATATGAGCCGGGCTGACAGTAGAATGGTGAGTCAAAATGTATGACTTGATTGCTTGTACTGATGTCCCTTTCCGGTCTTTCAGTGCCTGAATAGCTTCAACTATCATATCCATTGTCTTAGGATGACTAGCTACAACTTTCGTCTTCTTCACAGACTTGTTTGAGGTCGATTCAACCATGGTACAGGTTTAAGAATGTTTGCTGCTGAAGAGATACAGGCAGAATACAAAAATAGAGTGACGGGATTTGTCTTTTAACAGAGCGCCGATAGCAATCGAACGTCAGAGGAAACATAAGTGTGAACTGAGTGCCATTTCTCCATTTCGACCAGAGTTTGTTTTTGTTTTTGGCAATTAAACTCACATTACACCATGAAAAGTGACTTTAAATATATATCCAACTATCACACTGGGTGGAGCACGTCGTGTGCTTCGTTTTCATATACATATTATCATTCATATATCATTATTTACCGCATGTGTAACTACAGTATACATGCTGACTGTCATTTTCATTTTCAAAAATGCATACGTTCGTACTACTTCAAGGATTAACGCACGTAAATGACAAATCAAATGGAATGTGTAGCTCACTTCATTAATAAATATAGTACGTTGTGTGATTCATATACGACAAACCGATATTGTACGCGATATTGCACATTTCCCGTTCAAGGTGCGTAAGAGTGCTGTGGATCGTACCTTGCCCCTTGTAGCATTGTACTCGGCGCTTGGTCGTAAAAACAACATCGGGCAAAGTACGAAGCAATTTTAAGAATGTGAACGGTCATGTGAAATTATTCTACAAAACAATACCCTTAGTTTTCGTTTCAAAAATGATTTCGGTTATTTTAGGACAATGTCTCGCAAAAATAAATACGTGCCGTTGTTGGCGTCACCAATCCACACATTATTACATAATTTTCCATTGTTTCGCACTCGCAGCTGGTCCAACCCTGTCTCCTTAACACCTTCACATATGGTATTGGTTAGAAAGAAACAAAGGACGTGAGATAATTGCTATCGTCAGAACAAACTGACACGCACTTACTTTATGTGTAAGTGGCTGTATGTATGTATGTATGTATTTATTTATTTGTGATCGTGATAATGTGGTATAGGTGCGTTCATTTGACGGTAGTTCTCTTTTTGGAGGATGTGGTGGCCCTGAAAAGGGCCGTTTTGGTTTGTGTATGCTAGGCATACGACTTATGCTCGCTCACCGCGGATGCGACGGGCAAGTTGGATATCTTTGGGCATGATGGTTACACGTTTGGCGTGAATGGCACACAGGTTGGTGTCTTCGAAAAGACCTACTAGGTATGCCTCGCTGGCTTCTTGTAGGGCCATCACGGCGGAGCTCTGGAATCGAAGGTCGGTCTTGAAATCTTGCGCAATTTCTCGAACCAGACGCTGGAATGGCAGCTTTCGGATCAGGAGCTCTGTACTTTTCTGGTAACGGCGGATCTCACGAAGAGCGACGGTGCCAGGCCTGTAACGATGTGGTTTCTTCACTCCGCCAGTAGCAGGTGCGCTCTTGCGAGCAGCCTTTGTTGCCAATTGTTTTCGTGGCGCTTTTCCACCAGTAGATTTACGTGCTGTTTGCTTGGTACGTGCCATGTCGAGTACAGAGTACGAGTACTTTTTTCGATGTCAGAATAAAGTAGAATATGTTTGAAAGGTGCAGTCTCTATTTTTATACTCTATTAGCCGGCGCTTCACGCCAGCTGATTGGTGAATGAATTAATATTGTGATTGGCCGGTATATGGTGGCCGTGATTGGTCGAAATTAACGAATTCTTATTGGCTGAGCGTAACCTTGTCATAATCCCGATTTGTACTGAAGCTTGTCCAAACCAGTCACGTAAACAACAACAATATTCGAAACAATGTCGCATGAAGGCGCTGTCGTCCCGCTTAAATCAGTGCATATATAAATGGGCGTATAACGTTTTACAAACCACCTGTCATGGGGGCGCCCTCTCTCGGTACATTCATCAGAATGCGATCACGTAACATGTGAAACCACGAATGTAGGTAGATATATTATCTATCATTTATTTATTTATTTATTTATTTATTTATTTATTTATGTATTTTTAATTACAGTAGTAAACAATGGATTTTGCCACGGTATATTTCTAGGATTACTCACGTTTGACGCAAAAAAAAAATACATACATACACAGAGACATACAGTCATACAGACACACGTACTGTTTTCGGTAGTTCTCTTTTTGGAGGATGTGGTGGCCCTGAAAAGGGCCGTTTGGTTTGGATGCAGCGAAGTACATCATTTTATTTTTTGGTGGTGTGTTTCTTTGTTGTCGGCTTCTTTGGTTTTGAAGCCTTTTTGGGTGTTTTCTTTTGAGCCGGCTTTTTAGTGGTAGTTTTCTCTGATTTCTTTGTGGCGGTATTTTTAGCTTGTGGTTTCTTGTCCGACTTTGGCTTTTTCGTAACCTTCTTGTCCGACTTTGGCTTTTTCGTAACCTTCTTGTCCTTGGGTTTCTTGTCTTTCAGTGTTGGCTTCTTGGTCGACGTTTTCTTTGGTACAGCTTTCTTGGTTACTGCCTTCTTTTTTGGCTTCTCTGGGAGCTTGCCGATTCTGAGACGACCATTTACGCCATTAGCATTAGAATCTTTGGGACGAACTAACAACCCAGACTCGATGCCGGATTTAATTGCACGGCGTAGACTGGATGTGATATGAGCCGGGCTGACAGTAGAATGGTGAGTCAAAATGTATGACTTGATTGCTTGTACTGATGTCCCTTTCCGGTCTTTCAGTGCCTGAATAGCTTCAACTATCATATCCATTGTCTTAGGATGACTAGCTACAACTTTCGTCTTCTTCACAGACTTGTTTGAGGTCGATTCAACCATGGTACAGGTTTAAGAATGTTTGCTGCTGAAGAGATACAGGCAGAATACAAAAATAGAGTGACGGGATTTGTCTTTTAACAGAGCGCCGATAGCAATCGAACGTCAGAGGAAACATAAGTGTGAACTGAGTGCCATTTCTCCATTTCGACCAGAGTTTGTTTTTGTTTTTGGCAATTAAACTCACATTACACCATGAAAAGTGACTTTAAATATATATCCAACTATCACACTGGGTGGAGCACGTCGTGTGCTTCGTTTTCATATACATATTATCATTCATATATCATTATTTACCGCATGTGTAACTACAGTATACATGCTGACTGTCATTTTCATTTTCAAAAATGCATACGTTCGTACTACTTCAAGGATTAACGCACGTAAATGACAAATCAAATGGAATGTGTAGCTCACTTCATTAATAAATATAGTACGTTGTGTGATTCATATACGACAAACCGATATTGTACGCGATATTGCACATTTCCCGTTCAAGGTGCGTAAGAGTGCTGTGGATCGTACCTTGCCCCTTGTAGCATTGTACTCGGCGCTTGGTCGTAAAAACAACATCGGGCAAAGTACGAAGCAATTTTAAGAATGTGAACGGTCATGTGAAATTATTCTACAAAACAATACCCTTAGTTTTCGTTTCAAAAATGATTTCGGTTATTTTAGGACAATGTCTCGCAAAAATAAATACGTGCCGTTGTTGGCGTCACCAATCCACACATTATTACATAATTTTCCATTGTTTCGCACTCGCAGCTGGTCCAACCCTGTCTCCTTAACACCTTCACATATGGTATTGGTTAGAAAGAAACAAAGGACGTGAGATAATTGCTATCGTCAGAACAAACTGACACGCACTTACTTTATGTGTAAGTGGCTGTATGTATGTATGTATGTATTTATTTATTTGTGATCGTGATAATGTGGTATAGGTGCGTTCATTTGACGGTAGTTCTCTTTTTGGAGGATGTGGTGGCCCTGAAAAGGGCCGTTTTGGTTTGTGTATGCTAGGCATACGACTTATGCTCGCTCACCGCGGATGCGACGGGCAAGTTGGATATCTTTGGGCATGATGGTTACACGTTTGGCGTGAATGGCACACAGGTTGGTGTCTTCGAAAAGACCTACTAGGTATGCCTCGCTGGCTTCTTGTAGGGCCATCACGGCGGAGCTCTGGAATCGAAGGTCGGTCTTGAAATCTTGCGCAATTTCTCGAACCAGACGCTGGAATGGCAGCTTTCGGATCAGGAGCTCTGTACTTTTCTGGTAACGGCGGATCTCACGAAGAGCGACGGTGCCAGGCCTGTAACGATGTGGTTTCTTCACTCCGCCAGTAGCAGGTGCGCTCTTGCGAGCAGCCTTTGTTGCCAATTGTTTTCGTGGCGCTTTTCCACCAGTAGATTTACGTGCTGTTTGCTTGGTACGTGCCATGTCGAGTACAGAGTACGAGTACTTTTTTCGATGTCAGAATAAAGTAGAATATGTTTGAAAGGTGCAGTCTCTATTTTTATACTCTATTAGCCGGCGCTTCACGCCAGCTGATTGGTGAATGAATTAATATTGTGATTGGCCGGTATATGGTGGCCGTGATTGGTCGAAATTAACGAATTCTTATTGGCTGAGCGTAACCTTGTCAGAATCCCGATTTGTACTGAAGCTTGTCCAAACCAGTCACGTAAACAACAACAATATTCGAAACAATGTCGCATGAAGGCGCTGTCGTCCCGCTTAAATCAGTGCATATATAAATGGGCGTATAACGTTTTACAAACCACCTGTCATGGGGGCGCCCTCTCTCGGTACATTCATCAGAATGCGATCACGTAACATGTGAAACCACGAATGTAGGTAGATATATTATCTATCATTTATTTATTTATTTATTTATTTATTTATTTATTTATTTATTTATGTATTTTTAATTACAGTAGTAAACAATGGATTTTGCCACGGTATATTTCTAGGATTACTCACGTTTGACGCAAAAAAAAAATACATACATACACAGAGACATACAGTCATACAGACACACGTACTGTTTTCGGTAGTTCTCTTTTTGGAGGATGTGGTGGCCCTGAAAAGGGCCGTTTGGTTTGGATGCAGCGAAGTACATCATTTTATTTTTTGGTGGTGTGTTTCTTTGTTGTCGGCTTCTTTGGTTTTGAAGCCTTTTTGGGTGTTTTCTTTTGAGCCGGCTTTTTAGTGGTAGTTTTCTCTGATTTCTTTGTGGCGGTATTTTTAGCTTGTGGTTTCTTGTCCGACTTTGGCTTTTTCGTAACCTTCTTGTCCGACTTTGGCTTTTTCGTAACCTTCTTGTCCTTGGGTTTCTTGTCTTTCAGTGTTGGCTTCTTGGTCGACGTTTTCTTTGGTACAGCTTTCTTGGTTACTGCCTTCTTTTTTGGCTTCTCTGGGAGCTTG